>NC_064026.1:6875000-7500000 GCF_917208135.1 Athalia rosae | reverse complement strand
TCTACCTATAAAATTAATCGAGTTATCACCAATATTTTGCTTTTTGGCATAGAAAAATTGAGATCTCACGATGGGAGAAATGGGTAAATTATCAAAAAAAAACTCTAATTATGCGTGTGAAATTACAAAGACCGACCGTTTTATCATAAAGATATCAGTCTACCTTCTATAATGCATTACGACGCAATGCAAAGGAAGCAAAATTTATTTGGAATTTTTTTTTTTTTTTTTTTGATGTACACTCGGTGCCCCTGTTTCGGCATTAAAGGTCTTAAGCTTCGGTATGGCCTTATGGACAGAAATGAACTCGCTGGGTATACCCTGATCCATTTATATACCGAATCTTTACATATTTATTTTCTTAAACGGTTGCGGTTACATATGTAGAATTCGCAGAAATGCCGCCAAAGGATGCCGCCGATCAGGTGGATGAAAGGGGTGATTTACGAAGTGTGAACAAGATCTTTATCAGGTGTTGACAGCTCGTCCGACACCTGCTAACAATGGGAGCTAGACATAAACAAGGACTGTGATTTCACACCTCATCACCTATTAAAAAGCCATAAATTATGTTTGTATTGTGGCACGTGCCGTCAGTCAAGATGCCTGAAGCACGTGTAAAAATAGGAAGTCCCATTGGCTGATGCGAACTTCTTTATGATTGGGTGAGCCGGAGCTTGCCACCGAACTCCGCGCGGACTGCATTTGCCCAATGATTTTTACATGTGGATTTTGGTGCGAGAAAGCTCAGCGTGGTGGGAGCGAAAGACGCGAGGCGGTACGCCGCAGAGCGGTAGAAAGACGAACGAGATAGAGAGCGCTCGAGTCCAGCCTGCTAAAATATGAAATCTCGGGCTACGTAACCCGCCATCACGTTTCCCGTCGTATCTCGGGAACGAATGATCGGAATTTGATGATGCATTGAAATTTTGAATACGTGATTTTGTGGCAATGGATTCCATTCATAAATTAGGTTCGTAGCTGAATTTGATCCACGGATTCGTGTTCCTGAGGCCGAAATGCGTTACAAGAGTGTCATACGATCGATTTTAAAAATACTTCATTTTTGGCCCAAAAATCGAAAAAATTCAAGGGGGGTACCCCTTTGAAAATTTTCGATCTCCGGTAAAAAAAAAAACTTTCATTCTATATGCCCTTCTTATGTATTTTGATTTTAGGAATCCGAATTCACAAATTAAATTGGTCTATCTACGAAATTGACCGAGTTATCGACCCTTATGTTGTTCGATTTCTATTCAGACCTCGAGACAGCTGTTTTGAAATCACAATCCAATCGTACCGTCCTTCGCTCTGTCGTTCCTGTGAGTTTGATAAGTTTTCAGAACGTTGCGCTCACATCGGGCACGGCGCCGTATTTTTTTCCCAAACTTTTCATCCCTGTGATAATAAAAATTTTCCGAGCTTCCGCGGAGATCGGTTGAATTGGTATAATTTTTTTATTTTCATTTTTTTCGTTATATACACATTTATATATCCCCTCCGATTTTTACGTACCACCTCAGAAATATTTTCTTTTTCATTATAAATCTCTGCGGAGTGAAACTCAATTTTACGACGGGATTGCTTTTCGTTGTTCTGCCTTGAGTTGTAACCGGATCCGAGACCGGATCTGTCAACCTCCGCGTAAGGGGATGTCACCTCACCCCGTGACTTCTGCGGCCCGACACTCGACGCCACCGACTTTACCCGATCTCCTCGTCAATTTCGACGGACCACCCGGGAATTCAGTCTTTTGTCTCTCCTTCTCACTCGTTATAACTCCCGTTTGTCCTATAGACAATGTACCCACCCTGCTCGCTGCTGCACTCGACTATAAAACGACGGAATCCACCGCGCCGCCGAAGAAGTTGGTAAAGTTTATTTCTCGTGAAATTCGATATACTTTGATACCAGCTGATAATTGTATTTGAATCTCAGCGCGGATTAATTTCACGCCATAATCCCGGAAAGCTCTTTTATATCCTTATTCGATCTGCGCGTTCCGAAAATTTCATATCACAATTGGTACTCTTCGTATCTAACTTTCAGGTTCGATGCTAGAATATCTCATCGGATCTCATTGGATTTCACAAAACCTGGTGCGATCTGACCTCAGATCTAATGAGATGAGAACTTACGCTGTAATATCAGGTCTGATTTAGACAGAGATCCGGTTATACTCAATTACTTAAAATTAAATCACAAAAAATTCTCCAGATCCCGTCGCCATGACTTGTTCCAAAAAAAAAAAAAAATCGAATGAAGCGTGATAAAATTTCCTCACCTTTGAGGCAAATTTTGTTCCTCCTGAAGACGAGGATCGTGTCGTTGTACCGTGTGCCGGGAGGGGCGGTAACGTTGAGTCTGAGTACCATGGGAATTTCGGCGCTCACTAGTCCGGAACATGGCAGTCGTATTCTGAACACTTGGAGATTTATCGGAACTTCTCCCTTAGCCGAGACGTTCACTCTCGGTGGCAGAAGGGCCATCATTCCCGTACCACCTCTGCCCGGTACGCCGACCACGTCATAATCCAGTTGCATCGAGTAGGCGAGCTGCAACGAAAAAACATGACTTCAACTTTACTTTTCTCCAAATTTCAAGTTTTTCTTCTTGCCTCTTTTGGCTGGCGGTATATTGTTTTTAGAGCCACAGACCGGAACCGGCTCGTCTCTAAGATCGGGTTTCAAGGATTACCTATGAGCATCGTGAAATATTGATTCCTTCGATACTTGCTAATGGTACACGTAAATTGAATTATAAATTGCTCCGCATGGGATGGTATAGTTTATTAATCACTTTCGCGAATCAAACCCCTCCCCTGAAATTTAAAATCTTATAACTCTGATGAAAAAGTTTTCGAGGTCTCATCAAATATACATCATGAATTAGGCTCCGCTGAACCGGAATCTACCAATCGATACGAGGGATATCGAGCTCCGCTGAACAATTCGCGTTTGATTTCGTTTAATCAAGTGAAAAACTCTACAGGCAACTATCGTAGATGTGGGTCAACTCGGAATATATCGTTCCAACTGAGGCCAATGAATGTCTCGTTTACGGGACGATAATAATCCGTTTCGATTCCTTTATCTCGCGAAGCTCTCAAAGCTCCGGAATTCGTTGGGAGGATGCGATAAATTTTGCACTTTCGGATCGTTTAAGAGACGGAAGTGATACCGGGGTTCCTGAATCTTTCCCCTGAGAGAAGACCGGTGGTATGTGGGATGGTAAGCGATTTCGGTGGCAGTGGGCCACTTATAACTCTGGCGCGAGTTCGATAGTGCGAAAATTGTCACGCGCGCGGTATAACGGCGGAGAGATTTTCCATCCCCCGAAGATCATTTCCGCCAAACAAAAGTCCCCCCTTATTAAAACTCGATTAACGCGCGAAACACTGGCGCACCACCTCGGGCAGGAAACGGTCGACTTACATTTGGACACGGTCGACGAGTAGATCTGTTCAGGGCGCTGAATCTTTTATCTCTAATTATATTTCTAAAAAAAAATCCAAGAACAATTTATCCCGAAATCCTCAACGAATACACCATTCGTAAGTTTTTGCAAGGTTTAGAAAAAAAAAACCTTCAATTCTCCAGGATTTAATTTTATTCTGCAACAAAAGGTTTCTGGAGAAAAGAAAATGGCGATGACGAAACGCACGGGTTCGAATAATCGCTAATTTTATTCCCTAATCTACAATGACAGACGCCACTGCGTTCCGCAAGTTCAGCAAACGGTCGACTCCATCTAACAGGTAGGAAATAGTGCTTAGCCACGCTACAAGTTTTACGATCCAGCATAAATAAATAGGTTAAAGCTGTCTCGTGACGCCTTGTCAACCAGATCGAAACCTACACCTGGTCCTCGCTTCTATATTTATGTACATGATATGTATATTGTATACTTGTGTACAGGTGCTCAAGGTATAAATAGCCGATGCGCCGCAATGTGGCGTGCCGTATAACTTTCACAGGATTAAACAATATGTGCATGCGTACTATGTACAGATATATTCGTCAAGTGTATACGAGTGGGTAGAATTGTGATAAAGATATCTACAGAGACATCGGGGGTGTATCGCCTAAAAGCTGTAATTGAGAACTTGTGCAGATCCCCCAGGGGTTTTGCAGACCCTTAAAAGGGGTTGCGTGCGCGGTGATACGTCAGGGTTCGGTCAGTTGGACTCCGAAGATGTCTCCGGAGATCTATAAGCATCTCTACTCTGTGCATCCGTTGAAATTTTTCCGTCAATCTTCAATATTAGGAAAGATGAATGTGGAGCGGCTCCGAGTACAACCGTATTTGCACCTGTACCAATAATCAGGATCTCGATTCATCTAGAATCGTACGCCTCGAACGAATAAATATCAGGGAATCATGGCGGCTTGAAAAGTTTGAATTGGAAATTTGAGACCCTTGCAGGAAAGGAGCGAATAGCTCTCGACGTCGCTCTACTTTTCGACGGATGCTGAAAATAAATTCTCAAGATTAGGGTCGCGCGTTAGGTCTGCACGGGGCAGACGCATGATACGAAGAAGAGATATCCGGCCCCCGGCTCGGATATCTCTGCGAATATCGGTGCGAGCGAGCTCGTCTTCTTATTTGCTCGCGGCGATATCGCGTCACGCCACGACAAGCGGTTACTCCTCGAGTCGAATTTTTAATTCGCGGTCGCTACGTTTTTCTCTTCGTTCGTTCCACGTCGATCATTTTTTGTTGATGATCATCTTTGCAAACCGACAATCGCCGGCGCACGTTGCAGCGCCGCTAAAAATAAACGAACATCCATTACCGCCGCCGCGTGGGGGTTGGGTACTTTGCGTAGAGTTTGAGAGACCCATTAATTCCCTTTGTCGCGAATAATTCATGGAATACGATATCTCTCATAAACGGCGGAAATATTCAATACCATATCGCGTACATCGTAGGAAGTAATTCACGACGATCCCCGATTTAGAATACCCCCGGAAGACCGGTGAATTACTTATATTTCTTTATTCCCGAGGAATCTATATCGTACATCCGTCGAAGGAGTTTCGTATTGAGTTTGTCGCGAAAACGGGCTAGAATTGCCCTCGAGATTTACCCAACTGACCGACCCCGTCAGAACTTTACTTTCGGGCTCTCGCGAAATTACAATATGTACATTAATTCGTGATGCGAAGTTTGTCTCGGGGATCCCGAGTCGGGGAGCGGCGGGACCGGGTGGATTTGAAAATCTAACGTAAAGAACAAGGGCGTGCAACAATCGCACGTGTTGTATAATTACGTTATAATTACGCCGATAATGATAATGATACAAACTCTTTGAAGGGAGCCGCAGTGCGGAAAACGGAAGTTTGTTCGGTGTACTTATCCACTGGCGTGCTATACGTTGGCTTTTATAAAGTAGAAATGTACTCGTGCAGATCGTGCGCCGAGCGAGTGTACGCGACCGAGGGGTTAGTACAGGAAGGCGCAGTTCCGACGATCCCGGGGAAGGGGAGGCAGACGTTCCTTGAACAAACATTTTTATGCTATTTTGAAATCCCGAGGAAGTAGATATTAAGTAAATCCTTGGCGGGATAGAATCGCCTGAAAATTTGCTCGCCGATAATCAAACCCTATGGTTAAATCCGTTGGCTTCTCGTCTCCTTCCTCCTCCTCCCCCTCTTCAGCTTCTGCTACTTCCGCATGCACCGCGAAGTGCGGAGTAATGCAAAAAACCAGAGATTTATCAAAGGTGGTCGAATGTATTTGTTCGCGAAAATTCGGATGTGAAAAACCAAGTGGGTAAATAATTCCAACTTCATTATTTTCTGCTCTACATTCGTCTGGTGTATTTATTTATTTATTTTTTTTCTGTTTTTTCTAAACGTTTTTTGTTTCGCCCGACATTTTACTGCCACTGTAACTTTATTCGCTTTAGGATGTAAAGTAAACCTTGCATCCACCTACTTGGCTAGGAGTTACGCTCCGCGGCTAATTAACGAAGAAGAATTATTGCCTTGTTAATTACAGCTTCGCTCGCTATGCCAAAAGAGACACTATCTCTACTACACCGTACGCTGGAATATCCGAGGGGCAAACACCCCGGCTGAAAACCACCTTAAGAGCCCCTTTATTCGATGTGACTTTTATTGTGCGGAAATAAGATTATAGGGAAAAAGCTCCTAAATATATGTATGTATACATACCTCTATACAGCGGAACAGATTTGCGTTCCACGCTAAACTTGTTCCACCTACTAGATAGGTACACCGCGCTGCTTCGAATGCACGATTTCGAGATAGAGAGCGATTCAAAGACCAACGCCTCGGGTGTAGTTGTGTAAAAATATTTCTTTACGTATCACGCATTTTTGATTGATATGTAATTATTTAATAATGCAATTTGGAGGGGAAGTTGGAAATCATTATTCAAACCGACGACTGATATTATTGCAAATGAAATTTTCGAAGCAGGATCGAATTGAGATCCTGGATTATGAATATCGTTCATTTTTTAACACGTATTCGGGCTTATCGGGGTGTTTTTCTGTTGTTGGCATTAATACCTGACCGTTAATGAAAAGGGTGAATGGATGGTGTGGCGCTGCGAAAAACAAGATAAATAAAATAAACGATATAAAGTGGGGAAGCAAAAAATAAAAAATAAAGCAATGAATAAAATAATTAAAAAATGTGAAAAACAAAAAGTTGAAGCAAAAATCGAATTTACACGTTAAAACGCGACGTAATCTCCACGTTTTAATTACAGCGCATGTCGGCTTAGCCGACTTATCGATGGCGAGGAATTAATTTTGGTATTTTACATAACAAGCTTATACAGTGTATGTATATACGTATACGCGGGTGTGTGGAGTGCGCCGCTGCGGGGGTTATAACGCGAATTTCATTCCAAATTCAGGTTCACAAATCAAAGCGAGATTCATTCTTTTTATTATTATAGGAGACGGTAAATCTTACTCCCCTTTCTCGCATCCTTTTGGCGAGAGGTTCGCGCACACGTACACAAAATCCCGAAACGCAGACGGGGATCGATTTTCTAATGAAGAAATTCCGCGCGTCTTTTTAGAATCGGAAGTGACGAGTTACGCTTTGATTCCACCCCCAAATCGCCGCACCAACGATTTTCCTTTGCTCAGATTAGACTCGAATTAAATCGAACTCTTGGACCAGAGGAGGAGGATGAGGGATTTCTGGGCTCAACTATTTCAGGAATCCTGCAGCACCCCATTTTATGTCGGTTTTGAAATTATATAAAACCCGTTTCCCGTACTGAAAAGGAGGTGTTCACTCCACCCTCCTGATGCGGTGGAAAAACCATGAAGTTAAACCCGTCGATGGGAAAAACTCGAAGCAACGCAAAGTTCGGAATTTCGAACCTTGCATTCGATATTTCGCAATTTATCTGAATTTGTTGAAATTATCGAAAGAAAAAAATGGCATCCGGTCGATAAGGTTCCATTACTAGGATATTATTTCCGAGACTTTTTAATTTTCAGTCGGAAGGATGAAAAAAAATAAATAAAGTTGGAAGTTTGGCGGTTTGCGGAGGAAAAGTTAGATAAATTGGAACGCGAACGCGTCGATTAAATCACGCTATGAATCGAACTAATCGAGATATTTGTTTGAATTTTTATTCTCCGAAAAGCGAAAAATTGGCGATCATTCGATCAATTCGTTTAGCGGATTGGAGAAATTTCCCATAACATATAAACGAAAATTCGCGCTACGAGCGAGTCGCTTGCGACGACAGTTGAGATTGATTTCATCTCCCGTTCAATCAATTCGATTATTTTTCCGCAACGATTACCTTCGTTGTCGGTACGCGTACACGCCGTTGAGATACAAATTTGGAATTAGCAGCGTAGAATATTCCCGCTCGTTCATCCGTCAAAACTTCTAGGACGAGTTCTTCGCTAATGATGATGTATCCTAATGTTGTAATACACTTCCTGTGTTGCGTGTCCCGCGCGCTACAAAATACTCGCGGGAAGGACCATGCTATGCGATGCACCATGACGCAAAACTTCCTCCTACCATCGGAGCTCTTTAGAGACACGCGAGCCACCCCGCCCTAATATTTCAATCAAATATTTAGCCCCTAATGGTCTTACGTTATAGTAGCGCGCCCGGCAAAATTGAGTTGCACCGAGCAACGGACTTGAAAGGGTTCTCATTCGGCAAACACTGCAGCTATAATCTAACCATTTCCCCTCCCCCCCCCCCCCCTATCCGTACACGTACAGGGTACAGGGTGTGCTCGCCTCATATAATATTAACGCGGATCGACGTACGCTACCGACTGTACGGGAAAACATAAAAAAGTCGATAGGTTCCGTGGGATTGAAAGTTTATACGGGACGCACATCGCGCTCGAGTACCGTAGTGCTTTTATCGGGGAAATTTTCACCGCGACTCCAGCAAGGAGGATGCGTAATTGCGTTTTGTTGGATACCGGAGAAGCGACGCGACGTAGCGAACTTGAATGATAAATTCGGAAGACCGACACCGCTGGGTCGGTGAAAATTCTATCGATTATTTTTTAAAACACCCTTGAGCGTTTACGTCAGGGCGTGTATGGGCAGACGTACGCGTGGATATATAGATGTAAATTGGTTGGGTTACGTTAAGATTGGAATTGCTTAATACGAACTACTGGGATTTGGTGAAACGATTGAAAGGGAATCCGTCGATTTGGAGATGAATGGATTCCCGGACGAGGAGGGGGGAAATCATCACCCGCGTATCGCTTTGTAATTACGAATTCAACGAGCGTGAAACTAATCCATCGCGATCCATTTCTTTTTTTTTTTTTCTCCTTTTCTTTTGGGTTTTCAAATTTATTTCCGCAACTGTACGATATGCGTAGCGCTCTTTTTCCTACAAAATAGAAATTCGGAAAGCAATTATGTATTTGATTGGATAACCGTTGCACTTGATTTTTATTCACCCTTCATTCTTTCCGCAGGGGATTTCCGCGGAATTCTTGCTTCGTCGGTTTGTCACTCGCGGGTACACAAAACTCCGTACGAATGGTTGGAAGCTATCAATCGTTTTCGAGCACGAGAATCACTGCCTGACAGACATCAGACGAGCCGTCTGCGTGTAAGACGTCTTGTGTAAAGTCTACCTCTTCTAAATCCATACTATACCTGCTTTTGCCCGTCTCACCCTCGCCGAGTCAGACCGAAGATTCGCAAGAAAATAGAAGAAAGAAAGAAATACAAAAAATAGTATCGCTGTGGAGTTTTCCGACCAATAATATGTACGGATCGGTACCGTATCGAAAAACTACGTAACGTATTCGTGTCTCTCTTCAAAGGAAAAATCGCTGGGTGCCAAAATTTTAAGCCTTCTAGTTTTGAATTTCGAATTTCACGATTTCAACCGAAGCAGAGTAGATTTTTTTTGCGTGACCAGACTTTGGTTTTTAATTAGGATGAAAATTTGGGAAATAACAAGCTTTGCGATATCGCCATCCCAGATCGACGCCAACTTGCAGCATACGTTACAGGTATACATTATACACAACACGGTATAATTGTAAACCGGAAGGCGTTGCGTGTTTACAGTTGAGCAGAATCGGAGCCATTTATGCATCCGCATACAAACCCTGGAGTAGAACGCAGAACGTATAGTTGTAGGATACACGGTAGGTGAGGTACAAAGGTGTAAGGTGGGTAGTGGCACACGTACGTACAAAGGAAATTTTGCCGGAGTCAGGAGCAGACTCCCATACAGCTAGTGAGGAGAAGCTGTTGAGCGACGCGCGACGGTACGCTCCGTCGGACAGAAGCGGTTAGACACAGTGAAGTTAGAGTCTGCATCTGTGCACGAAGGGAGCATATTGCGTTTACAGTTTCACACCAGAGCGGGAGGTGGGAGGGGGGTGCAAAACAACCCCTCGTTTATACGGAAGCCGGTGCGAGGGGTGGGTCGGGGCAGAGGCGTTATAATTATTGCTCGAAAGTGCTTTTGCTCAGGGACCTGCAGCCTCGTCGCGTGAGTAGAGACCACTGCCGCGGCATCGGTGTGCCCGAATTGTATCACTTTATTTGTCACGAAAAATTAGCCCGAAATTTTTTAACGTCGTTATTAGTTTCAGCACCGCGCGCGCACGAGCGTTTCAATTGTGGGAAAGGAAAGAAAGATTCGGGGGGTGTCGCGCGAGCTTCGCTGGCACAACGAATGGAAAAATAATTATTCCAACGGGATGACAATTGAAAAAAGGAACACCTTCGACTGTCGCAGCGAGAGCGTGATGATGATGAAAAGGTGGAGAGAAATAAAAAGGATCCGATGATATGTGGGTCAGGTGTGCGGAGAGTGTTTGTACTCGATGCGTGGTTTCGACGCGACGTTTCACACGTTGTCGCGCCTACACACGTTACCCCGAATTTCACGCGTGTCGCGTCGACGTGAATACGCGTGGTGCTGCTGCAGGTGACGAAAGAGATGTAGAAAAAGGATTTGTAGAAGTAGCGGAGGTGTGCGGTGATAGTCATTTTGCCGCTTCTTTTTGTATTCTTTTCTTCTTTTTGTTAGTCGAGGGAAACAGTTGAATAGATTCCATGAATGTCGTCACCTTTTGTCAGTCCGTACTTTTGTGCAACTCCTCTCTCCTTGCGTAGCGTTTTATATTCTTATCTCCTTTTTATTACTTTCTTTTTCTTTCCCTACGGTCGACACTTCCACGGAGGGGGGGATTGACGAAAATGTATTATTCTATTTGTCCGAACAATAGACTCGCAGGATCCCGTATATTTGTAGATCAAATAACTAATTTCCCACCAAATGTCACCAAAATTACTACGTATTGTCGTGTCGCGAATATTGTGAGAGGTACATTCTACTTTTTCAAAATAATTAATCTACACGAATTCCAAGACGACCGTCTACATTTTTACATACCATTCTGATCAATTAATGTAGCTCCACCCTGATATGTATACTCGGTCTTGTACGTACAGTCCAGAGATTCTGGGATCATCGGAGTCACGTAAAAGGATTGCAAGGACCTCCGGGTTTGCCTCGGTAGTATACCTGTGTAGTTGGCTTACTCGATATTGGACAACATAATCCCGTAATCTCATCCACGTCTTATTAGGCGGGGGGAAAAAAATAAATAAAATAAAACGAAATGAAAAGAAAATCAAATAAAAGTACGAATGGAAACGGGATTGATCGTGAATCAACATAACCAGGGCGAAATACCCGAATAATTGCGCATATTATACGTAATCATTAGGGCTAATTTTATCGCTTCGAGATCGATGTTCCCAATTTTTATTCCGGGTGGTGGAATTTTTTCAACAAGATTAGTCGGTGATATTCGCTTCGAGTGGAATGTTAACGCGTCGCTGTACAGGCAAGAAATATGAACGAGGCAAACTTCACTGGATAAAAATATACGTACGTACACAGAGAATAAGTACGTTTTGCTTTTACATGGTACAATTTACATTCTAGACACCTCTCTATACATTAGAGTACAGATATTTCGTACCCGAGTATGAAATCTTTTTGCACTCTGAAGAGAAAAACGAGGAGAGGGCGGAGGGTTCAGTTTTTCAATTTCATTTTAACAATCCCCTCGGACTGCGCGTGATATACGTATACCTAGCTGCATGTGGGTAATACGGAGTACAGCACACTCGCACACATATTACGGGCGCGAACACTCATACCGAAGACGGGATGATTCCCCGTCTCACGAACATCCGGATTCCCATCGTGCATTCCGGTGCTGCAGGTTTATCAAATACAGTTTAGCGCGGCGTTTATCGTCGCTTACTCTTCAAGTGGGTAGATCGGGGTTGAAGGGAGGTGGTAGTATAGCGAGAGAGGGACAGCGTTTTTGGTTCACGTCGGCGACGGGGATCGAAGGGGGTGCGCGGGGCAATTTTCGCGTAATTCGATGGGGCGTCATCGTCATAGCAACCCCCGTCCGCCTCCGCACGCCTTGGAAGCTGCAGGCTGTTCAAACAAGCCCCAAACCCTCGTCCGTCCGTCCGCCCCCCCCCCCATCCCTCCTCCCTCCACCCCCCTTCTGCCCCTGACAAAAACCTCCTCGCCGCTCGCCACCGGCAACGCTACACCCCCGTACGACGCCCCCGTGCTTCGTACCCCCGCATAGCCATGCTCGAGTACCTACCGACCGTAAGAGGTGTCCGTGTGCTGTACGTGTTCGCGTGTGTGTGTGTCTACGAGTATAGGTAGAGTATGATATGGTTATATTTATCGTGTATATATATACGTACGTACGTACATGTATTCACGTATACTTACCAGCAATACATACACGGACGAGTAGGTACGTCGAGACTCTCGGAAAAAGGGGGAGTTGTAATAACTACCTGGATTTTCTCTTCCCAATTTTCCAGCGTAGATATCGCGTAAATAGGGTCTTCTCGCACGGATGTATAAATATTCGACACTCCTCGTTCTCTTTCACTTTGCATTTTCTTTGGTTCCCTGCGCTTCGTTCCATAAATATTTTACACGTACATCGTTGCGGCGTGCGGGAATCTTACGAGTTTTTTCTGTTTCTATTTTATCTGGAAACCATTAAGCTGGAAACTTTGAATAATCCAGTAATTTTTCGTTTCTTGTCGAAGACCACTTCGGTCCACACGTGTAGTTAGTTGTACGAGCTTTTACTCGGAGTATACATGTAGGGAAAACGGTTTAACGTCGTCTCTTTTGAAACACTATAAGCCCCCTAAATGAAATCGTGCTCTTTTGACACACGAGTACCGTGTGCCCCTCGATAGAGAATCCCGGACTTACATTCGTAACGAAGTGTACACACACTGCGCTACGGAGTCGTACGTAACGCACATATTACACACATCACACATGCCGTCTGTGGTGCGCGATTTCCTAGAGCAAACACGGCGAGGGTAATCGCAATCTGGATTATACGTTAAAATCGACGCTTCGATTGCGCCCTCGAAGGGTTCGCGAACTATTCCCTCTAAATTATGCTACCCAAAGCCACTTTCCTCAAACACACCGAACGCGGCGAGACTTTTCAATTCACCTCTCGTCGAGCTATTCGAAATAAACGACATGGACCACTTCGAATCGGCGTCGTTGGTTAGTAATTTAGAAACGAACGAGTGGACGACTACCACCGGCGTGTCATGTGCAAATGAAGGAAGGGAAAAAAAAATATGATTTTTTTTTTTTTTTGTTTTTCAAATTCAACGAAGTATATTTCGCGAAAACATTAGGAGATATAAATTAAAGCGGAGTTACGTTGCGTGCCTTGCTTAATTATAAAACCGATAAATTTGTCCCGCGGGACGCGAGACAGACGTCTGGAATCCTCCGGTTGATAAACGAGCGGCATAGTCCAACTCGCCTCGCCTCGCCCCTCCCTCCCCCCTCAGTTCCCCGATCCCGGTTTGCTTCCTACGGTATCGCAACTCGCTTACTTACGTAGAATCAGTTACACGTGAATTTTAAACTGCACATAAAGTACGTAACTAGGCAGTCGGATCGTTATTGAACCAGTTGACAGGTTTACTGCTGCAGGAGCTCACTTCGAAATTATCCGATTCGCCGTGTCAAGTTGATGAGCTAGAAAATGATTACCTTACGGAGAAAGTGGCCTTCATTCGTCACTTCCGCTTGACGGATCTATATATAAACGCGTTCGCGTGTTCCTTTTCCATACGTTGTACGTTGTACGATTGTACGTTGTACGTACGTATGTTACATCTACATCGTACGCGTTGCAAACGTCGAGGAATCGAGAGAAAATACAATTTTTCTATCGCTAGGCAGCTGGAGTGTAATTGAAAAAGTTTGTATTGGTATAAGACGGATTGTTCGCTACTGTATAATACGCGAGACATTTTTTTTCCCCTCTCTTTCTTTCTTTCTTTCTTTCCCTTTTTCTATACCTTTTTCTTTCTTGTCTAGAAAGTGGAAATCATGTGGACAGAAGGTACGGATATAGGTGAGTATAGGTATACATATTTCATGTACATATACATACAGGTGGCGGGGAGAGGGGGAGGGGGAGGTTATAACTCAGTTGGGTGTATCTCGTATTCTAGGAGCATATTGGACCAATTCTACTCTCGGATAAGTTTGAGATATCGCCCGGCCGGATGTAGAGAAATAAGAAGCCAAAAAATCTCTCGGTGGAAACCTTACGATATTCGCTCGAATCACGTCAGGAAAATAGTTGAGAGAAAAGTTGTGCCAACAATGAAGTCGACCGTTAACGTTGGATATAATAAATTATATGGCACGAAAAAATTCCGCGCCTTTTACTTTTGCTTTTCAACCAGCTGCAACCGTCGAACTAATCGAAAACACACGCCGAGCGCGATGAGGACAACGATCGACAATTCTCTTACTCGAAAAAAGTCAATTCAGATATCTGAGAAATTGATCGGAGAAGTTACGAGCGGATACTCTCGGTGAAAATATTTGTTTCTCTGACCCAAATATAAATTTTCGGCTTTCGGCGTGCGATAAATTGGATAGTTTGGTGTCTCACGGAAACTGTCGCGTCTTCAAAAAGTTGCCACGTCTACGAGTTATCCGCGGATATTTCGATCGGATGCGCGAAAGGATGGTTAAATCTTAGGAGGTAACGTCCCGGGGAATGCTTTACGGTTGGGCCTGCTACGGAAGCAGCGGCGGTACGTCGAGTTTGGGAAACTATCAGCGAAGCCATCGTAACGACAAATTTCCTCATCTAACTTTGTGCGCAAAGATGAGATGATCGCTCAATGCCCGCCTCTGCCACCCTTGCCTCGCCGCCCTCCGCACTCTTCATCCCCCGCCGTACACACGCCTATAGCTTCCCCCCTCCCCCCCCCGCGGTATTCGATGCCCTGCCGCAAGAAAATTAATGACGGAATCAACGATATTTTCAAAGAAAACTATTAGAACCGCCGTCCCGTCGATCCACCTTCTCGCGAGAGGGAACCTCGATAATTCATTCTCCCGGCGACGTCGGAAACTCTCGGCGTTCGCGGATGCTACATATCCCACGTTACGGAGAAAATTCTATGCATGTCCGTTGCAAAGTTTTCCCCATCTCGACGGGCTCGGATCCAACGAAATTTTCATCTCGTTCAATCTGTCATTTCCATCTCCACAGATTGTCTCGTATTTTATACGCTCGTACGGCGGGGAAGGGGTGTGAAATCTTGGCGTTCGTCGAATGGATTCTGCGTTTACTTTGTCGGGAGGTCAGCCGGAAACTCCGTTCATCTTTAGTTTCAGCGATCGTTTGGGGCGTCGAAAAATTATCATGGTAGGGGTATGAAAGCGTTCGTTGAACCTTCTACTCTAAGCTCGCAAGCCCACGGCGCTCGAATTGCGGATTTCCCGATCGTCCGATGGAACGCGGTAAGCGCAATGTGCATGAGTTACACCTTTCGAACTCCGTTAACGAAACGCATGCACATCCTCCCTCTTCCACGTATCTCGCTTTTACACTCCTCCTGTATCCGTATATCAAACCAGTATCCGCGCGCATTACGTACATCGGTGCACATTTTCCATTCGTCAATACGTATAACTGGAATCAGACATTTCCAAAGCGTGTAGATGAAAGTAACGCGAATATAACGCTCGTTCGTACGAGTACAGGGAAATATCTAGGTGTACGTTGGGTGAATTAAGTTATCTATCTCCTGAGGAATACGACGCTATGAAAAATTGTATCACGTGGCGTCGCGCTGTAGAAACGCAGTCAAACGATCGTTATAATGCTATTATATCGTTCCGTAGCTTATAGCTGTATAACCGCAAATAGCGAGTAGAAAAATTTATTGGAAACATTCGAGATCCAATATAGCGTTCCGCGCTCTTCTTACATATACATATATACCTATATACCGTGTAGCTGTCTACTCTCGACGGTCGCACCACTTGAGCGTATTATTCCGCGGAAGTGAATTGCGAATAAGAATTCATTTTTCAATCTTAAAATACAGCCGATTACGGGAACAAGTTGAAGAGATTTCTACGTAGGTATGAGTCCAGAGTCACGTCGTTATAATTGCGGTTGAAATTATTCGAACGTTTTTCGGATGGTGTGGAGTCGAGTATGAATTTTCGGCGGAAGGGGAGAGAGGGAGAGAGGGCGAAAAAAGTGTCAACCGTTCGGAGGGTGTACGGGTTGGTGTTGGACGGGACGGGGGGTCGGGGTGCGCGAGTGTAATCGCAAATCTAATTGCGAGAACCAAGGTTGAAGGTAGAGAGGAACAAAGCGAGTGAGTGCCTTCGGAACGTTATATTAATAATAATAATAATAATGTAGCGGGGTATGTAGGTAGAACGCAAGGTACCGAACGAGTCAAAGGATCAGGTCTACCGTAAATAGACGGTTTTCGAGAAAATGTAGATATAGGTAGCTGCTACCGCTACCACCGCTACACCTGGGAGAAATACTACGTCGGCACCTTCCATTCCTCGTTCATATATATATGTATATTTCGCATCCCCTTCCCCGCCTTATATACAGGGGTCTGCCGCCGCGTATCCGCACACCCACCTATTCGAAGACAAAGTGTTTCTGGTGCCAGATGCCGTGCACTTCTCTGCGCTCCGAGCTCCCGCCACTGCCGGAGTAGGTATTTCACGGGAATTACACGTCACAGGTCTCCGGTTACGAGTAATTATGTCGCATAATCCTCGGGTGTTTGTCACGAGAACGCGAACGTGGTGTTGAGGTGGCCCGAGCGGCGCGGCGCGACGCGTTTCGTTCCGTTCGTTCAGTTCGTTCGCTCGTCGGCGAACACGGTGTAGGATATCCCGTGGTTATATTCCCTGTTATCCGAAACACGGGGCTGTTATCCCACAGGACTTACGGGCGGGGTGGCGTTCTTCGCCCGGTGAAAGTTGCCGACGTCGTATATATATGATGACGAGGGCTACGTAACACGGGGGACGTACAGGTTGCCGGGGTGAAAATCGGCGGGGAGTACGGAAAGGGGATACGGGGGAGGTGGACATTAATCACACGACGTCACACCAACCGTGATCCCGGTTGAATTTCTAATTAATTGTAAATTACTGTACAGGTCCGCAGTTATCATCGTTATACCATTCGCGCGTGTGTATATGTATACGTGTGTATACCCGTACGCGTACACCAACGCGGAATCGACGCCGAATACGCGAGGCGAAGGGAAAAAACTGAAAAAATTTCACCGCCCCCGCGAATTTTACGTTTGCCGCACAGCCGCGGAGTTTAATTCGCTACACCGAGTGGGTACTCAATAAATTGCCCAAACTCGATGGTCGGTATTTTTTAATTTTTTCATCGGACACCGAACTATCTATGAAGTTGCGTGTAAATGTGACGAGGGGGAAGGGGGTGGGGTGGGGGAGGGGAGGGGGGGAGGTAACAAGTTTTCGTCGTTGCCAGAGGCGATGGTATTACTATAGTAATTGTCGCCAAGGGTGGTGGGAATTCTCGAGTCCCTCGTGGATCCTGAATCGAGTCCTTGGCACCGCGTCGCGTCGAACCCCCTGCGTTGTATACATCTATATATGTATATATATATATACGTATATACGTGTAACCCCTGTCACCCCTGCGATCGTACAGCGCTTAAGTCTTTGAGGGAAGTCCGTAACTTTCGTATAACAAGTGGATGATTCACAAATCATTCCCAATTTCGAACTACTCTTTGGTACTCCGCGGAAAAGTTTCATTCGCGAATATAAGCGAAACGCGGGTTGTACACCCCCCGAGGGTACGTACCGATCGAATTCAAGAGATGGATTGAGATAAAATAAAATTTCACCGTACAGATGAGTCAGAATTGCGGCTGATATTCGGTTAGAAACGAATGGAGGAACCGCGCGATCCGAGGGGTGGGTTGTACACGTATGTGTAAGTTATTCTGAGATAGCGGGCAACGCGACGAGCCGGAGAAATGGAACTGGGAGAGATAACGGAATGGAAAATACTCCCGAGGGAAGTTAACAGCCTTGTGCAGCAATTGCAGTGCTCTGCACGGATAACCATCGGATTGGCAGCCCTGATTACCGCCCTTACAATCCTATCGGGATCTTGGTTGGATCCTCTGAGGTTGACGGCGAACCTTTTGCCGCCGCCGATGTTACCGTCGCTGCCGCTCGTCTACCTCGGACTCGAGCGAACCCGAAACTCGCCAACTTTAGCCTACCGGACGAACGCCCCCGCAAATCGATTTTTTAGGGGCCGCCGTACGCCACGCGTCGTTGAATCTTATTTGTGAATCTCGCTCCGAAACTTTCGCTCTTCTTTCCCTTCTCCGGATCCGTTTCAATTTCACCCCCAATTTTTAAGCAGTTTGCGAAAATTTGGAAATTCCTAAATCAAACAGATTTTCCGCCGGTTGTAATCATCTAAGGAAGAGGAAGTACAAAAAGTAATCGCTTTCTCATTCGACTCGTATGTCTAGTTTATTTTCTTTGTTCCGTTTCCGTTCGTTCGATGATAACGAAAGCTTTTCCCTCCAGATTTATTCGTCTTGACGAAACGGTACGGCGAACGCCACGCGCAGGCAACGTTCGAGAGTCGAACGGCGATAACCGCGTGCGACGTATTTTATTTCTCTCCGTTTCCTCTCTCTTTTTCTTCGTACCATGATTATTTTCCTTTTGCGTACGCGCGATCGGTGAAACGCTACGGGCTCGGGTATATCTACCGGGTGGAGAGAGTAACGGCGGGGGCAATTCATACCGAACAAATTCGCCTTAAAAGTAACAGTAACAGCATGTCAATTTCCTTGTCGTTTAGCTTTTGATTGGGGGCGAACAGCGACTCGCATTTACGTTGGGGAGGGTTTCGTTTCCTTGACGACCGTGGAGGGCACAAACCTAAACCGACGTCTGGTGTATATACGTACCACCTCTACCTCTCCGATGTTTGTATTTCATATTGATAGAGTATTGATACCCCCTCCCCGTTTCGCCGACGACCGACGAACCCCCACACCCCCGACGGCAGGAACGTCCGCTATAACCGCGGTCGCTCGACTCCCGGAAAACCCTCGTGTTCCTACGCTATATGTATACCTATCTACCGACCGTACGTACGTATCCCGCAGGAACACCATTTGCCTCGAACAAACGTTTCTATTGTAAGACGTGTGTTTACTTTCTTTACGCATTGTTGAGCTTTCCAGGCCACGAAAAATCCTAATGGACTCTGCAGGAATATCTCTCGTCTCCTCGATTAATCATCGCTCTATCGCCGGTATAGCTTCCGTAAATGTGTCTCCCCGAACTACGTGTCGCCGCTGCGTATTTTCGATATTACAATTTCGCTCCATTATTATTGGAAAGATATTTATCTATTTCCATTTTTTTCGCTCATCGATTCCCTCAATATCCAGACATCCTACTTCCGTCGATCCCGCGGAATGCCGTGTCGGCTTCGTATTTACGACGTATAATACGAGCGGCGGGTCGGTACGGAGTGAAATAATCATACGGTAGGGTGTCTGCGAAATTACTGGGGCGCGAAATCCGTCAAACGCTGAAATTTTCTCATTATATCTCTCGGAAGCTCCGTGTCGCGCGAGGAAAATTTGACGAAAACTTTTCACGGGCGCTACGGAACGCGCGGCGCACGAAGAAAGACTTTTCACTTTAATTTCGACAATTACGACACCCGCGGCTCGCCTCGCGAACAATTTCAATCTTCAACGCTAATTAGGCGGAATGTGTGTGTTTTCTATTTTCAAAATAATCCGCAATTAACGTATCGCTACGTATCGCGTATAATAATATTTGAATACGAGTAGCAATAATGGCGCGGCAACCACTTACGCCCACCCCATAAGTGCGCCAGCGCATGCTATCGCTCTGGGAATATCATCGTAACGGTAATTTCTTGCATCTGTGGTCACCCGGGAAAATCAAACTCTATATCCGTCGACCTGCAACGCGCAAGGATATTAACCACGCACCCCGCGCAACAGTCTGCGGCGTTGGCGTGCTTTTTAGGACCGGAAATTCCCCAGCGGAGAATTTTCATTGTTATCGTTATCATAATCTTCATTTATCGTTGTCATTGTGATTATTATTATTATTATTATCATTATTATTATTTTTATTATCACTGTTATTGCCGGCGAAAACGAGGGGAATGGGGGGGTTTTATAACGAGTACCTACTTCATAACCGTGCGCTGAGTCAATGTAACGCGTGTTAGCAAGGGTTGCAAAAGTTACACCGTAATATCGAATATATATAAGGGGGATACACGAACTACGAGGACTACGCTGAGAGCAACGTGAATTTCATAATGTTTGTTACGAAACTTTTCAGTTGCTCGCTGAAAATCTTCCCCGTGAAAGCGTAACGAGGCTCTGCACTTTTTACACGGTTAATTTTACAGTCGAGATTGTTACATTGGGATTTTTCATATGAGAGTGAAATTTATGTATTACACATGTGTATTTTCACGCGAAGTTCGAAGAATATATTAACTTTGAAAATTGACGCAGCTACCGATTGTCGAAGACTCGCCGTTGGAACTTTGAAATCTGAAGCTCATACGGTATGGAAAATGATAGAGAAGAGAAAGCGTAAGAGGAGAAAGAAAAATGGTGATGCTTTTAGCGACGAAAGGTGCCAGGACCTGAGGATCTTCGGCTTCACAAGGATAGCGACGCGTACGAAATTTAGACGGTTACTCCGGAGGGAGGGTAGGAAATAAAAACCATATCAAAAACGAGAGAAAAATGAGAGAGGAAAAAGAGAAAGGAAACCGTTAGAAGATGACGCAGCTCCGAACGTTTTACGTCGAAATCAATATCGCATTCTTTTTGGTATATTTTTTTTTTTTTTTTTATCTCTCCCTCTTCCTTTTATATTTATGATTTTCTTCAACGATTTATACGCGGTAGCTCCATTTTTCTTGTTCTGACACCGCGCAAAGAGGATGCATGCACCGCCTCCTCTCATGCCTCGCCACAAACGCAAACATGAAGAGGAATCTCGTCACTTTGATCTGAAATGCTCGACCCTCTCCACGCGTCGAAGACGCAAAGAAGATAAGAGACGCGAGACGGACGCGATATACGTATATATATACTCCTGTAAAGTTGTGACGTTTGATAAAATTGCGCTTTTTTCATTAGAAAAAGAAAAAAGAAAAACCAAAAAAAGTATTCCGATGAGATGAATAGAAAGTGCGGAAAATTGAATGATCCCATCGGTGTAAAGTATCTGCATGATCGCGAGCGTGTCCGTGGAAACCGAATACCGAGGTGAATAGCAAACTGACAAGTTACAAAGGTACATGTACATATACATACATTCCTCGAACGGTTTTGAAAGTCCGTTATCGATGACGTGTAATAGCTGAGTTACGATATCGCCAGTCGGTGGAAATTAACGAAGCGAATGGGGCTCGTAGTATATCTTTCGACCTAAATTTCTGATCAACTCACCGGATGCCCGGCGAGGCTCTGCCACGAAAACTCGAGGTCAGCGATGTTCGCCGGAACCGGAACTACGAAGGTCATCGCATAGGTGTTGACCACACCCTCTCGGACGTAGAATAATTCCGCTTCCAATCCTGGAACATGAAAATTAACAAGGTTGATTAACGAAATCGATGGGTAAAATTGAAAGCGATAACTTTGGAATAAATAGTTCGTTCGGCGTTAAAGTGTAATAGTCACATGCGGGGCCGACGGGAGGTCAAACAAAGTTGGTGTATCCCGCGGCCCGATCGTGAGTAGAAAATCGTGTCTGGTGACGAAGGGCATAGCCGTACGCGTACACTCGTTCGCGCGGTACGCCGCATTTACCTTACGTCGCCGGTGGTTAACATGCGGCGACAAAATTTCACCACCCCCGAAGGGTCGCGCGACACGGCTATACGGCAACGTGTCGCCGACAGTTCGCGGCGTCTCCCCCCCCCCCCCCGCCCCCCGTACTCTCGCCCTTCAATTTCCTCGATGTTTCGCAGCGCACTTCATCCGCCGACCGGTTAATAGCGTATTCCTAGACACCGGTTATCTACGGAGGGTTAAACTTTGTTAAAAGCTCCGTTCGAACGCCAGGCGACATGCTAATGAGATGAAAATTAGCATCGGGCTTCGTTAATGCCGAGGAGATGGGATCGGAGTTTGATTCAATATATCCCGAGCCGAACGGATCTCCCGCGAGGTACACGACCTACCCGGTCTCCGTTCGGGGACTCGGCGAAACTCCTCCTCGCCAAGGCTTCCTTCTCCTCGCCTGTATACCGAACGCGGACGGGATGCTGCAGCGATACGACCCGGGGAGCTAAGGTAAATATATTAAGGATACAACATCCTGCAGTGGCACGTCCTGTCTCCTCCGTTCTCCGAAACCCTATAGGGCGTCTGCGTCTGTTGACTGCTGCAGGGAGAGCGCGTATCGTCAAATCCAGCTATACCGTGTAACATCCGAGTGAATCTTGCGAATCTTTTTCTTTGCTTTCACTTTACTTCTTTTTTTTTTTCTTTTCTCGTGTAGACTAACGTTGCACACTCATACACGCGTTCGAAAAAGAATACATGGCGTACAACTTCCGGCTTAAAATACCCTGGAGGAGACGTTTCACCGTCACCGGATTTAATAGAAGTCTTCCGAGGAAAATTAGATTTGTTTTTTTACACACCCATTCGTATACCCAGAAGGGGGAGGTTTCAACCTTTTGGCTTTAGGGAAGCGTCGTATGCGAAGTCTTCGTTCGTTTTGGTGGATGAGGAAAACAAAACGGTACACAGGGTATGAAAGACCTCATTCTCGAGTCACGTAAGAATTTTTCTGAGAAGATTTCATTTTTTTCGTGAATATTCTTGTATCCGACGATTCGTTTTTCCGTTCGTGCGGTGTTGCAATAAAAAATGTTCTGAAAAGTAATTGACCAATTGAAACTTGAAACGAAAAACGCCGAACTTATAACCTTAGATTTTTCTAAAAATTGGGGGCGGAATTCGACCTTTTTTCTAGGGTTTTTTTTTTAACGCCAAATATTTTAATCTAAAAAATTGGAATCTGGAAGCCAAATTGATTTATCTATTAAATTGATCGAGTGATCACCACTTTCTCGCTTTTTGGGGCAGAAAAATTGAGATATCTCAATGAGAAAAATTCGTTGATTGATAGGAAAAAAACTCTCAACATTCATGTGAAATATAATGACGTGAATTTGAGGAAACATCATGGGACAAAAATTTAAACGACGAACGAAACCGAAAGTGGCACGAGCGAAGCGCGCGCTTGCAATGCTGGTATAATAGGAAATGAAAATCAAGGGACCGAACGATGAAAACTTACTCAACGATTACGAGACGGAGAACAAAAAATATAATTGCAAAGCTGCAGATTGGCTAGATGCAAAAGTTAAACGCGATTCTGAAGTGGTTTAGAAATGTTTGCTTCTAATTAAAATTGTAATCGGAACCGAACGGACCCGTTCCCTCATAGAACCCACCGAACACAGCTGCGCTATACCCACTGCGCTCTAAGTTCTGAGTGGAGTTCTCTGAATTGAACGTTCAATTATTATTCTTCCGTGTTTTTAATTAATTATAACCTGTATGCACAGTAGACAACACGCGGATGATTCTCATCGTTCTGATAATAATTCATGGTATGCACGTTACAATCACAAGAAAAAAAAAATAAATAAATAAATAAATTGAGATGATTCTGTAATTTTACTCAAACTTTCATATAAACAGAAAAACCAACGATAACGTTCGCTCTGTATAAATATTGTAGTCCGCCATTTTCACTTTATTGCGTCGGTGAACAGATGCACTATTTATTATACATTTGTCCGTATAAAATAATGTGAAACGACTTTGTACCGGAGACCGGAGCAAGGTTTTTCATGAAAAGGGCGCACAGATGGATATGCGCTAAGCTTATGACCCATTGAAAAAGGAGAGAAAAAGAATCTCCGTAATATTCCGCGAATACGTATAATTTGTTTGAATCGCGTGAGCTTTGAAGGAAGAAAAAAGACGGTGGTCGCAAGCAACGTTGGGAGGGTTGCAGCTCGGCCGCAGGTTGCGGATTTCTGTATAATAACGGCGAGAAGCTGCGCGCATTAATCGCTCCTTGCTAATTATTACGTGAGTGTTACTTTCAATTGACAACCTGAAGTACGTATGTAGCTACGTATACATTTGTGATGCATGCATGTGCAGCGGTGGTAGAGAGGTAGGTAGGTAGGTACTACGTACGGTATGCCACCGCGTAAATTCAGCTCGTTAGCGAGCTTGTCTCTTACAATTATTTATTAGTTTGCATACCGCGTTGGTATTACTTTCTTTGCGCCCCTTTTACCGTATAGTTGTTATTTAGTTATTATACCACGTATATTATTATGTATTTATTTTTCTTATTTTGTTTTTTTTTTTTATTTTATTTTTCGAAAGCGTAGAGGTATAACACCGAATCACAACGCGATGCAGTTCTCTTTATACAGGGGCGCGCGGTGTTCACCACGAGCATTGAACGATTGTTTGCCGTCAGAATCAGGTGAATACGTCTGGGCTTGTTACTTTGTTTACCTACCCCGGGCTTTGTTGGTTTCTCGCGTTTTTCATCCCATTTTCTTTATCCTAGACCTATTCAAAACCAGACGAATATTCCGTAATGCGAATAGCTGCAGTACAACGAGCTTTAAATAACCGCGAAACACTGTAACCGTGTGCACCATTCAAGGTGGATTTATTTAACAAGAGAATGTCCGAAGCGGAGTGAAAAGTAAAAAAAATAAAACAAAACCAACGAAAGAAAGAGAGAGCAAGAATTGCTAAATGAAAGAAGACGGCGGGCACGGATCAGCGGAAAAGCTACGCGTTGCCCCCACCTCGTTGGCGATCGTACCTGTTTTTGATCAACGATTCGCGGCACAGTTTGCTAAGAAGATTCTGCGGTGCGAATCGCTTTTCCGTATACGCTCGGGGGGTCTGAGGGGGGGACGGGGGGGCGGCTAAGAGTTTGCAGTTCTGAACGATGAAGAACTTGCTTTCCGTCATTAACGACAATGGAGCGGAGCGAACTTTTGCCGCGGAGCGCGGCCTGGCATATATTCTCGGAGGATTTCGCACGTACGTACCTAACACCGCCGCGCTGATCGTTCTTTGCGCAAAACTGACGACGCGAGCGAGAAGACTACCCCGTCGCGTCGCTACTGGGGTGAACTCAAATGCGATTTGCATTAAGCAGATATTATGCAGATCGCACCGACTGCACCGCACCCACGACCATCGCCATCTCGACCAACGCCGACGAAATCCTCTAGGTATATAAATATATACGCGCACGTATATTTATTATATATATATACCTACGTGCGATTTGCATATGGAATATTCACTTAGCTGAATCTCCAAATTTTCTCGAACTCGCCAAACTCGACCCCGAAGTTTTTGAATTTATTATTTTTTTACTCTGCAGACAAGCGAAAATTTCCAATTTTTAATTAGCTCCGATACAAAGATACGATTTCGCCGGTGTCGATGGTTTTTTTTTATCTCGTTGTGTTTTAATTTTTTTCTCTTCGTCCGAACATTTTTCGCTTTGCTTATTGCGTTTGATTGGACGCGACGAACGAAGACAAACGATAACCATCGAGAAAGTACAGATGGTTGGTCAGTTAAGAGTGAGAAATGAGTCGAGTGCTTGCCCCAATGGGATTTGCCATCCTGTTGATTTGAAGTGACGATTATATCGTTCAGTTCGATGGCGTAGCGCCGCAGCTGCGTTATACCTATAGGTATATATACATATATGGTTTTACGTACACACGTGCACCGCACCCACGTATACGGGTGCATTTGTGTGTGTGCGGTGTATATTTTTTGCGGTGGAATTAATATGGATATATAGCGCACGGTATAACGGAGCGACAGTTGGTTGGACAATTCGCAAGGTATTTTATTTTATATACATGTATTATACGGTAGGTGCACGTATGTGTTTGCGTTGGAAAATAACGCGTATTAAGGTTCTCTCGTATTTCCAACCGATTATATGATACGATTTCGTCTACCCCTGTACACGTATATGCGATATTCTCTTGACGCGTGTATCAAACACTGCGGTATGGTACATCATGTGGGATACATGTACGTACATATCGGCGCTATATTTTGTCAGATATGTGAAATATACGCCATCCATTCAGACTATAATACAGTTTGGCTCGGGTCGCAAGCTCCCAGTTTTTCGAATACGCCAAGATCGAAACAGTTGACGGGATATCGTCACACTTTATTCACGTGTTACGTCTTTTACGCGACACTGGAGATTCGTGAAACGTAAAAAGAAATCCGAAAATCATCTCTCTTCATCTGAACCTCCCGTAGCGCGACGAGTCGAATGGTCTAGAATAAATCCTATTTATTGTGCCGTAAATATAGCGGCGAGTCTTTTTTTCTTGCGACTGTTTGTCGTTTTTCTCATTTATATTTTTATTTTTATTTTTCTAAAAAAAAAAAAAACAAAGCTTTCGAATTGCTGTGAGCTTTCCGTGAAACATTAACCTGCCACCATTTGTGTGCGGAAGCTGTTATCTCGGACGCTTTTTTTTATTGTCTTTTTCTTTTTCTTTTTTTTTTTACATTTTACTTTTTTTTTTAAACCGTGATTACTTTTCCGTGAACCTGGAGTGTATGAAGCGAATTCTATCTCGAATATAATGGAATCTTGTTGGTTTTACGGACCCGACGTTGTAGAACGCGGACGCGACGAGCCCAGCCAACTAACGGCGGAACGCGCCCTGTGTTAATTTATGAAGAAATTTAAATTTACACAGAATTATTATAACCCCATCTGAAAATCAAGTGGTACAATATGATTTTATCGTCGTTTCGCCTTTACTTTTATTTCCTCGTTATTGTATCTGTACGTTGAAACATTTCATTTCTTTCAGCTCACGTACGTACCTCAACGTCATCGTTCATCGATGAGAAATATAAAAGTGATTAATCGTGCTCATTATTGATAAAAAATGTCGATTAATTATACGACCGGTTAATCGGATAAGGATTGCCATGCGTTGCTGTTCATTTATTTATTTGACGAACTGCGTCGTTCGTCGAGTCCCAGAGTTTCATGCGGTTCTTTCGGTAGACCGCAATCATTTTTAGATCTATTTGGGCTACGGTACCCATCATCATTTGTTCTTCAATCCATTTTTTATCACTCATTTATTTATCGACTCGTTTTGCGATGTACATTTTTTTTGCGCGAAGCTCGTAGGTACATACCTTTGCAGTACGAACAGTGTCGCTTTATAATTTGAAAGCTTCAGGAAATGAACAAGTTGTGAAATTGGGAGTGGAGGGGTAGCGGGAAATTAATTACAGTCTGTTTCGTTCAAAGGCAACTATCATTTTTTATTTTATTTCTAATATATTTTTTTTTTTTTTTCTCTCTCAGTTTGTCGTACAATCCGCGCATGATGAAAAGGCTCATCGGTATAGTCCAGTTGAATCGCCGTTTGAAATCTACCAAATGGACTAACAAAGAAAAACCATTTTCTCAGAGTCATCGTGGGGATACCGACGATTACCGTAGAGTTTACAAAGTTACAAACTGAAGGAAAAAAAAAAAAAAACAACCTTCACACGACCGGAGGGAACCGAGAAAAATCTCAAATGTCAAACTACCCCTTCTCTCAAGATGGCTGCGATTCCATAATGCGAATTTTTTCGAAGCTTCGTGCATTTATAGTTATCTTCGTCTCGTCGGTCCATTTTGTAGATATTTCGTGTTTTTAGGTACTATTTCACCGGACTAGCGTAACATATTCGAGAAGGCAATCGGGAAAACGACATCGTGACGATTTATCGCTCACCCCCCCTGATTTCCCATCGCAGCTAGCAGCTGAGATGGGATAACCGGTGGGCAGGTACGTATATATATATATATATGTACGTGTTGGGTTATTACCGACCCGGTTAATGTTTTCCTAAATCCAATCCGAATTTGCTCAGCTTGTAGAGCTTGCGTATAGAGTAGGTGGTCCAACAAGCATTGACCACCGCAGCAGCGTCGCGTACGTCTGTCGGAGTAGGTGCTGCTCGAGCAGGGAGGGCGGGATACGCGTTGCGCGCGGTCCAGACAGAACAAACACGCCACATCCAAAGCAAATTAAAAATCAATCCTACTACATCGCGAGTTGTTTCACGGTGGGCGCGTGACATACGGCAGCAGGGAAATGGGCATGATGGAGAAATTGAAAAAAAAAAAAAAGAAAAAGGGGGGGGGGGGAGAAAAAAAACACCGGCAATCCGAACTGAATGGAAAATACGGATTTCAAGATGTAACGCAACGCCAGACGACCACCCGCATTGATTTCAAATTACTCTGTACACGTAATTGAGTCGCGGCAGAGGGTCGCATCTCAGACTTTTATTCCCATCGGCGTTACCTGCACCTTCCCCTACCAAAGGCTAAATGCCCTTTATCCCTCGCACTCCGATAGCGACGAGAGAAAGTTGCGTAAGAAAAATTGATAATGATACGAATACTGATTTCTGTATTTTCAAAGGGTGTTCGACTTCCAAATCAGGAGGTGAAAGTATTTTCCACCGCTACTCGATCTTTTTGATTTAGCACTCACATGTGAATAGAAGGATCTCTATTTTATTGATAGGAACGTTCAACGAACGTGAAGGAGAGAGATAAAATAACATGCCGTTTTGGGATCGCCTGGTTTTGTCGGACTCGAAATATAAGCCTTCCTTTTTTTCTTTGTTTTATTTGATTCTTTATTCTTTTTGTCGTTCACCCCGGGGAGGAGACTACGTGCATGGCAGGGGGATAAGGTAAGTTCGTTGGAAAGTAAAGTCATTTAGCGGGCGCAATCTAAGTTAAGTGACTTTCGAGAGCTTTTCCTACCAAACTTGTGCAGCTTTCCAGTTCTCCTCTAAACGAACGAGGTTGGTTGCTGCAACCGACCCCCTTCCTCCCCATACCCGAAACGGGCTTTGCTTAGCTTCCACAGTCCTTTATACGGGAAGTCGCGCTCCCTAGATCCTCGGGAAATCAGAGAGCATGGTGCAGGAATTAGCCAAGGATTAACATCGCCGGCATTAACATCTTAGAGTTCGCGTAAATATATTCTATATTATCATAACGTAAAAATGGTAATTGTGATCACGTCACTTTTCGAAATCAACGAAATTTTTGCGGAAATTTCTCTATGACAATATCGTAATATCGGATATAATCATAACGTTATCCAAAAGTGAACGTTCGTTTTCACTAAGGTTTTTAGTATTCCAAGACGCGTGTTGATTTTTTATTTCAAAATAGAAAAAAAAAATCCTGTGAAAAAGGGCGAAGAAATCAAATATTCTTTAGCACCGACCACTATACTATCTACGCTACCACCTACACTTTATTTGGGGGGAGCGACGCGATGACATTATAAAGTTGGGAACACTAAAAGGATAAAATGTTTTTCGTACATGTAACGGTGGCGAGCAGCCCCTGCACTAGCGTTTATTCTGTTTCTCTTTTTTTTTTTTTTATTTTGTTTTTTTTTACGACCGTGATTCATGGGACTCTAAAGTGATATCTCTCCTTTTTTTTTTTTTTCTCCCCCGTGAAATAACCACCCGCGTTCTCTTGCAATCCTTGTACATGGGTGTACGTACGTACGTACCTACATACCTGTGTATGGGTTGAGGTACTTAAAAAACATGTATGCAAGCACAGGAACCCGTGGGCAGAATCTACCGGTGGAATACAACGACGTATGATGGATCTGATGGAACCGCAATCTCCGTAAACGTAACCAACCCTTTCGCTCGTTCGCTACCCTCTTTCGCGATTCGGGCGCCATAAACGAAATGATTTCGTGCGAAATGGCGAGTTTGAAGTTCAGGTGATGATTATTATTATTATTTGAATTTATAGTCCGCGGCCGAGGCGCACGTACAGCGTGTGTGATTTATATTAATCAGTTGTAGTCTCACGACGCGTAACGAATTATGACATTCAACGCGTCGTTCGATCGACTTACCAAGAAGTTTCATGACCTGAGCTTGACTGATGAATATGTTTAGATAACCTTCGCTGCATCCAACTAATAAAAGCAGCACGAAAGTTAAGGGCAGAAGGTAACAAGACCTTCTGCAACGCATTGTCACATGTTTCGCGATTACTTCACGGACGGACACTACGTTTCAAACATTCGCGTTCTCTCGCACTCGATAACGCCGAACATTTTTCCTCTTCTTTTTTTTCTTCTCTTCTGTTTTTACTTTTTGCCTCTACCGCGGAGAGGTTTTCCCGTGTACTCCGCGAACATTGTCACCCTTTCTCTCGAAGGGGGTTGGTCTAATTAACTCACTTTTTTACCCCCGACTGAACAGACGGGAAAAAAAAGAAACGGTTGGTTTTTCCGTTCAACCGATTGGAAATCAAAGTTCTACGTGCACCTGAAATTGATTTCTCCGATGACCTATTTTATTATTTTTCTGTATTCTTTTTCGTTACATGAAAAAATAGGAGGGTGTCGTTCTTCCGCTTCGTCCGAATTAGTGAAACGGTAAAATGTTTGGCGGAAGAGAACTGTGCGGGTGATTGTAGAAAGATGATAGGAAAAATGAAGAAAACAGATCGGATTTTATAATCTATAATTTATAATGCAATTTTGGATCACATTGCGCGTATCCACTCGTTCATTATTTTCACGTTTTGAGTATCTCCGGTATTCGAATCTGCGCTTGTGAGTCACGTGGGCTTTCCCTCCCGCAAGTTTCGAGTGCGGATACGATGTTCCGAGGAACTTGCGGCGTAGGCGTCGGGACGCGACTGAACGAATCATACCCGCCTTGCCGAAAGAGCTTCTGGGGGCGCAAGCGCATCGGTTAAGGGAGCGTATTACGGTGCCGTGAAAAATCCGATTTTATAAATTGTACGTCATTCTACGCAAATTGATCAGCCATTCAAAATTTTAATTAGAATCTCCCGTTACTCTCCGTCCTTGTTCTTTTTTTTTTTTTTTTTTTTTTTTCATTTTTCTCATTCTTCGGCGTAAAACCCTCTCCTTAAAATCTCTACTCTTCAACTCACTCTCACCTCAAAATTTTGGTTTAACAACCCTTTGTTCCTCGTTAACAAACAATTCCGCAAGCACAAAGCTTTACTTAACTCGGTGCACCGCTTCTCTACGCGGTTTTGCGGCTCGCGCGCGGTTCCCTTCTACAATCTACATACATATGTCTGTTTAACATCTAGCGATATTATATCTAATGTCATATTTATATGCACGTCCATGAGCGGTGCTACTCTCTCCGAATAACAATATCGTCGTGCAAAAATTTCATCGTATAAACGGGGCTGAACCCCACCTCAAATCTTTAACAACGAATCGAGATTATCGGCAATCTGAAGTCAATTCGGTCACGAATCTTTTAAAACGGACGACACTGTTCAAAAACTACGAGATAATGACTGCATAGGTTTTAATGATTCGGGTGAAAACGACCAGAAAATTTTTCCCCTTCGTAGGGAAACGTTGGGCGTGAAAAAAAGAGCTTATTTTTCAAATGACTTCGTGAAAACAACGAAGAAAAATAAAAGCTCACACGAATCGAAGAAAACGAGTTTCCGAGAGTTATACGCAGGGGTTGTGGAACGGTGTGTAATAACGGTAGTTAGTGAATAATAATTCGCATGATTTTATTCGATCGTAAGATCGAAGTTTTGAACGAGGGATATGATATTTGTGAGTGAATATACCTGTCTATAGAGCGGGTATAGCTGGTACATCTGGCGGAGAAAAGGGCAGAATTCAATTAACTCGAATCACCCCGTTTGTTGCCGACGGTTTGACTGTTCCCAATTTGATCTGTGTGCTGGGCGAGTTAAACTTTATATAGTATACCGTGCACGGTGTGAACAGGGCTTTAATTACAACGGAGGATTAATTAGCCCCATCAAACCTGGCTCGCAGGATCCGGTTCTCTTTTTTTCTTACTTCCTTTTCTCTCTCTCTCTCTCTCTCTCTCTCTCTCTCTCTCTCACACACACCTCTCCCCCGACGACGACGGGCCCAAGTCGACTCTTCGCGTTCGACAAATTAAAACTTTTTCATCCTTATTGCCACCGGGTCGGAAACTCGCACCCCCCACAGGGCACTCGCCGAGGAAGACTGGAGATCAACGTCGTCGTCCGGGAGACCGAGGCGAGGAAGCTTCGCGAACGGCGGACAACAAACGAGGGATCGGAACGCGTTGAACTTTCGAGTCGCGAGGGTTAGTTTTACTTTTAATCCGAATCGTCCACGGTTATTAATTGTTCTCGACGGGAGTCGTTCGGGCGTGCACGTACGTACGTACGTACGTGATAATATATTCCGTGCAAGGTTCGTACGGCCGCGCAGACGACACGAGTATTTGGAATCTTTGTAGTACGTACAGCGCGATAAATTTCCTAGACAATTAAAATCGAATTTGTTCAATTAACGGACGGTAAAACAAACAGACGGACTAACAAGACCCTTCAGACACGACGCAGCGTTCTCTCCAATCAGCCCGATCATTAACTCCGCTAATTAATAATAATCGGAAATCGATAACTCGTTCGAATCGAGCATGTAATTCTTGCTTGTAGCCTCACGCCCCAAGGTAGATACGCAACGCCGCGCCTATACCCTTCGCTCGGTGCTTGTATCTACACCGAGGGGACATCCCGATCGAAATACACCTAGCTGTCTGCGATGAACTTGAAAACTCGGAAATTTTTTTTCAGTTCAGAAAATACGTCTCACGTAACCAAATTTTCATAAATCAATATCGCGTGAAATGATGTTTCAACGGTCGCTGTGTATCGCGTCGTGTCTCGACTCCACACCATCTTTCAGTAATTAAATTGGGCCAATTTGGAACGATGAAAAAGGACCTTTCAACCGATAAATGTATACATTTCAGCAGATATGATCGAATTTACTTCGTCACTTGTTACGCGACGACGGAAATGAATATTTTCCTTTTATCTCGACGTCAGCGGGTATGATAAATATATATATATATATATGTTTACGTAAGTGTGGCTGAAATTCGTGTCGGACGTGTTTCCTCCGAGCGGAAGACTCGATACATCTTTTTTTTTTTCTTTTTTTTTTTGCATTAACAATTTATTAACGAAGAGATTTTCCTCAAAGAAACTTCAGAGTCTTGCTCGGGGGCTGCATCTACTTTATATTACATCGATAATTAACGCGCTGCATCGCGGCGTCTCGTTCTCTCCCTCTCTCCATCTTTTTCCGGCAATAAATTCGAGTCGATTTACAAATATTACCCGTCCCCGGAGCCGCGATCCGTAATGAACTTGTTACTTTGTCGATGATCGATTATTCCGAAATCGGGTCTCTCAGTTTCCAATTGCATGGTTTCCTAGAGCACACGTACACCTACTGGTGCACACCTAGAAACGTACCTACGTTGCGCACATACATCGAACCGAGAGCCCGTTGAATACATCTCCATAATAATTCCAGGCGAATCGACACTGTGGAGCCTAATGAGACAAAGCGAGGCGAAAATCGTTGGAATTGCCCGAATTAGATCTCGCTCGAAAGCATTCGAAACCCACCACCACCACCCGTCGAACCCGCGGAGACCGAGGGCTGAGTTTTCGGGGTCTTTGTATCTCTCGCGGTAAGCGGAAACACGACGCGTGTGTTCTCGTAGGATATACCCGTAAGCGCGTCGTCGTCGAATCGTTTGTAAATTTATACGTACGCCCGGTTGGGTCGATTGCGAATCGCTTCGCGGCCAAGTTCGCTTGGACAACGTTTCGCAGGCGGCCCTGCAGCTACACGAAAAAGTTGTCCAAACGCGGGTTCCACGATCAACCGAACCGGGCTCACGTGACTAACGTGTGCGATTATATTTCAATATCGATCGACGCGATTTTCGCGTCACGTGGTAGGGCGAATGATATTTGCCCGGGTGGAAGACTCGCCTCGAGCCGGTGAAACGCACCGTTGCACAAAGTGACCCGAAGCTCACGGCACTGCGAGAACCTTCCTCTTCTACCCGTCGAGCTTTCCCCTAATTTTCAAAATTCATTCTTCCGTTGTTAACTTACGTGCATATACCTATCCGTACGGTACACCGATATAGGTATACAACGATCCTCCATCGTTCTCCCGGGTCCCGCAGCCGCTCAAAGGATAGAGAGGAGAATCTTTCGATTCTTCGAACGATTATTCCTCGCCAAAAAAACGTCCGCGAGGAGCGAAAGACTTGGACCGGGTCTCTTGACTTTCCGTGTAAACAGGTGATCTGAGAACTTTACTTGGGGAAAACAAACCCCCGATATATCTCGCAGGGAGCGAAGTGTCGATGAAGAAATTTCAAACTGTGAGCTAAGAATCCTTCAATTTTCACTCATTTTCTACATAATCTTTTTAAAATGTCGTGAAGCTGATATTTTACTCTTTCATGTATTCAAAATTTTCACTGTAACAAAATCTTAGTGACTTTGGGTGGATATTTTTTCCCCGTAGTGTATTACCTTTTTATGATATTCGAATAAAAATTGTACGTACCTATGAAATTTTCAATCTCTCCTCAATGATTGCCGGATAGATAGGGTGGGGAGGGTAACGGTTATACGAGCTATGTAATTCGATTGGCTCGTGTAGACTGACCAAATATGTTTGAAATTTCGAGCAGACCCTCTGTAACTGTAGATCGGTCCATCATCCCTTTTGCCAAAAGCGGTGCGCGTATAGGTTCGAAATGCTGCAGGTACAAGCTGGACCGATAACATTATTTGGCACGAGAGGCGGGGGTTTTATGCATGGAGATTCCACTTGCCCCTTTGGATTTTCTACATAGCGGAGACCAAATCAATGGTAATATCGATCTTACCGATCGTCAGAAAGAGAAATTGCAATTAATTGATTTCCGTACCCATATAAAATTTTTCGAAATCCAAGCCTTTGTTTTTCACAATTTCTTCAGCTCTGTCTCGTCGGAATTCACTTCAGGTGGGTACACCCGTCTAGTCATAGGTAGTTGATATCTATTATCTTCGACTAGGACATTCGACATGTTATAATAGCGAACGAGAGTTGGGAAACAAACGTAAAATCCCATTTCGGTCTTCACTCAATGTGGTCGGCGGCGATAAGAAGACCTCGCGTATAGGTGCTCCTCTATAATATCTGCGCCACTTCTCCATGTATTTCGTCACAACCACACACCTAACGGACATTTATATACCCATGCACGTGCTGCGCTTTGTACATATGTACGTAAGTGGCGGGGGCCTCGCCCGGGGGTCTCGATACATAGCCAAATCTCATGCACCACATGGATAGGTGCAGCACGTACACGTATATGTAATACATAGAATACATAGAAACGTGTACATATATAGACTTTCCATCCCTATATACAGACGCGTGCAGGGGGACAGCATAAGTTTCTATAGAAGCGAAGCATATTGTGGGATGAAGCTTCCATCGGACGTCGGTTATAGGGGTGGTGCGCCCACCCCAATCTACTCTTATCTTAAACATGCAGCATTCCGATCGGAGCTAATGTGCGAGGTACGTTACACGAATATCCAGCGGGGTGGGGATGAAAATCTAATTACTGTACACTTTTACGGGAAAACTGTTACGTCGTAGGTTACTTTGGCGTAGCTGCGTGTACAGCGATTCTCCTCTTTGTTCTTCCCTCTCGATTTTCATCGATATCTTTTCATCCTGTCAATTCTTCTCTGGGGCGATTTTCGAACGATTTCTCGCTTCTATCCGATCCTTACTTGATATCGCGTACGTTGTATAGTAGGGTGGGTTGAAAAATTTTTTTCCTATTATTTTTGTAATTCATGTATAAAATCAAAAAATGACATGCTCTTTTTTTGACTTAAAATTGAAGTTGAGTCGGTGAGCCCGAGCTTTGCTGGAGTCAGGTAGCCACGGGCGCGCGGTTTGTTATAGGGCGTCACCTCTGCTGAGCCCCGAAGGTGACGTCTCACAACAAAGCGCTACGCTGCTGGCTACGCTGACTCGAGCAAAGCTCGGGTTCGCTGGTGAATTGAGAAGTTCGAATATTTCGACCCATGCATGGATTGCGATGAATCAAAGTGGGTCTACGACTAAAACCAATCGATATGTCTTAGAATTTTTCTGCTCCCAACAGCGAAAAATTGATGATTACTCGATCGATTGCACGAGTAGATGATTTTGGCTTTCAGATTTGGATTCCTGAGCTGATTATATGTGAGATTACCCTCGAAAAGCCAAAAAAAGAATCGATTTTTGGGCCAAAAGTAAAGTAGTTGGAAAATTGATTGTATTACACTTTTCTTACGTATTTTGACCTCAGGAATTCGAATCTGGAAGAAAAATTGATCTATCTCTAAAATTGACCGAGTTATCGCCAATTTTCAGCTTTTTGGGGTCGAAAATAAAAAATTGATTTTTTAGTCTATCTTGATGTAATTTGAGCTCAGGAATCTGAATCCAAAAGAAGAATTGATCTATCTGCAAAAATGACCGAGTTATCCCCATTTTTTCGCATTTTTTACCACAAAAACGGAGATATCTCGAAGGGAAAAAATCGTAGCTCAATTTGGACAACGGATTCGTGTTCCTGAGGTCAAAATACATAAGAAAAGTGCTATACGATCAATTTTTAAAAATAAAAATTTTTGGCCAAAATTTGAAAAAATCGTAAGGGGTACCCCTTGGAAAAATCTCAGATTTTGGCCAAAAATTTTTATTTTTAAAAATTGATCGTATGGCACTTTTCTTATGTATTTTGACCTCAGGAACACGAATCCGTTGTCCAAATTGAGCTACGATTTTTTCCCTTCGAGATATCTCCGTTTTTGAGGTGAAAAATGCGAAAAATTGGGGATAACTCGGTCATTTTTGCAAATAGCTCATTTTTTCTTTCGGATTCAGATTCCTGAGCTCAAATTACTTCAAGATAGACTAAAAAATCAATTTTTTATTTTTGACCCCAAAAAGCTGAAAATTGGCGATAACTCGGTCAATTTCAGAGATAGATCAATTTTTCTTCCAGATTCAGATTCCTGAGATCAAAATACGCAAGAAAAGCATATTAAACCCTATTAAAAAGATGATTTATTTTTTGCTTACAAATCGAATTTATTTTTGGTTCTTCAAGAGTAATCTCACATATAATCAGTTCAGGAATCCAAATCTGAAAGCCAAAATCATCTACTCATGCAATCGATCCAGTAATCATTGGGTGGAAAATATTTTTTTGCTGGAAGTACCCCACTTGATTAATTATTTATCCAAAAAACGAGTGGGCTACCTCAAAATATCAAGTAACAAATTTTTTCCACACTCGAAAAATTTTCTGCCCCCATGCTAAAAAAATTGAAAATTTTTTTTTTTTTCTCAACCCACCCTATTGTAAAGCCTACCGGGATCGTTCAATTTCGTTCACCTACAAGCAAGACGCCGGTAATACCAATCTTCTATTTCTTGAATCTACGGTACATATAGGAAGCCCTCCGTTTACCAAGCGTACACGCCTCGCTGTATTAATATTTGGTTAGGGTCTGCCTAATATAAAAATACGAGGGATTAACATTTCCAGGGAAGTTTTTCATATCAATATTTAGACTCGACCCTCTCCCTGAACCACCGAAAGTTAACGTTCTATATATCTATGTACATCCTATTATATATACTTCCTTGTAATCAACGCGAGAGTTTCGCGAGCGCCTCCTTATATACTTATATGTATAATAACTGGGAACTGCCCCTCGGGCTCCGAACGAATAAATTTATTGGGCGAAGTTAAGGGAGTTTCGATGTCTTATTTCAAACACGGGAACAAAACCAATTAATCGTTATTCAACGTAATGCAAAATCCACAACAACGCTTTCAACGCGTAAAACGTAGAAAAACAAGTACTTCCCTCACCTCTTCGATCAGATCTTTCGCACCCACGACGGTCACCGTCGAGGCGTGTTCTTTTTTTCTCACGGTCGTCTCGGCATCGTCGAGCGAAGCGTCGTTTGTCTCGACGAAATCGCGGCAATTCACCGGTATGAAATTAATAGCGGTCATTCTTCGGGACGTGTACCTCCGGGGAGTCTGGACGGAGTTAAGCCCGCTTGCGTGACGCTCGTGCGGAGGAAGGGCTTACCTCTTCGCGTAGCAGCGTAGCGACGCCTCGCGCGCATTTAGTTCCGGGTGTGTTGCTGCAGCTCCGTGACAACCCCCGTCACATCGTCGATCAACGACTCGCGTCGCTCTGGAATCGAAATAAAAAACAAATATTTGTCGGTAATAACGACGACCCGACGCTATTCCCAAAGCTGCTTCATCAGCGGTGTATTGTCTACAGGTGCCCAGATTTCATATTTATTTATCACACTGTATATACGTACCGGGAAATTCTGCTGCGCTAAACTTAATTTATACGGACCGAACTGTTGTTTATAACAATGATACGATGTACGTACCGTGTATGCAGATTGGATATTGAATGATCGTTGTTCGGAGGGGGTAAATTCTGTCGACGCGAAATCTAGACACCCCGAACCGAATCGAAAAGTAATCGTGAAAAGGTTTGATAATGGAAAACAACGTCTATGTCAAATTATTTTCGACCCCAACAGTGGTAGGAAAGCTCGTGATTTTTTTGTTAATGAAGTGTTAGTGGCGCCATCGGGCAATCAATGTCAGGACAATGGGTTCCTTTGCAAGTATATAAAAAGCTCCTTCTTACTGGCATCGAAACGTTTGAGGAACATATGGTTTTTTTTTTTTTCTAATTTCCTCACTCCGTATAGAAAACGGAGAATATCATCGAACGCCTGAGATTTCGCGAGCTTCTCCGTTTTGCAGAATTTCATCTTTACCCCGTTTCGTTTTTATCGTAGAGGAAGTGAGTTTCATTTTGATCCGGGTAGATTTCATTTTTGAGGAAAATTTCTCCTTCTCTGTTTTTTTTTTTTTTTCAAACACGTATCTCGAATTTTGCGTGGTGCACAGGTAGAGAATGCGGAACGAACGAGTTGAAATGGTGCCAAAAAGCCCATCTAAATGTGCTGGAAATAGGGTTGCGTACATATGAAATAGTCCGGTGAAGTAAAACAAGTATACGAGGAAACGTGTACAGCGAGTATGCATGCGCATGTACGACGAGAGCGTCGGCGATGCGGTTTATTGTTGAAAGTAATACAAGTAATATCGGAACTGGGTCCCATTCAGCGGAGTCCATTGAAAAAGCCGGAACAAATAGCGTAATAAAAATGAAAAGAAAAGAAAAAAAAAAAATAATCTACAACGACATATCAACGAGATAGTTTTGTATATTCGATGGGAGCGCAGAGCCAACGACGAGCCTAGATTCGCGGAGGGGTCTCTCGGAAATTTTACGAGCTCTTGGCTCGCGAAATTTGTCTGGATGCCATCACAGCTTCCCGTGTAATCCCGTACGTCTCTAGTCGCCTCCCTCCCCCTCCCCCTGTACATATAAGAAGGAACAGAGACGAGAGAGACAGGAAGTACTAAAATACAGGACCCCTTTTTCACCCCCTTGCGAACCTTTACTCCATTGAATAAGATATGCTGCCGGAGCAACTTTTGCATCCGCCCGTGTCTGCGTCTACATTTATGGGCAGATGGATGCATACATGAACGAAATTTCCCCTTTCTCGTCCACGTGCCTTCGGGAAGCGAGTAAACAATAAGTAGGAAGTAGTAGGAGACCGTAAAACTGAGAGTTTTCGATACCCGAATGAAAATATATAATAATGCGCTATATGTCGTTGTACGTACTCTTTAACGAAAGGGGAGTTCGAATTGGTTTTCTTATCGCCGATCGCTTGTTTTCTACGAGACGCCGACTACTTTCGAATCACGAAACGGGTTGGAATTTATTTTACTTTATTTTTGCGAAAATTGAAAAATCGAGTTTCCGAACGGGGCAACGAAGTGCGAACTGATAACCGGAACTTTGAGTGGTTTTATAAAACGAAAGCGAGGCCTCGATGGAATGTGAAGAAGAGAGGGTGAAAAAAAAAAAAAAACAAGAAAACGGAAAAAAGTGGAAAAAAACATATCGGCTCTGGAACGCAGGTGGTGATAAATGTTTGTGCGAAGTGACGAGGAAGACGAACCACATCGAAGGTGAAAGATCTCCAGATTCTAGTGCGGAGAGTCTTTTGTCTTTTGTTGCGCAGCTGTCGCGCTGTTATAAATGAACGTCCACTCACCGCCATTAATTATTATTCCATAGGTTTATTCTTATATGCCGACTTAAAGCTGCTTTCAGAACCACCCGAATTCCGATACCGATAACTAATCGGAAACGCATCGCTGTACGCTGCCCCGTGACCACGGTGCGAAAGCCAAGGGCGAAGCGACGATACGTGAGGGTTGATTTACGTCGAGGGTTTTCCCACTGCGTCACATCGGCTTTGTACGAATCCACAGTGGGTGGTGCACGTCTACGGGGATATTAGCATATCTACGGAGCGTTAAGAGTCAACGACACGTGCCCTACGATTCGGGGGTGTCGAATATACTTGCGAATAAATTGCTCCAAAGTTTCCTTCGACTTCTTAAAATGGATTCACGGTTCGAGAAATAATTGTATTTTCAGCGTCCGATTTCGCGGTGCAACTTTTAACGTACGACCGATTGAATGCGCAGCTAACACGCCCCTAGCTTCGACGAACTCATCAGTTTTGTTAATCAATTTCGTTTTAAATAAACTTTTTACGAAAAAGTCTCCCGCAGGCCAACCTACGTTACTCGCTCCTCCTGATTAGAAAAGCATCGTTCGTGTCCGTGACAGGGGATGCCGCGCTTCCAACTTAATCAGCTATACAATATTAGGCAGTTACCTGCTGGAACGGACTTTTTTTCCCTTCCTTTTTTTTTTCAGAACAGGGAAAGAAATCGCCACTTTCAAATCCATCGATATAACAATATTCCGTGGAAGTTCTAACTCAATTTTTCATAAAGTTTCATTTTTATCTAGTTGATATATATTCATATTTGGTAATGTTACATTGAGATGTTTCAAAGGCCAAAAAATGAAGCGGCCGCACCCCCGATTTTTGGAGCGACATAACGATAGACAAATAATTCCGTGTACCTCATTCGCAGTGTGCCGTGATAGGGTGTACGGCGGGAGAAGATTCGTGAGTTTTTTGAATCGATACCTCCGCCGATATGCACGATTATTTTCAACCCCATATCGTCGGAGATGCGGAAGTTCATTTTCCTAGAGTGGTCTCAACCGATAGGATAGAAGGCTGAAGGAAGGCAGTTTGATTTTACGTTTATCTTTATGACCGCCAAAGTCTTGCGGTATTGGCTACCAGTTAGCCAATTGCTTTGCCTCCCTCGGCAGCGAAACGGAAATCTTGAAATGATAGACCCGAGGGTAAAATAATATAAATAAAGGGTTGAAACATAAATTCGACCGCAAGAAAATAAGATTCAAACTTTATCGCGTATCCCGCACGGGCAATCGTCTTTTCATCATCGTTCGGTATACCGTGTAACTACGTTTATTCGTTGCCCTACGCGAGGCGAAAAATTTTCGTTTACGGAGTAACTACGCCGTTTAAGGCCGCCAGGGTACAATCGAACATAAATAATTCCCCGCTTCTTCGGAAACCGTATCCTGCGATACTTCACGGTTTTTTTTTGTAACTGCAAACGTAGAATATACAGAGCAGTCTATAGACTTCAAACTCAGGTGTCCTGATTTCATGGTGCGACAGCCGTAGAGGTGGGTAGACGACGAAAACGTTGAGGGAAATCTTTGGCTCTTATGGGTGTTTTGGGACGCTGATTGCATCGCGTAAATATTTCATGGTAGTAGTATAGTAATATTTACATGTACACCCGTGTATATTTTCGCTTCCTACGTAGCTTAGAGCGGCAGGCATAAACGGATACTATACACCCGCATACAGAGGGAGGGTTATCCGAGGGTTTCGTCCTTAGGGATAAAACGCCATCAATTACAGGATCAAAGGAGTCGGAATAGCCACTTTCCTTCAAGATCAAAAGCTCCAACGCGAAATAAAAATAAGCACTTCCTTTTTTCCTTTATTTTTTTTTTTTCATTTCATTTTTTTTCATTTTCTCTCTTTTTTTTCTCTCATCGCGTTTTTTCATTTTTTCGAAAAGTACACACAACGTGTTCCACCCCGCGAATCACGGCGGGCACAGCAGCAGCAGACCTCAACCAGTACTCCGTACCGGAACGAATTGCAATGCTACCGGCGCACGTTTCGCGTGAAAGCCGTGCAGATTTTCCTTATGCCACGCAAGTTGTCGGTAGCTTCGGTGCAAACTCCGTGAACCCTACCTGGCTTTGATATCGTAGGAACTTTGACATCTCTGAAGATGGTGATAAAGCGTCGGAACGCTTCCGAGCATTAACTCCGTGTCTTTTAACCGGGTGCACACTGTTTAATTTAACCCTGTGTACGTTTAATTAAGTAGTTGGAGATAATTTGCATACTGTAAATAAACGCGGAATATTATATGGCGGTTGCGCGGTGGTGAGGGTGGAAAAGCTCATCGATCCTGTAAACATTCGAGTCAAGTGCGGTATAATAAGATCCTTCCGAACACGTTCGTTATCCGCGTATTTCGAGTACAGCGAACAATTATTTTTGCTATTATGACTAGAATTTACTCGTTATGTCGTACTGTCGCCGAATCGACTTTTCGTCTCACGGCTGCTTACGCCGCAACGTCTGGATATTTGAATTGACATCGTACGCGGGTACGTAGATCCGAAGTTCTGAGGCTTGAGAATTTTCTCTATGGTTTTGTGAATCTGCACGCGAATTCGTTTTTGCCTTCGCCTTTATTAAGCCACGTTCTCTGGTAGGCGGTCTCTGTGGAGACCGACTGTACGGTTCATATATACCGTCGCCCACCATACATCACATCGCATAATTATTACATGAGAGTCTCCTGTATATGCCTTGGATTCCTTCGCGTATACTCCTTACACTCCCTTGCATGGGATATTAATATACCTGCCCTTTGAAATTCTACGATTATACACGCGTGCCGTGTGCGGGTGCGTCTGTGAAAAATTTCAGTTTTCGTTGTACTATTTTGTGGAGTGAGTATTCGCCCTTTTTTTTTTATTTTTTCATTCATTCATCAGGTGCGTGGCGGTATCGTCTTCCCGCGAAAATAATGGAGAAAAATCGATCCTGTTTCGAGCATCGCGGAAAAAGATGAAAAAATAATAGAAAAGTAAAAAGCAAAAGAAAACCGAAAAATGAACTCAGGAAAATAATAAAAATATATAGTATGGCATACGTACGCGTAGAAGGAAGTAAAACGAAATTCGTAATTTCGACAAAGTAAGAAAAATTGAGATAGAATCTCTGGACTTGTCCGCCTAAGTATGTCTGCGCATGACGGATTTCGGTCATCAGTTATCACATCTACGTGACGCACCACAAGTAATCTGGTCTCTGGTCCTCTCCTCTTCGAGGACCCTTCCCGGAGTCTCGAGGGCTGGTTTGTTTTTTTCTTGCTGATTTTGTTATTGGGACAAGTTCATTCGAAACTCCGGAGTAAGAGAAAGATTTTTAAGAAGATAGAATAAGATGCGGGGGATGGAATTTAATCCGTAATTATTTATTGGCGAGAAAAGGTGGACATAAAAATCCTTTTCCATCGGTGGAGGTCGAAGTTGGAAATTGAAATAACCCCGTTGAATACGCATGCACCGCGTATGTATTTTTCCACCCCCGTAGAAGTGTAATACTTTTTTCGTGGAATTGGATGGCGGTCTAGCAGTCTCATGCGAAGAGTCCGAGATGGGAGAAGTTTTTTTTTTTTTTTTTCCTACGATTTACGGATCTATATATGCTGATTTTCCTAGTTTCGACCGAACCCCCTTTTTACGAGCGTATCCAGACCCTGCCCCATGTTCAAATGAATATTGCAGTTATAAAGGGAAGTCGTATAAAAGTAGAAGAACTTATAAGAAGTGTTATGAATTATTCTCTTCAGGCGGGAAAACCTAGAAAATAAATCTAGCTGCGCGTTATATTACTACTCTTTTCTTTTTTTTTCTTTTTCTGTTTGTCTCAATCATCTCTTTTTCACTTCCACTTGAACGTAGCCAACTTTTCGCCAAAGGCGAAGAACCATAACTATATGAGACGTGGGCTCGCTGATATCTGTACGAAATTATCTTTCTCCTTGTTCCGAGTGGTTCCAATAAAACAACCTTCGCAAGGCGTTTGATTCGCCCGTAAAATATCTTTGGAATTATTCTTCGGGATTACAAACGTCGAACATTTCGAGCTTTTTTATTGACGAATAACGAATACGATGACATCTGAATCAGGTTAGAGAGAAGGATGGTTTTTTCAAAATAAGCGAGTCTTTTAATCGTGATAACGATTCCAGATTTGTGCTCGGTCGTTTCGGAAATAGAAATGCTGGTGAAAGATCACGCGGAATGTCGATGGGATTGCCCGGGGCGATCAAAGTCGGGTAAAAAACCGGCGACGAATCGCCCGGATGAATCTTATACGATGAAAGTAACACTTGATGTATTCGTGAAATTACACGAGATGCTGGAAAACTACATCGGCCTTATCAAGTAAGCAAATCTAGTGGCCGTTTTGCGGATACCGTACCTCGTTCGTCTTTATATTCCCGGGATTTATGCGATCCAGTTTTGGCGGCGGTAAATCCCGCGGGCACGAGAACGTGAGGATTCCACTAAATGAAGCTCTAGACGTTGCTTTGAGAGCTATGATCTCCGCCATGCATTCTTCCTGCACCCCTTATAACTATCCTACACTTTGCCCACATCGTACTCGTATTTCCACCTGCGACAGACGACAGTCTTTCAACGTTGACGTTGGAGAGTCCGAAATTGACAAACTTTGCAAAATAGAAGAGGTTATTCGATACCCGAAAATCGATACCCTGAGTGAAAACAATCTAGATCGGATAAAAAATATCAGAATTTTTCAGGTGGATATAATGCTTGAAAAATTAAAGGACATAACTTTGGAAAGCGTGAAAAATGTGGAATCGAAGATGCAAGATGTTCTAGGCGCGATTGGCAATTTACCAGCGACTGCCATGAAGAGTAGACTGGAAATATTGTCGTCCGTGGTCAGGAACATGAAGAATAAATTAATATCGTGTGGTCAACCTCTCGCAGGTCTCTACATCAATTTCGATATTGAAACGTATTCGTGGCAGCGAATGCAATTACACATATTCTATACGAAATTTATAACCGCGTGGTCGTGTTCGCGGGTACATAACATCATCGATTCATATTCAATTTCGTAGAATCTCTGATGGGAACGCAAGTGAATCCAATTTCCCAAATTATAAGCGAGTTTATTCTGGAGTACGGCCAGATAAAGTCACGTGTACATCCATGTCGGAAAATCTGCAGGTTCTGCGGAAGCGTAATTAATCCCACGGACCGTCAAAGGGTGAGAAATATTGCGATGAAATTTCTCTCCTTCTTCATCTTTTTTTATTGATTTATTTTTTCTTTTTTCAACTCCACAACACGCGAATAATTATTCCAGTTTTTTTTTTAATTTATCCTTCGTACACAACCGCAGGATGTACTCTGTTGCGAAAAATCAAAACGCTTGAATTTTTTACGAACACAATGGGCGCAACAGAACTCGTTAAAAGGCGTTGCTAAGTGGGTGCGTTATGATTTTCAATATTATTTCCAATGATTTGCGCGTGAAAAAATTTAAACATTTTTATTCATCCCACGACACACGTTGCGTGCGAAGAACGAAGACACGATAATGAAGATCGTTGATTCGTGTAAAGGTCCTTGCGTATCGACCTGCACAGCTAAAAGAGGACCGAAAATTTCAAGACCCAGTACGGGTTGGGACGGAGAAGGTAATTGCATCCGGACAATCGTAAGCTTAATCAACAACTATTCGTCATAGACGATTCAAATGAAAGTCGTAACTTTTAACCCGGCTACGTAGGTAGTTATAATTCAGTTACATACTCCAGACTCTCTACATTGCCACGATAAAAGTGTAGAATCTGCGTAGATTTATGAGCTCAACCATCGCCCCGGAATTTTTTTTCTTTCATACATATAATATGAGTAATTGAAAATGAGGTACGCAATGTATTGGACTTTTATCAACGTGAATTTCGAGCACCCTAATTAGCTTGATAATTAATAACCAGGTGACACCGAAAAAAGTCGTAGTCATCGTTCGCCTCTAGCGTGGAAAAAGGAACGCAGTAGTAAAAGTTCTCCTGATTTTTCTCGGCGGAAAAATCGGGGCGATGACAGTCGTCTGAAAGACTCGGACCCTAGGAGTGGCAAATATCGAAGCAAAGTCGGTCGACTCGGTGCCGGAGACAGACCAGGTAGCAAAAGTCGGCGCAACGATAAGCGTTCCCCAAGTCCTGACCCGAGTCGATACGAGAAAGGGCGAGATGTTCACGTATTCAGATCCGACGGACGAAACTCCCCCGAACGTGATAACGACGGAAAATTTGACGTCGACGAAACCGGCCGGAAAAAGGGAGCGCGAAAAAATAAAAAACTTCTATCCGGTGCGAATAATTATTGAGACAATTTTTCGGCTTAATATCGATTACATCGTTCTCATGGCGAAATGTGTTTTATACCAACACCTTCAGAAGCAGGGAGAGAAGGCGTTGAAGGAAATGAGGATAAAGGCCCGCAGGTATCCGTTGGCCGAAAGAAAAGCGGAAAAAAAGGTGACGATTGCCACGAATTTTCGGATATCATTTCGAAGGATATACAATATCAATTTTATCCATAACGTCAGTTTCAGGTTCCAGGGATGGGGAGGGAGCATCGGACGCAGGGGATAAGCGGGAGGAAAAATTCCACCGGAAAAAAGGAGGAGTGAGAGAAGAAGTCAATAATCCGGGTAAGGTAATATCAAGGATGGTTCATCGATCCTGATTTTTTATGTGTCTATTTCTCCAAGAAAATTCTGTGGAACACGATAGTGAGAGAATTCCGAACGTTGGCAAATCCGGCGCTACGGAATCCGCGAAAAAGGGACAAAGTGAGAATCTCCTGAAATTACAACTGGAAAAAAATCTCCGGGAAATCTCTAAGATATGAATTTTCGAACCAGGCAAAATCGGCAGAGCCGGTACGGTCGACGGAGATGGCGAACGGAAGTACGGTGCGATTAAATTCGAAAAAGGTTCGATTTTACGATCAATTTTCTATCAATGAGAATTGAAATTCATGAAATACTTTTTCGATTATCGACTCAGTCGACGGATCGGTCGATGACAAGAAAACGGAGGAAGACGGACTCGACACGGGGGACAAGAATCTTGACAAGAATTCGGATGGCACGATTAAAAGTATGATCTCATCTAATCACGTAGAGGGAATGACGAATAAATGTAAACGTACCTACTTTATTCTTCCACCATGGGAAAGAAACAGAGATAAGCTATTATTAAAATTAATTCCCAGCTTATTCGTGGAGTATCGTACCCGCGTCGCTGCGACGTCGACGTCGGTATAAATCATGCGAAAATAATACTGGAATTGATTTTTACGCGTCGAGTAATCGGACGCGAGAGACTTCCCCTTTGGGAAAAAATTTACGCGCGACGTCGCTATAAACAAGTAGATAAAAAAACTTTGAAATTCTCTCAGGCACGAAAGGGCGTGAAGGATACGACGATGCCGTTGACGTCGGGGGACGCGGCTCCGCGGGAGTGAGAGAGAAAACTGAAACTACCGACGGGACACCCGAGGGTGAGTCCTCGGGGATATTTAGTCATTAAACCGCAGGCATTAAACCAGAAATATTAGTCACGTATTGTGAACGCATGAACGTTAAACCGAGATCGCGTTCCAGCGTCGACGTATCGTCGACGGTTATAACGTTTCCAGACAATGCCAATATGTGCACAATTTTTACGCGATAACATTTCTGCCAACTTGTTTAATGAATTGCATGCGATTAATTGAATTTAATAATAGTCCGTATCGGTACGCGGAGAGCGTTTTACGACTAACGCATTATATTAAATATCGATAAAAAATTCTATGTAATTTCGCGTCGTGAGGCGGGAGAATTTTATTAATCGTCGCCCCTTTCAGCTGTATCCACTGCAGATTCGACCGCGGGAGGATCAACGAATCGCGAAAATATTATCAAATATCGATTGTCCAACGATTTATTCGTCGAATTGGGTTGGACCATTCTGCCGAAAGAAAAGGTCGTGCAGAGAGCCGTAGAATTTCAGGCATTGCAGGCGAAACCCCACATGAATTGGTTAGTTATGATTTTCCGTCTGATTTTCCCCTGATGATCAAACATCATTTCAAAAATCAAAGTAAGCAGTGTAATTGGTCCCGACGAAATTCATTCGAATCGTATCGTTCCGCGTCAGGCTGAAGAATAACAGAATCCATGGAAAACGATATTATCCCGACGAGAAAACGATTTTCTTAAATTTCCTCGAAGACGGAAGCGGCCACGTGTACTATCCGGACGGAAAATTGGCAATTGCGGCGAAAGTTTCAAAGAAAGAAACCCGTAAGCGAAACGCTTGAAGCATATTTCCAATTAATAAATTTCACGCGAATACGAACGAAAATTCCATCGCGACGATATACCGAGATCTCTTCTTAAATTCTGGAACACCTTTCGTTGGTATATATTTATATCATAGGTATGTATATATATGTATTCATGTATACCTGAACGGTATATAACTGGAGATTACGGAACTCTCGTAAGAAGTCTACGGGATGGTATACAATTTTGGGAAATGGCCTTGTTATATCATCCCGTAAGTCAATATATCCTTACGCGTCCTAATAGGCGAACGTGACGTGAATCACGAATGCAGTTCGTGCCACGCGCGAGCAGTTATAGAATCTATAAGCTTCGTCAGAGGCTGCAACGATGCCTCCCGAAACTTCTCTCCTCCGATTATATCATCGATCCAATCTTCCTGATATTTTTTCCACGAAGTTGTACGGATTTACGGTACATACGCGATTTAATTGCTCCGCGGACGACCCGCGCCTCGCGTATCAATTCAAAAGAGAAATGGCTTCACCAAGCAATTACACTCCCATCCGATGAAGAAATACGCAGAGATACGCTGATTCATTAGCCGCATCATCTTCTTATTACCTAACAATTATGTATACAAACTCGCAAAAAGTTTTGCATGAATTATTTCCTCACCGTTCCCCTAGATGTAACCGAAAGTATAAACGATCCTCCGGTAAGAGTTGTTTAACATAATTCATGAATTTTACGTAAAAGATATATTAGGTGCGCATAAATTTTTCAAGACGAAATCTACAAGGTCTACTCTCAGGAGGAGAAAGACGTTATGGGGGTGATGCGACCGCCTAAAGTCATAGGGATCTTCGATTCCATGGGGAACGGCATAGTCTACGACAAGGATTGCGATGTACGGTAAGCTGGGGAAAATTAAATTCAATAAGAATCCACGAATTGATATAAGATCGTTACTTTAGGCTAAGCTACGATCAAAATGGTGGCGTTTTTCTGGACACTCCGAGCAAAGTCCCCTTTTCGTGGAAATGGAATAACTTTGAGACACCGCCGATCGAGGAAGAGGTGTACGAGGTCGGTAATTCATGGATATTTTCTTCTTTTTACCCTCTACAACCACTTTTTTGAACCACCTCCAACTGATGTAAATATTCCGTATACCGTGGTACTATTTCAAACTAAAAATAAAACCAACAGAATCCCGCCACCGACGGACTGCCGCCGGAGTTTTTCGCTGGGAGGTAGGAAGCTAATATAAAGTTGAAAAATTTTTTTTTCACCGCATCAGCCGCATTCCACGTTCACGGTGAATAGAGAGATTTCAATTTCAATAGATTAAAAACTGCCGACAGCAAATCCTCGATGAATTCAAAGTCCTTGAAGGTGACACAGTCCAGCGAAGTTGATGAGCTTAATGAACCTTCTTCCGGAACCCGGAAATCCCAGAAATCAGAAACGTGAGTAAAAAACAAAAAAGAAAAAAAATGAAAAAAGAATCATAAATCCAGATGATACAGACGTTTATTATTCAACGCCAAGAATCGACCACGTGAACGTGAAGCCGCGCAAAATTGTGACCCAAATGAAACCGGTGTGCTTGAAATTGAACAAACACCTAAGCCTCCGAGTGTTCGACAGAAGGAATATAAATCTGAAATTTTTGGCCGGCCGCAGACGCGTACGGTAATCAACGAGAATTTGGGACGTTAAAATCGTGACCAACATACACATTGATGAAATAATCCTTGCTCCCCGCACGCCTTTCCATTTTGCAGAATCGAATTGGGTACCGAAATTAATCCGAACGTACGGATTAAATCGGAACTAGTAGACCGCAACGATTGGTCAGCAAATGTGGCCAAGTAAGTTAACGTCGTGATTCATGTGAAATTAAAATAGTGAAGATGATGTGTCTTTGTGTATATTTCCCAACGCAGAAATAGATTTTACCTGCAAGATAGGAATTGTGCAGAATTAACTCCAGACGGTAGTCTTTGCGAAATAGCCGAAGAATGTCAACGTGCAAAAAAAGAAGCGAATTCGAGGCGACAAATGATCGCTAAATACAGACCACACTTGATGGATAATTAGAGAGATCGGTTCGAGGTATTTAAAGATCGAAATGTTACCGGAATAATCGATCAGATGTTATTATGTTAGGTGCGAATGTGTAGCATCTAAAGCAAAGGAGGAGGTAATTTCAATAAAACTCAGTTGATGCGAAACGGCGTATAAATAAAATTAGAATATAATTAAAATAATTATCGAAATATCATAATATTATTATGTATATAAGACAATTTTGCGTGCTCAAGACACGTACGTAAGACATATTCCCGTAAAACGGGAATATTTTTTTATTATATCCTAAATATAATATAATAACGAGAGAGGATGGATAGAATTTAATGAAAATCTTTTCATGGATGAAGGTAAATAAGTTATGTTAGAATATCGCAGTTTTCGAACTATGAAAACTTTGAAATAGGGAGGGAAAAAAGTCTAGAACGGAAATGGAAAATGGAAGAAACGATTCTCACGTTTAGTTAGTCAGGAATAAAATAAATAGATTAATTCGTCAGACTGTAATCTCCGTGTCTTTCTTGGCAACTTGATATTTTCATCGCTTCGCGGGTGTTTTTTTTTTTTTGTCTTCTCTTCTTTCATTCGACAAGAAAGACGCGGTCACATATTTATATTAGAGATGAGGTATGAAAAATGACGTAAACGTTCGTCGTCGAAGTGAATGAGGAGGAAGGCAAACGGAGTAGCTTTTGCGATGACACAAAACCTTGGGGGGTAAAAAAAAAAAAATAAAAAAAAAAAAAGTGAAAATAACTGGCATCTTGGGAATGGGGAAAGAGAGTGAAGTAGGGTGTACGAAATTTCTTACGGTGACGTGTATCATTATCTCATATACATATGTAAGTGCTACGCATATGTATATGTATAATAGCGTATATCTCGCGACCCGATGATAACTACGACGAATCGGGGCCTCGGAGCAGTGAATTTATAATATATAATATATACATGTTTTTCTTTTTTTCCGTGTCTTTTCTTATTCTTTCAGGCCCGGAAATCGTATCATGAGGTCTGAAAATTCGGCCAATTTAATACCCGCATAATGATAAATTATTACGCGGCGTTGGCGCAACCCTTCACCCAGTTACCGCAAGCACTTTGTACGATCTGATGATAGGCACTATACAAGACAACTCTTGGGTGTATTCGGGGTTCAAGGGTTGACTCGACGGGGTGGTGGAACCCGGCTATATCTAAGCACATAATAGATAAGCGATGAGAACGAGAAATAGGGGTCGTTGCAGACGCGTTAGATGGTGTAATAAATTGTCGTTGACTTAAGTATGGTGCCGTTGAGGGCTGTGATGGGAATTAGAAATTAGGCCGTAAGTTTCAGAGGGCATAAATTCGGCCGGTATTCCAACCGGCTGATCCGTCGATCCGATCGATCGTTCTCGTCGAATTATTATCGAGCAAACGTCGCTCGATCAGGGTTTCGATTTGGGGGTGGATTCGGGCCTGAAGTCGATCGACCGATTGATTACTCAACCCCTCGGGGGGTCGGGATCCTCAATTGGCGACCTTGACGAACTCCGGGTTGACGGTGCAGTTGTCAGCGAAAGCTGGGTGCACGAAGGCCGGGGCGACGTTGGCGTTCTTTCGGTCGACCGCGCGAACTCGAACGAACAGGAAGGCGGCAACGAGCGAAGCGACCACCACCACCAGAAGTAGCATCACGAGACCGCCGACGAAACCGGGGAGAGACATACAAATTGTTTCTGGGTCCGCTGAACTTGCGTTTTGTATAACGACCGTTGAATCGTTACTGGAGTTTGTTCCAAGTGCGAAATTCACGTCACCCGGCGCAACCACTTGGATAATTCGGGATGTGTTGACGTCCGTCATTTCTTGGGCGGCACGTTTGTACACGTGAGACACACCGACGGTCATCTCGCGGTAGAAATTCTGCAATTGGAAAGCCGGTCATCAAAATTTACTCGTCCGTCATTATCGTCGTTATCGTCGAATCGGTCGAATCATCGTCGAATACTTACGGAGAAATCGTCGTCGTCGTGCGCGTGAACGTCTCTTCGTCTACGGGCACCTCTGAGTTCAGCGGGAAGTCCTTCGACCGACCTCGGACGTCCTCCCAGAGTAGCCAAATTGCCCTCGAGTTCGTCGGGGCCCACGGTTCCTTTCCTCTTTACGGTTTGATACGCGCCAGCCGGATGACCGGGTAGCGGAGGTGGCGGAAGGTGCACTAAATTGTCCTGCGGACTTTGCGGGGAACTGCTCGCCGTTGAATCTCCGGGCGTCGAACTCGGAGATGAAGACGATGCTTGGGCCTGAGGGGCGGGAACTATGTCCGGATTCGGCTCGCTGTTGGCAAAAACGAGAAGATCCCGTTCTCAAAAAACTCTTCCGCGACAAAAATATGTTCCTCAATTTTTCGATTCAACTCTCCACCCTTACCTGTAGGCTCCTGCAGGCCCGCTGGGATGTCTCGGGTCGGGATACGCTGGCGGAACTCCGTATTCCGGAACCGGCGGTGCTCCGTAATCTGAGGTGAGTTGTCCCAGACTTTGGGGTCCGAGAGGCACTCCGTATTCTTGCGTCAGACCGGCGGGAGCGCCGTATTCGAGTCCTGGGTGTCCGCACTTCGGTTCGGGGCAATTGTATCTGCACACTTGAATCACGCACTGGAAGTGGACGTTCATACTGTCCGGGAACTTGAACGCTTGGAAGTAGGCGAAACTAACGACGGACGCACTTGGCCCAAAGTTCTTTATTTTTTGGAACCTGAAACAAATAAATTTCTACGTTTAGAGCACGTCGTGCACCTTCCACGTACACCTGAGTCTGCTCGACAAACGAGAAAGGAAGAAACTTCCGTCAGGCATGCGGTACACATTCGGTGCAACTTTCTCACCTGGACATTATCTTGGGTCTGACGACGCATCCGTACTGATCGACGAGTTGGATCGGCGCACGTTTTCCATCGTGAGCTACGCAGTTTCTCACGAGCATGTCGAATTTGTTCTCGTCATCCTTTATGGCGAGGACCATGGTCATGGTTTGACCGATTTTAACGATACCGGAAACTTCCGAAGCCCAGGGCCCCTTGCCGACCTGGATCTGCATCCAACACTGCAGGTTGTCGCCGAGGAAGTTTGCGGTTACGGCGTGAAGCATGTCGACCTGGAAGGGCCTGAAGGTGACCGCTTTCTCGTAAAAGTCGTACCAGGTGCAGCGGAGCTTCCTCGCCTGGTCCCAGACCTCTTGGACGTACGGATCGTACTGCACGATTATGGTATTTTCTACATAGCTGCCCGAGGGCGTCGGTGCGCCGTAAGCAGCAACGTTGTGATTTGCGGAGGAGCTCATACCGCAGGAGTTCAAGAATATCTCAAAAGTAGCGCTCAGATGACCCGTGCCGGGCTTCAGATGGACGCAGTGAGGGTCGGAGTAGAAGCCCTTGCTGAATATCATTCCGTAGAACGGTCGGTCGAACTCGATGTTCACTCTCATGTGTGTTTTCTCGCATTGTACCTGCAGGTGCTTTATTTGCGGCGTGTCCGGCGAAGCCAATGGCCAGTTTTCCTCAGCCCCGTGAGACTGAGGGGGTCCGTATTGAGCCGGGGGCCCGTAAACCGATCTATGTTCCAATGGAAGGGCACTGCTGTCGACCAGAGGAGCCTCGCATCTCACGCTCTGTAAAAAAATTATCGAAAAACGAAAGCGCATTAGTTTGAGAGATAATTTCAGCGTATCTTCTTTCATGTTACGACGTTCCTTCCAGTGGATCGAACCACGCAATATCGTTGGCTAATTTTTGTCGCATCACTCGAACCGCCGACTATGACGATGTACTTATTATATTATATACCCGCGCGTACATCCTGTGTTTTATAAATTTCATATATGTTTTTATTTGTACGCAGGTATCACGAGGACGGGGTTAAGCAATATGTCAAGTACTCTTAATAGCGTATAGTACATATATGTATATATGTGTATACGATGACGAAACGAACTCGGCGTAACGGACGCAGTTGGTTGTCCAAGTGTCTTCTGGTTGACCCGTTCGGGTTTAGACGAGCTTCGGTCAAACGCTGCGGATTCATTTCTTAAAGACAGTTGCTTTATAAAAGCAGACGCAACGGGACCTAGCAGAGCCGGTATTTCTAGAATAACAATGAACGAATGAATTCTTTCGATAGTGTGGACACACGTTCAAGTTCAGCCATCCGTCACGCTCGCCACATGTGCAGGTGCATTAGAATTCCTCGGCGTGACGAGAGAACAGCTCTCGGCGAATCTGCACCGTGCGTGTGTGTGAGAATTTTGAGCAAATGCTTTCTTCCCCTTCCCCGTTTCGATCGGCGCCAAGTCCCAACGAAATTCCGCCAAGATTTTCGGCGAATTTTTATCAACGGTTATAAATAAAAATTGCTACCTGCGGTGATTGGATGGGTGATCGAAGAAGACCGCAACGCGTTACTCGCGTTACAACGTACGATATACGTACATACTGTACACCGCGAAGTGAATGCTAGAAGGATAACTTTGGAGTTATATCTGTTACGTTAACCCAGAATGCGGCATCGCCCAGGGCGATGCGTTCGAGTCGGGCCCCCGTCGACCGTCGCTGATGTTTTTCTGCACGCGGCGCGCGTCTGATTCTTTCAATTCGTTATTAATTTCTGGCCCGAGGTAGAGACGGACTCGCGCCTCACCTCTTAAATTAACCTAATTCATCTCGAAGCCGGACCCAACGGAATCTCAACTTCATCTCATACGGAAACTTACGGAGATACACCGACCGTAAGCCAAAAAAGGAAGAAACGATCGCTGCAGCCTCTCTTCGTTTTGGTTGCGCAAATTTTACGCGACATCGAGAGCTTTTCCGTGCCACGGCGTATCTCGTTTTTCCTCGGGATCTTCGTCGTAGACATACGTAACGTAATAATCGTGAAGATATTTAATTCAATCAATTAGGGCCGTCGAACGGAAGATGACGTTGAAACATGTACAGCTAGTCGAAAGCGATTATCTGTCTTTCTTCGAAATGGTATCGCGATCGGTTAGAATCGGAAGAGCGAGCGAGTGAATGAGTTGCCGTGTATACCGTCAAACTAGTAAGGTAAACAAGGTGCGATCACGCGCTATGAGCATAACTGTACTCAATTATTTTTTGGGCAGAGTTTTAAGACCCGGTCCGTCCGCTTCTGGACTATTCGGATGGTCCCCCGTAAGTCTGCAAGGTACTACCGCCGCTGCCGTTTCTGTGTTTACAGCTTTAAATATACCAGTTATTAGAAACACCTTCTGGGCACGCTTACGCGCCCGGTCAAAACCTCTGCCGTACAGCGAATGCCCCTTTCCCCCCCCCCTCCCTCCGTTCGCAGTTACGGTTATCGCAGTCGTTGATCTGCGGAGGTCGTTTGAAAAACGAGTTCGTCGTAACTCTCGAATGATTTTTATTTTCTCATTTTTTGTCAACCGGTGAACGTGTGCCCAGGTCATTACCGAAAACCTGATTTGAACCATGCATTGTCCTTCCACAATTGATAGGATTAATTTGAAGAAAAAAACAAAAAAAAAGAGAAGAACGCCGCGGTGAAATTTTACCGTTCGCCTATCCTGTACGAGAATAAAAATGAGCGAAAAAAACCGAATTAAGAGAAAGAAATGCTCGGTATACGCCGAGAGAGTGTTTCGCACACCCGAGTCCCCTTGGACACGATCACGCGACTCGTACGTTATAATTCCCATATACATATAGTTCGGACACTGACAAGGATTACAAGCAGAACGAATTGCCTTAGCTCGCGGAATGGAAATCACGGTTGGGAGGGTCGCGATAGTAGTTAACTCAGCTTAGCTCAGCTCAGCTCAGCTCCGGTTTGATTTCACTTTTTCCATTGTCGCCGTGCTCGTGGTTTGCGACCGTTGTAAAGCGACGCCCGGAACACGGACACTTTCACTGACATCGGGGACGATGCAGAGCATGGAGACACTTCGCTCGTTCCATATGGATTGTGTGGGGTAATCGTCTCCGGTAAAAGTAGGCGATAATACGGGCTGATATGACACCCCGTTTCTCCCCCGTCGCTAAAAGTTATCTCAACTTCGCAGTTAGAAAGCGAACCATTTCGCATCCGGTTCCACTTCGCACCCAGCTGAGAAATATTCGAGAAGATAATGCGGAGAAATTTTTATAATCGCCTCACAATTCGTAACGATATCTCTCGCGAGGGTATTCAAATATTTTTCACACCTACTTGGATCGAAGCTCTTCCGTTGTAAACCCATTTGCGCCTCAATTTTTTATTTGTGAAATTTTTTCGCCGATGGGGTCGGAAAATTATGAGAAATAAAAACGATCGGAATCACGTTACCAGGATCGTCCTTGTAAAAATTTTTAAAACAAATTTGAGATCGACGGTAGAATCGGTCACGCGATTTCATTTCATTCCCGACTGTTAATTGGTCGTACTTTTTTATTTTTCGGGCCACCCCGTACGTCTCCGCACTTACACACGTGCATATCGTGAACGTACAAACTGGGACTTATGTACAATACACTTGGCCAAGGAACGCGTGACGGTGTTAAGTAGGACGTATTTGATGAGCACCCAGCTCGACTACGAGTCGAGCATCGCCGACCTTAGGAGCGTTCGGATTCTGCCGAAAGGTTTGATTTTTGCTGCGGGCGTTCGACGTGGTAAAACTAGTGGATTTTTCACCGGTGCTTCCGGCTTTCTAATCAAATATTTGGAAAAAAAAGTTCGATAAATCTAGCGTTTTTTCAGATATTCAATCGAATGTGTCGCAGGATCGACGAAGTGTTGCCGAAGTAGTTCGTCAGATTTTCGAAATTGATAAGTATTCCGTTCCGTTCCGTTCCTCGTAAGTTGTACGTCGAGCGCAGATTCCGGTAACGGTACCGAATTTTAATTCTACGCAGTGGATAAAACGGTATCGGCGTTTTGAATTTATAGTCGGTCGCAATTAAATCGAAGCATATTATAATTGTATTCAGACCCAAGATGTGTTTTTGATTCGGCGAACAAATATCTTGTTGTATATCGTAAGTGTACGCACATCAAAGCCACGTACACTGCAGCGAGATGAGTCGTGAGAATTGGGTTGGGAATGAATCCGGTAACTCTCTAAGTACGAACAAGTAGATTATGAAAATAAAAGAATCACGATATTCACCGGCGCAGGGCGCATTCTGGAATCTAGACGCCTAAGGTTACAGACTACTTCCGCCTTTTAATTTAACATTGAACTCGTTCTTTGAAACAGCTGAGCAAAGATCTTGAACTAACCGGAAAATCAGTTTCTTTATAAACTCAATTAAAGTTAGTCGGTTTATATTCGAGACTCGAAACTTATATTTTTCTCTATTTTTGTTTTTTCTTTTATTTTTCTTTTTTTTTTCTCGCACATCGTGAAACCCGTAGCCGTGTTGTGAAAAATTGAAAACCTCAGATGAATATCTCGAGTTAAAAATATCGGGTTCGAAAATAATGGTCGGAAGAGATAGATTAGAATCGCTGGAAATGGGGCATGGCCACCATCTGTGAGATGCTACGTATAACACAGTGGAATTCCGTAAAATTTAACAATGTCGAGGTGTGTTCGTCTGGAATTCGGTCGCGGAACACCTCCTAAGATGGCTTTGGTAAAACATCTGCTGTCTCCCAATTTTCTTAATCGTCCAAAGAGGGATAGAAAAGTTATAAGTTTCCTCGCCGCGGGTGGGAAACTCGAACTGCCATAACTACTTTGCTGAACCTGAAGCTTCCGGTTCGCACGTGACTCGACTTCAAAAATATATTCCCCTTCGTATAACGCCGACTACGTAGCGCCCGCCCACCCCTTCGCGAGGAAGTGATGAATTGAATTCATTCGAACTGAATTCGTAAGAAATTATCCCGAAAACGATTCCCCGTTTTCGCCGAGAAGATCATCCGAAACAGCTTCCGCTTATTAATTACTTTGCGAGTTATCGTTATCCGCGCGATATATATATATATAATTGAGTTAGGAGATGAAAATTCTTGGGGGTGATTTCAAGAAGGCAACAAGTTTCAACGAGCGGATAATCGTCGAAATTCCTCGCGATATATACGTAGAACCGTGTACGGACCAAGGGAGTTCCCGAGCTCCGACGAAATATTCGACCCGCTCATATTAAATCTCCTCAACTCCGTATAGTTTCGCCGGTGATTAATTTCGAAACAACGCGCGCGTATATCGAGCTTCGCAAGCATCTACGCAGAACGACTATCCTCCCGTGATTACGGCAGCCGCATAAAGGCATCTCGTACCGCATCCTATAGGACGAGTATCGGGTCGTCTTCGCGAAGAGACGCTATTCGCCGGGACAGTTCTCGGGAAAGAAAGCTGGAGAAGAAACTAAGTCGTCTCGTGATGATACCCGACGCATAGATCGTCTTTGATACTACTTAATACTTGTAGTATACCAGCCGAGCAACCTGCGGCACTCGCTCTTCTTCTTCTTCTTCTTCTTCTTCTTCGTCGTCGTCGTCGTCTTCTTCGTCTTTTTCATCGCTAGCTCGGCACGACGCGGACGTCTATACTACGCGAAACCCGGCACGGCTATAGCCTCCTCGTTGTACTCGAAAGTGCATAGAGCCAGGTTGGCCAGGACTATAGCCAAAGGAGGGCACTGCGTCCGGCGAGTTGACCTACAATCTTCGCTTCGACGACCGCTTCGCTGCGCGACGCACGATACGCGCTCGTCGTTCACGTATGGATATTTTTATCAGCGAGCCCTATTCACGGTAATCCCGACAAGCTCCACGCTAGTTTGTCGAGACGCTTTTTTTCTCGCTCTTCAAAAATAACAGGCGAAAAGAAAAATCGTCTTTTTTCTCAATCGCACGCGAGAAGTCGCGAGAAGGGGGGGGGGGGGGGGGAGGGCGAAGATCTTCGATGTTATACTTACGGCGAATAACAGTGGCAAAAGCAAAGACAGTGCCGTCTTCCGTATGCACCGCCGCGTCCTGTCCATCGTGTGTGCGTCTGTCTATAATGAAAAAAAAGAAGACAAGCTTATAATCATCTCCGTAGGAACGTTCGCTTTTCAAATAATTTTTATGCGATGAAGGTTCGAGGGGTGAATGACGCCGGTACGATTCAGGAAATGATCAATCCGGACCCAACTTTTGGCCTTTTCTTTTGCAACTCGAATGCGGATCGACTACGGAAAATTATGATTGAGAGACGTTTCGAATGTAACGAATGAAACAACAACCAGGTGGAAATATTGAAATATTGGTGATAATCGATTAGGCGCAGCGTGATCGTAATTTTGAAAAATTTGAAACGTTTGAAAAACGAAGGGCTGAATCTACCTTCAAATTTAAGTTTACAGAACCCTGAGACTGGATCTCATAATCTATGATATGCACGCATCGATTGAACCGATATGTATGTATATTTTTCTCGTTTTTCGTTTTTTGTTTTTTGTTTTTTGTTTTTTGTTTCCCTCGTTATAATTCTATATCAAGAATAAATTTTCACAAACTGTCTGGTAAATGTCCACTTGGGGTAAGGGGGTAGCTGGGGAACGAACTTCCGTCGATAGTCTCTTCGTCCGAAGTCCGTCGTCAGTGTCAACGTGTGTCCACTCACAGTTTTCAGGATTCCGAACCAAAAAGTCCCAACTAATCTTGTTACGTATATACATACATAAATACGAATATATATATATAAATATATATATGTATAATGAATATTATCACCAATAACTGACAAATGATTCGCCGTCGAAATTTAACTTAACTATGTACCGATAAGCACGCTACTTGCACTTTTAATCGTTATATTTACTCGTTTACTGCTATTATTATTACGGTGATTATTTTTAAATTTCATGTATACAAAATAGGTGTAGCACTAATTTTGATCGTTCATCGAGTCGAGCGAGGACGGGGCCCAGAAGGGGACTAAGGCCCAAAGTGGCTGTCTTGACCGCCGGGAAGTGACTGAACGGCAAAGAGGCGCGAAGTGCAGCTTGGAGGCATGTCCCAGTGACCTACTGTCGACCGAGGAACCCCTTCCAACGTATTTTACCTACACCATCGTCGGCCCGTTGACGCTACAGGTGAAAGACATCGGGGGACCGACGGAGAGGGCCTTACCCAGGTATCCCATTACGAAGGGGGAGAGAAAGAGGCGCACCTACCGCGAGAACGTCACGTACCTATTAAACCTCAAACGCGTTCACGGATATAGGTATATTTATACACGTACACACGTAAGGGATACGCAACGTGTAACTTCTCACGCACACGTACGCACGCGTACACAACCTGCACAGATCTGCATTCACATATGCGCATCTACGATGTCGTCGTGCCACGGAATACGGACTATCGGATCGAGCTTCTTACTTCTGTTTCGATTTTAAGTCACACCGAAACCAGTATTTTAATTCGTACCGTTGTATAGATACGGATACGTGATACTCGTTCGATATACGTGTGCAAGAGATACGACTAGGCCGAGTGAATCTCGGTATGTAGAACTTTGTAATTGACTTTCAAAATTCCTCCTCTCTCTTAAAAGGGTTAATTTCAGGTGGCTTAGATCCGTTGTAACGCGAGCCAATACACCGGTGTACGCGCACACAGAAATTATATGCTTAGGACACATCTGAAACGGGTGTTTTTAACGAGTTCAATTTTCTCTTTTGCCATCCTGCATCGTGAGCGACGCGGGAAACTTTCTATCTAAAATCTGGTGAAAATGATACGGGCCCAACAATGCGAGTACCTGCAGTCGTGCACTGCGTCGCTACCGACGAATGAGAGGCGGAAAAAATAAAGAAAATCATACCGATCGGCTTGCGTAATTTCCCTGTAAAATATACATAACCACTCGCCGCGGTTATCGCGGGTGAAAACATGCCGCTCCACATTTACACCCGCATTCGCGAGTATACGTCGTCTACAGTCGTCGGACCTACTAACTGGCCTAACGACCCCCCGGGGCGGAAGAAAAAACTTTTAAACCGGCCTAGCAGAGAGATAAGGACTAATATGCAATGTGAAAGTGTCGGGAAGCGCACGTTACAATCGGAGTGTTGAAACCAGAGAGGAATCCTTGCGCGTAAACTATTCGAATTTATTTTCTCCGTACGTTTCACGAGAACGGAAAACGGGAAAAATTGTGCGTCAAAAATTCTTGCGTGAAATAGAGGAGCTCGGTTCGGAGTCCGGTTTGTCCATCCCAACGTGACGAACATCTGGCCCGTAAATACCTAGCGGACGGTAATTATCCGGGACGGGTGAGAGCGAGGGTGAGAGAGCCGGGGATCTTGGAAAGGCCGAGAAATGCCTCCTCCAAAAGATGCAGCTTCTGACGGTGGCGGAAAAGCCAAACCACCGCCGGTAGGGTGGCGTCTGGGAATGCCGATGTAATCCGTTTTATCCGTTTTTACCTGCCCCGAAGAGGATCTCAACCCCCCTGGCAACAGCAGTCGCGCACCCTTACCGAGCTCTCGGAGTTCGGACGGTCCGATATCCGAGCCGGCTAAAAAATTGTTCTCGCTCTGTTTTCTTTTTTTTTTCTTCTCTCTCCGACCATTCTCCGGCCTTCTTCATTCCTTTTTCTTCTCCGTCTTTCCGATTCCCAACCCTTAACCCGCGGTCCCTCGGGACGAGCTACTAGAAGACAGGCTAAAAATAAGATACGGAATCCCGAGGGTGGGGGGGGGGCCGAAACGGGCCCGATATAAAAAATACCCGGCATAGCGCAGTCATCGTGATGTGGGCGTTTCGGATGTTTTTGGCGGTGAAATTTCTTTGAGAAAACCTGAAGCCATACAACGTGATCTTTTTATTTCGTATTATTCAGTTTTCGAAGACCCGCTTTCTTGGCGGTGCAACAGCAACCGTAGCAGCATCGCGCTAAGTGAGAACCTGAAATAAGGCCCCGCTGCCGGCGAACCGCAAGGTTCGGGCGATGCTGCTGGGATATTAATCCCAACGTGACAAAACTTCTCGCGACTTCATTTGCCCAACTATAGAGGATTATGACAAAAAATAAGTCCGAGGGGAAGAAGACGAAGAAGAAGAAGAAGAAGAAGATAGTCGCTGAAGTTGAACGCGATACCCCGCGCGCTTGTATGAGTATAAAAATTTTTCCCGCTATACGCGGAAGTCACGAGGCAAAGGTCAATCCGAAAGATCCTAGATTAGAACTAGTCCGAACTACACCGAAAAATGAAATTACAAAAAAATACTTCGCCAAAATCCAGACTGGATTACACGTATGCGTATACGTATATACTACACGTACGCGACTCTATCAAGCCGTTCTATCGACGAGCTGAATCTGCGAACATCATCGCATTTTTATTTAAATAATAACAATGACAATGATAACGATAATAATAATCACAACCTGTCCTGTCTGATGGTGCTACCGCACGTTTTACCTCAAACCACGGTACATTTTTTTTCTCGTCTCGATTCGAAACAGTAGTGGCATTCGTTCCGTTCGATAATTCATCCGTGTACACCGATGCATTTTTCATTCGCACGTATTCTCAAAAGTTGAAATTATCTGCGAGTACAATTACAGCGTATGAAACGAGACGATTGAGACGTTGACCGTGGATCATCAAACGCCCGATGTTGACGGAGAAATGCAAAGCGAGAGGATCAAATTCTGGTCTCATCATCGCCTTACAATTAGCCATAGGTAGTCGAACAAAAAAAAAATCGTTGACGTATTAATCGTCGAGGAAATGAAGGTGACGATGAAAAAAAAAAATTGACAAGCTTTTTCCCATTTTTTTTGCAGCTGAAGTACGGACACTCTTCATTCAGCCATTATACCGAGTCCGAATCAATGTCTGTCATGTAGGAGAATTAAATGATAGTTAATCAGTACTTCATAGAGTTGACGCCGTTAATTACATCACGTCGGTCAATTAGTCAATTATGAATTAATGTTGATTCTGAAGAAGCGTCCTCGATCCGTCCTGGTTTCGAAAACCATATGCATGTACGGATGTGAAACGAAGCACACACATGTAAAGGGCGGAATGTACAAATAAAATGAAGAAAAAAACGAAAGAAAGAAAGAAGAGTTGTGTTCAGGGACAGGGACTGTGGCCGTAGGTGACGGTGAATGCGTGGACGTTTGACGATCGTACAAATCACGTTATTAGGAGAAAGCGTGTACCCAAATTCTTGACGTTAATCGTCTTCGGATTGCGGGAATGATTGTGCGGAGAATTTTATGTACCCCGGTGGAGCGTCGCAACGTCACGCACTAATCGACGTTCCACGTTCGCAGGTGCAACCGAGACTACGATTCGGTGGTTATTGTAACAGAGATGATGAATGTACGGAAGTGACGTACGCGTCGCCTAAACTCAAAACGCTGAAGATATTACGGAGAAACGAGGGTCCCGAATTGGCAGCGCGAGTGTGTGTATAGGTATTATTGTAGCAGCCGAACGACGTTCGACGACTACTTTCGAAAGCATCGCCTACATATTCGTAGGTGATTCGAGTTCGTGCTTCACCGTGGAATACATTACCATATATGCAATTTTACACGATGCGGTTTTGGCGCTTCTGCAGTATCGCGAGATCGACCGGTACCTACGGCGAAATATTTTCTGGCTTCTGTCTTTCTCTTTTTTTTCTCTCTCTTTCTCTCTCTCTTTTCGAGAGGCAAATATATTACAGACGAGCGATGTACCCCGCGCGATATCGATTCGTAAATTTCGATTCAGTCAGATTCTATGCATTTTCATATAGGTACGACGATCTTATGCCACACGTACGCGTACACGAGCTCGGAGAATTTACGTACTTTATTTCTTGCTTTATAAAATACCTGCATAAAGATCACCGCGAAACCACTTTCCTTTGGGAAGCGAAGCGAAGCCCGTGTAACTGCATAAAGTATCCCTTACTCCCGGCGAACGAGGCGACTATCAGTTTCTTCCGTCCAGGAAGAAACGAGGAGCGGTGCTGCTACTCTAATGTCGACCCTTTGTGATTCGGCAGGTGCTGTGACGTCATAGCAAAACTACCGTTAACTATCGTGCAGCCATATGTCGCGTGAAACCCGAAAGGTGCACAATTACAAGCTACACGTTGTACACGTATACCCGAAAGGCTCGGTTTTTTTTTTTTTTTCTTTTTTTTCTTTTTCATTCACACAAAATGAAAATGGATAAATAAAAAATCATTTCAAAATTAATTGTGAGAGAAGAAAAAAAGTTAAGCACAGATGTGGCAATGTACGTAACGTCGCATCATGTTCGTTACACGCGCAATTATTGTCTTACGAAACTCGTTTTTCACGTATGTCGTACATGTACAGCGCATTCACGTTAAACCTGGGTGAACGACGTGTTCAGGTGAAATTTCTGGCTTGACGAAATTACCTGTGGTATTAAAACCATGCAGAATTAACTCAGCCCCTCATGATATGTACAAGCGTAGTTTATACCGCGTGAATGGAATCCTTCACTTTTTCGGAGCAGAAAATTACGATATTACGAATTAAGTGCTGCTCAACCCGGAAAATTGATGGCGTGAAATTTAATTTCAGTATCGTCGAACTTTCACGTTTGGCAAATGATTTTTCACTCGTTATCTGCTCGCGATTTGGAAAACTAATTTTTCGTTTTATTCTTGTTTCTACTTAGTTGGGATTATCCATAGAATTCTGAAATGCGGTATGCGCTAGCGGCGCGTGATGCGAATCGACCAATTAAACAAAAATCATCGGCGTATCCCGCAGATTCTCAATTAACGGGTGATTACGATTTCTGGGTCACGGGAAGAAGCGTCAAAGGAGTAATTATTAGCCAGTCTACAGACAATGAAAGCACCGCAATTAGGTACCCGCTGGCGGAGGAATATAACCTTCGCGTGAAATTCTATCGGTCGTCCAAAAGTCCGCGTTCTCCGGGTATCCGTAGGTACAAGTGAGGAACGATAAGAACGGTTGACCTCCGCGGTGGAATTACCTATTATCGTTGAATGGCCTTCGCGGTTCAGGGAACGAAGTCGGGCCCGGCAGAGGCAGCGGCTCATTCGGAACTTGGAAGTTAAGATCTCCTTTTCTTGCCTCTCTCTTTGTGCCCCTCTCTACCTCCCGCTGTTTTCTTTTCAACGTTATTCCGGCCACAAGGCGGAGAAGAGAGACGCGCGAAGAGGAAAGATAGAACGAGAGGGAGAACGGAGGAACGAAAGAAAGAGGAAGAAGGACAGAGCGGGCTGACACACTGACTCGCTACCCCACATATCCTCGCGGCACTTGCCACCGCGGAACAGAGATATCTACAATCACGAGTGCAATTTAGCACTCCGATCGTATTCCCATATCGTAGTTTCATACCCCCGGCGAAAAGAGGGGAAAAAATACCCTCGACGCCCGGCTCATTGTTCAACATTTTTATCTAATCGTTGTTTGATCAACGCACATCCGCGATATCGTGAGACGCACTGATCGTTATTACAGTTTCACGATAACCGAAAAACTTCGAAATTCTGCGTGGGAGGGTTTTGATGATCTTCAAATCTCTCACCGGATGATCGAATTTTTTTTTTTTCTTTTTCACTTATTCGGAAATTTCGTCAAGTTCAAAGTACACAAACTTGCGACTCGTCCGCGGTACTTCGGTTACACTGAACGCAATTAATTTTCAGGCATAAATGATCGCCGGTAATACGGAAAATGGTGATCTCGTCGCTGATGATTTTTCTATCTTTTATCTCACGCAATGGATGTTACAATTTTTTTCAAGAGTACAAACCTTTGTCAGCGTAGATATAATCCTATGGCACACACACTGTCACTTCAATGTCCTCCAAAAATTTCAGTGTTGTACAGTGAAATTTGGAGAATATATTACAGTCTTATTATTAGACGGGACGAACTCGTATATAAATAATAAATAAATAGATAAATAATAAATAATTAACCATAGACACAAGTCTTGAGGTGCTACTTTGGAGATGGTGATCGTTGTGAAGCCAAGAGACTACACCGCAGTCTATATACCTTCCCCTCCCACACCGACAGCTTTCACCAAAATCTCGACAAAGTTGAGGTGATATTGTCTTAAACGTGAACACACATCTTACACGGTATTTCGTTGACTCAATTAAAAAGCTGAGCAACTGGGCAAAAATTAAACGGACATTGCGTAATCTTTAGCGCTGAAAATTGTCAGAGTAGAAAACTTCTAGGTAAGATTACCCCGAGCTTTGTTGCTGCCTCGAATCCGATTCGGACAATACTTTCACCACCTAGTTAAATTATGACTTTCTTTTTTACATATTAGCCGCATGGGACTACCTAACTTAGATAATGTAAACAGAGCAAGTTGACTCATTGCATATAATATCGTGGAGTGCGCGATGAATTTTAAATCGCGTTTCGCAAGTTTGTTTCCGGTAGTGGACCGGACATCGCTGAGACGGGATGCGGTCAGCGAAAGTTGTGCGTCGACGTACATCTACTTACGAACGGTTAAATCAACCACGTAACTTCGCTATCCAACCTGTACGATACCTATACACGCACCTGTCTGTGTAAATCTAGAAATGCACTTACGTATCGTACCTTCGTACGCGTATATTCTTCAACTCGCACATGCCCGAAACCTGCGTTTCGAAATTTGAATTTCTCCTCTCAATTTCGAATTCCAGAAAACATAATAATCATGTCCTTCAACCTGAGTTTTACTTTCTTCGCTCGCGATCGAGAGCATTCCATTGTGGTCGCGAATAGTGAGGTTTTTATATCACATCGAATGTGATCTTGACCGGGGCCGTTCGCGAGTTGGAGAATTAATTTTTACACCGAAGCGAATTGATCCAATTTTCCGATTTCCCATAATTTCTCGTAAAATCCGTAGCAGAAATCGCGGGTAGCTCGTAAAGGCCATTTTTAAATTGAAAAAAAAATGAGTGAAAAAAATGGTTTAACTTGTTCCGTGTCACGCTTGATGTAGCGGAATGTGTGTATTAGACCGTGTGGCACGTGTATTGAAAATCTAGAATCTAGATAACATACGCTAGGTATATGTAGGTATACTCAGAGAATGGATTATGAGCAAGGAAAGCGCGGAGCTGCATGCAGCCTCGGAACTTCCGGTTAAAAGATGTCGAGCATATTATCTACATCGTATAGCGATGGAATTGCGAACGAGAGAAAATATGTGCCAAAAGAAAAGAAGAGAACGAAAAAAAAGAAGAAAAAACGAGCGGTGATCGTATAAAGAGAACAAAAATCTCTGTAATTGCAATATTTTCCCCAGAGTTTGACGTCACTGGCCATTCATGCGGCGTGCCTATAAAGAAGTCGACTTTCTCGCGGATCTTGAGCATTGTGTCCGCGTGACACCTTCCGCTTCTCTTCGTCTTCGTCGCGTAAGACTACGCGAGGTTACGCAACGCCGAGGCTAGCGCCCGGTAAAACTCGACATCCGGATCTACGGCGTTTTGCAAGTGACGTTTCTTTTTTCCATGCATAAGAATTTACGTCACCGGGGGTGTTTTCTACGTGAAATAATTCCGAGAATTTCCGCTGGCGTCGAAAGTAGGAAAAGAAGAAAGAGGACGTGCGACGCGCATTTCCCATTCGTCACCCCGTTCGTACCGAATTGGAACGCCAAAATTATTTTCAAATGACACAAGGATGTGTGAATGGTCCTCTAGAAAATTGATGAGTTTTTAATATTGTCTCTTTTTTCTTCTCATTTTACGTTCGCGCAGACGTTCGTCGTTAATAGAGAAATGGGGTAATAGTTACGTTCGGATAAAACGATCAGATGATTTATGATGAAGCGCAGTAGCGCGTCAATTCCAAGGTTACGAAGGCAAAACTGAAACGACTAACGGCTCACAGGCTACGGTATCATTTCTCCGTTTGTAATTCGATATTTAATCGATTTCGTAAACCGCGGTGTTCCTAATATACTATATAGAAGCGTGTAAGCACGAAATAAAAAAACAGGTTCACGTTCCGACGTGTACTTATTCTTCATCTCGAAGTTTCGTTATCTTCATCGGATTCGGTTATCCGAAAATCCATCGGAGAAATTCAACGAAATTAACCACCAACGAGATGTTTTAAAGATTATCCCATTTCTCTTACGTCATTAAGTACGGGGAAAAAATACTCTGCGCGACGCGAGGAGCGAATTAATAAATTAATCGATTCGAGATAACGACCATCAAGATTTGAATTACCGCCAGCTGGACGCGGAACATTTTGCAAACCTCGATGGCCGGGTCAAGAAATTGAACAGAGAAAAAGGCTGACTATGATTCGATTTTGTTCGAATGGAATTCTAAACAGACATTATAACATATCATAGTAATTCCATCAACGTTAGGAGGGCTCTGCAGCAATTCGATCGGTGATTTCAATGCCCGGTTGTTAAATAAAAGAAGATGACACACTTCTGATTTTCAAAAGCGTGTCCCACACACCCAGTAAATTATAATTACAAATTGAAATCAAACCGGCCCCTTCGGGGTACCAAAACTTCTCAGCGTCGGCATTATTCATTCGTTATTATAGGTGTACTCCGGCGTACGTACATATTCGAGAAAGACAATAAGTTTCACGTGGGCGTTGGGCGTCGACGTCGAATAATCCGTCATACTGTTATGCGCCGTGTACTTTATTGGTACTCGACGTACAGGTAGGTTTATAACATATATATATAGTTTTCAGGTCGCTGAATCGCTCGCAGCTTTTCTTCTTCTTGCAAGTAGCCCAACACCGTTTCGTTTCTGATAACGTGACTCTTTGAGTGTTGTAAGTGGCCTGTACACCTATGCACGCGTTACACGGTGCTCGCGTATAGGTGTACCTGTACGGAGGTAGAATAAAACAAAAGAAATTTATTGCGGCGTTTGCTTGGGTAATTACGTGACACTTGTTGCAAAAATTTCTCCTCAAAGATGCATCCGTCGCCGTGGCTATATAATATCCATGACTCTAATTCTTATCGTTGAATATATCCCGCAGCTCTCTTCTTCGACTCCTTCTTCTCCTCTTCCGCATCTTTTTCTTCTCTTCATCGGGTCGTTAAAATAATCTCTCCTTGTGAGAAATAATGCCATCAACGTTCCAGATCTGATGTAGTTAGGAATCCGTGTATAATGGAAAATCTAGAAAGGATTCGCTAACGCGATGTAGACGTAAAGTTGCCATACATCAGTTAACGTTCTTTAAAGTACGATCAAGTTGAAGGAATTAAGAATACCAACTCGATATAAAAAGGTAAATTCTCTCTTCGCATAAATAACGCGAAGCACATGTACTGAAACTGGGACATCGAAACATATTCGATCATAACCGCATGAATGTCATCGATTCGCAAAAACATTTCCGTACCTTCGCGATCTCGCCAATTCAAACTACTCCGGACAGCGTTTGCTCCGCTAATTTTCTTACCCGACTTAAACTGATCCCCGAACACGTATCAGATACAATTCGTGGCAAAGGTCATTTCCAAAATGACACGTTGATCGAGACTAAAAATCTTACGGGGGGGGGACCATCATCCGTACAGACGTGTATCGATTTAAGGATCTTAGTGTGTCAGTGTGCCTATATGCTAATGAGTTGTTGATGAACGCGTAGTCAGCCTTCGCAAATTGGCATGCTTACGCTATACAAGTATACCCGCTAGGTTGGGATCCGCGAAGTTAGCTGTGGATACATACGATATATTTGCACACCTCTGTAACGGTACAGCACGATCACGTAGTATAGAAAGTAGTTTGATATTTTGGGTGTTCGACCACATATAGTTATACCGTACAGCGAATCCGGAAGACCAACGAGCTCGAACATGGAATCACTAATTGCGGCAGACTTTTCGCGCGAAGGTCAAGTATGTTCAATTTCTTTTCTTTTTTTTTTTTCTTTTTTTTATTGCTCTCAGTTACTTTTTTTCATACGCAATAACACTTGTCAAAATTTGAGGGAACTACAAACGTCGACCGACGATATAAAGGATCATTGAAAAATCAATGGTAATAGTTTCATCGCAGCTATTGTAATTCGAGAAATTGAAGTGATGATTGATAAGTAATTTCCTGGATGTATTTACGGGGTTATTTTGTTATTAGCTACCGAATTTGCTAGGTAGCATGTGATCGCCAAACGTTGAAATTTCTCTACAGCTTTGTAGAAATTAAAATAAATGATTGGCTCGTTGTGTACCAACTTGATCCGGGTGGCCGGATGATGATGATGATGACGTCGATGATCACTTTCTCCACATTATCGATTATTATTACGGAGTGTAGTTGTACACTATTTGCACACATTCCATTCAGCGACACTCAAAACGCTCATTACATAATTATTACCCGAATCCACGAAACTTGCGTCAGTCCGTTCTGAAAAAACTGATCAATTTTTATGATCAATTAACCATATCTTCAACATACGTACGTCAATCTTATAATCATCGTCTGAGCGACTACAATGGGCCTCGTTACGAATTAATAATATGATGATAACGAAGCTTAATTGTGTTCATGTAGAGGATACAGGGGGCCCTAGGTCTCAGCCATTGTCCCTTGTTTTACCGGGACGCACGCTCGAATCGAAAAGCTTGAAAAGATGAGTGATAAAATTAGCGGATAACGCTTGAAACGTTGCACAATTTTTTAAGTACACGAGATACCTACACAATTTCACGCGATGCGCTGCAGCGGACGCTATGGGTACGTGTATTATACACCTTGTGTACTCGGCGTTAATTGGCAAACATACCAATGTTGGTCGGGTTGGTTTGTGCTCGAGTACCTGCGATGTGGGCCACGTTTATACCCGCCGTACCTGTACGGTCGCGTGTGAATTACGCGTCATTGTAAAAGTAGATCTGTTCAAGGAAGCCGCGACACGGTCGACCCGCTGGATCATAATTGTGCCTTAGAAATTTTCCAGCTCTATAATACCTGCAATTCAGAGCTTTCCGTTAACGTTGAAAGCGCACAGAAGTGCGACACATGCAGCCGTTATCGGGTCTGGCTTTCAGTTTTCAAAAAAAAATTCAAAAGGTGTCACCGATTTTCTCACGTGTTTTTCGGTACCTTCCGGATAAATGGAATGCTCTGTACGATTCGAGTTGAAAAAATGAGCTTTTTATGAAACCCCGTTTTTTTATTTTACCTTTCTCCGTCGAATTGAATTCGGATGGGTCTCAGATTCAGACGGTTTACGGATACCCTGCTCGTTTTACAGAAATTCTTGTAACTATCCCGTGACCCAGTTTTTTTATCGAAGAAAAAGCTCAGTCGTCGCGTGTGCGTGGTATGGATACACGTATATCCATAGAAAACACTTACGGCACAGTAGGCATACGGCGCTAGAAAAATAAATTCTAATCGCTTGGCTCGCATTAATTCGAGCGTGAACAATAAGGGTCGACGACCAATGCGGATGCACATAATACGGGAGGTGAAAGTGAGTGACTCAAACGTACAGAAATTAAGGCTGTCTCGCCTCTCGGTGACCCTGAGCTTCTTTCGGAGTCAACAGCAGATATAGGTACGGGCGGTTTCTGGTAGTAGTGTAGTCACTTCCCGTACCTCCATATTCTGCAACCCGACCATAGGTGTACGTACCACCTGAGTTATACGTACGTCCGTGAACCTCCACACTTATTCTTACGGAGTATAAAGTAGCATAGGATATCCTGCGTCGCACACGTCATGCGTGGGCGGTGAAAGTGAGAAGTCGGGTGTGACCGACCAGGTTGTATATTTCATGCATTCGCCCATCCGATATGAATTCTTCCATTATTCCTTAGGAGTCTTGTGGAACGAGAATTTCGATTAAAAAATGAATCACCGGTCCGAGGAGGTACGTTATACGGACGTACATTTTTTTCCAACCTTTGGATGCGTAGGTTCATTTTTTTCCAATCAGATTTCGAATGGTTTTCACGTAGAACCGCAAGGACCACTCGCTCGCAGTCCATTTTTTTACATCATCGCTCATGAGAATATCATATGTCCTTAAATAGGTGAGAAAGTATCGTGAAACAAAAAAGCTGAGAATGGAATTTCTCCCATATTACGGTAAACCGCACAACCACGCCTCGTATAGTAATCGTCCTCAATGATTGCAGAAGAATGAAAATAAGCCCAAAAGATATTTCGACGCGAGATTTCAATGGCAACGAAACGGCCCCGAGTCAAGCGATCGTGAATATTTTATGCGACGGTCCATTTTTTCGAGCTCACTCACCGTGACGTTCCAAATACGTCGTGTCATACGCTTCGCGACAATATCTGGCGTCTTTTTATGCCATAAGAAAGCTGCGTTAGAGCTATTTCGTTTTTCTTCGCGTTATAAGAATTCCCATTAGGATGATGGGTTGAAAGGTAATGAGACCAACTCGACGGAATTATATACCAGCTGCTTCGTGTACATGGTGTATAGTTATATCTCTCACAATCAGCTGATTGTTTACGAATTGAATCTGTCGCGTCAGCGGTTAACCGCATTAAGTCATTTTGCATCTGACCTGTTTAAAGATCCTCCGTAAAATAATCTACCTACATAATTATTTAAATTGAATGAAATTACCTCCAGCGAATTCTGATATTAGATTATACCTAATCAACCGTTCGCGATTTGATTAAGCTATAATTTCATAATCAAACTTTTATATAGGATATCCAAAGGTACCTATATGTATGTGCATAGATTGGCGCGAATACGTATGAAAATAAAATGGCAGGTTGAAAGTTTCCACTAACTCGTGATATATCTAAAAAAAAAAAAAAAAAAAAAAAAATCGGAAAAAAGGAAAGAAAAATTCTCACTCGATTTGGTCACACTTTTATTTAACAATTTATTTTTTGTTTCGCTCGTTTCATCTCTCAACTAATACGAGAGTCGCACGTCGCGACACACACATGTCCTCGTACGCACACCTCACACACATTATCGGGGTCAGGTATGATGCGATTGAGTCGTACCACTCGGGCCTGAAGATTCCGCAACAACATTGATTTACTGTTTTTTTCTATATACATATACATACCTACTTTTACGTGATTGAATTTGCGCTAATTCCTTAACCGTGACACACACGCGTTCTACAGGATATGTAAAAAATATTATAATACAGACGCACGGATCGTCGGATATGGTGTAGCTCGAGTATCGACCCACTAATTTTTCCCGTATTGCAATCAAAAGAATCAATTTAGCGGCGACTTGAACGGATCTCAATTAATTCGGAGCAACTACAATCGAAGAATTATTCACTTGGGAATAGGATAATATATTTCTAAATAGATCTAAATCGGTGCATGTAATGAGGAAATCTCGTGTGCCCCCGTCCAACAATCCGTGTCCAAGTTTTTGCTCTAGTTAGCGAAGTGTATCATATTTTTATGAGCCATCATCACCCACGGACGCGAACATCCCTGTTATCGGTGTACGGCCGACTATTTCTATTTTCTTCTCTCTTTTGATTTATTTGTCATTTTATTTTTTCTTCTAACTTTTCCTCCATTATACGTACACCCGTCATTGAATGTAAATCACGTACGTATTTTCGTTAGCGATGTTAAAATAAACTCGACACCGTTCTCAGGGATCATTAAAATTTTATTTCGTGTATATATTATGTTTATCCTGTTACTCTAATTAGGTATCAGCGATACGTGTAATGTGCGTAAGTAAATCTCGATGTAGCGAATCGTTTTCACATGATCCGATAAATATAAAATCATTTTTCATCGATTACACCGTACTTGCGGTAGTACGCCGATACAATTTTCTAAAATTGTATCGACGTAGGTAAGATCCGATACGATTAGTTTTTATGTAGCTCGTAATTATCGAGACTTTATTACACCGTATGGGTATATGTATACGTATAGCTGGTGCATGAGGTGGTACAGGCGGTGGTTATGCCTGCGTGAATAATAACGAATACTTGTAAGAAACGCTAAACAGAACGAAAGAACGACGACCACCGCGCGTGGAGAAAGTCTTGAAGGCAGGAAGTGAAGTAGGCCACGACTTTGACCGTGCACAAGGTCCGTCCGCGCCGCGCCGCGCCGCGACTCCGGCCCGCGCGCTCTTAGGTATCTCGAGTCTTGAACGGCACGAAGCGAGCCAGTCGACCCACGGATATCCCCGATATCCTCGATATCCCCCGACACCCGATTCACATCGCCTGGTATTTTTTTATCTTTTCATACTTCCCCGGCAGTCAACCACTTCGAAACGTCCGTTGAATCGGCGATGACGATGCAGGAACAACGGATGACATTTTCACGTTTTTTACACCATTGCAAAGACTATGAATTTTTCGAATTGAAAAATTTGAAAAAAGTTTAGATTTCATCCCGACCAACGCCTCGCCTTTTCGCCTTTGAAGTGCGATGCAAGCAATGACGAAATTGCAAATTTTTTAATTCGCAGAACGTTGATTCCATCGATTAGTGGACAACCGATAGGCATCAGGAATGTCAAAATGAATAACAAGGTGCACAAATTCTTCAATTATATCGTCCGATAATTATATTGCAAAATCGAATTTACAGTCTGGTGATTTTTTGGGGGATACTATACATCAACGGCGGCTCGTACCGCGATGATTTGTGCGCTAATCGATAGTTTTACGTCCGATTTAATATTTCTATTAATGAATTTTATTGATCGCACAAATTTTTATCTACCCATGTAATTAACTTTACGATGTTTTATTACATTCTTTGCAGATCATTCATTAATTTTTAATACACGCTATAGGATGAATATCCCACAAGTGTACTTTACGTAAGGATAAAGGTTCGAAAAAAGTAACGCATCGGTCAAAGTCACAGAATCTCAGAGCTAATGATAATCAAAAAAAAGTCTAAGCTGTTACATCAGGCGCTATAAGGTAATTACGTGAATTCCTACGCTACGATGTACCTACTGGCGCATAATTCACGGGGTGGACTGGAGAGACACGACGAAATTTAAAAGAAGAAAAAACGACGGACGTACCGGTCAAGTTACCCGTATACTTTTGATTTTTTTTGGAAACTAAGAGAGTCGTCAGCTTTGTTCCATCTCGTTTTCGATCGTATATACGCGAAGTCTCGCCGAGAAACTGTCCATGTGCGATTAAAAAACTAGTTCTAAGCAACTTGTTGCGGTACATAATTCAGAAGAGATTTATTCGCTTATTTATTCATTCATTCATTTCTAAAATCTACTCGCGATCTTAACAGATTTAATTTCTTTTATAACCCATTTAGAGCCCAGTCGATCCTCCCTGTTCCACCTTGCACGTTAATAATATAAGTAGCATTTTTTACATTACACATATCTGAATACCTGTGTGAAAACTCGTACAAACGCATTTCATCGTGAGCGTCACACGCTTGAATTTATATCGAGTTTATGTTCCCACGCGTGCATGTGCGGGTGGTCAAGTTTTGGATGTGGGCGTCATTCGTTTCCCGTGAACCAATACCTACCCACAAACTGACCACCGTAGAAAGAGTCACACCTCCTACCAACAGACGATGCTCAATGCCGTCCTACGAAGTACGTCGCCGTCGGTACCACTTCCTGGTCTACGGTGGGCATCGTGTGGACGCAGCGACTGGTGCACGTGCGCCTTCTTACACCGGGTCAAGGCTGTTCTTTAACCCAGATATAGAGGAGGAATTCATCGAAAATTTTATCCAGTCATAGAGTTTTTCTTTTTTTTTTTTTTTTCTCTTTCCTTTTCTTCGTAGCCCTCGACGAAGCTTGTACTCGTCAGGTATCATGGGTGTGCACAGACAAATGCACGAAGAGGATTAAAAATCTAAGGAGTTATAATTCATTGAAAAAAGAAAGAAAGAATTGAGAATCTAATCGATGGAATAGCCTATTAAAATTAAGTAGAAGATTTGATTACTTCCGGACGACCATTAATTTCGCATAATTCGAAGCGTGGAAAAAAAATCAAAATCAAACCTGAATTAGACCGAAATGTCGCTTTTTTATCTGATTGCGAGTCGCGCCGGTTAGCATCGTGGCATTAATTTCGCTTGGTTTTTATTTCAATTACACGGATCGTGTTTTCGTCCACGGACGACAAGCGATTAGTCAAAATGTTCGATAGCTACTAGAGATAATTCTCGCGAGTTTCGATTGACATATTGCACCGTTATATTCCGAAGAAAGAATATAAATTTTAAATCGAAACAAAAAAAGCGACACGACGCATATTATACAGCTAAAGAAAGAGAGAACAAAAATTCGAAAAATTCATAAGTACTGATCCGCTCGTTCATTTGATTTAAGTAATTTTTTACGACTTTTACGGTACACTTCTACACTCTTTCCTGTCCGAGATTGCAATGCTTGAATCTGAGAAAGTAGGTGATCATATTATAGACTTTGCGCGGAGCTCGATAATATCGGTATTGGGTTGGACCCAATGAGGCACCTGCGAACACTCGTATGCAAATATTATAGAAACTTAATTTCCAGATATTCAAAAATTATGCAAAAAACACGTGTTGTCGGTACACTCCCAAAATTTTTCTTTCATTTTTTCGTTCTTTTTTTCCTCCTATACCTCCGTTCGGATCAGAAAAAAAATGACGAATCTTCTCGTTTTTTTTGAATTTCGAAATATTTCAAACAAAGTAAATCACCGTGTTATCACGTGTTTTCCATTGTACCCATGACTGGATACCTTTTTTTTATTTAATGATTCTTTTTTTAGACACGCTCTGATTTTTACCTCTCTCCGCAGATCTCTCGCTTCAGTATTCTTCGCGTTTTTTTTTTTCCTTCTCTAAGTCTCGCGCTCATTTGACCTCTCTTTTTATAATTAACTAGCGTAATTGCATATACGCGCACGCTGCACTTCGAATTGTGTTGTTACATTGGTTTCATTTGTTGTCAGTTATATTGATTAGCGTCTAAAAAATTAGGTATATCTAACATAAGTGTAGTCCTTACTCTCTTCCAGAATATTATATTTTAAAATAGCTGATGAAATTGGTAAAATTTCGTTATAGTTTCCATAAACGGAATGTAATCATCTTGAAAAATGCTGACTTTTGTTTTTCTGGTCACCCAGTAGGCCACTTATAGTTGGTCAAACAAGTTCAGATATATAAGTAGCGTTCCTTTAAATGTGGATATATATACGGGGTGAGTCTTGAGGAAATTCGAGAATGGGTGGACTCAGTTTTCGACCGTTCACGTGAGTAATCATCGCGGTGGGGACGGAGGAGCGTCTATGCTATATTGGAAGAAGGTTCGAAAACCCGACGATTACCCGTGATATTCATTCTGAATAGCCACAAATTTTTTTGAGTACAAAACCAATACGCAGTAAAATAAGAACCACGCTTCCTTCATGAACATGGACAATCATAGAACCTGCTCAGATTTTTACACATCGAGTCAATTGAATAGTTGATCTAGAATAAATGTGATGGGTATACACGGTGATCGTCACGTCTTCTAACCCTCTTTTTGTATCCCTGTAAGTCCATCCCATTGCGAAGCTTTGACGAGGCTCACCCTGTATATGTATAAGTTTAAAGTTTCGGCGCACGTGGCAATTCGGGTTGACGATCAATGAGTCCAGAAGAAATGTTTGTGCTGTTCCTTTTCGGGAAGAGATAAACAACGTTTTTACAATGACCAGATCGGGCAATAGTGAGTCCACCGCACTAATGAAGAGCCTTTTTGTCTCGCAGTAGATCGTCAACCGCGCAGCTTGCGGATGTCCGAAATGATCAAATGCAGCAATCGAACGCATCGAAAATTTCCAGATTATTTCCAGTGTCGTCCTCGACCGAATAACTTTGGCTCGATCGTACCTCGATTCCCTGTAGTTGACACGAAAGTTGACTTTCACAGGTCTTTTCTGTCGATTTGGTTTTTCTTAAAAATTATTCATTATTCTAAACTGAACCGTGCGATAAAATTACTCTACTCAACGCTCCTCTCCGTCCCCCTGTAGTTTGCAGTCCACAGTCGGCCCACTTAATTTCTTTGATTTTTTTGTCGGTGTGCAGGTACATCGGAGTTTTGGATAAGAGATGAAATTTCATCAACAGCTGTCTTCCGAGTAAGAGATTAGAGGTTGTTTCGTACACGACTGTTCAATCAATCCTCTGGTAATGGAGAGATAAACGAACCACCACGCGGCTGTTTCGGTTTCGAAAGATTACAGGTGAAAAAAATGAAGAAAGAGAAAAAGGGAAAAATTGATCTCTCCTATACGTACCCGATCGCTGCAACTACGGTAGTTTATTCGTTATTCATATATAATTATATCAATACATGTACGAAGCACTAAAAACTATAGGTGAAGTGAAGCAGTAGGTGGGCTCCTGCGCTAGCAGCTATGGTCTCTGATAATCGTAGAGTAGGTCAGCGGAACAGCGCCCAAAGCAATCTACGTTCCTTGCTCGTTCCTATATTATATTTTATACCTTTAGCGCCGCGTGCGTTGCTTCGTTTCGATCTATAACTCATCGTTATTTCAAATTTATCGGTGGTTTGCAGCCATTTCCCCCTAAAAATGTGGGGTGGTACGGTGTGGCTATTCGGTCACCCTGAATAGAGAAACTGTGCAGATCTAATTATAGTCTAAAGCCTATTTTGTTATTCCAAAATCTCACCAATTTAGGGATCTGCATAAATTTTCAAACTTTTCTTCTGCGTCTGTGTGACGTGTACAATTAGGGATAAATTCAGGTTTCAGAAAAGGCCTAACTCATAAAGTTACACCAGAATTTGTCATTAGGTATACTTAATTCTAAAAATTAAAGTCACCTGGGATCGTAAAGTATAGTATAATTCCGGAACAAATCTATTTCTAAGGTGAGAATTTTATTTTTCCTAGAGTTTCGTTTGTCATTGATAAATATCACTGCGAAACGAAAATAAAATTGGAGAGTTTGATCGCCACGATTTGAATGTTTCCTAGATACATCATTCTTGCCTCTTTTCGTTTTTTCCCCCCTCATTTTTATTTTATAGTTTCCGGACTTGTGTCGCCAATAAGTTATCGTGGATTTCGGATGGTCATAAAAAGGTAAAAGCACGAAAACATGACGCGACCGTATTCGGTTCTCATCTTGTTATTTTTACCAACAGTTACGTCCTCGTTACTTTATTATATATTTAATACTTTATAAACAAAATAAACAAACATTTCACGGACCTACATACCTATATACCTATAATTGATTCGCACGCTGGTACGACCACGTTTACGCAGTCATTGACAATTGTAAATTTTATTTTTTTATTTTATTTTTTAAACAAACACCGCGCATGTGGGAAAATACAGTTAGGCATTCGAGTTCATGTATGTGTGCCTAAAAAATCCATGTAAAACGCGCTTCCTTCAATTTTCATTCTACCAATGAAAGTTATACGACGATATTTCTGGGCCTCCTCTATTGAGAATGCAATCGCATCGACAGAACTAAAGTTCGCTTACACGTTTATAATATGAAATATAGAGTTATTGGTACTTATATGTATATGTATAATTATTGTGCTTTTGTGACAACAAAGTTGAGGAGTTGAATTGCAGCAAAGAAACTCGTACTTGACGGGGCCAACGACCCGCGTCGTGGTGACGTTCCAGGAAAACGGAACGAGCATGGAAACGGGGAAGTTGAAGAATCGAGCTGACGATGGTGATCACTTCCATACTCGAGTATGGCGCAGCTTTCCCGCCAGAAAAACTGTAAGAACCGTCGATATGTTACAGTTCCAAAGACGCCGACCTACATAGTTCCGCTTCTGTATCCACGCGCGTGTTGCTGCAGCCTCCTCACGCGCTGTCTCGAATTGAACACGCGTCTCGATGACCATATTTAACGCTAATATGGGTAAGTATAGCGTATACGTATATATACGCGTGTACCATGCGTAACATCTTTCGCGAATGAGGAATGATCCTTTTTTCTCGCCTCCTTTTTTACCATCATCATCAGCAATATAGCACTCTGACAGAAGTGTAACAAGTGTGTAATGGAAACGTGTGCATAGCATTGTTTTTTACCCGAATCCGCAAATCCTCGCGCTACCGGGCCAATCAAGGAAAAAACCAAAAAAAAACGAAACTCGTCGAAACTCAGACGTAAGTGTACACATCCGATCAATCAGAAGCTACCCTGAGTGCGCACGACGTATGGACACTTCGACCGAATTGAAGACAAAAAGAGTTATAACGCGGTTCGCCGAGGTGAAATGATGAGAAATTGTTTCACGTGAAAGATGCGGCGCTGCGTTGTTCGTATTACCTATATTCTAGGTACAGTAAATACGTATCTGTACACGTAAACTGCAACGCACGTAGTATGCAGGTACATCGGTATACGCATATGTCATAAATCGAACGTGTGTTCTTGCATTGCTTGCCACAGCGAGATGTGTACAGTTCAACTGAATATATTGTTATATTGTACGTACGTAGGTACGTACGTATAACGTACAACGTACAACGTACAACATACAACGTGTAACGTATATTACATCGTGTGCAGGATTAATTTACGGACTAAGACAATAACGGGGTCACCCGCCTCTTCCTCTAAGGCAGCTGCGATGCTCTACAGGCCCATCCGACATACGCATCGGGAGAATGATCGTATAATATGGAAGGAGGAAGCGGATATTACCGCGAGATCGACGAATATGGGTTTGATGTGTGTGTATATATATATATATGTATCTATAACTATACATTAGGTGTAACTATCCCAAGTACGAGCGGGAGTTTGAGCGCTCTATAACAGATTCTGATCCAGGCTCGTCAATCATTAGTCGCCATTCCCGGCTGACGTGACGCGGGTCCGTACCGGTGATCTGAACTTGATGCTATCAAAACTTTTCGAAGACTTAATGCCAAGTAGATGGATTGTAATTAATACACGCGGCTGCCAGTAACAGTAACCCGAGTGTTACATGGAGTCAGAGATACATGAAAAAAATTTATGTTTTCTACCAAAACTTGAAACAACAAAAAAAAAGTCGAGACAAGAGCGCCGGTAGCAATGACGAATGCTATAAGAAGTGTAAGAATCGCGCCTGTATAATGTACATATGTGTAATTTGGTTCATATGCGTAAGTGCTCCTCACGGAATTCAAATGCCCCGCATTACGAGCTTCTTCATATATTAACCGGAAGTTTCATAAATTATTCATGTAGGTGACGACTATAATAAGGGGTGCGTAATCCGCGTATTACGTCAGGGTATTTCGTGCCATTTTGTACGACACCCCCCCACGTGCGATGGATCACATTTGGTTTAGTTGGTCTTCGCGTACTTTACAACCTTCTCGATATTACGTGACGAATTTCAAAGAATTCGGAATGACAAAAAGGAGACATCAACGACGCGGACGTGAAACTTGAGGGTTGAAAAAAATTTAAGCCTCTACGAAAGCTTTATTTACCTGCAACGCATATATCTTACAAGCATATCTCCGTCACAACATTGAAATGGAAACGTAATTTCCTACGATTGAATTATTGATGAATGAGAATCTAGACAAATCCGATAGTTTATGATCTTGGTGTCTACGTGAATTCGAAATCTTAGGAATCATAATAATATACTTTCCATTCACATCGGCGCGTTTGAATTCTACCCAATCGTTTTTTACCGAACAGCTGAGGAACTCGGAGAATTTAAATTTTTCAATGCGCGCCGGTGATCTGGCAGCTTGCAACGAATACCTTCGAGATCGTATTCGCTCTATTTTCGTGACAGATCATCAGACCGTGTGCAGCCATCTGCAAGCACATGCATCTCGAGTTGCCTATGCAATGGAATAAATACGAATCGGTGTTGCGATGGCAAGGCGACAAGCCGAAAAATGATTCAGACGGAAAAATACCCGAAATAGGTAGCCCTTATCTAGTATTGTATTTCATCAGTCAGATACGGTGCGCGAAAAGGTGTTCCCCCACGGGCGTCGCGACGTTCAAATATCTTATCGGCTGAGAAGGGTTTCGATGGATGTAGATATTTGAACGTGATATTCGCCTTGCTATTGTCAATAATAAGAATAGTCATTCAATTATGCAATAAGTTTAAGAATGCTGTAGAGAGCATAGGTTCGGAAGGATCGTCGACGGCGAGTATTCTGCGCGTATATTTCTAGGCGACGTAACGAATGAAAGCTCGGAATAAGCCAGTCGGTCTTGCAGCGCCACCGGTCCACCATGTTGGGCAAAACGACGGTATTGTTGCTCTGCAATACCGCAGCTAAGAATCAAAGATTTTTGTGTCGAAATGGAGTTCGAAAATACGGTGAACGGGCCGGTTACGTTCACAGAAATATATCGCGTGAAACAATGAGGGAAAATTATTCGAACACCAAGGCAAAGTGCAGATGTGAGTATGACCAAAGCTCAATAGTATATCGCTACAGTACGTTACGAACCGTCGTCAACGAACACGCGGTTGGCTCACAATCAGTATCCATCCGCACGAGAAGCTGATTTTCTCGATAACATTGCGCAGGTCGTGGATCGGGCGCCTGCGCGTATTTTATTTCCTCTCGCCAATAAATTGTTAACAATATAATCAACTATATAAACTTGTTCATTATTCATTATCCATTCTCAACAAGCGAGGGCATTTCAAATGGATTTCGTTCCAATACACTGTAGTCGTCAACTCCGTGCTACTCACCGACATTTTCATGGATACAAACCATGGATGGAATCGGATTGCGCACCGTCAGCTTCTTTAGATAGATGAGCAGGAAAAATACATACATTTTAAACATACCTCACATATGCAACAGGAAATCACGCAGAGTTCCATTGAGCTTTTCGAACTTGAAACTAATTGTTTCCGATTGTTGTAATCCGCGCAATTTCGTCAGGTTGTTTAAACTTGGAGGAGACCGTGTAGCGAAGAATTCATTCGCTTAAAATAGCAGCAATTCTAGGCAGGCTTGTAAATTCAGAGCAAAATTGATCACGCGTCTTACAGTTCATGTTTACCACACCGAAACGGATACACCTATTATGGTATATCGTGTAGTTCACTACCAGCTCTTGTTATACTTTCGACAGATTTTTTCTTGGACCCATATTTTGTGAAAGTAAACGAGCGGAAAATCGTTTGGATATTTTACCTCATCTGTAGTGGGGAAAAGACTATTCCTCGTATACGTTTTTTTTTTCTTGATTTTTTCGCGATCGATTCGTTCGATCTAAAATTCAAAGACGAGGAAATTCTCACTCGTAAAATGGACAGTAAAAAGTCCTAAAAGTCATATTGTTTCGGTCTTCGGCATTTACGCTACCCTGTTCCATTGTTAACGTGAAATTTGTTCCTCCCCGCAATAGCGATTCACACACCGAAAGCTCCAGATTTCGAACGTTATCGAATTTTTTTTTAATTTCTCTAGAATTTCAAGAGTAAGAGACGAATCATTTGAAGACAAGAGCATGACATCTTCAACGTTGCAACTCGTAATACCAGAAGTTGTAACTTCTATCTATTTGAATAGACATGAAGAAACGTATTCAAACCGTACAAGTAAAATGCAAATAGATTCTTTTTATCGGGAACCCATTAGAAAACCGCGAAGTGGATGAGGGGGATGTATTTCTATGGCCTAATATTTTCCAACGACTCGTTGCCAAGCCTCTGAAGGTAACCATACCACGGACCATAATACGTGGTTTGTTCGTCTCGCATGTAAAACATGTGAGAGCATTTCTTGTCGAACATTCGTTCACGTAAGAAATCGGAATGTGTGGCTTTCTAGTATAACCACCGCGATGACGGAATGGCTAATAACAAATGCAAATAATGTGTGCTACAGATTTTACGATAAAACGCCCTGATAGCGAAACAAGCATATAAAATGATCGAACGTATAATATAGATATAAAAGTCTCATCCAGCAGGGATCGCAACTATTATCTATGTCAAATCACTGATGATTAATAATCACGTAATAGCGTCCTGTCTAGCTCCCCCACAACGCGAACTATACAATATATATTTTATTAACGCTAGATAAAAGATGTCATTTAGCTCAGGAATTACTGCAGACGATTGAGGTTCTCATCTTTTCGACGTGCAGGTACAGGTGATAATGATTGTGTCGAACCGTATATGAACATGATAAATTACATCAAAAATTAATTTATTGACATTCCTAATAATTACGTACAATAATGTGGGATATGTTATCTCAACTCATTAAAACATCACCCTGTTTATTCGACCTATAAAATTGAAGTAGATTATACCGCATTATAACTTTTTTCATCCGACACAATTGACGAGCGATCGTGCGATTCAATTAATGAATTATTTAGCACTTTCGACAAAGATATTATTCTAATGTAGGATAGTAAAGTTTTTTCATACCTTAGGCGGATCGATCGGGATGTAGAAAAGTAATTAGGTATCACTATCCGCAGCTAAGGTGTTATATATTCGTATGAAGTGAAAGCATGACACAGAAATTACTTGGGCTTAGTTGATGTATCAGTTACTAAAAACCGCAACGATAATTACGTTAATTACAATAAGTGGATTTATTTAAACATAACGTGCGGCTAGTGATACAGCTTGTTACAGACCTGTGCATCATAATTATCGGAACCTGGTGCAATTATGTGGTTTAGTAATTTTTTTGTTGTTTTACTTAAGAAAATTTCTATTCAGAATCGTGAAAATTTCTAGTTAAAAATTCGACCAGAATCCAAAGAAATATTCCGGTAGAGTCCAATGATATTGTTACAACTATTTACAAGACCAGAATTTTCTAAATTCCGCTTTCAGAAATTTCACTTTGGCTATGCACCATAAGTCGCACGCTCGTTCGGTCATATGTAGAAGTTCTTTAATCTCGGTTGATTTTCTATAAAAAAATGTGAAAATTTATACACGAGTGACACTTGAATCGGTATGCTTAATTGTACAAATACTTTATACATACATGTATCCAACTATACAGCGAAAAAGCTACCGTTGGATGTCAACGCCAGAGGCGTTTTTGCCTGCAACGAGCTTGATCTTAAGGAAGTACAAGTCTATGGGTTCGACTACGACTATACCCTCGCCTGCTACAAACCTTCGATGGATTACCTGCTCTACAATCTCGGGCGAGACATGCTCATTAAAAAATACAAGGTAAAGTTTCTCGGTAGTGTGTATTGATACATATACTAGTATCAATATTCGGAAAAAATACTTCATCAACTCAGCAAAAGATTTTTCGGTCTCATTCTCATCCCTGAGTAAACCAATGCGCTAATCAATGATGAAATTACACGAACAGTATCCAGAGGAAATCGGAAAACTTGAATACCCGGAGGGGTTTGCGGTACGGGGTCTGCACTACGACATTGAGAAGGGCCTGCTTCTTAAGCTGGACAGTTTTTTGCAAATTCAACTCGGTACAGTTTATCGGGGTTTGCAGCCAGTGCCGAATGACGAGGTTCTGAGACTCTACAGAAATAGGATAATACCCATAGCCTATGTGGAAGCGCAGAACAAACACACTCAGGTACAGACTACGAAACCAAAAGGTTCAATCATGGACAGGAAATGAAGGCTGAGATTTTCTTCTCCTTTTTTTCCTTGAGAATTTCCGTTGCATGTCGTTAGCAGCAGAGCAGTGCTTGGACCAATAAAATTTAAAAAGTTTGTATCCGTATCAGATTGACGAAAAGAAAGAAAAGCGAAAGAGCTTCAATATCGCAACACCACATAAGCGACCCTAAGACTTATTCGATATTAGCAAAAACTATTCTCGAAAGTCTGGGGAATCTGAACTGTGCCATTATTATACTTTCCTACACATTCCTATATACATATAGCACGGCAGAGTACAATAAGACTCGCAATGTGAAAATTTGGAAAAATTCTCATTGTTCTCCCATATGTTATATGTTCCATGCTGTCCGGGATTGGCGCAAGTACGTGAAAAATCTTTTCTATCCTCGAATTAATGAATCAGGCATATTTTAACGCTTTTTTTCAAAATGTGTATACGAATTTATAACACGAATTTTTTTGTTCGCATGAAACTGTTGCATTTGGAAGCACAATGTGGGTTGTTCTAGATCGGACAGGTGAGTTGAAACCCCGAAGAGTCAAAAAAAGTTAAAAATGAAGTGTAAAAAGATTTTTTTTGTTTTTTTTTGTTCACATAAAAAAATAAATCAACCAGCTTTAACATCCGGCAAAAAAATTCCAGGATATACGTTCTACGAAAATGGTACAGCTCGCTGATCTATTTTCCGTTCCGGAGATGAGCCTCATCTGCAATGTTGCGGAATATTTTTTAAAAAATCACATCGATTATCACCCCGAAATATTATTCCGAGATGTCAAGGTAAACATTTTCATAACAGCTATTGTTTGTGAACGTAGATTTGAAACCATGCAACGCTACAGGGGAATGGAAAAATTTTTATTTTTGTCATCAAAACTTTTTTTCACCGTACAGAGTTCAGTGCAAAGTTGTCACCCGATAATGCACCAGACTGTGGTACAGAACGTAGGGTACTATTTGGAGGAGAATAAAGATCTCAGGAGGTTTTTCGACAGACTAAAAAGCGTTGATAAAAAAATGTTTTTAGTTACGAATAGCCCCTTTCATTTTGTGTGAGTATTGATTTCCAATTTTGGTAGGATAAGTAAGTTACATTGGAAAAGTTTGATCATATATTGTATAATTTATACAGCGACGTTGGCATGAAGTTTTTACTGGATGACGACTGGAAGCATTATTTCGATGTAGTGATAGTACAAGCTCGAAAGCCGAGATTTTTCACCGACGAAACACGACCCCTACGTATTTACGACGAAGAAAAACGCACCTTGCTTTGGGACCGAGTGACTAAACTGGAAAAGGGCGTCATTTACCTAGAAGTAAGCATTGCAGATATTTTTTTTCACGTCCATGGAATCCCGGAGGATTTCCAAAGCCAGCATAATAATCATGAGATCAAAATTACAGGGAACGGTTAAACAACTACAAGATATGACCGGGTGGCGAGGTCATCAAGTATTGTATTTCGGCGATCATCCCTACAGCGATTTGGCCGACGTCACTTTGGAACACGGTTGGAGAACGGGTGCCATAATCAACGAGCTCACCGTAAGCACTCGTAGATAATTCTCGTATTACCTAATCCACGGGAACAAAATTATACATATATGATTGAAAAAATACGACTGGACAATTTTGTGAAGAATAGTTGCGAGAAATAAAAGGGTTTATTTGTTTCAGCATGAAATCGAAAACCTCAACGATCCGCAATTCAAGATGAATGCAAATTGGCTGCAAATGTTAACGGCTCTGATCGAAGACCACCAAGATTACGAGAACGAAGAAGCAATGGCTCAGCTAAACGAATGGGTGCGGGAAAGGGACCAGCTACGTAACGATATAAAACGGGTGTTCAATCAACAATTTGGTTCCGTATTTAGGACTTACCATAATCCGACCTACTTCTCAAGACGTCTTTTTCGCTTCGCTGACGTCTACATGAGCAGCATTACGAATCTCCTCAACTATTCGACCAGTCACACCTTCTACCCACGGAGAGGCGTCATGCCCCACGAGTACATTAGCTATTTCGTTTGAGACGTTCGGCTCTGGATACGAAGCAAGTAAAGACAAGGCACCTTAAAATTTATATTTAAATCCTCTCCAGGGGTTGATCAAATTAATGTAGTTTAGTTTTTGTCGGACATTAGATGTCAATATCAGATTTTTTTTTTTCTTTTTCGCTTGTGATTTACTGATTCGAAACATTAACGAAATGTTCTCGTGGTTATTTTTTCAAGTATTATTTAAAACTCGTTTCAAATTAGTTAAATGACTCTATTTAATAGTAGAAGTGATAAAGACGGCGGCGTTCATCTTGCATTTCTTCACTCGACTTGGTATACTCGTATAAATCAAGTTGCTCTGTACCATTATTTTCGCGAATTTGATACGTTTATCAATGTGTAGATCTGAATCAGGACCTACATCGTATGTATTTCGTGAATTAAATGGATGACTGATTGTTGATGCTCAGATAATATATTTCCGAGTACAATATTTTCGTGATTCGGTCAAGGATCTTATATCTGAATGTTTAGTACGTGCTCAATAGATATTAGAAGTCTTAGGCGACGAATGTACGGATCCTTGAATAAGTATTTATTTATCTAGTCTACTAAACTTGACGAGTCGGCTCTTGAATCGATGTTAGGCTTCTTGTTTTGATTGTGCTGTGACAATATAAATCTATGGGCTTTGTTCGTTCGTGCATCGCATCTGTATCACTAGTAACTTTATCGTCAGATAGAATGGAATGAACGATGCTCTTACGGCGCCTATTAGAAATCAAAATGCTTGGGAACAAATTGAACTGTCGCTGTCGAGTAGAACTGAAGAGATATTTGATGTCACCGAAGTTCATCAAGATGTTCAAGAACTTGTTTCATCATATCAGGAACCTAGATAGCAAATTGTAAGCTACTACCAATGAAGTATATTATAATAGTGAAAAAATAAATCTTGTTGCCTATATTTTATTTCAATGCCATAACGATCCCTGCGATTTCAATGCAAGTTACGGATGACTTTTCCTTGAAGAAATATATTTGGGGGAAGAAAGGAATTACGATTTTTTAAAGCTTAAGGTTTATTTCTTATATAAATTAATTTCAATGTAAATTCATTAATAACTATAGTGTTTTAAGCGAGTTGTATGATTTTTATTTTAACAGAATACGAATGAAGCGTATTAATGTAAGACAAACAAGACAAGTTAATGTGCTGTAAAAATTAGAACGAATTGTATTGGATACTGGGAATTGTTGACCCCTGTACTAAAATGATTACATTCCTCCGCCGTTATCGTTAGGAGATCTTATATCATCTATCTTCAGAATCATCTTGACCAGTTGCGTAGCAAGTAAGATTTGCTGCTGCTTGCTTTTCAAAGACTCGATCACATTCTGTACTTTCATATCTGAAATAATGAATGGCTCTTTGAAAATTTCTAGAAGCTACTCCTAAAGAAGCTATCAGGCAGTACATTCTTTTCAGAATCATCGTTCAATTTCATTTATGTATGCCCTAAAACAAGAGGATACTTTAATTTGAAACAGGTAAACGACTTACCAGTTGTGCCGCAGTTCATGCAGTCGATTCCTAGGCTAGAGTTGTTCTCCGCCAGCTGGCGGGCCTTGGCTTCGGCAAGAGCATCCACAGGAGACAATCCTGCGTTTTCTGCTAATGCCATGGGAATGGCTTCAAGTGCATCAGCAAAAGCACGGAATGCGTATTGCTCAAGGGTACTGATTTTGTCTGCGTGTGCAGCGCATGCTAATGCGCAAGATACTTCAGCTGCACCACCTCCGTACACTATTCTTTCGTCAGTAACGAGATTACGTACGGCACAAAGTGCGTCATGAATTGAACGTTTTGCTTCTTCAATTATCTGTAGGAAATAGCGATTTATTTCCATATTGTTTTTTTAGCTTCTGAGATTTTTCAACATCAATAGTCTTTAGAAGTTACAAAAACGTGTAACACATTCCAATCGGCAATTAATTTTGAACTCAATCAAATGCTGATAATTTGACTTGTGATGTTAATCTAGCAAGGTGTCTGGTCAGTAAGACGTATGGAATTGACATCACCGAAATTCTCCTTGCAACAAGTTTCACCTCATCTAGTACTGGCATAAAACTAAACTGCAGGGTCGCTAGCTGGGAAGAATGAACATTTTGAATTTTACTGTTAAGTAAATCAAACTCACCATTTTGTTGCCTCCACGAATGAAGATTGTCACCGCTCGAGAGTTCTTACACTCTTCGATGACAAGCATCCGGTCCTTTGTAGTACCGAACGACAAACCCCTGACAAGACCAGCATAACCAAGTTTGTCCGGTGTCAATTCTTCGAAACGTGGAACGATACGTCCACCAGTTGCGATAGCAATCAGCTAGGGTTTGATAATATTGATGGTAAACACTTATAATGAAATCAATTTCAGCTGATAAAAACTAAGGATTTGATTGTACAAAAATATAGAAAGAAACCCTCAGCTCTCATAATCATTGATCATTAGGGCCACTGCAACGGATAGGTCTCAAGCAGGTATGGGTCGAAATATCAGTCCTAAAATTATTTAAAGAGTATAATATACTTTTTAAATTAATCAATGGGCCGAGATAAAGCTCCATCCCATTGTTCTCACACCGCTACCCCCTTCTGTCGCATTTTCACATCATTGGGTTTCAAATTCTATCTCAATGAGTTTTGAAAATTCCTATAGTCCTATACTCGGTGGTAAGCAAGAGCTATCTCTATTTATAGGAATCGAAAGAAATTTTTCTAATTACCTCTATTTCAGGTCCACCGACCCATCTAACTGCAGGGAGTTGTTCCTGGAGCAAAAGATGATTGGCTTCGTCATCGAATCCCCACTGGCAGATGGCCAGTGTTGCTCCCGCTTGTTTCACTTGAGATACCATTTGAGTGAATTTCTCTTTCTCGTACTCACGTAATGCCCTGTAATCCTCTACGGAAGTTACATCCAGCTTATGTTTTGTCTTAGGTTTCGGTGGCTCAAACGGGCAGGTAAGAATCGCGAGCTTCACATTTTCCAGCCTCTACAACACACAGGTAAGATATCAGCTCATTAACATTGATCTAAAATATCACTGTCAGATGATATGTGATATTTCCTCTTGTGATAGATAGTTGTGTAATGTTCGTGACACAAAATCACCAATTTCAAGATAATATTCTTGTTTATGTTGCAAAATTAACTGAACAGATTTGCGCAATGCTATTGCACAAATAAAAGTAGGTTAATCATGCACTTTGATATAGCAAGGTGTCTGGTCAGGTAAGTACATCGAAAGCACTGCTGAAATTCTCCTTGCAACTAAATTGATGTTCAGATCAATACTCAAAATTGAAAGTAATTGTTCTTGCCCACACGCCCCTTGCATTTGTGTTAATCGGCCGAAATAAAAATTTCCGAGAAATTATGGATATTAAGTGAAACTTTTAATTCGTTAAAGTATAGAAAGTTGTGCGTGACAAATATAATTACCTTGGGCATTTGAGGATGGCTGAATTCTTTATCAATAACAACGCCGCGAACTAACATTGTGTCTTCCAAGCGCCCTCCGACTTTACCCTCAAGTTTGATTAACTCAAAATTAACATCTCTAGTTTTCAAGTCAGCAACGGCCATCACTGCATTCACAGCGATTTCTGCCATTTGTCGATGACACTTGTTAACGCTAGAGACAAAGTCAAATGAATTGTCTGAGGTCAATTCAGAAAGAAACATCTTTAATCTCAGAAGAATCTTGGATAATAAAACATGAAAACGACTTGTACTTACATTTTTGACCCAAGAGTAGTCATGGCAGTCTTAATTAGAGGTTCCAAGTTCTTGGGGTCAACTGGGAAACTCTCAGCAATGGTATCCAAGTGCTTGGTTGCACATTGAGCTGCTAACTCAAAACCATCTGCTATTCGAATTGGGTGGATTCCTTTGTCTAACAGCTGCTCAGCCTGTTCCATCAGTGCACCAGCCAAAACTAACATTGCATGAAGAAGAATAATTACTGTGTGTATTTTGTTGAGCACAAGCAAGAAATAATTGTATTTCAATCATACATCTGCATGTATGCAAAATATACTGGTGAGCTTTATAGAATGATAGTAACCAGAAATGTGGGAATCACATCAGTAAGTGCAGTGCTTCAAAAACAACTGCCCAATGGTTTAGAGTCCCATTTCAAAGTGAATTTTAATCTTGCATGGTTTTTATATAACATATGACTCTCTATGTAACTGAGAACTCACATGTCTCAACATGCTACATTTGAGTTTTGATAGTTGGTCTCTCATTCAACTCACCAACAACACCGGTAGTACCATCACCAATCTCATCATCCTGTGATTGAGAAAGCTGTACCATTAGCTTTGCGATTTCATGATCTACATCCATATTTTTGAGGATTGTGGCCCCATCGTTGGTCACAGTTACATCACCATCAGAGCTAACCATCATTTTGTCTAATCCTTTGGGACCCAAAGATGTTTTCAAGGTATTTGCAATGCTGCGAGCTGCCAGAATGTGAGACTATATATGAGAAAAAATTTTATAATTCAGAACAGTCCTAATAAGTGCAAAAATTTTTTCAAAGAAAATAGTCTGCATTTGTGAGAAACTCATCAGTAAGCGTGACTCATTAATCCAGTCACTCAATGGTTTAGGATCTCTATTGTTTAATTTTGCACATTTTGTTCATAAACCAGGCAAATTTGACAGTCAAAATTATCTGGGTCTCAATGTGCATTTGTGATTCATACCAAGTTAATTCTAAAGTAACATGAAATGGGAGTGAGAAACAAAAAAAGAATTATAAAATTAAAATGAAAATTACGACTTAGAATTTAAAGTTCGTGTTTCATATTTTGATTTAATGAATGGAACGCCATTCAACGCTCGACTGCACGGGTCTTGGTTCAAGAAAAATTCCTTATATGGTCAGAAGCCTATAGCTCTATTCGGGATGCACGTGCCCACGTAATTGATGCATTCGTCAAAAATTGAGGAAAACCTAATAACATTTCGAGTACCTAGACATCAGTGAAATATGCATCCATCAAAATAAGAATGCCAGAGTACCGGATCGCAATAAATATCAGGCGATTTTTCTGTATTTGATGGCGAAACCGGCCCAAAAACAGCACGTGACGCGCACAAAATTAAACATGTAAAGATAAAGAAATGTGATGGAGTTGCGAGAATTCGACTGATTCGAATGAATAAAATTATCTTCAATGTTGTAGGGATCATTTTTACATCAAGGGTCGCCGTGATAGAGGATATATGAACACGTACGACTTGGATCTCAAAACGTGCACGCCGTCTTACCTTGATCGCATCATTGCCGGTCAGGCGTTTCTGCCTATCCTGATCCCTGAGGATGACGAAGGGTCGCCCATACTCGTCAAAGGCGATTGAACCGGGGAAAGCCATCTTGAAAGTATTTTAAGTACAGCCCGTGTATTATTTTAATGCAACTTATATCGGATCACTGAACTTGTCTATGGGCGTACTGCCATTTTGTGGCAAACTGACGAGTCTCTTCTTCCTTCTGGAGGATTCCATGATGTGATCGCAAAATTTTTTTCAAGTTCCGGTGCAGCTATAGACTTTGCCATGGAGTCGCATCTTACCACGATGTGTTTTAGAACTCAAAGCATCGACCAATGTTTAAAGAGAATTGACCACAAGGGAGATTGGGAGGGAGAAGTGAATGAACCCTTTTTTGGGTTCAGTTCGAACGAGGGTTCGGAAGCGTGACGTATTCCGTCACAAAGATGGATAACATGGTGAAATGTCCATGAAATGTCAGATGTGATTCACGTCATTTTTTTTTTTGTTTAGAGAGAATGTAATTCAGAACCCTCACTACTATACAATCAGTGAATTATCAACAAAAGTAATCAGAACCTTATCAGTTATGTGATAATATATAATCAAAACTGAAATTTGTGTGCATTAAAGTCGGAGACCCTTCACATCTCCTAAACGCGTGTATGTTTGATACTTTCACTTAGTGAATCATATTCTATTTTAAATACCTTACAACACTCACCGTCATTCGGTTCTATTCGATTAATATTTTTAAAATATACTTCTGGAGCTGATCATAAACATAACCTGACAACTGCTGACAACTACATCTTTTCTATTACTAAACAGCTGGACTAATAATTCCTTCGCTATCCAAAAGCCATGTAGTTGAAATTGCATGGTGAGCTGAAAGAAGACGCATTTAAAAATAAAAATTGGAAGTGTGAATCCTTTTGCAAAACAATTTAATTAACAAAAACAGTGGAATATATAAAAATATCTGTATAGCATTTAGTCATGAAACTTATTTTGGTATATTAAAAGCAAAAATGGAATCAAGGGAAAGAAATGAAAATATCACCGACGTGCCTGACCATAATGTTGAATGGTCAAGATTTGGTCTTAACAATGGAGGAAGTCGAAGACCTGGTCGCAGGGATAACGAGGGTTATGAAGAATTTGGCCCTGAAATGTACCAGTCAACAGGAGCAAACGAACTATTTGCTCAAGAACATGTGAGTTGTCGATAGAGCTGGGACTGTGATAGTTCATACTTTAACTAATAAAGATATGCTGCAATATAAACTTGATAACTGTTTAACTGTGCTTCATTCTTACATTTAGAATTCAGATCCTTGGTGGAAATCCAATTTCTTCATATCACAGCCAGTGCTGTTCGGAACCTGGGATGGAGTTTTTACTTCCTGTCTAATAAATATTTTTGGGGTCATTGTATTTTTGAGATCTGGTTGGATTGTAGGGCAAGCAGGGATTTTGAATGCTGTACTCATCATTTTGTTTACTGGTGAGAATGAATAGTGAAATTCCTTCTATTACAGGTGGTAACATTTAATTTTATTCGTAGTATGCGTTGTACTTGTGACTGTTCTATCTGCTGTTGGGATCTGTGAAAGATGTCGTGTAGAGAGTGGAGGAGTCTACTTTTTACTATCCCACGTCTTAGGATCGCGATTTGGTGGATCTATTGGATTATTGTACTGTTTTGGACAGGTAAACTTATACCCTAAACTGAGACTGAGAGCAAAATAGTCTCATTAATATTATGAAAAATCAAGACGTGGATTCAAGTTTATTGAATAACAATAAACTAGGTCATCTCTTTGTTCACCAGGCTGTTGGATGCGCCTTGAACGTTTTGGGATTTGGTGAATCAATGGCCGGTCTAGTGAGACTTGAATCTACTTGGGCACAAAGGGGCTTTGCTGGTGCCGCTGTTATACTTTTGTCTGCAATTAATCTAGCTGGTGTTAAATGGGTCATCAAGTTGCAATTTATTCTATTGCTGATCCTTTTATTGGCAGGATTGGATTTTATGGTGGGCAGCTTTGTACATGATAACATTGGTAAGAGTAATTAAATTTAGAATGTTCAGGAGAGACAAATTACTTAAAAATCAGTAGAGAATAGTTACTCGTACAATCAATAATCATTGCAGATGCCGGTTTTGAGGGTTGGTTATCAGGAAACCTTGAAAAAAATATTTTTTCTAATTATGAAGATGGTTATAGTTGGTTCACAGTTTTTGGTGTATTTTTTCCCACCGTTACTGGTGTTTTGGCTGGAATAAATATGAGTGGCGACTTGCGACATCCGTCTAAAGATATACCTAATGGCACTCTATCAGCATTGGGGACTGGGTGAGTGTGAATAAATGCAAGCAGAAAACTGAATTAGTTTTGCATATCATAAATTGAAAATTATTCATTCCTTTCAGAACATTTCTCTACCTCTGTTTCTCATTATTTCTCGCTGCCACTTGTACTAGAGAAGCCTTGCTCAACAATTTCATGATTGCCTCTAAAGTATCAATAATACCAGTTTTGCTTCTGGCTGGATTGTACGTTTCTTCATTTAGTAGCTGCCTAGGTGCCATGTATGGTACACCAAGAGTACTGCAATCAATCGCGAGCCAAAATGTTATCCCAGGAATCAACTGTCTGCAAAGAGGAGTAAGTTTTTCGTAATAATCAAGATTTTAAGTGAAATATTCACAAAAAGTCAAATCATATAAAATTTTCTTCCAGAAAGGACCAAACAAAGTTCCCGTGTACGCAATGGTCGTAGTAGCAATTGTAACATGTGCGTTTATAGTGACCGGACAAATTAATACTTTGGCACCAATTGTGACGATGCCTTTCTTATTGACGTACGCATGCATGGATTATGCTTACTTTGCACTTGCCCAGACATTTGACTTGCAGCATATAAGAGAGCAGAGATTTCGTACTCAAACACCTACTTTTGATCGTGGCTATGGTGCAGCAAGTCAGGACGAATCTACAGATATCAATAATGATTTGGACAGTCTGTTTCCTGAGAGAATAAGACATAAAAATATAGCTGTCAGTTAACTGTCATTTGTATTATTTCGTGTATGCCAAGTTATTATTGATCATTAGAAAATGCTTTTGCTTATAGCGAAACCCAAGTGTCTCGGAAAGCACAAGCCAGGTGTCATCGCCAACAGCTGAAGAAATGGTAAATGTGACATTGAGACCACATATTCACAACAAATTGGGAAATTGGTACAGTCCTCTGTGTAATAGATGGGCTTCCCTAGTTGGGGTGAGTATTTTTGCAATATTCAACACCGCTCGTAATGCATTATGCATCATTTAATTAGTTATTCACTAAGTTTATATCTTTTTGTTCACTCTCATAGGCTCTCATAAAATTGGGGATCATGTTCTTGGTTCACTGGGGGTACGCCATAGCAAATATAGTTGTCGTATTTCTTGTATGGAGTTACGTTGGTCATGCCAATCCTGCTGTGAAACCGGGAATATCAGCTGAGTTCAAATTTTTCAAGTGGCTCAAGACTGCAATACTTAGGCTGATGGGGTGAGTTTTAAGCATGCTGTTCGTTCGAATTATAAATTTGTCAGCCTTGTCATTTATTTATTCTCTGCCTGATCTTTGTTCAATCTCACAAAAAGGAAAAGAGTATCCGATTACGAACAAATTGTGGTCACACCGAATCATCCTGGTGTACAAACATCATCCTCACAACTTAATGAAGAAAATGAAGATTTTGCTGGAAGACGGAGATATCATCAAACAGCGACTGTGACAGGCCATTATGTCAACATGGAATAGGAAAATGCAACCTTAACGGCAGTTATCTTACAGTATTGAGTACTTGCATTAACTTTTAATCTACTCTAATCCAGAAACAATGATTCAGTCGTGCATTTATGTCATAAGAAGATTTGGTAAAATACTCATCCGTAATGTGTTGATTTGTGACAACGATTTAGTAATCAACGAATGAAAATGGCAGCTAATCGTGAGCGGTTGACTCAGGCGTCAAAAAAGAATTCGTGTAAGTATTTTAATGATAAACATTACTGGCATAATGATTTCGTAAAATAATCGACTTATCACCTGCGCTTAGTTGATAGAGTAAAGGTTTAGTCATAAAGAATAGTTCGAGCATATTTCTATATGTTTTCAACTATCTGGTGATAGTAGTAGTTGAGACATATTTATACCGTACATAATACTGCCAAAGCTGTTATACAAAGAAGATACGTATGGATCATCAGTTGGGTCGAGGCGATAGTGGGAGAACCAATTAATAATTCATTTTACAATTTGATCGATCAAACCGTATTTTCCGAACTCAACTTGAAGTAGATTTTGATAATCATTTTCTACCTAAATTTAGGTATTTATGAAAACTATATGGGATGATGGATAGTAACACTCAACGCACAATATAAGAAAGTGTAAAGAACGATAAACATGTATTTATTCGACGTACAACGGAAGCTTTTGCTTTCAATTTTTAATTTACTTAATAGGGGCCAATTTGATTATGCATTAATTTTTTAATTTCATTACGTCGGTGGATTGAACCGGCGTTTATTTCAACATAACAGCCTGAAAAAAAACGAACAAAAGGTAAATACGAAGAATTGAATTATTCATATCACGATAAATGCGGTTGTGTGAATGTATATTTTTTTAACGAAAAGTTTGGGCTAGCTTTGATAATACGTAATATAAACTAATTATTTTCCATATATTTAATATCAGAGTGAAATTCCATATCTATACATTATGGAGTATAATATTTATAATAATGTATGTATTTATTGCTCTGTAAATAAATTCTAATTTATTTCTAACTCGATTTGTTTTTTCCAAATACATGGGAACTGCACATAAATAGGCGTTTATATAGAATGACCTCCATCAAAGTGCAGCTGTGAAATTAATTACAGGAGTATCTTCACCTCTTAAGAATGTTGCACAAAATTTGTCGGTATTCGCCGAGTAACGATATCTCCCGTTCTTTTAGATGTGCGGACGGCTGTTGAAAACTTCATTTGCTTCATCAGCTCAAGTCTTTGATCTATTTTCGGAATAATGAGATAACAGGTCGGCAGGTTTTTCTGACAACAATCTGGAAAACCTTTCTTACTGTGGAAAAAATAAATAAATGGAAGTAACCAATAAGCTTGGATGAGCATGAAAAGAAATTCAGGTATAATAATCTTTCTCAGAGGTCCAGCTTCAATTTTCCGAGAAAATAATAACCATTACGAAGACCACTTTCTACATTTTATGATGATGGTATTATGCTTTATGCAGCTACATTGAAATTTCATTGGCAAATTTTTTTTTTTTCAAGAACGCTGCTCCTGACGCGTTTACAGCATATATTATATTTAATGCTTCGTGCACACTCCACAGGTATGTATATCGTATGGACAGATTACTAGCATTGCACGCACGCGCTACATTATAATACTCGTCTATAATTTATATTTTCATTTGTTGAAGAATTTTATATTCAAGACCATGCGAATAATTTTCGTATGTTTTCATTACTACATTTATTTCAAAAGACAAGTTGGGAGAAAAATTGTCACATTCGGATCTCATTCTACGAGCATTGCACGCGCGCTTCGCATTTGGTTTCGTTCGTTTTTTAAATTTTTGTCCCGTAGTTTTTTTCAATTCCACATCATTATATTTCATACACGTGTTGAAAGTTTTTCTTGCCAATTTATGAATTTTTCCCATCAAGATATCCGGTGGATTACCCCGATCAAAATACATGAAAATAACATATGAACCCTGGTGAAAAAATGTTGATTTTTTGGCCAAAACTGAAGTATTTCTAAAATCGATCAAAAGACACTTTTCTTACGTATTTTGACCCCAGGAATCCGAATCTGGAAGAAAAATTGATCTATCTGAAAAATTGACCGAGTTATCGCCAATTTTCAGCTTTTTGGGGTCGAAAATAAAAAATTGATTTTTTAGTCTATCTCAATGTAATTTGGGCTCAGGAATCCGAATCCGAAAGTTAAATTGATCTATCTGCAAAAATGACCGAGTTATCCCCATTTTTTCGCGTTTTTTGGCATAAATTTGAGGAAATCTCGAAGGGAAAAAATCGTAGCTCAATTTGGATAACGGATTCGTGTTCCTGAGGTCAAAATACATAAGAAAAGTGCCATACGATCAATTTTTAAAAATAAAAATTTTTGGCCAAAATTTGAAAAAATCGTAAGGGGTACCCCTTGGAAAAATCTCAGATTTTGGCCAAAAATTTTTATTTTTAAAAATTGATCGTATGGCACTTTTCTTATGTATTTTGACCTCAGGAACACGAATCCGTTAAGTAAATTGAGCTACGATTTTTTCTAATCGAGATATCTCAATTTTTCTGCTCCAAAAAGTGAAAAATTGGCGATAACTCGATCAATTTTATAGATAGACCAATTTGACTTGTGAATTCGGATTCCTGAGATCAAAATACATAAAAATAGCATATAAAATAAAATATTTTTTTTCTGACCCAAAATCGAAAATTTTCCAAGGGGTTTACCGGCACTATTCGTATAAATAATGACATTTATAGTGATTATTGCCATTAACATACGTGATTGGCTTGAGTACATTTCTAATCATATGAGTTCGAGTGAACAATCGTTTTTTAATAGAAGAGCTGTATAGCTATTCTACGTATAGAGGGGTGGGTGAGACGGGTGAACACGAGATTCATGTGCCTAGCAGTGAAATGTAAATTCGCGATCTTCGCGCTCGCCGAGTGTCTATGAAGCGAAGAGTAGCGCGCCCACCAGTGGGGCGAAGAGATTCATGAATAATTTAGTATAGTAAATGGCGACGTGCTTGTAGATTCTTTATATGTATTTTTACCTTCACGCACGTACTTAGTATATATATAAGATGAAAATGATGTTCGTATACATATATGTACATTGTACATGTATAAGTATGGGCGGGTATATAACCATACCGCACAATGTGCAATATAGGTATTCTATATCCGCTCATACCACCGTAACTATGAGACGATCGTATAATTTCTACCGAATCCTTTCCCTTATCCAAAATCACACCCCCTACAGGCTGTCCTGCCCGTACAAAATAATATACCGATCTCACATTGCGTCTTACAATTAGTAACATTATAGGTTTAAAAGTAATCGAATATCATTTGCATAAATTAACGCCTATGTCTATAGAGTGACCGATGCTCTCTTCGCCGTTGCGAAATACCCTGTGGCATTTGCGTCCTCTTCTTCACTTCTTACGTGACGCATGCTCAGGCATTGAATCGTTGGTACGTCAAAGAATTGTAAAAATATTGCATCAAATTTCAATATGCATGTGATGATGATGATTGTGAAATGTCAAGTATTGTGGTTTGAAATTTTCAACACCTTGATGATTTTTCATAAATTTGCGAGTTTTTTCTCGCATTTTGAGGTTTCATTTTGATTTATCAATTCTTGAGTAGACCCACCAGCCTCAGCGCTTATTCATGAGCTAGAATCTTAGCTGGGACTGTGAAAAATAACATGATTATTTTCATCTGAGAATCACGCATGCAATCATAACGCTGGCCTGCAGTGTATGCATAACAGGTTTTTTGGGCTTTGCACTTATCCCACTATTTGCGCAGAAATCGGCGATATAAGGATAATAAAAGAATAACATTTTCCGTTGTATGCCTCGATCGGTCGAGCTTCCCTTTTTCCTCTTCCCCGTGTAGCTGCTATTTCCCTTCTAATACCCATTTCTCCCTGCGTCACCGCCCCCGTTGCTGCCTGGTTTCTCGGTTCCTCATCCGCTTTGCTTCCTGCTTATACTCGGGGCTTTTATTTATTCACGGGATATCTCTCTGGAAAAAAACGCTTAGTAACTTTATTTTTATACACATATACATTTTTGTTTCTTTTTCCACCTCTTGTTTTTTTTTGCTACCCACATTTTTCCCCCTCGAGAAACGAAATTAGTTATAAACTGGTTAATATACAATATTCATAAATTTCACGATACAAATAAGTTTTTCTTTGATTCTCTTTTTTCTCTCAATTTCTCAACTATGCATATGATATTACGTTTTATCGTAAAAATTACATATTTGTTGCAATTGAATATTTTATTATTTTACCCCAATGTGCAGGTGTCGCGATGATTAATAACCACACAATTATTGCCATTCGCGCGAAGCAAAGATTTGCGGTGGCCGCACATAAATCCGATGAAAAGTATATTGGATTTTTGTTTTTTCTCGTCGTTTCCGACACTAAAATCCGATTAGCGACTGCCTCGCGTATAATTCAAATATTTTCCATTGTTTTGACATACATATACCTGAGTAGGTATATGAAGCTTTCAGTCTACGCTCTCAACGCGATGACGACGCTTTTCCAGGGCATTTGCTCTAAGCCGATCGCAAAAGCTTAAGCCGGAAGATACACGTCACACCTTGAAAACTGTTCGATATAACATACAGACAAGATCCCTTGCGGGTTGTCCATACGTTAACATAGTTTGACCAACACCTAAGTCCTTCCTCCAGATATAGTGCAGGTAAACATTTGCCCAATCTCCTGCACTGTATACGCCCCACATAATCAATAGTTCGACCGTCAACATGTAATTTCGTGCCGTTCTCAATCACCTAATACTAAAACTGACGATGAGCGGGGAGAGCGAAGAGGACCTAATCAATTTATAATATCCTTGATACACGCTAACGATTCGCTGGAAAAGCTCAAAACGCAATGCAACACGCATAACGTCAAAATCGCGACACGTTCGACGAATATCTGACGTATACACAACGATCGTCAGGGGTGGTTTTCCGGGTTTTAAATTTCTCACAATTACCGCGGTTATACCACGTCAGATTGATGAACGCACACGGGCCATATATCGCGTACCGCATGATGCGGTGGTTTTTAGTTAACTTCTCGTCGCGAAAGACAAATAATCGTATGATATGTGCCGCCGTATGTGCCGTGATTATATTCGTGATGGAAATGGTCCTTGTTCATGGTCTCGCTTCTGTGCCTACATATTGTATACCTGTACCTGTGTACCTATACAGTTATGCATATACCTATGTGTATACATACCGAAATGGTGAGACCATATACATTTCATTAGGTAATGAATATGCATTGTCGGTGTTCTAGGTAAGCTCCCATACGTATATATAAGTATATACGAGCCGTTGATTTCCTATTACGGAACGGGCCGCCGTATACCTATATTCGTACTGCGGCGAGCGGTAGAAAATATCCCTCTCGTCTCGGTCACTGTACCATTATGATACCAACGAAATTTTCATTTCAAAATTTACATGCCCACACCCGAAAGTCACGTATAAGTGTGTTAACTTTGGACTCCGCTCGAACTCCCGATTCTGCAAGAAGGTATTTTTCGAACCGGAAATTGGGGTGTATCGCCACCGGAGATTTCACTTCACCGGAAAATTTAACGCGATCATCCGAATGACCGAAAAATCTCTAATCGGAATAATCCGAAATTTCATGCGTCCGGAGTGGACAGTGTCATGTGTAATAATCAGGCCATCGTATCTCGAAAACTGTGCAATGAAATCGGATGAATTTTGTAATATCTAAGGAGAGTTCTCGTGCGGGGGTCTTATATGCGAAATTTCGTCGAGATCTGTGCGATAATGACCCGTTAACACGCGTACCGATTCGTAGAGATTTACCGTATGGATAAAGGTTTATGAATTTAGTACTTTGCGGGCTGAACTGACGAGCTATCTTAGTACAATCCGAGATAGTGGAGTTTACAGCGTCCCCGCGGATTACACACTGGATTCATGCCAAACCCGCCACCCAATTTCTCGACTTAACTAACCATTTTATACCGAACGTAGTTTTCTTCGCCATTATAAATTCCGCAGATGTTAGAGTTTATCGGCCGTTGGGGTTGACGTCTGGTAATTTTATGTAATAGCAGATAAATCGAGGATTCGGTAACAAAAAAAGACACACGTACGTACGGTGCAGTAAATAATTGCGATGCGTAGCGATAATACAGACAAATTATTTATTTCAACTCGCCGAAACGCGTGGATTCGTTTTTTCACGCCCACTCATGAGTCACTTTTACATGCTTTCACATCATATCGCGAAAAGTGTGTCCGAAAAATGGTGGTTCGCTATTTATCTCAATTCCACCGGAAATGCCCTAGGGATTTTCCAGGTCGGATATTTTCGTGTACACATGAGAAATGTGGCAATTGAAAATTGAAAATTAACGAACTTGATGAATGCCGTATGAACAATTCCGTGTCAACGTTATTGGCGATGACTGATTGCGTACCGCATAAGGTTTATTCCATCGATTCATAGCTGCATGTATTTGAGTGAGCTTTTCTCTTTTTTATGAATCTAAAATTTTTCCCTCCCTTTTTCATTCATTTTCCAATTACTGCATGCCTAACGCTGTGTTCCACCTGGGCATTGTTTCTCTCCGGGTGTGCGTGTACGTGTACGTCGGTGCAAAAATTAATTCAACGAAAATCGAATTACTTATTCAATATAAACGCGTTTTCTACCGTGCGTATTCAACCTCCGCGATCCCAATAATCTCTCGGTATATTAATTGCATGATTCGCGGCGAGCTCGTGTGCGCGCGAATCGATAAAATCTTCCTTTTTTTCACATCAAATATCGAAATCTCTATAAATTTGTACGACAACAAAGTTATCGCAATCAGTCACGTATATTCCATTACACGTATCACTTTCTCTACATCTAACAACGTTCTATCCACGACGTATGTACAATGATTTGTGGAAAAAAATAGGTACGAATACATAAGTTCGTGGCACAAGCACAGCGATAAACCTTCGGTCATGCGAACGTCGCACAAGAAATTTTGAGATGGATAGTTTGCGTTCGATCAACGAACAGCTAACACCGTCAGACCGTGCAATACGGTACCTCGCAATTATTTACCTATCGTAATATCTGCAGATCGGTCAAGTACGGCGAACCGATTTCTACGAATCGGCGATTCAGGATGCTTCGTTTGAAGTCGATAAAATTGAAATCAATTGACTCGTTCTCTGATTCTCGATAAATATCGTCACGATGATAACTGATAATAATTAATGCACAATTCGGTCCTGATGAGTATCGCTCGGTAAATCGCGTGTTCCCATTACTAATGATTTAAATGAAAATTAGCGATAATATTATTGGTTCAAATAGTTTGTTTAAACTTGCGCTCCGCGGCCGTTGAAATCGCAAGCACTTGTAGGCTTGACGTATTGGATGGCACGCCGGTATAGTTGGATAAGTTTAAATCGGGGTTAACGGCGCTCCGGTATTCGGGGGTTGAGTTGAGTCGGTCCAGTCCTGGTTGACAGCGACGCGAGGGTGGCGCTGGTGGGGGAAACCACCCTCGCTTCGAAAGTTCAGTTCGCGCTCAGCCTCCGACGTGTATTCACGGACGGGCGTCCAGCCGGAGGGTCGAGGGGCTGTCTTTGAGGGGTAAGCTTCTGGAAACTAACTGGAAATAAGGGGGAAAATTTTTTCTTTCCAAGCGTATCAGCCAAAATCGATGTATCGAGGTTTTAATAAAGAAAAAAAAAAATCAATCGAATCACTAACGATAAATTACACCTCGACTTACCATTAAAACGAAAAGAAATAGGAAAAAGAAAACCACGTGCCCTCGGTGTTTCGCCCAGAGTTAAAAATTGGAAAATTATTGTGTTGGTATCATAGTGTTCGTTGTCCATTTACAGATGTATTATTTGTTTGTTGGAATTATGTTAGCCCGTGTGAATTTTCATTGAAAAGATTTTCTCATGCCACGATTAGAGTTTTTGACAAAAAATTTCTTCGATTAAGTTGGGAATCGAAGCACGATAAGGATCGAAAAAGATATCAGATTATATGCAAAAAGACAAACACTTCGTGGAGGTTCGCATGTATTTGACACACACCCGTACAGAGTTTTGAATATTTTTTGAGTATTTTTTCGCGTCCTTTTGTCGTCGACCAGTGAATATGAATTCAAAAAAAAAAGGATCCGTTTGCTGATCGTTTATAATTCACAAGGCGACCCTCGCTTCAAGTACGACACGTTTGACCCCAAATTATCAATTTGAAATATTTAGTACAACCGTCGTTCAACGATCGTACGCACATTTTTCGAATAATATTTCAAATTTATTTCTTCCACATCCTCCCTTTTTTTTATCTCTCTTTTCCTAGCGACCCTTTCTCAACGATCTCACATACATACGTTAATTTCCCCTTATTAATTACCACTGTGGTAATTCCTCCTGAAACGAGTCGTGGAACGTGCGAATTCTCATAACTTACACATGTCGAGATGAGCACGTAAAACCAACAAAAAAAAAGGATCTTCACGCGCAACTGATAATCGCCATCCGACGTGATAATAACCGTAGCTCCACGTTCGATCTTCTGATAGTTTTCAAAGTTTTCTCATAAAGTTCGTATTCGAATATACGCTAATATATAATCGAGTAACCATAAGTTACGAGGTATCTCCTATACAGCGAAACTTGGCAAGTATATAATATTATAACCAGATATTAAGTTCGATAAATACTGCACGTATAGCAGCGTAGTGGTTGCAGTGTTTACGATTAGCCGGCTGCAATAGCAAGAGCAGTTTCCGCGCGTGTAAAAAGTTTCGGCCGGTATGCAGGGGCATGCATGGGTATACAATATACGTATGTATGCATTTGTAGTGATTATATAGCTGTGGGGAGAATAATGAGAAGGCAGAAGAGACTCCGTAGTCATAGGAGACTATAACCACCGGTATCAGGGATATTATAGCTGTTTCAGTCGGCTTGAATAGCTCCTAGCGATCTACGTGAACGTATGATATCTGCTACATACCTAACTATATCTCTGCGGTAACGTAACTGTCGTATTTACTAACAGTATAGCTGAAAGCGTATTGGATGTGTGAGACGTGGGGCGGCATATTCGTTGTATTTATTGCGGCAGCTATCTCCTCCGTATGTATGGTAAGGCGCGTTCGTAGTAACGGCATATACGGACCTGTAGTATCGTCGTAGTACGTAACGCCGCGTCGGACGAGTTTCTGAATGAAACCCACTACTTGCCCTCGCGCTGGTATTACTTCTGATTCGATATCAGAGTTACGCGGCCATTCAAACTTTGCAAGAATCGAACCAGCAGAGCTAACGCCTGAAGTTTTATTTGCGTATACGTATGCGGAAAAAGTGATCGTACGTCGTGGAAAAATGTGTGCGATTTTAAAAGTGTTGAAAAAAATGCAAAGAGTGATTTGGCAAGAAGACGAGGAAGAAAATATTAGGTATACGTTGGATTATACGATTTACGTGGAATTCGAATTTTGGAATAGCTTTTGAACGAGCTTCTTTCCTCATCGAATCCCCCACTTATTAACTCTACTCTTTTTCTCTTTTTTCGATTCGATCGATTGAGGGAGAGAAGAAAATAATTTCTTTACTCGGCCGCGACCGAAAGCAAAGATCGGAAAAGTGAACGTACCGCAAGTCCAAACAGGCTAACCATATTGTTTTTCGTTTGAACTTTCTCTAATTGAACTGGGGAAGTTTGCGGGTCCATTACCTTAATTAATACCATTACAATTAACGCGGTAAAGACGTCGCTTTCTTTGGAATCAAAAATCCGTGAATTCCTTTTTCTTCTTCCCTTCTTTCACATCTAGCTGTGGTCATACGCCAAGAGTTCCAAAAGTGAAATTTCATTTCCTTTTTTCTCCCGATGAATTCGATTAATTCACGTGCAACCTGATTTTCTCTCAAAATATCATTTCTATCGTACGCGAGATGACAGAATCGTAGGAATCGGAAAATCATCGACAACAAGTGGTGAATAAATTCCAAAACACATACGATAGATTAAAAAAGCTCTCGGTTGTATTATTCCCGTTGAAAACCCTTCGTTCCTTTGTTTGTAACATACACAGGGGGTAAAAAGTTTAGCTGCGTACTTACAATTGGCGTATTGAAAAACGAAGGAAAAGTTATAGCGAGAAACTGTAGTATATTATTGTTTTAGAAAGGTGAACGTTACTCTCATCTTTATAGCAATGGAATGTTTCCTTCCCTTTCCGTCATACGTATACCCACATACCAACCTATACCCCTGCGTAGTTGAGGTTTGTTATTTATATGAAAACAAGAGGAAAAATAAAGAATCAGAAACACGAATCCAGTGCACTTAAAGTGAGAATTCAAAGTAGCTACATATACGGCAGCGCAAGCTGCAGAATTAACCAACAGATTCATGTGTTTTTGTCCGACGTACTTATACATGTCACATAAATGTTTTATTTAATACCGCTATGACGTGAAAATATAATTTTCTTTCTTCAGAGAGAAAAGCAAAAGACCAACGTCGAGGGTGACGTATACGTATAGGTATAGCGCGATACATATCCGACTGTGTGGTATACGTACGGGTACAGTTACGTAGAGACAATGTTTTTTTGATGAAATCGCGGTATAAGGGGTATAAAACCATATCGTTGTCTCGTCATAAAAGGTTTCATAAAATATTGCGAACGAACGAACTCGATGAAGCTATATATCGTAATTCGGTCTTGATATCCGGACATCCGATTGGTGAAAAGAACGTTACGCAATATGTTTACGAATATGATACACGAGGCAGCCTCTCGAATCAAGGAGCAAAAAGGACCTCGTTAACCTTCACATCTCCTATGAAAAACTCTTGATAAAGATATAAAGGTAAATTGTTATATCTTCTCCAAACCTCGTCGTTAACGTCTGATTAGGTTGCCTTAACATTCTCCATTTATGATGTTTATTTCTGATAAACGATCCCTGCAGATCGATAAGGTTATTTTTTTCCAAGTTTTGCGATCCTACGAAAACTAATGCCGGCGCGCCGCGGCGAGTTACTCGCAAAGATGGTCTGACCCTACGACGACTCCTACTACTGTCGGGAGTTGGCCGGTTGCTCCTCGCTCGTACCTTTGCTCTCTGCGTTGACGGGAGAAGCGCTGTCAAACCGACCCCAACAAAATTGACGTGACTTCCGAATCTGGTTCGATTTCAAAATTGTTTTGTAAATTTTTCCTCGCATTCCCCGTCATTTTTCGAGGCTACGCACCGTGGTGCGAGAGTGGTAAAAATTTGGCGATATGACGTATGGACCAGGGTGGAAAAAAAATATGCTCGGTAAATTATTATTGGCTGACGTCGCGCGACGTCGAGTGGAATTCGTTGATTTCGTATACGTTACACGTATATAGGTATTACACTCGTACGAATAAAAAGATCGCAGCGGGTCCCTCGTTACAAGTTATCCGATTCGACGAATACGATCACATCGTTAACTGATTCCAAAGACGTATCGTCTACGGCTACCGTGATATCATTTATTAATTTTTTTCATCGATTTCACATCCCATGTTATTTGTCTTTCTATTTCTTTATTGTCTGATCGGCGATCATAAAATCGAAAGAGCGTATCTCCTTACGAAAAAGACTCGGGAAAATTTTTTGAACTTCAACCCCGTTCTATTCGTCCACTGGTCAGTTGGACCTGTGCTGTAAAATTGACTCGCGTTCAGCGACAGATCCGATCTATCACGATCAGAACACAATCGGATGAATTTCATTCTTTAATAAAAATTGAACGGAAGTTTCGAATCTTAGCAACGGGATGATCATTATTATCCGTAATACGGACCTATCATGTTTCTCTATGCGGGGCTAAAGTCTACTTCTCCGAAGTTACGACGTGCCGCGTTCTGAACTGACTAATTGTAAGCCGAACAGACAAGCAGCCGTAAATGCGACGGTAGCCGACGACACCACTCAGCTGACGATAAGACTGGCTCTATATACTCCTAATCTAAGGAACGTTCACAGGAAGTTTCGTCGGATTAAACTGTACGTGTAACGTTGTTCACTATACGCTTCGCGGTGTATACAATTACGTATGTGTAGTGGACAGTACAATATTGACTCGCGATTAAGTTTCGTTACCAATTACTTCCGATCTCTATGGTGACGTATGAAATTTTTCGATCGATATCGACTGCGCAATTTAATTCATCATTAACGAATCGAAATTGAGTCGTCTAATTCGAGTTCTGTATGGTCACGTAAATTCGAGAAAAAATCGCGAACCGCCCCATGAGAATCGTCGAACGGATTTCCCCACGGTTTTTTTATTTCGCGTCAGAAATTTCAATGCGCCGTGACCGCGGAACTTATATTCCCGGGAACAATAAAGTTGTACGCTCGCGGTTCGTTGGAGTTTCAGTCGAAGCGGATGTGTTTTCATCCGTTAGGTGTGAACTGTAAACTGACAAGTTAGGGTAAAGGAGGAGGATACGGTGGGTATACTCCGTAACTCGTCGTTCGTTGATTTGCGCGGGTAAACTTGCGTCAGAACTCGCGGTTCGGCGTCATTCTAGCTTCGAGGAGTGTTTAAAGTTCAATCGTCTCGTCGATTAAACCGCGATGGTTTAATTAAACACCTAGACGATTTCCACAATCATCTCTGCTCCGATTTATCAACATCACACCCAGGCCTCCGCGCCCCGCGTACAAACCATTTACGTCCAAAGAGTCGTCGAAACTCGAAGAGAAAATAGTAACTTTGAATTACATCCGCTTTACGCGAGTTGCGAAAAGCGGCCAGAAATTTCTATGGCACCTTTTATTGAGCACCGATAAATTTCACGTGAAACTTATAACCCAACAATTATAGTTCCACGTACACGCGGCGCACCGAAATCGTGAGATAAATCTCTCGCCGTCTTATAATCTAGTAAAGAAAAATTATAATTTCGCGCTTTCAAAAAGCTGTTGACGCGATTTACGAATCCCGATTTCTTAGCAACTTGCGCTCGCGAATCCGCGGAATTCCCCCGTATTATGAGAAGATGGAATCCCACCCCTCTTCCCTACGATCGAAATTGGACAGCCCGCGATTGTTGATCGTACCGTAGTACGGAGGCCCTGGGCGCGGCGAGTAGCTGCCGAACTTGTTAAATCCCTGTGGGAGTGCACGTAGTCGAGTACCACATGTGGGTTCTGTAATCAAGCCCGATTGAGAGAACTCTTTGTCGTGTTCTCGGCGCGGATCGTTCATCGGTATAACTAAGCGGGCGTATATAACCGAATTTTTCGTCTTCACGCCACGACGAGGCACCTACCGATTCGGGGCTAAATGTTATTCGCACTTTCCCCTACCGGATCGATGGATCAGCCGACGAGTTTTTCACTTCTTCCCTTTCTGGATTATATTTATTTTTTATCCTCGTTTATCGACGTAAAGATGACGTTGAAACTCTTCGCCCCGTTTTTTTTTCCCCCCCGCCGCTAGATTGTATATTTATATTTAATTATATTATATTTTCTTTCACCTTTGAGTTATCTCGCGCGCTCGTTAGATGCTTACAGCTTTACTCGCGAGAAGTGGCTCAACGATTTAGCCCAAAGAAAAATATTTTTCCCCCTCGTTTTCAGCGTTTAGGTTTTCAATTCAAAAAGTTGAAATAAAATGATTATTGTTATTATTATTTTTAAGGGCCTTCTCGAGGAAGGAGTGCCCATTATTGCAGTGACTCGACCCAAATGTAAATTAATTACATGCAGTTGTACATAATGTCACGTGACTATACATTTTTTTTCACTCTCCAACTTACTTTCTAACCACGGTGGACATCGGTGAAAAAATTCGGTTTCTTCTCCGGCAGCTAATTTTAAGACGCGATCTTTGGAGTTCGCGGTATTGGAGGTAAAAGAAATCACCGGTCCTTTGTAGGATATGCCAAGGTTGCAAAAATCGCCGAGAGAAAACGCGGAGTTCCAGCTAAAGGTTCCGGCCCCTCCATATCCTCTCTCTGATTTACTAATTCGAAGTATTTGGGCGTAAAAGCGAACCGTTGGGCAATAACTATAGAGGGGAGGTTGTGTAGGAATGCGAATGTTCAGGGCGGGGGGGGGGGGGGGGGGGGGTTGGGATGCTGGAAGGAGTTTTTCCTCCCTAAATTGTGGATTTCTACCCAACGGGGCTACCCATATGTCTATATATAGAGAGTTGCCGCCACTGCTCCCGCTGCTGCCCTTTTATAGGCGTCAGTTTACAGGTGTGGGTCCCTTTTATACCAGCTATACATGTGGCCCGCGTTTCGCTGCCACATTCGCGTTGCCGCTACGTGTATAGGGTCGAAACCCACCCCGGCCAAGCTCAACGTCCTGTGAACTAAATATCGGCCAGCGTTAACCACGCGTTAACCAATGTGACTGATCTCTTTCCACGAATATAAAAGATTTAGCCTTGGCTTTTTGGACGCCCCTAGATATTCGACCGGTTAACCTGTCCACCGCCTTTTTGTATTTTGAAGGTTTTTTTTTCCGACCCAATTTTCAAGTAAATTATCTCGTTTTCTATCACAAATATTATTACACTGAAAGAAATCGATGTTTTGTTGTATTTCGCGTGGTTTTTTTCATTCGAATCTCACGACGAAGACATCGGATCAGGGGATTTCTTCACGTCGATCCTTATACTGGGCGGAAAAGAATGGAAAATTGTGAGAAATTTTCCGCACCGCCGAGAACGGGTGATTCGATCGAGCGATGTTTCATTTCTCCATGGAATGTCTGTACGTTGTAACGCTTTTATTCGACCACGATCGTGTTCTCCGGTTTCGGATTGTGCCCACAGTGATTTACTTTGAAACGGTATAATGAGATTGTGGCGGTGATCGGACCCAGGTATCTAGGCAACCTTCTCATCAATACCGCTTATTATCGTATCGATGATATTGCGTTATGGGCCGTACACTACATTACATTGATAAGCTCGTTGAAATATTATTTCACAGGAGATTGTGTAGGTGTTACCGAACCCCTCGTACGCACGTCGTTCGTCCTGCGTGGACGAGTAGTTTCGTACACGCAGGGGTCAATTCTAAATCCGCGGATAGAGTATCCCTGTTAAAACAAACCGTATGAAAAAGAGGAAGGAAAAATGAGGTGGAATTTAGTTTTTTAAATAAATTCGCTATCTAATACGAATCTGATGAGACATAATGCGAGCCACGACTGCGAACCTTGCTAATATTGGATGGGATTACCTGATTCGATTAGTGAGAATTCTTATATAAACGTGGATTTTTTTATTCTTTTGTACGGAAAAAAGTTTGAAAATTGAAATCTGCATATTTCTATAACTGAGAATATGATCCGTAATTCAATTCATCCTTACTTATTTTTTTTTCTCCTTTTTACAGACTTTCATCGTAGAAATTTTCGGAGCTTATACTTCCGCGCGGATATTATCGAGTTTGTGGTTTACCTCAAGGAGCACGACTTCTCTCAACTAGTGATATTGTCATGAGGTAAGTTCGCTTTCCATCGTTACACCGATTACCAGCTACCGTCAGATTTTTTTTTGGAGGCTGTACAACCATCACTGATTTTCCGACGGAAAATAATTCGAAAAAATTGATCACCGTTAATCAAAATCGATAATGATCCGTCGACCGATCTCATTCGACCGCTGATCGTCTGCCAGACTCGGTTTTGAATAAACTTTACTTTTTGAACGTTCTTCGTTTTATTCATTTTTAGTTTGATATTACCAACGGTGAACTCGGACGGGGAATCAAATTTTTTTTGCCAGATTCTATTTGGTTTTTTTCCCGCCATGGCTTTTTTTTTTTTTTTTTATACAGCTAGGCAAACCGGCAACGTTTCCCTTGGAAAATCTAATTTCCCTGTGAAGTACTTTGAGGGGTTGGACGGGCGCGGGAAGACGAGCTATATAAGCTGTAGGCAGGTGAGTAGGGCGGTTTGACGGTGTAAATATTTAAGCAGCAAATTTACCGCGGGACACGAAGCTCACATGCCAAGGCAGCGAATGAAATTAAAAAATATATCGACATTAAATGCTGAAAATATTCACAAGGACTGTCCGTATCAAATAAGTCTGTTAATTTTAATAAACGGTACAGCTCTCACGTCAGCTCGAAACTGAAGTTTCCTCTTTGCTTTGTTTGTCAATTTTGTGGGGATGTAGCGTGGTTACTTCGAACTTCGACGGTGTGCAAGTATATTACCGCACATCGATCGTAAAATTTTCATAATGTAGCTACAAGACAATTGCACCGCGGAAACGTATTCCTCGATATTATTTCACCGGACTATACATAGAATCCATCTGCATTTTCTATGAAAAGTGTTCCCTCAAATTGGCAAACGTTGCAACTTTGCAAGCTGTTCCGCGGGCTGCAGCTTCTGCTCTCATCGTTTCCCGATGCATTTCGCTCGTTTTTTACTTCCGCCGGGTAGGAGATCGACAAAAAAAAAAGGAAATTGCAGCCGTGAGTTATACATCGTTCGAGGGACCGAAATATCTCTTATAATTATTTTATAAGAGAGCGTATAAAGTATGCAGGAGTCCGTCTGTACGAGATAACCCCGAAGTCGGTCGATGACGAGCACAACCATCTCCAATACACGTGAAAAAGGAGAATCTGAAGAATTGAAAAATTCATAGAAGAAATAATCGAATCATCGAGAGAATCAGTTTCTATTATTTCTAGTAATCAACAAAGACGGTACAACGCAATGAATGGTAGATAAATAGAAAGGCAGAATTTATTGGGACGTGTATAAAATCCGGGGATTCTAGCGAAACCGTGAATTTGAAAGGCGTAATCATCCCCTCGGTAATTTTATCCGTCCGACCTCTCCAGGTTACACGTTTACAGCTGCTTTTGAAATATTTGGAAAAATCTCGGCACTCTAAGCTCTAAGCCTCGCAGTAGCACAGCAGAGCTAGCGTCTATTGTAAAATAATACAAAGGGAAGACAAACATAAGCGTCGTATGTCTGTTCAAATACATTTCTCTCTTTACCCCCGCGCTTATATAATATGTACATATGTGTATACCATGAAATACACATATGTATACGCTACATACATGTGGCCATATACATTCATATATATCCGAGTACAGTAGCAACAGCGTCATTCCGCTCTTTGGCACTCTCACGTATAACATTCACCTGCCTCTCATATATATATATATATATACACGTGTATATACCTGTGCTTGCTATACGTATGGGATACACGCGTATCTATATGCATACGTCATCAACGTACCCGTTCTCCTCTCTGCTCTCCCGCGCGCGTGAGAGAGCGGAGAACCACTCGGAGCTCCATTGCATAATACAAAATAGAAGGGCGTACGAATATACCTCTATACCTTTACACTCTATAGGTTGTTGATACGTGCTGCCCTACCTCCGAACGCGTATCCGACGTGGTTATTATACATGAATAGGCGTATACTTTACATATCTATAATACACCGCGGCGACATACATATGGATACTGATATTCTGAGACAACGCATGACGTGGGAGCTCCTGATTATAATCTAAACTTTCCGCGTATACGCCTGTATGTATATGTAGACGCGGTAATATATACACGAGGTGTCTATTTCATTTTTCGGGGTAGTTGTAATCGAGCTTTTTCCCTCGGCTGTGGAAAGAGGAGTTCGACTCGCCCGCCCATTCGTATAACGTGAATTAATCGCATGATTTATTTAATTCCGAACGAACGGTATATAATAATCGTCGTCAAGAGCGAATTACGAATAACGCGTTGCACCACCAGCGGTACAACTTTCCATAATGGTCCCACCTGTTGGATGGCTTTTTATTGCCCAAATATACAGAAGAACAGAGACACGGTAATAGCTGTTCACCATTTGATGAGGACTCCGCCCACCTATACGATATACTCGTATGGAATTATATAATACTCTGTATACTCCCCATTAACACAACAGGTCCGTTTTCGATCCGACGAGTGCCAAAATTCTGATTCAATTTTGTTACTATTTTTTGATTATTTCGGTATTTTTTTTCACGGAATATGCCGTTAGCCATCCACTGCGTCAGTGCATACGAACGACCGAGATTACATACATTCGTAAGAATAACGAAACAAACTGAATACGCTGAGGTACGTGAAAAAAGGAAAAAGGCTAGAAGGAAACTCCACCGTCAAGAGTTCATGCAAACGGAAAAAATAAAATGGATCGAAGAAAAAATTTTCTGGCGAGGGACGTGGATCATTCCGATATAGGTATATGTGTATATATGCAGCGAAAAGCGTAAAACTAGAGAGCTCGTGGTGGGCCGCAAGAACGGTCAATCAAATTACACGGAAAATTGATTAATGATTAGTGGACTATATCGATCGTTTCGTATCGCGCCTAGAGGCATATTTCGCGAGAGCGTAAATCCGCTGCCGCGAAACCTTGTTTAAGTTTGTGGTAATTCTGTTACCGCGGGTTACCTGCCGCGTTCCAATATTAACTTGTACCGCGGGGTCCCTCCCCCCCCTCCCCCCCGCCCCTTCTTCCGTTTCGTTCCTCCTTTTGTCCGTCTGTATTTTAACTCGATATTCTCTCGCTCATTCACTTTGGTTTTTCTTGCACCACAACCGACTCCCCGTACCCCGAAAGTTCTTTCGGTTTCCTCCTAGTTACACTTCCGTTAAAGTCGTCGCCTCCGGGAAAATTGCAAAGTTGATTTCAGTAATTAGATCATTTTCTCCACTCGGCGGTACGCACGTATGTATGTAACGCGTAGCCGCGCCCGACATTCCCATCTCTACCGCAGCCACGTGAACGAATATTATCGAATCTTTCCAACTTTCGTTGAAAAAATATCGAAAAACAAGATTTCACCCCTGAGCTACGTTAGGACGATCCAACCAATAGAACTGATTGAAGATCAACCTGTACAAGGGCTTACGATCAAAGCTCGCGAGACGCGATAGGCAATGCACTTTACCTATACAAGGTGAATTTACCTTCTGCGAATTTCTCAAGATCGCAACAGGCTACAAGTCCGGAATAATAGGTACAAAATCTCTGGCTCTCGGAACTCGAGCTCGCAAGTTTGAAGCATCCCTGAAATTGGGAATTTCAAAAAACAGGTAACAACGATAACTGACGACTCACCAATGAAAAATCGCAACTATTGTACGATATTTTTGTGGGGTGCTGATATCCAACATTATCGTCCAAAATAATTCATCGATTTACCGAGATTGGGGTACAATGATAACGATGATAATAATCGCGAGTCAAATGAAAAATTATTAATTATAATTGATCTCGGCTGGTTGCGTCCGAAAGATACACCGCAATCAATTTTATATACCGTCGTTGTAACGGCACTTGAGGAAAGAAATAAAAAGAAAATAATAATAATCTATACATATACGTAACGTGTATAACGAATCAGCGCATATTTATTTGTTATACGGCAAGAGGAAGAATAAAATGACGATAATAAAGATAATGGTGGAAGAGAAGGAATCGAAGGGAGAAGAAACGACAATCACCGTTCGGCTAATACTTATACCGAGCAATACTGAGAACACGCGGTGGTTACCTCGGCCGCCTCGAGCTTTGTGTTCGGAACCCGTGAAAGTTTTGGACAAATCTTTTCATCGCACGCCCATCTAAGCTCGCTGATAAGTCCTAATCAGCGCTTTCCAGTGAGAGTGAAACTGCGGGGGTGAAACGAGGGAGGGAAAAAGAGTGGAAAAAAAAAAAAAAACGACAAAAAAAGTAGGAACGAGCGACTCCGGCAGTCAGCCAGGGAGACGGAGATGGTACAAAGCAAAAAAGGGAAGAAACGGAGAGGCGACGAATCAACCGATAGCTATTGTTTCGCTCTGTTGAGGGTCCTTACGTCCGGCCGATATAGGTATACGCGCAACGTACAACGGCCGAGTTAATCCTGCGAAGGATAATTCTTTTTTTTTTTTTTTCCCCCCCGTCTCCACAATGTTAGCTCTGACGCGCGTGTTCGAGTGAAACAACATTTTTGGTAAAAAGGGAAAAGTTACATCCAGATTTTCGAACATCGATTTATCACCCAGTGTAAACTTCTTTTTCGGAAATATTATTCGCAAAGAATCTACCGCTGCAATGAAATCCGCGAACGAATAAAGATCGGTTGAAATAGAGGAGTATGAGCGAAATTTCTAGTTTTTCAAATAGTAAAAATGGTATTAAGTGAAGACACTTTTAGTGGTCACTTGAACTAAGACTCGGCCCTCTCCAGTAGTAAAGGAGATACGGTAGGAAAAAAAAGCGGAGAATAAAAGATGGAGGAATTCGAACTCTTGGGGGAAATAAAACGGGAGTGCAGTGTAGCATTTGGGGGGAGGGTTGGCAGTTGGGATAAATCGAAGGAATGGACAGAAATCTAATCCCACGTGTTTCTGTGAGAGACGTTTTTTTTCCTCTCCTCCTAGGTGTTTCCTCTCTCCTTTTCACAGTCGAAGTTTTCCCCCGGTAGGATAAGCGTCGTGTACGGTAATTTCGGTGGAGCATCGATCGGTCTTCGAAAAAAGAAATCTTCGCAGCGTTTCCCCGAGCTTTGAGACACTCTAATTAAATTTAAATCAACTGTCAACGCTACAGAGTGAAACGATGCGCTTTATCTCTGGACAGAACTTAAATTCAATTGAGAAATTCGAGTGTGAATAATGATAATTCATATACCATTGAAATATTCGGACTTTTATACGGATTTAATTCCCAAGTGAGATGTGAAACGACGCGAAAAGACGTGAATAAGAACGGAGGCGGACCGTCGTCCTTTTTTCTTATTCCCCTCTACATTGTGTCCCCGAATGACTCGTCCTCGCAAATCTTCAATAATTAAAAATCTGAAATAATTATGCGAAAAAAAAAAAAAAAAAAAAAAAACAGCACATTTAGGAATTGAAAAAAGGGTGTCAAATACGTTAAGCACGAAAGTCGCGTTCGTCTCTCATAAGAAAATCACCGCTACGTATAATAATACAGATGCATTATATCGGAAGGGAGGAAAAAAAACGAGTCGCCGCATCTTTTCCTTCAGCAATGGCTCTTTATTGCGGGCTGCAGTACGCTCCATAAAAAGGAGCGCACTCTGCAGGTGTGTATTTATGTTATACGATAGATATATGTAGGTATAGGTACATAGATTCTATGGATAGAGTGTCTGAGGGCCGTAAAGACCCCGACTCCGTGCAGTTCAAGGGGGGTCATTTTAGCTGCAACGTTTGTTGAGCACTCGTGTTATAGCCGGGCATCTACCGCGCGCAAAGACCTCACTTCCGGTCTGCAGTATAACTCTTGGGATTCTTTTTCATCGAAGTCATTGCCGCCTGCGCTCGTTTACACGGGTACGCGGTACGGGAATCATCACCAGCTGGCACGCAGTCCACTATTCGCTACCATTTATATCTTCTCCCCTTTTCTCCGGAATTTAGTATTGCGATTTTCACAGTTTCCGGTGCAGCGTTTCCCCCTCTGACGTTGAGCTTCGTTCGTGCGTCCGGTCTTCCAACTGGTTATATTCACGGTACGCGTACCGTACGTACGGACGTATGTTCGTCGATAAATGTGTTCGAAAACGTATTTGTTACAGCTGTAGAAGAGATGTATAAAGTAGCTCACTGGCAATCGTGGAAAAACGTGATCCAATACCGCGGAGTAGCCCGAACCTTGGCAATTTCTCTCTCTCTTTTTTTTTTATTTTTATTTTTTTTTTTTATTCTTATTGTCTGTTTTTTGGTTTTGCTTTTTTATTCCGTCACGTTTAGATCTGGATCTTGATCTTCGCGCTCATCTCTATTCCCGAGGTGATTCGGACAGTGCTTCTTTCATATACGTCTGCAACCCGCTTATGTATAGCGCTCGAATAGCGAGTTTTAGTGGCTCAGAGCGTGACCGGAGAAATGATCGGGATCGATTTTTTATATGGACTGGAAGTGGGGTTTCTAATTGTTTTTTTTTTTACCGAAAATTTGCACAGCGATGGTAAAATACACGAATTTAGTGCGAAGGGAATTTTATATCGTTGGAAATTTGATATCCAATTGCGTTAGGGTAAAATAATCCCTGGGTGCGGATGCCAAATATTGACTCCTATATTTCGTTTTACCATCCAGAATGACGATTCGAGTCCTTTTTTATCGTTTTGAATGAAATGTCGCAAAATATTTCGATAAAGGTAATCTTGTGATGAGGAGAAGAGGAGCTTTGAAATTCTACGAATAGATGTGGAACTCTGATTATTGGTTCCCGAAGTTCGGGTGTCGATTTATTATTTAGAATCGACGTCAGTCCTGTGTTACTGCTAAAATCGAGGGTAATAGGGGTTGCTTTTGGAATGACTTAAGTTCAAGCTTAAAACAAATCTGTCCAACCCTTCGTCAGTCACAATTAAACTTTCAATATGCTTATAACGAGGGTGTTCGCGGGACGGTTCGCAGGAATAGCGCGTTCAAATAGTAATTACCAATGTGAGCCGATTGTATAGGTAAAACATTAACAATCGTGATAGTTGGGCATGCAATATAGGTATACAGGACAGATGAAAATCTCGTAATATGTACATACAGGGTGAATCCTTCAACTCTGTCAACCCGTCAGAGGTATGTTGGGGCTGCTCAGACAAGCATTTTGAGGTAACACACTTATGGTCGCAAACTCCTCCTAACGGCTGTGGAGGGCTTTGGAGTTTTGTTTTTTAAATTTTTTTTTGTTTTTAATTTTTTCTTTATGGTACCCAGTTTCCCTCAGGTGACGATTAACTGCAGTGAAAACTTGCCTGTGGGGAAAAGGTCGGTTTGGGAACCGTTCACGATACCAGCGTTGTGCATCGAGTGAATTCGAATCATTGGCGCGGTACGCATAATGCACATCTGGTTAGCTCGACCCAAGTAAGGCGGTTCATAATTACTCGACTTGTCATTGTACCGATGAGACACTAAGAAGTACGTTTTTTAGCGCAGAATAAACCATTGCGTTCGAATCCGAGCGAAAGTAGGAGCAACCCCTGGGTACCAGAAAAAATAAATAAATCAATAAATCAATTAAAAAAAAAAATCTTCAAAGCCCTCCACAGCCGTTAGGAGGAGTTTCCGATCATAAGTGTGTTACCTCAAAATGCTTGTCTGAGCAGCCCCAACATACCCCTGACGGGTTGACAGAGTTGAAGGATTCACCCTGTATATTCATGATTATGATTTAATCGCGTCCCTGAGCTGCAGGATACGTCCGATTCCCAAAAGTTGATGACCAATCGAAACTCGAAATACGAGGTGAAACGAAGTGAGGGTTAACCAGCGCGCATCGATTCGCGGGAATTTATTAAAAATCGGATCGTCAAATTCATTCACTCGTTAAGTCGATCCTCCGCTCTGGTATCGCGGAGCCGAATATTAATGACTCGTCGAGATGGAGGATCGCAGACATCTCTTGAGATAACAACTTTTTCCCCCGCGTTATACGAGGTTCACACGTATACATTTATAAGTATAATACGGATTCGGTGGTTCGGGTTCGAATGAGACAGTTTTACGGCGATCCGCTCCTCCACTCTAGCTCGGCTCGTTATTCGCCTTGAAACTATTTTCAAACTTACCCCGGACAGCTTTAAATCGCAAATAGCATTTAATTGCAAATAAGAAAATGCTGGCGGAGCAAGGAGAGGTGACGGAAAGAGCTTTTGCTCTCGCAGAGGGAGTCTCGAATTCTACCAGAAAAGCTGAAGACGAAAGCTCCCATGCCCGCCGCCAGGGTTGCATCGCGAGACTCGAATAGGAAATGGGTTTCGTTGCGAGGGAAACTTTTGTTATTATTAAAAAAGTTCACCCTGTTATCTACCCCGAAGCTTGCGCATTTTCTACCATTGAATAACGAACCCGGTGTGTCACGTGACCCGGGGCGGATTATCTGTCAGTTTCTTCTCCTCTTATAACATCCGTACACCGCACTGTCTTTCGCCGACAATTTTTCTTCTATCCCTTTTTTTCCTTCATTACCTCAACCCATGATACATGAAATTAAATTTGAACATGCATAAAAATGGGCAAAACTCGACCACCCATAAATGGTTTGTTTTTTTTGCTGTAAAATTCATCAAGTGCTTTTGGAAGTTTTGTCGCATGGTAAATTCATCGAACAGCTGTTTGTGAAGCCTACTTCTGGGTGTATTTGCATCGGTATAGTTAGGATATTTATTCATTCGTCACGTCCGTAAATAATCTATCTCATTTATCGTAGGTGATGCCGGGGTATAACTCGCGCAATGGGTACACAGCGACTGTGAAGTGGACCAAAATTAATTATTATCCATTCGATAATCATGTAAATTACGAGTCCATCGGTAATGCTGCTGATGGCGTTACCTATACGACGTATCCATGTATGGACGGTTTATACACTTGACGTACAGTTGGTGATGTATGTTATAATTTTGCATTGGTTTGAGCGTTGATTAAGCCCAGGGGATTATCGTGGATTGACTTAACCGATATTGCTAGCGAATTAGGTGTATCTTATCGCGATTATTCCGACGAAAAAAAATATATCGGGATTCAATCTTTTTTTTTGTTTTAAAATGATGTCATCCAACTCCAATCTGGAGTGGAAATTCTCGAACGTCTTTGAACGTGCGACGTAGTTATTATAACAGTCGGAGGTGTTTGCGACAAGATCTTGACACGAAATTCGATGAATCACGGTTTCTAATTTCCTGATTTCGTGATTACTAAGTTAATTACGGAAGAAGCGTAACGCGGGCTTAATATGATAATATTTCTATAATTTGATCCGTCGAGGATGCCGGTTTGCTTCCGATGGTGCAGAAACTGCGCGAGTAACGGTGTAAGCCGCTTAAGGACTTAACGTCCTGATGGAAATGTTAAAATCATCTCAACTCCGTTCCATGCACAGAACAATCCTTTCACTTCACCCGAAAATACAAATGAGCAATTTCACCTTGTACTCCGGAAACGCGCCCGCGCTTATACGTATACCTATACCACAGCGCATAGTCCATCTATAATTTTTTCTTTTTTTCTTTTTTTTTGTATTTTTCACAACACCTCATACTACGAATTTTCACCCATTATAAGATTATGTTTTATTCATAGCCGCGTTAATCTATTTTCTTCTCCAATAGCGCGTTCCGCAGTTTGAAACGGCGTTGAAAACGTGCACGGCATGCGGTTCAGAAACAGTTAATTTTCGTACCTCGGGATGGTCGAAGTTTAGATTCGTTCTATCGATTCGATGGCAACTTATTGAAAGTTAATGAGAAACTTAGCTGAACACCAACACCGTGGTGTTTGCAAAATTAAACCGTCTACGTGGCACCTGCCAAACTATAATTTGCTTTTTGATCGTACGAGCTGCAGTACAGATCCGGTGCATCAGGTGCGGCAAGATTCGGTGCAGTGGAAACTATTTCTCAACAGCAAAGTACAGTGTCGTAGATCACGAACTTGCGAAACCTACGTAAACCTCTAACCATATCGCTTTTATCTTCTTCGTTCAACAGCCCGAAATTCTGCCAGAGACGATTTCGGCAAACTTATTCCGAGCTTTCAGAAAAATTTCTGCAAATTAAATAAAAATTTTAAAAGCACACCGCTCGCTGTCATACAGCTGGTTCCACATGTTCACGTTGCAACGGGATTCAGAAGCAGAATAAACAAAATCCGAACAGCATATTTCTTTTTTTTTTCACTTTTGCAAAAATCGAACGAAAAATTCGCACGAAAATTCTTCGAGTTTTCACAATGAAAAAAATATTTCACCGTACGATTTCAACGATTCGTTGACGCTTTTGGCTTTCACATCCGTATCAGGATGCGTCCTTTTTTCCTTCCGAACTACCCCGCAAACGTACGCATACCTGTACGCATCCAGGTATGGGTTTATGTTTAATACGTGGGTACGAATATCCGTATACAGAATGGCGTGAAAGCCCAACTGTATAACTGGCGTACCTAGAGTAATGACGTCACTATCTGTATACCTCCTTCATGCTTCGTCTAGCATGTATCTATCTAGGCATACCTCCACACACGTGGTATTCGGACGCAGTGAGCTTGCGACTGCAGTATGAGGCTGTGCACCTATATGCAGCTGTACCCATAGGCTCGCATACACCGTACGATTGTATATGTATATTATCAACGTACACACGTGTAAGAGGTGAACTTCTGCACGTATAGGTGTAAAGCTGTCCGGCGACGAACACGAACTTTGGGTACGGTGAGGGAATTCTCCCGGTTTCGGGGGCTGAGGGTTAGGGGAAGGGGGATGGGGGTGGTACAAGTTACGTTCAGCATGGTTACGCGCGTGCAGCTAGATATACGATCGGTCATTGTTATATAGCGCGTAACGTGTGCAGACGTATAACACACATGAGCCGGGCTTACATTGTTCCATCGCATTGGAACATGCGCTTTCCGGTCAGCGGCAGCTTATAACCTCACCGTAATGTTGGTCAAATAATTGACAAAAATAAATGGCGCAACAAACGTTGCGTATAATTAAAAGTGAAAGAATGGTTATTCGCCTATTTTCCGTTTCTTTGTTTTATCGTCGTACTAACGCAAACTTTGATAACTTCTGGGATCATTATTTTACGCGGGATTTTCATCGAAAGTGAGACATTTGTTGGTAATATCGATGAATTGCCGGATCGAGTCGCGAATGTCATCAGATCTGGGAACTTCCATCGAACCAAAATGGAGATTGAAAACCTTACTAAAAAATATCGTTCAACCGCCTCGTATATCTCGTCAGTTTGAAACTCTGCGCACCCTAAAGATCCCTTATTTTATAGGCTCTGTGAATCATGCGTCGAGAGAAGCCAAACGTCATTCACCGTTGAAATACTCGATCGTTTCAGCGAAGAAAACGCTATAGATTCGAAATACGATTTTCACAAATGCGGAATCGCCAATTTATAAAAATAACTTCAATTCGTCGGCTACGCTCCGAATGCGTACAAGTACGTGAATAAGTTGATCGACTAGAATGGAGGATTTTTGGGAAATCCGGGCTTAAGAATTTTCCGTCGCAGCTATTCGAAAGGTCCCAGGGCTTCCCTGTGCACGATGAGGACTTAGCGAAACCGTTAACTTTTAATCCGTACAAGCGTTTTAGGGTATCAAAGGCTCGAGAAGGTGGCGCTATATAGCTTTGAAAACCCGTTCGGCACAGATTTCGAGACTAGCTGATACAAGGGGGTAGATGGGGAGGGGGAAGGGCAGGGGCAACTTACCTCGGAATTGGGACGTTGTGTACGTGGCGTCAGTCAGTTTGCCAATTACCTATACGCGTTCGAGCTTAACGTTGAAGAAAGGATTTTTTAATATCATACTTCGTATCATCCATTCTTTTTTTTGATTTTGGTTTCATTTCAATTCTATTTTCCTGAAATATGTCGATGAGGAGTCGGAGATAACGTTGGGACAATGGTGTATAATTTCAATGTCAAATATACATATCGGCGCACACCGCACCCGCCAAAAGGGCAGAGTCGAGTCGCGGTGCGGATGCAAGTTTCACTGAATCGGAAACCTCCTGCGAAGCGACAAGGCGTATTGCTCAAACTACTCTAGACAATTTGTTGTACGGTTGACTAGCCCCATCGCGGCGTAGCAGAAACTCCGGAGAGTTGCCGCTTGCCTGCTACCATCGGCTTCATTCATAGGAGCATTCGGGTGTTACGTAATTGTTAGCTGCGCGAGTGTCGTCGTAATTTTATTTAAAAATTTATTTTCCATTTTTCCTACTCCCCTACGATTAACCCATTCCACGTCCGTTGACAAAAAGGAGCGTGCGGAAGAATCGCAATGAATAGGGTTCGGTCAGTTCGGATTTATTCACCCTCGGAATTCGGGGCGAGGAAAATTTATTTCTGCCCATGACGAGAAAACAAAAATAGCTCCATTGATAATTGTTTTGCGGAGAGAAGACCAATAGCGCGTTCGCAAACAGCGGGAAAGTAAATTAAAGGGTAGGGTAAAAATTAGGGAAATTTTGGTTAATTTTACACGAATACCAGCTAATTTAACGCGAATATTAGCTTAGGAACTCCAATTTCGTCGATTGCTTCGAGTACGTGTACGTACTTACGTGACTGCCTTCATTTTATATGTATGTATACCTGAAATTTCGGTCGGTATCGGATATATTCAAGTGTTGGAAGTGTAGTAAAGGCGTTATATGCATTTGATCCACAATTTAAATTCAAAAATTAGCTTTCTCGGTTCATTTTCTTTTCTAAGCCTTTTTTTCGTATATAGCAGTTTACTGCAGGTAAAGTCCAGTGCACACAATCGTTGCATAAAATGAACTATAATATTCCCACCCAGATTGTGGATATATATATATTTATATATATAAAGGTATGCACGCGTTTCGGCGTCGATATGACGTGCGCTAAATGTATAACATTATTATCCGAATAATTCGATAATATAATATACATATAATATCACCGAGCAGGTTCGTTTCATTTATGGGGTAATTCGTAATGAACTTCCTCAACGATATGAATTCATGTCAGCGCTGTTTACCTCGCGTAAATATTCAGGATCACATGTATAGAAATCTATGGATTGCACGCCCATCGCAAACATTTTACGTAGGTATATATATGTATATCGCGTTACTAGGTCTCTCACCTCTGCCCGCTAATTTGCATTACACGCTCAGTGTTATTTCATCTTATTTTTTTTCCATTTTTATTTTCAGCCTTTTTACTTTCGTCAACATATTTGATCCGACTTGTTTGGATTGTTCTTTTGCTCGGGGATGTACGTTGACCGATAAATTGTCAATCAGTTAATCGTTCACCAGGGTTACAAAAATTGCTGCACCTAAAGAAGGGCGTGTGTATAGTCGCCGCCAACCCGAAACCAAATGACACGAGAGTATCCGAAAAAGCTCATTAGAGAGAACATTTTTCACGAAACCAGTTTCAATGGTTGGGGAGGAAAATGTCATCGTTGGCTGTATCGGTTTTCCATGTATCAGTTGACATGAAAAGAACGTTGTAGCCTCCCTCTGGAAAATTCGTACCTTTCTTTTTATTTTTTTTTTTATTTTTTTTTCTTTTCGCTTCTTCTTCTTTCATTATCTTTATCTACTATAGTCGTTTGGCTTCTTGCCCTCTACGAAAATTATAATAAAAAATACTATCTTGCATGCGGATTATTGGAAAAGTTCTTTTCATCTTTACTTGCAATTTTTACTAACGGTGTAATTATTTCATAACGGCTAGAACCGTGGACGGCAGTTCGATTTTTTTTCATCTTTCAATTTTTTTTTTTCAAGGCTGCGAGATAAAATGGACCGTTCAGGAGAGTGTACGAGTGTACGAGTGTACTCGTAATCGGGGTTGCAGCCTTGAGCTTTCGTTTTCAGTTCAAAGGGTTTTCCAGCAGACTCTAACCAATCAGAACCTCGTTCGATAGTCAGCCGATGGGATAGGATATCTTGGAAATACCTCGCGATGAGCGTCGGTCCCGTTGGATCCGTGACCGTCCCCCGAAGGCATCGGGGGGAAAATTGATCGGCGCTCTGTTTCGCTGATCGGATGAGGATCAGCCTTTGACGTTGAGATACCGCCCGGTTTTAGTATCGAAATTATACAAATGAAGAACGATGGACTTCCCACAAGTCCGGTTCGAGGTATATTCATCAATATCTTATACGTGCAGGAGAAAAAAATGTAACATACATTCGAACGAAAACGTTGTCATCAATCGATAATCAGTGTGGAACGCACACTATTCGGAGGATATGTAAAATGTGGGCAACGCTCTCGTCGATTTCTTCAGACGAAATTTCATGAAATATGTATGCGGATGAGCCCTCTTTTTTTTTTTTACTTCATCCCTTTTTCTGGATCTGCATCGGCACGGGAGGAGATACGGGGGTTTCTCTGAATACGAGCGAGATCCGCACGGTATGTATGGTGTATCGCACTATACGATATAATATACCGGGCTGAGTAGCCACGTGTGAAATTTCTCATGGGGATTCCTCACACTTGGAATCACCGTCGTTCCCGGCAAAGCTTTTCCGCGAGTGCAGACATTCTACGGGGCGCACGCGCTTCGACCAATATTGGACACGAGTATCTAGACTATGCAGTTTAGGAAAATACGTGAAATCGACCGCCTGAACTATTTCTTTACAGGATCAATGATCCTTCGGTTAATACCGGATCGTAGCTCTCATCATTTCCGATTCTGGCAAATATCTAAGAGACCAGCGAGCCTCCGGGCTGTAACGTTAAATATGGGTTCTCCATGTGGGAATGAAAATTGACCTTCAAATGTTGCGGCTTTTGAAAAATGAAAATCGATAGCTTACGCGCGTAGCGAGGATTATCGCGTTAATTGAGTTTCCACGTGTTCATTTCACGTGGTATAGTCATAATCGTTGAAGTATCTGATAATCGAAACCCCGTATAAATGAAACGTTATATACGAAGCTTCGCGAGGGTTGAAAGAAAGATCAATTAATCACTTTCTACGAATTCACGAGCGTGGAACAGAGAGAGTATTGTACGTACATACGTATAGGTACCGTAGAGCAAGGCGGACTTCTACATCCCTTGTCTTCCTGTCTACCGTTGCTCCACCTCCGGCGTCCTTTTCTTTCACTTTGTTTCATCGTCCTTTTCTTTTTGTTTTCACTTTATTTCCCCTCTCTCTCTCTCCCGTATTCTTTGATCTTCTCTATTTATTTTTCCATCGACGCTCGGGCTAGGTGATGATGCAGAGCTACCGCCCACCCAGCCGACCGACGTCGCGACGTCGCGTACCACATGCAAAGCAAAAAACGAACGGTACGACCACGTATCAACGCACCTGCACACGTTCTGCGTTATTATTCATCATCATGCCCGAAAAAATATTAACCACAATCGTACAGGTATAGGTACACGTACTACATCCAGATGAAAATTATTTGTACGAAATAATTTGTGCGCTTTGATCATTCGCCATACCTATACATATACGTATTCCCATACAACGCAAAGCACGCGCGCGGCGCAATTTGTGTTCACCCATCAAAAGATGGGCCTGAATAGTTCTTCGGGACAAAAATCAGCAGTCGCCTATGAAATTTTCGAGCCCTCTTTTGAACCGGGCAATTTTATCCGCGGCGATAATCAAGGGGGGAGATGCGACGAGCGAATGATACCCCAGTGAACACGGGTCTTCGGTGTTCGTTTTATTCGATTTCCCGTGGCTCGCGATATCCTCTGTTATTGGACCATAGCGTGCAGATTAAGAGCGAGTATCAGCGAGACGTGATGAACTGTGTATTACGAGGAAGGAAGAAGGTAGAAGGTAAGACGGAAGAAAAGAGTCTTAAGTTGCCTCGGCGTAGGAGATGCAGGCGGAGGAGAAGAGCTGTTTACTTTTTGTTGAGGGTTTCTCTTTCGCTATTCGAGCGTTAGCTAAATGCTTCGCTTGCACTCCTGCTGCACCCTTGGACGGCTCGTGTGTAAGGCTTCTACGGTTTCTTTCACTACGGAGGATCGAATGACGGGGCTGCAGTATTAAATATATCGCATAATTTGACACGAAAAGGAAAAAGATCTTCGGCGTCTCGTCGCTCCGATAAAAGGGGGGAACGATTCGATACGCGTCAGTCAGGAAACTCAAGTAGGTAACGCGTGAGGTATACATATAGCCCTCGTACCGCGATATAGAAGTCATCTTCTTGGACGTGGATTTTTCCGTCCCGCGACGGGTTTGTCGACGTTAATTTATTTTCAGTGAAAATTGAAAATCTATCGGTTGTATGTATTTTTTGCTTGTAGCTCGTTGAAGAGAATTGGTAAAAATCTATGATCTGCAATCACAATTGAAGTAGGTATTGAAAATTCAACGGAGGAGAAGTAACGCACGAAGAACAATAAAGTCTAGAGCTTTGAAATATTAAACTCTCGAGATCCGAAGAACCGTAAAACGAGACAAATGAAAATCGTTCAATTGAAAATGGTGGTCCGCCTTCTGGAATTCGGTTAGCAAACTTCTCAAAGCGTCAATGGAATTGCTTCGCGTTCTACACAATGTCTAGAGAGGAAATATCACGGAACCTTCAAACCAGACGATGTTCGCTATAGCTCCGAACAGGCGAACACCGATTTTCGCCTATAGTTTTCGAACATCTTTACACCGCAAAAACACACTCCTATCAGAATAGGTCTAGAATTCCGTAATAATCCATCCGCGCCGATGAATTTCTCTGTTCATTTTTTTTTCGCCTCATTTTCGCCGTCCGTAAAAAACGAAGCGATAGTCCGCGAGAAAATTTCGCTGATCATAGCTAAACTATAGCGGAGAAGCTAAACCTAAGCTAGGTCGAGAGCTTTCAGCTGCAAAGCCCTGACGATGGCTAGCGAATATAAGGGTGCGGTCGGCGTCGCCGCTGAGATGCCCTTTTCAATACCGTTCTAAGTAAATACGAAAAGGATGTTTGAGGAAAGAAAGAAGTAAAGGGGCGTCCGTTTGTCCGCGTGTCCGCGGTGAGCGCTCGCGGTGCTTTCTCGAAACGCGGGCTAGCTGCTCCTCTCCCGTATAGACGTAAACGTACGTTACGTTAAACTCGTACGTATATACCTACGAAGATGCCTAGGTACGTTCGTACGTTGAAAGGAGAGACTGCAGCCAGCCTCAGAGACAGACAGTCGTCGGACGAATTGTTAAGCCATATACCCCGAATGAGGACTTCTTCTCTATTTCCCATCCCCCTTTCATCCCTCGCTCGGTTGGCCGTCGTTCCTACCTTTCTTTTCATTCTTTCTCCGACTTTTTTGATTTCCCCGCCGTATCCACGACGCGAAGAAAGGATATTGTCTAACTCCGACTCCCTCCTCGCTCCCACTCTCCGCCGCCCCTCTTTCCACCGACTCCCTTCTACCCAAGGATCTGTGGGAATTTTTCATTAGTGTTTGCAAAAAGTACTTTTATAACCCACTCGCAGGTATAACCATTCGAGTAACTCTCCCCGACGATGAGCCGGGGCCAATTCGTCTGGGAGTCGAGTGACCGTGTAGTTGCGACGATTACGATGATATTGTTACCCGGAAGAATTCCGTGAGACGTGTAAAGATCTCGGGACATCAGCTAGCTGCATGATCGTATACTTTTATTGGCATGCTGTATAAGACAAGTTCAAATTGCGGTGGTAACGGCATTGAATATTTTTCTAAATATTAAATTCAATCGGTTGAATTTGGCGGCACGTCGGACGTGCTGCAAAATGAAACGATACACCGTTTCTATGAGTTAGGGAAATACGATAAATTTAACGAAATTGAGCCCCAAAATTTAAGCCTGGAATTGAGCCTGAAAAGCAAGTTAACCAACGGTTGATATAATATACATAACTAGAAATGCGGAATTTACTGACGTATGTTAGAGTGGAAGAAACTTTTCATTATTACTGAACTTGGTAAATTCTACGGCTTGTATAGAATATATAATTTATACTAACATGAATTCGTTTTGCGAGATTAGAGGAAACTCGCGAATATATTATCCGAAAATTAAACTGCTGTTCGCACTGATACAATATATTAGAACCACGTATTATTTAATACACTTGCTGAATCGAATGAATTTCAAACAGTTGTAACGTACACTGGTATTGCACACGCGCGCACCACATTTGACTTCATTCGTCGTTCAAAGTTTTGTCCGGTAAATTTCTTTCAATTTCACATCATCACGTGTCACGCGGATGTTGGGAGTTTTTCTCGTCAACCTACAAATTTTTCTCAGCGAGATATCTCAATTTTTCTGCTCCGAAAAGTGAAAAATTGGCGATAACTCGATCATTTTTACAGATAGATCAACTTGGCTTTCGGATTCAGATTCCTTTTTGCAAGAATAATTAGGGTTTGAAATGGTAAGGATGATGTGATATTACTTTCGTGTGAACTGTTATCATCGATAAACAAATTATATACATAGGTATCCTTGCATCACGTATGCATGCGTATGACTGTTTACTTATATCACCCGCAGCCGAATTTCCCACATCCGATACTATCGGCGAGAGCGAAATGCGAAAAATATATTTCGGAGAGGGTGGAAATTCGTTGGTGATTTAAGCTCCGGAATGCAAATCGGAATTGTCCGCCATAAAACTTTTAAGCGTTGAATAATAATACGAGGATTTAGAAAAAGCACGTACGTCAGACCGCTTTTATTTCGTCCTTTTTTTTATCATTTTTATTTTATCTTGTCGCTCTAATAAAAAGTCGCACGATCGATGAGAGTGGCTGATGGTTAGTAATGTACACTGAAAACCCGTTAGATTTGATATTACTCATCACGTTACCTTTTATGTATGAATTAGCTGGTGTCAAAAATTTTTTTTTTTTTCAAATGTACGAAAACTTGTTATTTCTCGTACTTTGCGAAATCACGTAAATCCGTGAAAATCGTTCTCAAGCGAGGTGACAGTATTCACCTTCGACCTTTCACCTTTGCACTCTACAGACATACCTATATATACGCGTGGGTACACACAGGTATCTGTATACCTTTCACAGGGTCAACATATTCAGAGTCACAATCACCCCCGGTGAGCGAAGATATTGAACTTATAAGTCCCGATTTGGGTCACTGAACCACGACCTAGGGTGCATAGGGTGTCCGTATGCAGCGGACTCTATACGTGTAAAAGTTACGACTCACCTGTAATATATGCGAAAGTTTTTCCCATTCGAAGCGGAGGCGTTTTCCTTGATTTTAGATTTTTCCAATAACGAGTTTCGGGGCAATTCTAGTAGGTGGTATACGTACAGCTACTTTGTACATCGCGCTCGATTTCGACACTTAATCGAGGGTAAGACTTCATTTCAACTTCAGGGTACGCCGCGCGGATTGTGAATTCTCGGGCTTTAAGTGGTTTGAATCTATCTGGCCGGAAATTAAAGTTTACCTTTGGGACGTGCCATGTCGTTGCCGCCTCGTTTTGGTTTTTTTCAGATATGCGGTTTTTTTTTGTACTCAACCGACCTTAAATACTCTACATAGCTCTTCTATCGAACCACTCAGGGGTTGACGGTGAATAGGAATCATTAAACGCTCCCTGAAAAATCATTGACTGTAAAACAAAATGGAAAACAATTACAAGCAGCTTTTTTATTCTTCTCAACCTGTACACTCGAAATGGTATTGAAGATGAATTTTTTTTTTCTGTAGCTCATTAATTTTTCATTAATCAGGAACGCTAATGATTTTTACCTAGGTTGGTAATTACTTGGTAAAACGAAAACGTATACATATGTATAGCGCGCGTTTGGACAACGTACGTGCGGGCCACGCGACGCTGCACGGGTCGGATGAAAAGCCTAGTAACACTATCTATGCGTAGTTAGTGTCCAGTTGCGCGTAGCTGACAAGCCTGCGTTGATTAAAACGCGAATAATTAATCAGCTTATGATGGCCTCTCCGGAACTATGGAGTTCCGTACGGTAGGGTTTGGGTAATTCGGTTACCTTATATACCGTAGGTCACGCGGGGTGGTAGGAAACGCGATTCAGCTGCACATTTTTGTTTCTAGTTTTTTTCCCGAAATAACTTCGGGTCACAGGTGACACACCGCGTCATTTGCACGAATATTATGCATATGCAGGATTTTCGATTTGCTTCGTTTATTCAAATACGTGTATGCCACCTACTGTTTACGTGTGTCTACGTACGTACGGGTGCACACGTTTGCGCTTCGACACATAATCCCTGCCGCTCGCTCCTGAAACCTATACTTTGCAGCCGCCATTTCAACGAAATGCAATTTTGCCGTCACTGCAACGTTAATGCTTTTCGGCGATCCAGCTTTCGACCGACTTTGACGATCTGCTGTTGGTATACGCCGCGTAAAATTTCTATGAGCCACTGTACAGATATATTTGATGGCTGTGTACAACGTAGACGGATATACACGTGAAATTCAATTCAATTCACCAATTGATCCGAGTATAGAAACTCATATCTGAAAACTTCACTTCTCAATACTCTCTCGAGCAACTCGACGTTCAATGACGCGGAATAATATACAGTACAGTTTTTACAAGTAGGTATATGAGAAACTCGAAGATCGCGGGTATAAAGCTCCAATATATTCACTCTCGAAGTTCTCGACTCGCAAATCCGCAGATGCGATAGTAAGAAAGGAAAACAAAAAATAAATTTCTGTTAAAAAAAATTCACTCGATACATCAAACTCGTTAAGTTCCACTCGTCATTTCGTCATTCTGATATATAGGACAGGCGAAACATTTATGAACTACCAACGATAATCATAATTATTTTATCCAGAGACTGCAGCGATATGTATTGTTAAAATTGTCGATCGCAAGTCGTGTTTCGTTCAAGCGAGGAAACGCGCGAACGTACAATTGGAGAAGGATTGTCGAAATGGTTGCGATATAATTGCCGTACAGATGCGAAGGGGGGGTGAAATTTCCTGAGCATTTATTCGCGAATAGAAGCGAATGAAAACTCCCGCCGAGCGAGGGATAAAAGGAGCCGCAAAGATTTATGCGCTATTCATTACGCAGTAACACACATCGCGACGTTATGCCAGAAATACGTAAATCCCACCACGTGTTTACCGGCCTCTCAACGTTTCCCACGTGTGCGCGAACAACCCCCTCGACGTATCCATAGGTATATCGCCATTCACGTTTCCATGTTAATATAACGAAGCAGACGAGGCAAGGGGTGCGAGTTTATCTCCTCATCTACCAGAATTCATCCAGTTTCTCGAAATCGTCGTAGTTCAATTGTACTCTAATTCTGAACGTCGACGAGTAAATAACTGGATGATGTTTACCGTCCTTTGATAAGCCGGGACAAACATCTTTGATGACTCGAGTGTGCAAACTAACTTCGAAAAAGTTATAAAGAACTTTGAATCGCTCCACGTTTTCATCCCTAACACCGTTTTCAAGTAAAATATACGAATTTTCGGATGTATGTACGATTGGGTCTCTACTGGGCCAAAAACAAAAATATTCGTCGAATAACGGTAGAACTTTTCGAGCTGCATTTGATTTGTTTAATGAAAATATATTCTCCGGATAAAATCTGGACGCGAATAATCAAAGTTTCGTAAATTCGGATGTACTCGTTACAACCGAACCGTCTAAATGTTGATATTAAATTCATCCGGCATAACTACGTACAAGGGTACAATGTCTGTTACATTCGTGATTCATATTTGAATATACGAAAGACGTGACGCCACGTGTAACCCGTTCGGGGTCTTTTGACAGAAGTTATATTTAGCCCGTTTCGCAATCCCATCATGGATCTGCTCGGTGGATGTTCAATGTACGTATACTACGTATCGCGGCGTCGTGGATCTCGCACACCGTTCGAATATTCAAATATAATCCGTATTCTGCGATAAAAAAAATAAGAAGAGAGAAGCGAGGAAAAACAGAAAAAAATTCTCATTTCCAACAACGGCACGGAGTCCGGGGAAATATCATTTTCGCCGCGATGAATGGATGATACGGACTCGCTGCAACCGGGATAAGTAGAATTTTCATTTTTTTTCCGACGGAATTGAACGATCATATCCCTTTTTCTTTTTGCCGAAGGGGGTTAAATCTCCTCCGGTTGCATTGAGCCGTTAGTCGCCCACTCCCTGGAGTGCTCGGATTATCAGCTGAGTGCCCGGGAACTTATACGTATACGCCTTTATGTGTATAGTCGAATGATGGAAACGTCCTACGATGTTCTCGATGCACCCTAATTCGGGGATTACCGCTTTATAAATATCCAAGTATACGCAATTCCGATTTTTTTCTAGACAAAAATTCGATTCCTTGTACCGATGGCTTCTCAATTTCGGTAGCCATCCGACAGGTTGTACAGTAGGGTGGGTTGAAAAAAAGTTTTTCCACCCAATGATTACTCCATCGATTGCACGAGTAGATGATTTTGGCTTTCAGATTTGGATTCCTCAACTGATTATATGTGAGATTACTCTTGAAGAACCAAAAATAAATTCGATTTTTCAGCAAAAAATAAATCAGTTTTTTAATTGAGTTTATTATGCTTTTCTTACGTATTTTGATCTCAGGAATCCGAATCTGGAAGAAAAATTAATCTATCTCTAAAATTAACCGAGTTATCGCCAATTTTCAGCTTTTTGGGGTCAAAAATAAAAAATTGATTTCTTAATCTATCCTAATGTGATTTGAGCTCAGGAATCCGAATCCGAAAGTTAAATTGATCTATCTGCAAAAATGACCGAGTTATCCCCATTTTTTCGCATTTTTCACCACAAAAACGGAGATATCTCGAAGGGAAAAAATCGTAGCTCAATTTACTTAACGGATTCGTGTTCCTGAGGTCAAAATACATAAGAAAAGTGCCATACGATCAATTTTAAAAAATAAAAATTTTTGGCCAAAATTTGAAAAAATCGCAAGGGGTACCCCTTGGAAAAATCTCAAATTTTGACCAAAAATTTTTATTTTTTAAAATTGATCGTATGGCACTTTTCTTATGTATTTTGACCTCAGGAACACGAATCCGTTAAGTAAATTGAGCTACGATTTTTTCCCTTCGAGATATCTCCGTTTTTGTGGTGAAAAATGCGAAAAATTGGGGATAACTCGGTCATTTTTGCAGATAGCTCATTTTTTCTTTCGGATTCGGATTCTTGAGCTCAAATTACATTAAGATAGACTAAAAAATCAATTTTTTATTTTTGACCCCAAAAAGTCGAAAATTGGCGATAACTCGGTCAATTTTAGAGATAGATCAATTTTTCTTCCAGATTCGAATTCCTGAGGTCAAAATACGTAAGAAAAGTGTAATACAATCAATTTCTCAACTACTTTACTTTTGGCCCGAAAATCGATTTTTTTTTTGGCTTTTCGAGGATAATCTCACATATAATCAGCTCAGGAATCCAAATCTAAAAGCCAAAATCATCTACTCATGCAATCGATCGAGTAATCATCAATTAGTCGCTGTTGGGAGCAGAAAAATTCCAAGACATCGATTGGTTGTAGTCGTAGACCCACTTTGATTCGTTGCAATCCATCCATGGGTCGAAATATTCGAATTCCTCGGTCTACGAGGTACGAGGAGCCCGAGCTTTGCTGGAGTCAGCGTAGCCAGCAGCGTAGCGCTTTGTTGTGAGACTTCACCTTCGGGGCTGAGCAGAGGTGACGCCCCACAACAAACCGCGCGCCCGTGGCTACCTGACTCCAGCAAAGCTCGGGCTCCCCGACTCAACTTCAATTTCAAGTCAAAAAAATAGCATGTCATTCTTCGATTTTATACATGAATTACAAAAATAATAGGAAAAAAATTTTGAACAGTGAACGAGTGAAAAACAATCACTATCGACAATTTTTAGATGTTTCCTATGATTTTTGACGAGAAAAAAAAAATTTTTTCAACCCACCCTATTGTACAGGTATTAGAAGGAGCCCGCGCTTTACTCTAATCCTTACTCATCTCCTCAGCCGAAAGGTATTTCTCCAAAGACAATTCGGTTACGAAATTTATTCAATTAAATGAAGATCTGTCATTCGCGCTTGCATCGAATACCAAGTCGTATTTTTTTGTAATTAATGTAGCCACCAGAATACGCGCTTCGTTAATGTAATTTTTTCAATTTCCTCTTCCTCAAAACCCTCGGACGCTGTAGGTGTTGGGCTATCCTCCGCAGTGCGCAATACCTGTAAGTACATAAGTATAGCGTAGTCGATGGTCGTCCGTCAACGACTACATATAGTGAGACTGGTCGTAATATTTCAACGTAGCTATTGGAGGATCAGGATATTTTTATGAAACGCTGCGAGCGCCGGATCGGAAAATCCCTTTTTCTCTCACGGTAGCACACCGATTCGGAGCGAGTGCCCTGCCATTGTTTTTCATTTCTAAAAACTTTCTCACATCCACTGCATTCTCGTTAACGGGTGCTAATTAAATGGCTTTTTAGATGGGGTATTATACTATATTTTATCGAACTTACGAACGGACGATATATAACGTCCTTCCATTTCTATCCCGGTCTACCTTTAACTTTGTCACAATCGCACGTGAAAAATTTCAGTTTAATTCCTACCTGAACCGTGAATAAAAATAGATATTAGAGAGTAAAAAAACAATACGTCGCAAAAATGAAATGAAACGGTAATTAACAAATGAATATAGAATCTCCGTTCGCAGCGTTTTTCAAAATTAAAAACGTCCTTCCTTCTCTACGGATAAAACGCGGTGAGATGATCGATCGAGAGTGAAAATTAAAAATGACGTAGATAAAAATGGAGTAAGAATGTAGGTGCGTTTCGGGAGGGTTGAGGAAGAAGGGGATTAAAAATCGACATTCAATGTTCACCGCGCCCTGCAGCGTCGTTACTAAATACAATTCTCATTTTCTCATTTTCTCGCTTTCTACTATACTCGCTGAATTCGAGTAACAAAATTCGAAAGCAATAAACAACAGTTTCTCACTTTAATTCTATGGGAAATAAATAAATGCGATGAAGGACATGTAAATATTAATATTAAGAGCTGAAATTTGAACTCCCATCTTTTCGAGTCCAAACGAAACTTTTGCGCTTGTTTCCAAAAAGAAAAAAGTTTTTTCCGAAAAACTCTAATGGACATACGTTACGTCTCGTATAGATTGGAAATATATCACGTCCTTACACCTTTTTTTTACAAATTTTCGATAGCTCCTCTCCCAAATACTTATCGGAAAAGTTAACGTGATCGCACAATATGTCCACGCTCTGACTTTTTCCTCGAAAATATGCACGTACAAATATTTCTGCGGCTCACTGGAATCCAGATAAAACGCGAGCAATTAGTTACAGTGATTACCGTTCTTGACAGCCCAGAAGTTACAAAGCTTCATTCGCGGACTTGTTCATCAAATATGTTGTACCATACACAGATATTCCGTCCATCTCTATTTTTTCCCATACCTAATCTAATTTTCTACAACGTCATAGATATCCGCTTCTCAATTAATAACGCTTCAATTTCGCCTCAGAGGCTACAGAGGAAATTCATTAGTACGATAACTACGTCGGCAGTGTTCGTTTATTCGGACGTAAATCGAACGTAATAAATTGTTTTCATTTTTTAAATTCATCCTTGTTGCTCGATAAATTGAGAAACGAACAGAGGCACCGTCAGCACGTTAATATATGTAGATTTTATTTGGTCAATTTGTTACAATTACGTGTGGGTAGGGCATAAATGGAAATCCGGGATACTTTGAGGCGAAATATGTAGCTCGCTCCTTGAAATCACACGCACATGCGTGCGAACGTGCGGTCCGGGTGCAGTTCGCACAAAAAATAAGGCAGGTGGTGCGGCGCGGCGCGGCGCGGCGCGATCGGCTCCAATCTGTTTTTTCAGTGTCCCTCAATTCGGTTCGTAGCCCGCGAACGTTCGCCAAAATCCATGAATAATTTACAGGTTGAAAGCTTTTCAGGCAAATATCCGCGACCGTTGATTTAAAATTCTGATTGACCGACGGTCCCGTCGCCATCGCCGTCGCCGTCCTCCACGCTACACGCCATCAACGATCTCACCTACACGTCGCGCGTCCGCCTCCGTCGCACCCCGTCGACGTCATCGGTCAGACGAGTTTCGATATCACCTATTTCATATGACGTAAAAATAGCCCGACACATCCGCACGGCTGTATATGAGCCACTCGAGCTCGGACCGGAATCATCGCGGTCGGGGGAGAAATTAAATGGGGATTTCGATTTCGAAAACGATTTATATACGTCCAACTGAAAATAGGAAAGAATTTCTTTTTTAGCGTTACCAAGGAGAGCCGGACTTTCGAAAAATGTTACGAATGAATATAAATCGGAAATATACAGCGTCTACGCGATTTTTCGCAAATATATTCTCCGTATCGGATTCAAAGATATTCTCTTTTTTTACCGTTTGATATTTCAGCAAGGATCTGATAATCCGACGGTCGAATCTGTTGAAATTTTGAACACACCCGTGTCGAGGACGAATAGTTAATGTATTTTTACGAGAGGGAAACGTGGGTTTTTATATCCTTGCGAACGAATGTAAAAAATAAATGTACCCATATCTAATACAGAAATGTTGGCTTTGGGCGTTTGAGGTGATACGCCGTGATCAATTTTAATCAGTGCAGTCGGTTATTTGTAATTTCTGGGCTTCCGCGAGGACGGTGTTCTCTCCGTAGTATACGTAACGTCGGAGGGTTGAAACCGCCCCAATACATCATTCTGTATCTCCACTGCTCCGAGCCACTGGCACTGCTACTGCTTTGGCGTATAGACTACGCTCATATTTCTATATTAGCAGAAAAACTCGGAGATCTACTCCTCTGCCGTATTTTTTTTTTTTTTCTCACGGATAAAAGAGAGGAGTAAAAAATAAAATGAAATGGAAGAAGAAAAGAGGAAAAGAAATCCGACATCTTCCGCCGTTTGTCTCGACATCGAACGTTCCGAATGATTCACTACCTACCCCATACATATATCGACGAATAAGATCTTTCACGGAATACGCCTTACGTTCACCGAATATATGTGTATACATATACACAGAGATACGCACCGGTTATAGCTGTACGAAATACATTATCTACCAAATGAATTTTTGAAAAAAGTCTTCTGGTTTACGAAAAAATTTTCAGTTCAATTCAATTAGAATTAAAGAAATCATTCGGATTTCTGTATAATTCAGTTTCTGTACGGTGCAAATCTATGTACAGTATCGTGATTCAGCTGTGCAAAAAGTTTCGAAGAATCGAGTTAAGGTCGCGATCTTCGTATCAAACCTTTAATCGAATTAAATCCAAGAGTGACGGCTTGACACGAAGCCACTGATATGTATAACAACGTTATTATGCGCGAGGATAATGAAATTATGTAGGAGTCAAGTTAGTTTCACGACAGATAACGGCAGTTATAGCCCAGCTGCTTCTCGGCCGGTACTAATATCGGTCATTCAGAGGAAGCGAACAATCCAGACGACTAACTCGCACTGTTACTTTCTATAATCTAAAACTGTGTTCAGATGGATTATATTTTCAAACAATTGAGTTCATCGTATTAGAGAGTTTTATGCACGTGAATCAGGCGAATTATGACCGGAGGTCACGATTTTTACGGGCATCGAATTATTTTTATTCATCATTCGATGCGGGTGGAAAATACGAATGTGTAAATAATTTTGTTGAACGATGTCTGCCGCCAAATTAGATTTCCGCAGCTATATTCGCAAGAATCGTCTCTAAATCTTCAGTCATCCTCGTCGTCCGCTTTTATGCTGTTTAGCATTATCGCATTACCATTTCATATAATAGCTGGAGGGCGTACCTCGATGTTGGGCTACAAGAAAATCGATAAAAAATCGGCGTATCGTATATATCGGCGAACTCGATCGTTAACGATTGTGTCGAGATGTACAATACTTTCCACAATCAGCTGGAGCATTGTCGAGGTAATACATTCGCGATAAGCGTATACGTATATGTATGTATATGTATAACAATTTGCATCGCGCAAAACCGCGCACGCAAATCGCGTTATCTCATCTCCAAGGTGAACGCTCTAAGACGGCCAATACTTCTGCCGGAAACTCATGCAACAAGTGCGTCATTAGATGGGGTGAGCTCGGGCGAATCATAATGCATAACTTTATCCAGGCGACGCCCTCCCCCTTTTGCCCCTCTGCCCTCCTCCTCTGTCTCTCTCGTTCTCGTGCCGGTACGTCGCGACGCTGTGGGGTACCTACTCGTCGTTATTATAGTCGTCTGCTTTTCCCGATTCACCCGGTGGAGATCTTCTGATTTTTTTTTTTTTTCTCTCCATTTTCATTCCTACAAATCGAGTCGAACTCCCATTCAAAACCCACAATTTACGCGTTGTTTTCATATACAAGCAATTAAACCTCAACGATCTACCCTACTCCGCATCGTGTCGAATGACTTGATGGTGGGAGATAAAAAAAAAAAAAAATGTATACATTCAAAGTTGATGGCGATGACAAAAGAAATGGAAAAAACTTGAATCCATAGTTAGCTTAAGTGAACATCACTTTTCTGGTGTTCGAAGAAATTACATTTCCCAATCGTCATATCGAGAACTGAATTATTAGAATGTTAATTAAATTGGTTTTCCGTTGAAGATCATTTTGAATTGCATGTACAGCGCGGCGGGCACTCAATCAATCACCTCGCTGTACCCTACAATAACGTAATTTTGCGAAATCCTTTTGAAGATTTGCGCATGTAAGGATAGCTCGTGGGATTCGGTTTGTTTTTGCAATCACGCGAATTCCACGGCGGTGGCGTAATGATCGGGGTTGAGGTTTGGAGAGTACGAGCTGCTGTTTAGTCTGATACTGATTGAACTAAGAATCCGCGAGCGGTTCAAGGAATTCGTGAAAGTAAATGTTTAATTAAAGTCTTTGTGTCGAGAGATTTTCCGCACGGTGATCATCGTCTATTTATCATGTCCTCTTCCCCTCGCCCTCCCCTCTTCTTTTCCTTTCCTTTCCTTTCCTTTTCCACCCATTTTCTTAGCTCCCCCTCGTTCTCTCATTCCCGCTAGCTTATCCGCGTCCTTATCCAAGCTCATTCGCTCGGTCGGTATGATAATCGGGTGAATTAAACTCGAGTTAGGGGATTCTTATTCCACGGGGAGATTCGCAAGTGGCAGACCCCGCGAACGGTCGAACGGGGTGGCGGACCCGACGAGGAAAAAAAACGCACCTCGGCGGAGAGGGGAAAAAATAAGATAAAACAAGGAGGGGAAAAGTCGTGCGAAGATATGAGTTTTGAAAAAAAAAAGAAGACGGGGGTCGCACGTCGAAACTCACCCTCTGTATATTCATACGTATTATAATCTAGCTGAGCCGGCGTTGATTCGTTCGGAGATCGTCGTACGCGATTTTTCAGCTCCATGGTTTTCCTCATATCTCTTTACGTGGAGATCAAAAGATGAAATTTCATATTATTGGAACGCTGTGTATTTTCTCATCCAGATCGTATATATTGTTACGTCCCACGGGACTCCTAAATTCAAAATTTTCAATATCCTCTAGGTTTTAACTAAACAAAGGTCCCAGAGATGACCATTCGAACCTGAGATCTTGCAGATGTGGAATCTGGAGAGTCGGTCGTAAAACCCTAGAATAGTCTAAACAAATCCCTGGTCCGCACGCACATTTTCAGGCCAAGACCCTTTTCTTCATATTGTAAACCACTCCGAGTTCGAAATATTCCATTAGCTTCATATATTGCTTCAATTATTAAGAACCAATTTTTAACATTTACTAATGAACAATTTTAAACCGTCTCCGCGTTAATAAAACATTATCAGACACTCATTACCCTTGTTAAATTGGAAGAATTCAGTCAAATTTCAATCTTATAATATAAAATCCGTAAAAAACATGATAGAAGGTTCGTTCAAAACACAAATAAATGATTCAAATTTACTAAGAATTTTCCATTCCGGAGTTGGTAAAAATCCAGTTTGTTCATTAAATAATAGTAAACTTTCAAAAACCGAACAATTTCCCGAGGATAGTAATAAAACTCAAGTGTTTGTACCCCAGAAAACTACCCCAGCATAACCAGGCCCAAGTGGGAGAAAAACTCAACCAATGGGATATTTTACACATTTCGAACAAAATAGATAAACACACACGATTGGAAGAACCCCAAAAGAAAATTCCAACCAATTGTAGGAATTTACAAAACACCGCCCTCAAAATCCTGGTATAAAAACCGGAACTCAACTAAAAAATCTTAGTTCACAGAATAAGAATAAGAATAAGAATAATTCAGATCAGACAGCCCAGTTCAGTTACGCAGTTCAGTTACATAGTCTCAGTTCCAGTCTCAGTTCCAGTCTCAGTAATACAGTTCCAGTCACAGACTAAAAAGTATCAGACAAAACTCACTCACTTAACTCATCCACCAAAAACTTAACTTCAGTCTAGTTTTCTAAAAGTTGAATCGGAAGTCCACCAGTGCAGTTCGCACCATCTTCTCCAATTCCAAACCAATTCGAACAAGGTGTTATTCTCATACATTCTCCACTCTTTCCAAAATTCTTACTTCCCCAATTCATTCCACTCCCGATTCTAACTTGAGTTTTTTCCTTTGATCAACTGTTAGTTAGTATTTTTATATTATAAATTTTGTATTTTATATTTTATTCTGGAAATATAACCACGTATTCATTCAAAATTCACCCTTGTTTCCAATAATTAATTCTTCAATTTTACCAATTTCAAATTTATTCAAAAGGAAAAGTCTGTGTCAAAACGGACTCGCTTTAACCGGCTGATGTTCGTTTTCCTCTAGATTTTCCTTATGAATCAGGCGGCTATTGAGAAACTCGCTTAACCCGGCTGTAGTTATCTCAAGAACCAAGTGATTCTTACGAGTAAATTCGATTTTTATATAAAATTCCATGAGAAGGAAAGCTGGACGCAGGGTCCAGTTACGTCGCCTTCAGAACCAACTTTCACAATCTATTGCAGTTCCCCAAAACGAAATTCCTCAGTTTATTTTGGATAGTTATTTTAATACGGAAAACTTACCTTCAACCTCTGATACCCCCGAAATCCCCAACCCTTCTACCTCTGCATCAGCCAATAATTCTTATCCCCGACAAATTCCAGTAGAGTTTAAACCTAATTTTCCCGATTATAAGCAAGTCAATAAATCAGATCCGAGGAGACAAGCATATAAAACCAAATCCCTCTTCGAGTAAAACATCATCCTCAAATTTCCCGTGTTATTATTAACCACCGCTATTTCCAACTTTGCACTGGTCTCGAGTCCCAGGTGAAAAGTGCTAGCACTTGGACCCAAAAAATCGAGACACACACTCTCCTGTTCACGTAAGATCCATCCCAAACAAAACTAAACCGATCGGACGTAACAGAAAAAAATTTTTTGGTGGCAGCGGTGGGATAGTTAACAGTGCACCAAGTGAAATAGAACGTTAATAATAACAAAATTTTAAGTGAATTCCTTAAATAAGTGCAAAAACTTCGAACTATGCAAATAAAATGCCAATAAATCGAACACCTAATAAAGAAATTGAACAAGATCAACCAAAACTAGATCCCCTGGATCTTCAGGCCAGCACATCCGAAGAAACCGGTGCCACACCTTCAAGGGTTCAAAATAAATCTCTTTTAGAAAGACTCAAAACAGGCAACATGGCCGTAAGTGACGATCATCATTATGTATCCATGAAAATCGCCTTAGAAGCTATCCCAGTGTACGATGGAACAAATATTCCGCTGACACAATTCATCGAGGGATGTGAAGAAGCAAGAGATCTACTACCTCCAACTGCAGAAAGTAGCCTAGTTAGATTAGCACGAAATAAACTTCGGGGTAATGCACGAGTTGCAATTCAAGATGCGCGATTTGAGAAAATTGGAGACTTTATCAATTATATTAAAAAATTGTACGCACCCGCAGAAACAGTGTACCAAGTTCAGGGGAAGTTAGGTAATATATTTCAGAAAGACAACGAAAATGTGGTATCGTATGCAAACCGCGTTCGAATCCTCGCGAAACGCATTAAGGACGCATATCAAAATGAACACGGAACTGTCACCGAAGAATTTCAAAAATCAGTCGAGATCAACGCATGTTCTTGTTTCAAACATGGTCTAAGGTCAGAAATCGAGATGCGAATGCCCGCGATCACAGGTTTCGCCGAAACTATCGCAGAAGCCGTTAGAATAGAAAAGGAAAATTTAGCACGCATGGGTTTGCGGAATCAAAAAGCTTACCGAGAAACAGGTCGTTTTGAACACAATAGAGTTAACCAAGTAGTTTCCGAAATCCTGGTCTGTCAACTATGTAAAAGAAAGGGTCATGCGGCAGATACCTGTTGGAAGTTTTTGAACAGTAGTAATCAGCCATATCCAAACGCCCCTACCAGTACAGAAGGAACAGATAAATATCCGATAGTTCAACAAGGGCAAGATCCTCAGACAAACAAAGGGAAAATGTGTCGCTATTGTAAAGCACCCGGTCATTTACTTGAGGAATGTCGTAAAAGAATGTACAATAATAGTAGAAACGAAAAATTTAGAAATCAGGGAAACGGATTTGCACCCTTGAGAGAGAGCGTGGCTCAAGGGGAGTCGGGTATTTCGATGACCCAAACGCGCCCAGTAACCGTAGCAAACACCAAAGAGGAGAACCGAAAATCGCCACAGTAAATGTAGTTCAATCTGGATATATAGCCACAGTCAAAATACAAAGTTGTGGATTCAAATTACCGGCAGTCCTCATGATAGATAGTGGCGCAGCTCCAAATTTATTGAAAAGGAAAGTGCTTGATCCCAATACGTATATAAATGAAACAGAAATATTGAAACTTAGTGGAATAACGGAGCATCATGTAACCACTTTAGGTTTTGTCACAATAAACATCTTAGGTTATAAAATTACTTTTCACGTGGTCGACAATGATTTCCCGATCAAAGAAGACGGAATTTTGGGATCCGAGTTCCTTGTCCAATGTCGAGCCAATCTCAATTACGCCAAGAACTGTTTAGTATGGGACGATATTGAACTACCATTCGAATCGGGAAAAGTCGTTATTCTTCCTGCTAGATCAAATACACCTTTTCATGTTATAGTGGCAAATCCGGAGATCCTTGAAGGGTATATACCTCGCATAGAAGCTGAGGGTATCATAACTGGTGATGCTGTCGTTAGGGTTGTCAACGGTTTAGCATACATGAGGGCAATAAATACCACAGAACGCGATATTTCCGTAGCGATTCCGACTCTAACAATCCGGCCTTTTGAAGAAAGTGCTAACTCCGAGAAAGCTGATGTTCACTTAGGTAGAATAAGCGTCGAGTTAGATTCTAAGAAGGCAGAAACCGAACCGCTACACAAACATGCTAATTCAAAATCCGAGCCAAGAAAGCTCAATCCTTCACTGAATCCTAAATCTAATTCAAAATCCGAGCCAAGAAAGCTCAATCCTTCGCTGAATCCTACGCTGAATCCTACGCTGAATCGTACGCTGAATCCTTCGCTGAATCCTACGCTGAATCCTTCGCTGAATCCTTCGCTGAATCCTACGCTGAATCCTTCGCTGAATCCTACGCTGAATCCTTCGCTGAATCCTTCGCTGAATCCTTCGCTGAATCCTACGCTGAATCCTTCGCTGAATCCTACGCTGAATCCTTCGCTGAATCCTTCGCTGAATCCTACGCTGAATCGTACGCTGAATCCTTCGCTGAATCCTACGCTGAATCCTCCACTGAATCCTACGCTGAATCGTACGCTGAATCCTTCGCTGAATCCTACGCTGAATCCTTCAGTGAATCCTTCGCTGAATCCTACGCTGAATCCTACGCTGAATCGTACGCTGAATCCTTCGCTGAATCCTTCGCTGAATCCTTCGCTGAATCCTTCGCTGAATCCTTCACTGAATCCTAAATCTAATTCAAAAACCGAGCCAGGAGAGCCCAACCCTTCGCTGAACCTTCAATTAGAATCGAAATCTAATAATAATATAGAAGAGCTAAGTCATTTATCAAATTCAAACACGGAGCAAAGTAAAAATGAAGAAAGAACAAATAGATTGTATGAATTATTACGACTCGAACATTTGAATTCAGAAGAGAAAGAGAGCATGAAAAAACTCATTATCAAACATTCCGATCGCTTTTACATACCTGGAGAAACTTTAAATTTCACTCCAGTACTTCAACATCGAATCACCACAGTTGATAACCGACCAGTGAACACGCGACAGTATCGGTTTCCACCTATTCACAAAGGTGAAATTAATCGACAAGTAGAAGAACTGATAGATAAAGAAATAGTAACATCTTCCGAATCACCTTACAATTCACCTATATGGATAGTCCCAAAAAAACCAGATTCCCAAGGCAACAAGCGATGGAGATTAGTATTAGACTTTAGAGCATTGAATGAAAAAACTATAGGAGATGCTTACCCATTGCCAAACATCACAGAGATCTTAGATCAACTCGGAGGAGCCAAATACTTTTCAGTATTCGATCTCGCGTCCGGGTTCCATCAAATAAAAATGCACAGCGACGATAGCCACAAGACTGCTTTCTCGACACCTTACGGACACTACGAATTTAGTAGAATGCCATTCGGGCTCAAGAACGCACCCGCAACCTTTCAAAGACTGATGGATAGGGTATTAATAGGTTTGCAAGGAGTAGAATTATTTGTATACCTAGACGATATAGTTTTATATTCTAGATCCCTGAGAGAACATGAGATAAAATTCGAAAAATTAATGGATAGGCTCAGGAAAGCAAATTTACAACTACAGCCTGATAAATGCGAATTCCTACGCAAAGAGGTCGCATATCTAGGACATATAATTTCGGAGGACGGAGTAAAGCCGAATCCGAATAAGATAATAGCAGTTAAGGAATTTCCACGCCCGAAAAATGCAAAGAATATTAAACAGTTCCTTGGTCTAGCTGGTTATTATCGCAGATTCATAGAAGGGTTTTCAAAGATTGCGAAACCACTCAGTCATTTATTAAAGAAAGATGTACCATTCCAATGGGATGATACTCACCAAACAGCGTTTGATCAATTAAAATTAAAATTATGTCAGGAACCAGTATTACAATATCCAGATTTCACGAAGCCTTTTTTAATAACTACAGATGCATCAGGTTACGCTATAGGAGGGATATTAAGTCAAGGTCCGATAAATAAAGATTCACCAATAGCTTACACCTCTAGAGTCCTGAATGGAGCTGAGTTAAATTATTCGACAATAGAAAAGGAATTATTAGCTATAGTATACTCGGTGCAATATTTCAGACCTTATGTATATGGCCGAAGTTTCACATTGGTGACAGATCATAGACCATTAGTATGGTTAAATTCAGTTAAAGATCCAACCTCACGTTTGATCAGGTGGAGGTTAAAATTAGCCGAGTATGAATACACCGTAGTTTATAAGGCAGGAAAGACGAACGTCAACGCCGACGCACTTTCAAGAAACCCTGTTGAAGGATCAACCGAAAGACGCGTACTACCGATCCAAAACGATCCAGATGAAGTCATGATCGACGATGGAACATACTCGAACGCGACGTTTTCCAAATACACGGGATCTTCGCCACAAAAGGTAGATATGATTGAAGAAGAAGAACTACCAGCTAGAAAATCACCCACAGTCACGATGAAAACTAGAAGTAAGACGAGTGCGAAAACCGATGCAATCCCATTTACAAGAGAGGAAATACTCCAGAAACGATGTATTAATCGTCAAACGAAGGTTGACATCCATAACTCGAAAGATAACGGAGATGAGCAGCAAAGCGATGAAGACCCATTTGAAGAGGATGATAGACCTTTAATTGATCGAATACCAAAATCAGTTGTAGCAAACCCTAATGAGTACGAAAACGAGGACGAAGAGGCCGACGAAGAGAGCGGAGAAGAAGAGAATGACGGAAGAACAAGATTACGGAACGTAAAATTACCTACGCTATATGAGTCACCAACAGAATCCGATTCGGACTCAGAAACGGAACCGAATCCTAAATCAGCCGCAGATAAATTTTTCTCGGACGAAGATTCCGATGAAGATAGTAACTCGTCAGAAAATGAAATCCCAGAAGATAACAACCAACAAGAAAAAACGTCCGACGACAATTTTTCAAATTCACGAGATCAATTAACCATGGAAAAAGATAATTACGCATACTTCATCACCCGAACAGGTAAACCATGCGATAAGGGATCGATGTTACTTTCCCAGCAAAAACAACTACCTGAGTTCAAAAATCCGCTGATTGGAGAAGTATCCATCATCAAAAGAGGAACTAAATACCATTTAGCCTTAGTAGCCAAAGAAAGTGAAGACACGATAGTTACCAAAGATATAGTCCCAGATTTAGCAAAATCATTGAGGAAAACGATAGATAGGTTTAGAATCGGTACAATAAGAATGGCTAGAACACCTAAAATAGATGAGGTCAGGTGGGACCGAATAGTTGACGAATTTCAAACCGCAATTAATGGCTGCGATGTAAAAATTACAGTTTGCATGGGATTAACTCAATATGCATCGGAAAACCAACGTCAAAATATTATAGAAGAAGCCCACTCTTCATCATTAGGAGGACACAAAGGTGTTACGAAAACCTACGCTAGAATTCGTCAAAGATTTTATTGGAAAAATATGAAGATAGACGTTCAGGATTTTATCCAGCACTGTTTGCAATGTCAATTAAAAAAATTATGCCGTGTCAAGACAAAGCAACCTATGATAATAACAGATACTCCACTCACAGCTTTCGACAAAATATCCATGGATATAGTAGGCCCTCTGCCGTTAACTAACAATAATAACAAATACATTTTGACAATACAAGATCACTTAACGAAATTTTGCTTAGCTGTACCTTTAGTCAGTATGACCGCTTCTTGCGTAGCGAACGCCTTCGTTAAGAGATTTATCTGTATATTCGGTTCACCTCGAGCTTTGTTAACAGATCAGGGAACGAATTTTATGAGCACATTGATGAAACGTTTAGCTAAACTATTCAAAATAAAACAGTTTAGAACAACAGCTTTCTACCCACAAGCTAATGGAGCTCTGGAAAGGTCACATCAAGTGCTAGTCGAATATTTAAAGCAATATGTAAAAGAAGACAGCGAATGGGACGAATGGTTAGATTTGGCTACGTTCTCATATAATACCAGCGTCCACGAGGGAACTAAGTTCACGCCATTTGAACTGGTTTTTGGAAATTTAGCACGTCAACCCTCCAGCGAAGAAATAGAAGACGAGGAACCTTTACCAACATACAATGAATATCTAATGCAAATGATGACACGAATTAATGTTGTACAAAAATTAGCACGTCAAAATCTTATAAACGCCAAACAAAAATCCAAGCAGTACTATGATCGAAAAATAAATCCTCAAGAATTCAGAATTGGAGATAAAGTATTCCTGCTAAATGAACCGAAGAAAGGAAAATTCGGGGACCAGTATAGTGGTCCGCATAAAATTATAGAAGTCTTACCAAGTGGTAATATAAAAATTTCGCACAAAAATGCAACACGCGTTGTACATGCCAATAAATTAAAACACTCACACGTAACTATGCAAGAAGAAGAATAATAACCCACTTGCTCTTACATCTGGGAAAACCACGACCTGGAAGCCCTAGCGCACCCGAAGAACCTGAGTCAGCGGCCATCACAACGGGAACAGGAAAATGTGACCCTACCCCCAACGCAGCCCCTCAAAACAGTGGATACCCTCAGTTGCCCATTGAACATTGAAGAAATAAGCTGCATCGAGACCCCTACACTCCCAAATTCAACTCAGAATCAGGTTCCATACATCAAAATTTAAGATCATTGCCTTTTGCTTTTCTTATTTTCTTTTTTTTTCCCTTCCTCTTTTCTCAAAATATATTACTATAATCCCACTTTCAAAATGAATAAATAAAACCTTTCATGTTCCTTTTGTATTTCATATACCTATACGTTTTGTGTAAACATACCTACTAATTATTTAATCGCAATATTTTTGTAAACCTTACTCAATTACATACATGTTATTGACAATTAGTTTAAAACTTCGCTTTAGTTAATTGTAAGATTTCTCTGTTCAACCTGTATACGATATCGCAGATTCCACTTTCTGAATGAACGCCAGGCATCCTTAAGACCCCTAACGTTCAACTCAGGGGGGGAGATGTTACGTCCCACGGGACTCCTAAATTCAAAATTTTCAATATCCTCTAGGTTTTAACTAAACAAAGGTCCCAGAGATGACCATTCGAACCTGAGATCTTGCAGATGTGGAATCTGGAGAGTCGGTCGTAAAACCCTAGAATAGTCTAAACAAATCCCTGGTCCGCACGCACATTTTCAGGCCAAGACCCTTTTCTTCATATTGTAAACCACTCCGAGTTCGAAATATTCCATTAGCTTCATATATTGCTTCAATTATTAAGAACCAATTTTTAACATTTACTAATGAACAATTTTAAACCGTCTCCGCGTTAATAAAACATTATCAGACACTCATTACCCTTGTTAAATTGGAAGAATTCAGTCAAATTTCAATCTTATAATATAAAATCCGTAAAAAACATGATAGAAGGTTCGTTCAAAACACAAATAAATGATTCAAATTTACTAAGAATTTTCCATTCCGGAGTTGGTAAAAATCCAGTTTGTTCATTAAATAATAGTAAACTTTCAAAAACCGAACAATTTCCCGAGGATAGTAATAAAACTCAAGTGTTTGTACCCCAGAAAACTACCCCAGCATAACCAGGCCCAAGTGGGAGAAAAACTCAACCAATGGGATATTTTACACATTTCGAACAAAATAGATAAACACACACGATTGGAAGAACCCCAAAAGAAAATTCCAACCAATTGTAGGAATTTACAAAACACCGCCCTCAAAATCCTGGTATAAAAACCGGAACTCAACTAAAAAATCTTAGTTCACAGAATAAGAATAAGAATAAGAATAATTCAGATCAGACAGCCCAGTTCAGTTACGCAGTTCAGTTACATAGTCTCAGTTCCAGTCTCAGTTCCAGTCTCAGTAATACAGTTCCAGTCACAGACTAAAAAGTATCAGACAAAACTCACTCACTTAACTCATCCACCAAAAACTTAACTTCAGTCTAGTTTTCTAAAAGTTGAATCGGAAGTCCACCAGTGCAGTTCGCACCATCTTCTCCAATTCCAAACCAATTCGAACAAGGTGTTATTCTCATACATTCTCCACTCTTTCCAAAATTCTTACTTCCCCAATTCATTCCACTCCCGATTCTAACTTGAGTTTTTTCCTTTGATCAACTGTTAGTTAGTATTTTTATATTATAAATTTTGTATTTTATATTTTATTCTGGAAATATAACCACGTATTCATTCAAAATTCACCCTTGTTTCCAATAATTAATTCTTCAATTTTACCAATTTCAAATTTATTCAAAAGGAAAAGTCTGTGTCAAAACGGACTCGCTTTAACCGGCTGATGTTCGTTTTCCTCTAGATTTTCCTTATGAATCAGGCGGCTATTGAGAAACTCGCTTAACCCGGCTGTAGTTATCTCAAGAACCAAGTGATTCTTACGAGTAAATTCGATTTTTACATAAAATTCCATGAGAAGGAAAGCTGGACGCAGGGTCCAGTTACGTCGCCTTCAGAACCAACTTTCACAATCTATTGCAGTTCCCCAAAACGAAATTCCTCAGTTTATTTTGGATAGTTATTTTAATACGGAAAACTTACCTTCAACCTCTGATACCCCCGAAATCCCCAACCCTTCTACCTCTGCATCAGCCAATAATTCTTATCCCCGACAAATTCCAGTAGAGTTTAAACCTAATTTTCCCGATTATAAGCAAGTCAATAAATCAGATCCGAGGAGACAAGCATATAAAACCAAATCCCTCTTCGAGTAAAACATCATCCTCAAATTTCCCGTGTTATTATTAACCACCGCTATTTCCAACTTTGCACTGGTCTCGAGTCCCAGGTGAAAAGTGCTAGCACTTGGACCCAAAAAATCGAGACACACACTCTCCTGTTCACGTAAGATCCATCCCAAACAAAACTAAACCGATCGGACGTAACAATATATAGGCTTACGAATTTCAAGAACCTAGCGGGATAACGCGGATTGGATAAATTGCATGAAACTGAGAGGTTGCAAAATGACAGGGAGAGATACAAGGTGCACGTGAAATATAAAGTGCATTCTCATGTCACCGCGGGCGCTGATATCTTCTATCGTTTTTATTTATCTATTTTTTGCCCCGTATCGTGATATATGTATTGTACATACAGTATGTATACGAATATATAACGCAAGTATAGACCGTGCGTTTTGTTTGATTTTTGTTCGTATTTTGTGGTGATTGTGAAACGGAAACGGATGTCCGCACTGTGAGAAATGGCCGCTGGCGCGCTTCCGGCGTCAAGTGCGGAATACCCTGTATACGCGTACACCACCCCAACCAACCCCGATATTACCAGAACACCGGAAAATGTCCGCGACAAAGTCACGTGCAGAAAAATCCGTAACCACTTACTGTCGGGGGCACGAAAATTTTCAACGACTCATCTTATATTCTCGTCAAATCTAAAAGAAAATACTATCTTTTCGCCCATCTACTACATTTTCCAGAGTTGAAGCGGATCGAACGCGTTGCATAAAATTTTTGCATCGCGTGACGAATTCCGGTTTAAATTTAAAATCCAAAAAAAGGGTGTTGACAGTTTAATCGCGACAATAATTTTGCGCCACGCGGAAGGCAAACATTTATATTATATAGCGACTGGTGAGCCGTATAGGGAGAGAAGTTTTTGGTGTTAAGAATAAAACGGTGAGTTATAAAATGCAGCGATAATGAGGCTTCCCCAAACAGATACTTTACCCGACTTGTGTCGTACAAAGCATTTGAAACTCTTTGCATTTTTAAACAAAGCCAACTGTCGCCTCGTCTACTACCTCACCTCTTAACAATTTCTAGTAGGTAAATATACACCTATAAGTATATATATATATATACGCGAATACCTTCAGTGTACATATACTTATGCTATATAGGTGCAGCGTACTGAAAAATTCGCGTGTAGGTATAAGCAGCTGCTGATGGTGGAATCTTTTCATATATCTGCTTCGTAAATTTTTTATAATCCGAAAATCGTATCGCGCTTTCCGATTCCCTGACTCGGTATGAACCATTTTGAAATTTTCTATTTCATAGACGCATTCTACCGAGTAATTCGAACGTAATAGGAAAAAAAAAGAAACGTGAAATACTTCCGAGAGCTTGTATCCGGCGCGGGCCATTGGAAATAATTTTTTCCAACTGATACAAATGCTGTATGAGAGGGATTAATGAATATCATGCTCGTTTATATAAAGATTAAGTGAAAACAGTCGCGGAATTGATAAGTTAATAATCCCTTTTTTTTTCTGCTTTTACTCTTCTTTGTTCGACGACTCGAGAAGACGAGATGATCAATTAGAAAATCGATTCGCAGCGTGTATACCCTAGATTGTGTAAACTGATCTTTCGAAACTTGTTGAGAAGATCATTTTCTGCGTGATGACAGAGTTTTGTAGCGCATATATAGATTAAGATGGGATAGTAATTTTGCCGTAATTTTTGACATCGCAATTCACAATCAACACCCTACACTTAGAGAGACCTGGTATTAGCGCAACCTACGCAACCTTTTGTCAACTAGATATTACTCTCTACACTTAATTAACTCTCCACACTTTACTATGTATAACCGCAGAGCTACTATACCGTGTGTTTATAACTAGATATACACGTACGACCGTTTAAAATGAATGTGGCTTATACGATGGTTCGAGGGAGATCTGAATTTTATACCGCGATTACTTCAACTTTGGGTTACACGAGAGAAGCCGCCGTTTTTCCCACGGAACCCACGTGTAATTAGAAAAATGGGGTCAAGACTCGCTCAAATTCATTTCAGTTAATAGGGATCACCCGAAGGTATATCGGTTGATGAAAATAGAAGGGAACCACGGAACTCCCGTACCGCCCTGTATACCGAAAAAAGCGAGAAATCTGATCACATGAATTCTCATTTCCAGACGTCCGCTGTTATTCAAAAATTATTTTTGCCCGAATGTAGTTTTCCATGAGGATTTAGGAAAAGTTTTCTCATATCGTTCTTTGTTTCAGGAAACTTCTAGACATGTGTTGAACATTTAGACCGGACTGCTGGAATGGAGCTTGTCCTGCGACCTATTCTTCTTTTACTGTCAGGTGAGTCGACGGATAATGATAATTATGATTTCATTAGATGATTTTTTAATCCAATATCTGAATAGTCGAAAAATTAGAAATGAAAGAATGATAAAGACCTCGTCGTCTCGCTCTCTTTCCTTTTCGTTGCGAAAAAGTTCGAGTTACATTGTACTCTTTGTCGGTAATATGACTGCGTAAAACGCGTGAATAATTGACCCAGAAATTTAACTCTGCTTTTGCGAATCAATAATTTATATATTTAAACCCCTATGAATAATTTACGTGATGAGATGAGCTCAAACATTGTTCCTCGATGAATGATATTCCGCATACTCGCCGGTACAGTGGCTGTAACATAAACGGCTTACAGAAATACAGAAATAACTGTACACATACAGTTCACTGAATGAATGAATAGAATGTCTATTAATTATTAGGCAGGAAGGGTACAGATTCTTTGTCAAAACAAAGACTTTTGAATTCCTGGTCTCCGATTTCCTTTAGAAATTTTTTCAAACGTAATACTTCCAAGCCAGAATCCATACCCATGCAGGAGCATTTTTAAATCAGAGCTCTCATCAAAGACGCAAGTTTTGGTTTGGAAGAACTATGTTTAAAAATATTTTCAAAGGAAATCGGAGACCAGTAAATGAGTTCAAACGTCTCCGTTTTGACGTGGAATATCCCAGGTGTATGCATTCACGATTCCGTGATTGTTGAACGTGATTGTCGCCCCGGCGTCCGTACGAATGGAATCGCAAATCTCAAATCTCTCGAATGAAAATAGAAAAAAAGCACAGGCAAACTGATCCGGAAAAAGCTGGAAATGAAATCAAAAACAGATGAACAAACAAGAACATATATTAAACAAAAATATATCAAAATAGAAACGGTATATTCTCGTTACACCGGAGTTCCGTTTGATGCCGATTTCAATTTGATAAACACGATATCCTTTCAACTGGAGTGAAAAAAAAAAAAAAAATGGGTCAAACCCAGTGGTCAAATCTAAAACTACCAGATTCTGTTTTCGATATCCCTCTCTATAATTAAAAAAATTTGTACCAGAAACAAATGTAAGACAGAAGATTTTTAATAATCGGTCAGATTATGATGACAAGCGATCTGTCACAGTATGAAGTTCGCCGCAACGATGACAAGAGAACTTCGTTATTTTGACAGATTCAATATTCGTCACACAGATGTTCTGCTCTGACACAAAATTGACGTGGGTATTTGCTGACATGAAAAACCCAATTTTAATCATATTCATTCATAGCGCATAATTGTAATCATAAATATTATCATTTTTCAATCAATCCATATTTTTCTATCACATAATTCAAAGTTTCAAGATTTTTGAAAATTCAATTTTCGTCAGTTTTTTTTTTCAAGTTTCTTCGTTTCTTCCGCATCGATTGCACCCCCTAAATACCCAGTTGCCATTTTCATCACCTACATGTCGTTTACACGCGGCAAACCTGACGAACTCAAGCCTCAAGCCACTCAAGTAGCCATCAAGCGCGCAAACCCCAACCGAAAAAGGTCTGTAGCTCCGTATACTGGGACATTTCCGGACACGACCCAGTGCTCGAAATCCTTGCATTTAGGTCCTTTACCTACCCTGTCATTTTGGCCAAAGTTATCGCTAACACCACCGTAGATCGTTATGGGTGCTTTTGCACTGTGCTGTAGTTTGTTATGGCGCAGGGAATCGGGACGTCAAACGTTGGTCCTGCTGCAGCTGGTATTTATCGACGGCAATGATCGTATCCCAAAGCTATCGGATATTGCGGACTGGTGAATAACCATAAGCATAGTCCTGAGGGCCGCACTATGGGGCGTTGGTATACACTTACGATTAGAACGCAAACAGTAGTCGTGGGATTCATGGGGGGAGAGGCGTAGATTACAGAAATCGACGTTCGCCCGCAGAATCACTACACCGAATACTCGCGCCCCTTCTACCTCGTAACACGGCTCTCAAAAGGGACAGATGCTTCTGTTTGAAAACGTCTGTCGTCAGGACTTCCGTCGACTTGATGTAATTACCGTCTAACTTCTTGACACAATTCGCAACGCGAGGGAAACAAATATTAATACCTGATCGCTGCCAGCGACGCGTATCGCTCCGAACTTGGATTTCGTTTGGATTTCCTTTTTTTTTTTTTTCTGCTGTTTAGCAATTTTCGTGGAGATTTCCATTCGCAATATGCTAACGGAAATTAGGAGAAAAGTAAAAAAAAAAAGAATAGGATAGGATAGATTCCAAATCTGTGTATAGAAATAAAAATGGCCATTTCGAGTGAACGAACCGGTAGAAAGAGCAGATGTATAGACGTACAGGTATCTATATGGATGGCCATCGTGTACATCGATGTGCGAAAGCGGAAATGGACAGTTGCCAACTTCGATTTTGGATACACCAGCAAAATTGGCAACGACGGGTGGTAGGCAAAGGGGTTGTGTGCGGTGGAAGTGGAAGGGTGGCGGAGAGGGCTCTAATAAGACTAATAGCATCGGGGCGCATATTTGTGGTTTGCCATGAAAACGAAATAGTGCAGCTGCGTGCTAATTAAATTCGTCTACTTACAATTAGCTGATATTCAAATTTATCATCATTCCTTGAAATCGATCAATTTCTAATTTTTTTTTTTTTTTTTTTCTTTTTACCCCAATATGAACGACCGAAAGAAAAAAAAAAAGGAGAAAATAGCGAGACGATGGCAATTTATCGGAATATCCTCCCGAGGTATACAGTTTTCGTAGACAGTGCCAAGTATGTATGTACACATATGTTATGTATACTAAATGTACATGCAGCGAAGTGTTGTCCATATACCGCGTTTGTCATACTACATGGTCTGTGAAAAATTTGGAGAGTGAAATTCCCCGAACTCTTTTCCTCCAATGATTACGGCAATCGGTACAATTTTCGCAATTGCTACAACTGGCAACGGACCAACGAATTGTTCCTGATTTTAGCAATCCTATCAACTTTCCTCTCCCTCTAAACCTTTTCCCCATATCGTATCGTATCGTATCGTATCGTATCGTATCGTATCGTATCTCACCGGTCCGATCGGTTTCGGAGATTACGAAATACGCTTGAGAAAATATATCGTGTCATCACTCCGCTTCCGTCTGTCTCTCGAAGTGGAATTTTCTTAATAGGCATATCCTACCGCATGAAAAATCACGGTATCGTATCGTCGATAAGTAACGGTATTAGACCTCCTCGCATATATGGGACGCGACTTTTCCGAGTTAGCAAAAGAAACCGAAATATTACTCAAAAGTTGAATAAGGGACAGATTCGGTCTGGCGGATATGAAATTAATTCATAGTATTTATACTCATTATTATATTAATTCAGTCTGGGAAGAATCCGGTGGTATTATATTCAACGTTGCTTTGTTTTACCAAGCCAATTACAAGATACTGCGTTTACGAAGGCAGGAGAACCACATAAAGCATAATTTCTACGTATATATATACGTGGTATACGCGGAGTTAGATAATAACAATAAGGGAGAGTAGGTACTGCTGATCCTCAAGAGCTTATGTTACGTACGTATATTTGATATTTCATAATTGGATCCGTATAACGATACGCTTATATCCGTGTCATTAGATAGGCGGCCGGAAGATTGTTGGATGTCACAGTTTACGTGGAACAATGCTAGACTATAACAAATTATCGACTTGAGAAAACGAAAAAAAAACAGTCGATCCGTTATCGAGATGCGATTCGACAAGGGATCTTATCACATCTCCATTATAGACTCATCTTTTCATTTTATGGGGGGTGGTTATACTATATCTTCGTTTGCCAAATCGGGTCTATAAGGATATACCGAAATTTCATTTCTCATCAAGTTCCGCATCGGAGCGACTGAAAAAAATTGACCCTGTATCAATGTCGATATCGGAATGTAGTTTTTCGTGATTTTTCTATTTTACTGCACTATCGTGCGATGGATGTTGAAATGCATATTGCTGTATATATATATATATATTCTGCCAATATGGCGTTCGAAGTTGATGTACGGATGCGTAACGCATCTCGTCTGTAATCTCTGTGACTGTTACTGACAACCGGGAGACCCTCGGAAGAGTAGTTGCTATGAAAGGTAGACATACCTACCTGTATGACATATTCCTGGTACACATAGAGATAGATACGCACATGTACCAACGGAAGTGCTGTACCAATATACCCATACGCCTCGGCTACAGCCGATTCCTAGCTGCCGGTGGTGCCGGTGCTGGGGGTACGTCGAACCCAGAGTATGCCACGGATGACATGTAATCGATCACGAGCACTTTGCTGACACTTCCGCGGTGAAGTGCTTACCGGTCGGTTGTCGAAATTCACTCGTTGGGTGGGAAAACCATGGGTTCGGATCTACAACTAACGCTATGCTCCGACCACGCAGTACTACCCTATGCTACGTACATCGTATTATTCATACGGTTATCTTTATCATATATGTAAATGGAATCAGAGCTTTGCTTCGAGTGCATTACATCGGTTTATCCCCTGTTTATACCTCGCTCGTATGGGGCTTCCTGTCTAGTCGGATCTTTTTTTCATCGCCTTCGCTATGAACTTCTCTACGGTTGATCAAAGAAGTCGTTAACCTTTCTAAGTAGGTGCAGGAAGTACGGTGCACTTACCGGGTTATATTCTTTGTTTTTTGCTTCTTTTTTATTCGTAATTCTTAAACGTAAATTTTACAAATTCTATTCGAGTTCGGAATTTGTTTTCCAGCGTAATATCGCTTTAATTTATGGAATATCGAAAAATTCGGATCTTTACGGTATGTAGGTGCGAATTTGCATGCTGTAGCGAGAGTATTCCAGTCTTCAGAATTTTATGGATGAAAGAAAAGGTCTCCCCAGTTTGTTTGTTTTTTTTTTTTTTTTTTGTTTTCTTCTCCTCTGTTGCAAGCGAAACAGTGTCGACGGTTTAACACCTGACAAAGTATGTACATGAGGGAAAAAAGTGTAGTGCGCTGGGTACACACTATACATTACGAGTGTGTAACGCGAGTCGGTATAACCGGGTGACGATCATAAATTTCAAAAGATGCAAACTTTGGATGAAAAAGGAAAAAAAACAGAAACAAGGAAACTGTTCACCGAATCGCAAACAAAGGGAAATTTATACACGTCCACGATATATCGAGGGGGTGCGTGCGACCCGTGGGTAGAGAAAACCGGAAATCCTTTTCAACGTGATCAATGTCCACTCCGTTCTCCCCTCTCGTCATATTTCCGGCGATCCTCTCATTTTGAAAAAAGATATTTTCGACTTTTCCAGTTGAATCGCGACTAAAACGCGCCCCGTACACGCGCAATATCTCAGCGGGATTCGGTTTCTCTGGAGCATCAGGAAGAACAGTCGTTGAGCGAAATGAGAAGGGTTGAGCGAATAAATTCAACGATCGCCGCAAGGCGCTCGGTCGCGATCAATCGAACCACCTGAGCTACCCCTACGTACAGCTGCTCGATAGTTATGTTTATGCAAGTACCTATAAGTCCGCTTTTTATTCCTGGAGGGATGTTTGCCTCGGTATTTTGATTCATATTTTCATCCTAGCGTATCCATCATACGTCCGCTCCCATCCAATCCATCATCCCTGCGGCGCATATAACCGACCGACCCCGCATCGCACACGTGTGTACGGATGATGTGTATACGTGGAGATGTTAATCCGTGTGTTCTCGCAAACATGTGGATAGATACCTGCTTTGTAGAATCTGCGGTCTCGCACGTGTATTGCACGTTTCTACCTTGCGTTGGAATTGAAACCGCAACCCTCGCCGCAACCTGTTATGGACTGACAAGACCCTCGTATCTTGGTCATGTAATAACGTACTAGTTTGACTTTCCACTTGAACGATATCATAATTAGCGGAGATCTCCTCCGTGCATCCGTGGATAATGTGCAACGTCCTACGATATCCGAGAGCAGTCTCTACCCACTCAACTACCTTCGATGCAAAGGATGAGGAAAAATATTTCCATGGAACAAACTTGACGTCGCTAAAGTTTCGACACACCGTTTGATTCGTAGCGAATAAAAGTGAACACGTATAAGGTACTTTTCGTTATACCTATGCACACATTCTATGAATCTCTACTGATACGCAGTTGAAAGAGAGACTCGAAATTCGATCGGATAGTGAAAGGATTCATAATCGCAAAAACGGAGCAATTCACACCCCGGTCAAATTGGACGGATGCAGATGATTGTGCAATTTGATTAATCGGTGATTTTCGAAGTCCTCGTCTCTAATACGAGTCGATTATCGGAACACTACTCTCTGCGGTAGGAATGCCGGTTTCACGCTACCCCGATATTTTCAACGATCTTCCGAATCCTTTACGCTGTATTGAAACAATCCCGAGCACAGGATGATATAACCGTCGGTATTATGGTATGGAGTGCCACCGCCTATCTACGGCAGAGGTATACGAATGTGCGATACACCGTAGCGCATCAACGGTTCACATTCCGATATCAATTGTTATCGATGTCTACAGCAGCAACGGCAGTAGCTCTATCGGGTAATATGAAAGAGTACGGATATCGCGAGCGATGTACGTATTTCCATCGTTTCGGTCTTTCTCACGGTCGTTGATTCGCCGTAAATTTCAGTCCCGATGCTACCCATGAAACACGTTACACGTGAAGAGACGGTGACGAAGAGGACACCCACCCCCTCTCATTTTCATCCGGCGTTATTCCATCTTCCGTACGTCGATATTCACCGCTAACGATATCGGCGCTTCTTCGAGGTCTACCGAGAAGATCCCACGATGTAGAAGCAGTGCCCCCGATAGCGGGAGGTAGAATATTTCTGAACGTCTCGAATGACTCGAGATTCGGAATATCGCGATGGGTATAAGGTATGTTTTGACTATAGTTCTTCTTCATAATTTACGGCATGAGCTTCGAACGCGAGGCAAGGAAGGGTTCGGCGGTGGTATACAGCTGTGGATCGGGTAGGCGAGCTTTCTCTATATCGAACGATGGATGGATGGATCGAGTGCACATCGTATACCGATATAATCCGCTTAGGGCATCGCAGTAGTCTGACGGACCAACCCACACTCGGCGAACCTAATCCCCAGAACCCTGTAACCGTGCAGGCGGAGTTCCCCGTGGACCGGCGAACCAGCGTCAACCCTACCAAACCTGACCTAACAGCTAAACCCGGTTGAACCGAAATCTGCAAACTAGGAGCAAACCGAAACCGTGAAATGATCTATTCGACTCGCCAATTCAACGCTAATATCTCCAGATATCGCTGGTGTAACATCGCTAAACCGAGTTTAACCCCGATGCATACTAACGCGTCTAATCAGAACCGCGTTTCATTGATTTACCACCTATAAACGCATAAGGGAAAACCGCAGATAGGTAGGTACGTGTACGTGTATCGTGTACCGGTAGAATAACCGACACCTTACATTCATTCCGATCAAATTCATCGACGCCTCCCACCGCTCTATCCAACCGTCAGCTTTTTTTACACAACTTTTTACGCTCCATCCGAAGCTGTACGACTCGCGAAATTGTTTCGCATACTTTACCCCAGACTTTAGTCACAAGATTTCCAAGTAATTAGTTTCCACGCCAAGTGTTTGAACACATTCCTCGGGCAAACATGCGTAATTTCATTGTTCTGCCATTGAAATTAAGTGCTCGCTGTCCTCGCCACATCGCGTCGTGATCTAACTGCGTGGGTACACGCGAATAGGACGTGTGTTACACGCTCATAATTTGAAGCGAGAGGATAAGCGTTTTGTTTTTTTTTTCTTCTTCTAGCAATTTGATGAATTAGACACGCTTTTCTGATTGGCAACTGCCATGAGAGTAGGTAAAATAATTCAGACACTCGGTTGGCTTTAATTACACGACAGTGTACATATACGTTCATGTATGTACGTACATAAACTCGTTTATATTGATATGATGACAGCTCGATCGGGACGGCCGTGGCAGGAGTACATGCCCGTAGTTCCGAATATGAATGGCGTCGCGTCCGATCGATAAATCCGACGAAAATGAAAAGTGCTAAATCAAAATTAATGTAAAAGCTTGTCAACGCCGTTTCGGATGTTCGCGTGTAATGAAAAACAATTTTTCGAAGTCGTCGGCACTCTATTTTTTTCGTAAATCGAATCAGTGAAATTTTACAACTCGCCGACTATTTTTTCGTCGAGTTTCGCGACGGTCGCGTCGGTCTGAAAATTAGAAAAAAAATTCAACGACGGTCGAGTGTCTATCCACATCCCGAGAAGAACGCGCGAAAGGAAGCATTTGATTACGAAAAATTGTTGATCTATTTTTTTTTCTCTTTTCGTACATCGATTCTGACGTGCGAGGAGAAGGTGTCATTGTCTTCTGAAGACACCGACACCTCGTGCGTTCTTGAAAACGAAACAGAGAAGGGGGTGACGGAAAGACGGACAGACACTCGTGACGCGGGCCCTCCGGCCGACACCCGCAAGAATACCACAAAGAGAGATTTTATTTAATTAGCGAGTTGTACCAGTCTGCAAAAGCTCTCGACTCGTACAGCCCGCGGAAATGGCTTTGTGTTCGGGGAGGCAAGAATCCATTTTATACTTCAACTTTCCATCGAAGTACCGGCGCACACGCTTCTGCTGCCGTTCTAACATATCCACGTACCTCCTCTCTATGCAATCCCGTTGGTATACCGACTACCGTGTACTTTTTCCACGGGATGAATTCCTCACTCGTCTAGATGGAAAAGAGACACGCTCTCCTCTTCGGTAGATTCGAGTTCCAATCGTTTCTGGCGATATACGTAGGTGCTCATATCCTGTACGGTACACGGTCGTGGAAACGCTATCGCAGGTACAACGGCGATTGAAACATTGTAATTCTCAAACGTTTCAACGACCCCGATATACTTGAGGCACTTCGGAAAGTATGCGGGCCACAGGGACCGATTGTAGTTTGTCTGAGGATTATTTCCGTGCAGACTCTTTCCGCACGAAGGGAACTATCGTCGGGGTTCGCACTCTCTAGTAATTACTTTTGCGATAGGAATCGCTCAATCTTTCCTGCAACTGGTTTAATATTGCGCGGGATCAATGCGGTATAGACATACCTACGGGCTTGAAACGTGTAACAATGTAAGAAATAGAACTGGAAGTTTGATGTACGGGACTCGATATCTTATTTTTTCTTTTCTTATTCTTTATTACTCCGCAAGTTCGTCAAACTATGGAAAAGTGCATTGAAAATGTTCCGTAGTCGAAGATCGAGGCAATAAGTTTGATCAAATATTTGACCTTTATCGCGGGTCTGCGAAACTAATTTATATTCAACATCACCCCGTCCGTCAGCTCAGCGTCGCAAGATTATTGCATGTTCGCCCGGCTCTTGGTATCGGTAGGGAAAATTTTCAAACTAATTTTCTTTGAGGATAAAAATAACGCCTACTCTTCCATGTGCAACGCACGATATCAAATATTTATGGTTATATATATATACGGAACGCAGATGAGTCCTTTATAACAGAAACACCCACTTTTATATGTACGTATATATTTTTTTTTTTTTTCATTTCATTGCGCTTCAGACAGTTTTTTTCATTATTCCTATTTCTTCATTTTTCCCGTTTTTAGCTTATTTCAATTTCGTATTTTCGCACCTATTCATCTACCCTAGCCGAACGCTCCCTATTTCAGTTTCTGCAGCTTCGCGCTTGGTGATCTTCCTTTGTAAGTCTCGGCTTTTTCTCCCATCCTCGCGATCCGCAATATTCCCTTCTTCTCTCATTCGACACCTACACGCGAGCGAATTTTATACACATATATATATATATTTTGTCCCGCTACGGAGATCTGTAAAAATGGCATGGAAAAACCTACGCATCCTTCCGAGTCCTGCAGCAACAGGATCGGCATCGACATCGGAATCGGAAGCAGGTAGCGCAAGGAGTCGGCATAGACTTCGAAAAGGATATAACTATGCTTATTGTTAGTACGATTCAATTTATGCTTCCCTTCCCTGCAATTCGAATACGGCGATCCTTGTGAAGTAATGGATTTTCCTATGGAAAATGCTTTTTTCAATTTTTTTTTAGAAATTTTCTGTCTCTGAAAACATGTTTCTTGCATTTCACAACGCGAATGGTATCAATTTTTGAACGTAAAAACAAATAAGCTCGTCGCTTCTACGATTTACATCGGAATACATGTAACCAAATATTTTCATTTTCAACATAACTTCACCCCGGAATGCAGCAGCATGGCATCGACCAATTTCCAAATAATTTCAATCCCGTATCCTTTGCGGACGTTATTACACAGATAAAAAAGAAAAGATGAAAAAACTCATCCTCTGCGGGGAACTGTAAATACGAATACATCGAGTGTATCGGTCGTGATTCTTTTTTTCCCACTTTTCATCCGCTCAAAGGTTTGAGAAATTATCCATATCTCGACGCTGGATATCCTGATGTACAAATTTCTATATCTTTTTTTTTTTTTTTTTTGCCATCTCTTTCTCAATTCGTATGTAATCAGCTCCGGAGAAAAGTTGTAATAGTGCTGCAGTAGTACGTTTTGTGTCTATATTCAAATCCGTGGTACAGGATCGGTACCTAGAAGTGGTATAGGTATAGCCAGGAGTATCGGTACGCGGCATAGCTTGCATAAATCCTACATCTAGGTAAAAAGTGCGTTTGAAGTGGAATGCTATGATGAGTTCCGCAGCGAGCTTTCGAAATGAAAACGAATAGCGAGCTAGCTGCTGCTGCTAGTGCTGTTGCTGTGCCCATAGAGCAAGAGTTAAAGCGTGGGTGCCACGCACGTTGCAGTATAAAAAGAAGGGACGAATCGTGTTCCGGGTTGCTGCAAACACGTATTATATTGTCTTTTCGTCCGCAAGCACTTCCACTTCATTTGAATCGTCGAAAGCATTTTACTTTTTTACTATTCCTCGCACAACAACGCCAGAGTGCACGGGGATCGCGTCGCAATATAACACGTCCGTGATCCGTTTCGGAAGGAAAACAGCGAGGGGGCGAATAGGAGAAATTCGGCCATTTATTTTTTATTTTTTTTTTGGTTCGATTTTATTTTAACGTAAAAATTGAAAAGAGCAGCAAAGCAACCGCAGAGTGTCGTTTAATTTTAATTGCTCCCCCTCCCCCCTTTCGGATTCCCGGGTAATAGACGAAATCGTTCGCGGAGCGGGATGAAGAGAATGAGAAAAGAAAGGAGAAAGAAAAGAAAAGAAAATGTAACAAACAGGAGAAGGGAAATCCATTTCCATTTTATCACTGTACCTTCCACCCTCTGCGCATTCCTCCTACAGGTACATTCGACCACCTCGCGCTCGATATTTATCCAATTTTAGAGCCGCTTCGTTAGTTGGCACGTGAATCGTTTTCCTTCTTTATTCTTCTCCGACTTTCGCGTACGTTCCGGAGTAAACTTTTTTCCGCTATTTCGTAAACGTGACCAGAGCGACGGTGCCGCGTCGCGAAAGAAAATCTGTAGATCGGTCGCGTGTAGCTGCCGGAGGAAAAAAGCAAAAGAAGTCCGTTTGCAATTTGCAAAAATTTTCTAATCGATCGATTCGGTAAATCATTTCGCGTGCAGGGCGTAGAAAATCTGTCGTAGGGTAGGTATATTTGGAGGGTGATCGAAGTAAAACAAATGCCTGTCGCGAGTGTTCTTTCGAGTGTGGAATAATTGCGATTTTATCGTCGATTCGAATCTGAATTGCAAATAGGTTATTAGTATTGTGTCTCGATGTATTGTCTCATGACTCGAGCCTTCGCCGGGCATTGTTTAGAGTGCCATTGTTTATTAAATGCGTTGTATTGTTCGTGTTCTACAGCTGCTGCGTATAGGGGAGGAATATATCTCTCTTCTACTTCTGTCGAACCTCCGTTTCTTATCTTTCCAACTTTTTTTCACTTATTCCAAAACTCCATTCATCATACTATCGACAACTTCGCCGTCGGTTGCGAGCCTCGTTGCAGCACCGGTTCGCCTCATCGCCTTCTGTTATCGTTACTAATGTGGTTAGGTAGACGCAATAGAAGGAAAATCAAGCCTCGTGTTCGGTAAACCCCGAAGATTATTATTCATCGTCGCCCAATCATAGAGTGCGTTCAAAATTTCGGGTAATTAATTAACAATAAATTCATTACCGCTCGTTCCAAATATGTATACCGTATTCTCTAGACGTTACAGCCGAACCCTTCGGAATCGGGGGCTCCTCAGGTTCGGAGGTGGACTCGTTCAAAGATTCCATATTTCTCGTAACGCTCCTACCGACGGAAATGAAACGTATTTTTCGCGAAGAGCCCTCCGAGCCGCGGTGCTCGCAGCGGGGAAGTTTCTGCCTCCGACCGTTTTCACCGTTTTTTCTCTCTCTCTCTGTTTTTTATCTTTTCTTTTTGCCTTCCCCGGTTCTACTTCACCTATACGCGATGCCAAAGATAAGGGGAGGTCGGGGTGACGGTCTCGAGTGTCTTGTCAATATGTATAGTACCATCGATGTCTCACCGTTGGACTATCTCCGTTATACATCTCATATCTATGTAATATATACTCGAGATACATCGCCCGCATGTACGACGCCGCACCCTCCTTCGCGTCCTTCGCTCTCCTCCTTTCGCCTGCAACGGTGTTCGCCCCGCGGTGCCGTGTTTCGTCGCTTCTTATGTACTAAATAATTCTCACTACACCTGTACGTGTATGTATATCACCCGGGGGGAACAATGTTCTTCGAAAAATGGAGCCTGACACCATCAGGTATGGGTCAGCGCGAACTCAAGCCTGTACTTCCGCTTTTTATAGATCGAGAGTTGACGGCGGGGATATACATAGAAGCTTTTTTCTTCCGTTTTTCTGCCGCCCCCTTTTTCAATCTATTACGGCGAAGGGAAACGGTTTTATCGAGAGACGACGTGCGGAACGTATGTACGTGTAGGATGACTGAAAAATTTTCAGGTTCTCCTGATTATTCGGTGAAATTTTTTTTTTCGAGGTATCCAAAGTTTTTCACGATGCAGTGCGGTATTACTTTTATAATTCGCTGTCCGGGTGTTGAATTCTACGGAGCTTCAATTAGGATAATTAATTATAATCCCGGCGGAGGGGGAATTAGCGAGTGACGAAATGAATATTATATAATTATTAAAGCTGCGGGTCAACAGCATCTTCGTTGAAAGTTTTATCAAAATTTACGAATACTCGAGCCTAGCCAGATAAATTCAGAGTCCCGGCTCGAGGTCTGAAGATATTCATCGTCAAACTTTAGAGGTGCGTCTTAAATATACATAATATAGCTTCAAAGGGAAATTAAATAGTTCCGAGTAATGTGATATAATCAGAAGCAAAGAAAAATAGGCGAGAGGAGAAGAAAAATTTTAACGATAATAACAATTCCAGACCCACGGAGCTTACGACTCGTCGTAGTTGGCGGGAGGAAAACAGCCCGCGTCTTCACAAAGTTCGAAAATATCCACGCGAGTGGAAAACGCGCTTCGAAGTAATGAAGCGAGAATTAGGCGAGAGGTGGCGAGGTATATTTTAAGAAGCGGGGTTCGCAGATTCTGTCGGGAGATGAGAGACGATCAGACGACGTTGTTTCCATCCTCTTTATCCGCCACCCCTGTCCATCTCGCGGTATAAATTTTCCGTGAATTTCCCACCGGCTCTTTGAGGCCGAGAATATTAGGAGTCAGAGGGCAGAGGGGGGTGTTCCTTTTCCGCGTGACGCCGAGCGACCCCCTCGTTTCGTTTCGGGCATCGGTAACCGGTGAGGTTCGGTTGCGTGTCTAAAAGCGGTTCGTGTCAAGCCAAAACTCCCGCGAACTTATCTCATAAACTCCGCTACGTGCCGATAATTGCTCCCGGAAAAGTAATTGAGAATTATTGCCCGAAACTAACGGGGTAGGACGGAAAAGGGGTTAGTTTTAGGTAAACCGGAACCAGAAGATCTTCGAAACGAGCGTGGGTCCAACTTTTATTTTATTCTTCACTCGCCTGACGTCGAAAAATCCATCCCGACAAATGAGCAATGCGGTATTAACATGGCAGTTTACTTATTGAATAACTATAAACTCGTGTATATTATTACGTTGTTTCATTTATATTTTTTGCCCCTCTTCGTTCCGCGTTCGACCCCTTTTCCTTTTTCCTATTTCAGAGGTATACGCGACGCACGCACCCCATCCCATTCGTTCCCATCGCGTCAAAAATGAGCGCCGAATCTTTTCTGACATTTCATGTATGAAAAATGTTTTGTCAAATATTATTCTACGTTCCGTTTCATTTTTTTTTTTTCACCCTCCAGTCGGAAGAAAAGAAACAAAAAATTAAAAATAAAAAGAAAACCAGCTTCACTTTACTACGCCGTACGTGAAATTGCTATAAAATATAAGTAAAATTTTATACCTCCGCACGGGAAATTCTAAAGGGCGTGTACGTATAACATAATATTGCCATGGTTATTAAGAACCATTGCCACGATTTTTTAGAGTGACGCATGTATAGAATTTATAATGTACGCGTGTACGGGTATAGAAATGTGTGGCGATGTAAATTCGTTGACTCGCAATCGAGTGAATTTACCGTGGTCACATATATATACGCATGGCAGTTTACACATACCTATATAAAATATGAAGAAAGGTCGCGTTCCGAATGGAAAAAAAAGCACTCGGCGCAGGCATATGCGTACAGAGTAAAAATTGAGCGTACAGTGAGAGGACTTGCGCTGGTGGTGAGAAAATAGGGAGAAACGGGGGGTTTAGTAATTGTTTATTTTCCTGGCAATTATATTTTTCCGTAAAAAAGGTCCTGGAGTCTTTTTCACTTCATATCTATTTCCACACCGAATGAGCCCCGCGTCAGTGGTTCTCAAGAAAAAAAAAAAATAAAAAAGAAATAAAAAAAGAAATCGGATCCAAAGCTCGCGTGGGCATCATCGCCAATTTTCAACTGCCCCAGAGTCAACGATTATTCAATCGTCGTTCGAAGTAAAAAAAAAGGTCTGGTAGAAATGAAAGAAGAACAAAACTAGAATTACTAGGTACATATGTAATAATGTCAAAAAACGAAAAATCTCCCTATGAAAGACGAAGCAATCTTTCATCCGTACGGGAATCCCTCGTCTCCGAGCAATCGGTTATGGACTCTGGAGACACGTGTCGTCTACGGTGAGGTGCGTGTAACGTGAAATCGCACATACATCGCATTCCTACGTTCACCGCATACGTGTATCCGCGTGCGCATGTACCCCGATACCTGCTGTACCTTGGCTAGGCTCGCGAAACGAGTCTGGTGTCTTTACGGGCGAACGAATAGCGCGCATGAAAAGGGATTTATGTCAACATATATGCATGCACACGATATACACGCGTGACTCGTACACGTGAACGTAACGCACACTCGAAACTGTACGACCCGCGAACATGTGTGGACCCCGTGTACGCGTACTTACTTTCGTTTGTGTGCGAAACTCGTGTTCAAACTGCAGTAACACATACCTCGCGTATAGGGTTGGAAGGGTATGGCGCATGTACGTACGTAGGTACTACCTCGCCTGGTATCTACAAAGCGTTTGAAGGGCCGCGTATTGTTTTTACCTTGCATTGCCGTATTTCAAAGCGTATCAAACGGACGACAAAGTGCACTACTGAGATATATGTATACGTATATAGGGTATGTGCCAGGGTGGATAGCGTTGCAGTCTTTTCTACTATCCTGTACCGTCTTTTTTTTCTTTTATTTTTTTCCAATGTTTTTGTGTAATTTTTTTTTCTCCTTCATCGTTCTTCGACGTGAACTTTCCGACGAGATTCACCAGTGTCTCGAAGGGATGTAGTAAAAGATTATATTCTCATGTACTCGCGGCGTACGTGATATATTTTTTAGAAAAAAAAATATCCTCGATTGCGCGAATCACGCTCTCACGTTCATCTTGAGTATTGCGGAAACTCGGAATTGTACAGAATACACTACAAAACATTTTCCGAACCGAAATTCTAACCCTTCTAAACGCAGAATAAATCAAAAAATGTAACGGAGAGAAAATTCCATTTCTTCGATACGTTGAATTTCATAATTTGATAGGCGACTTCTTTTCCCACTTGTCAGCGTTTATGACCGGGCAACTGTAATAAATAACACGACGATGGTAATTGTTATATACCTCGTTACCGGGCGCACTGTAGCTTCGGTTGTAATTTTGTAGGTCGAATGTACAACACCTGTATATATGTGTACCCCAAAACCCGTGACGCGTCGATACCTGGCGATTGATCGGTATGGTTCAAGGGAGTAGCGATGCATTCGTTTCACTATGGGCTATTAACCGAAATTTGATTTTGCTATCCGTATTCGTCCAACAGCGGTAATATAGCAGCGACCGATGGACAGTACGAATCGTTTGATAAATCTGCCATTAGTTCTCCACGTTCACCCAACGATTTATAACGAAGAAACAGATTTTCGTTATATTTTCAGAAAACGCAGAATAAACGTTGAAATTTGCGGTACACCTGTTGAGACGGTGCCAAAAAGAGTCCTGAGATATGGGGAAGAAAAGAAACCAAAAAAAAAAATAAATAAATAAAACAAAAAAACAAACACAAGAAATTAGAAACTCTTTGAAGATTTCGCGATCACGTGAAAGCTGTTGAAAAAAATTGCTATTCATTGCCGAAGATCGATCGCGTATAGGAATATGTAATACGAACGAGTACGTACAAGAGTAATGTGATTTAATTGAACATAATTTAGTAGCGGACGTTAAAAGTCGTACGTAGAGTTGAGCATCGCTGTGAGCTTTTCCCGCTAACATGCGCGCACGAGGCATGAGTGAAAAGGTCTCCTCTACCTACACCTTCTCTGCCGCGAGACCGACTGAGAAGAATTAAGCCCCATTCAGGGAGCCCGTAGCTCTAAGAAATTAAATTCACAAATAGAAATGTCTGAGAAGAAAATATTCATGAAAACGTCAGTTGAAAAACCAGACGGTTGAATATTATTTTCAGTTACGCTGTATGTATATGTACGTATGCCTGTTCGTGTACCAAACGACTATACTGTCACTCGAGTCTTTAGCGCTTTTTAGAAAGGTCTCGAGTCCATACGTCAACTTGAATCCCTCCGACCCCGAAAAATCACATTCATACTTTGGAGGGAGACACGTTACGCAACGGGTGTAAAACTTCGGACAAATTTTCAAACGTTGCGTCATTTGTTTCCTCGCAAAGATCGTGCATCGGTAAAGGTAGCTCGGAGTCGCTCTCGATATTTGGTTAAATATTTCCCCATTTTCACCCAATTGGATGAAAAAATGACGATAATATACGAGGACCGGTCAGTCGCCAAAACTAAAAGGTATAACTTTTTCTCATTCCGTTATACGAAATAAATTCCTCGAATAAGACAACCCCTTTGTCCGATCGTGTTCGCTCTTTATCGATAAATTACGCAATTTCTAATTTCCGGCCGAACCTCGGATAGACGATCGGAACCGTCGCGCACGAGGGGTTGTACAGCTACGGGCACAGCGTTGCAACGGACGAGGTCCTAGCAGCTTTATCTGAATTCGTGACCAATAATTGATTGGCGGAATTGGACGGTAACGCTGTTGCGGTCTAAGGGGACAAACCGGAGTCGAAATTTCGCGAATTATTACGTCCGAGCGAGCATATTTCGAATTTTTCAACCTCGCTGAAATTTTTCGCCGACGTCACGTGCTTGCGTTACAATTTTCGTTACTTCACTCGCACACATCTTCCGTTAATCAGTGAGTGAAAGTCCGTGGAAACGTATAAACTGGATTTTACGCAACGTAGAGATAGACACGTCAATTCACGGAGACAATGAATATTATACAGCTATATCGCGAGGAGACAATATTATTGCGGTGAAGCCGTCGCCTTTGGTATATTTCGAGCCGGGGATCAACCGACGTGGGTGTGGGTCAGTACTTTTTCAGTACAAACAAGCCTCGGCAAATACCAAATAACGAACCTCTGATTAGTTTTTGAACTCCGAGCTAGCTGGTATTGGTTATTTCACGCAGTTTCTCTCGGTTAACTCGCAAAAAGTGCTGCAGATAAAAAGAGTTGTAGCCGGAGCGGTATAGCATCATGATTTCTCCCTGTCGACTTTTAGCTGTATATATATAGTAATCTTGTAGAGTATATATCGTTGAGTTCAATTTAGCAAAAGCAAAGTGCAAAGTTTCGGTTCGAAGCTTTCAGATAATCACGAAACAAATTTCTGCGAGATCCTTTCCGACAGGTTCTTTTTCCTTTTTTTTTCCTTTTTTTTTCCTTTTTTTTTCCTTTTTTTTTCCTTTTTTTTTCCTTTTTTTTGTAAAAACAGTTCGCGGTTTTACAGGATTCGAATGGGAACGTCTCCGGATCAAAATACGCGAGGATTTTCGGACAGAAAATCGAAATCTCGTTTTCTCGCGTTTTCTTACCTCGTTTTCAAATCGAATCAAGCATCACGTACACCTGTCCGTCATTCGATGCGATTATCTTAAAATTCGAGACGCGCAACTGCACCGATTACACCGCTACGGTGAACGACGGCGAGGCATTCGAGGTAGTTTTATTTTCCCAGCAGCTCTGATCAATATAAGTTACATCAATCTTATTTACCACGAGGTGTTTTGCATTTGTTGCCCGCTTTCCAATCGCTTCGATGGTATTGTATACCGGGGTTACCGGCTAATGAACATTTATGAGAATGACATCGGATCCAATTATACATATTCGTACATCGACTGAGGTGGTCCGTAGCGAGCGTGTTATTGGCTTGTTTTCACTCTGTGACGATTCGGAAATCGCAGGTATGATTCGAAATTTTGAAACGATAAACCGAGAAATAAGAGACACGTCTGAACCGTAGATCATAGCGATATTTTCATTCAGCCAATCAGCGCCGCATTGTACAAATAATGAAAAAGAGAATTATTATGGTTAGAATTTGGCGTTTCCACCGAAACGTATAACCACACCCGCAAGTGTTGAGTGATTTGAAGTTATTATCCGCCTCCGACACCGGGGTATTTATTTTTTCACCACCCTTCGCACCCCTTTCAATTACGGGCCACGAGGTTCTCGTCGAATGATCCAAAAAAAACATTTTCACCGTTACCATTCGCCAAACGGTTAAATGAATATCATTCGCTGATGAATGGATTCGATGACCATCAATTTGCACGGAAATCATTCCGAGTGTATCGCGTACGAGGGGATGGAAGGAGAAGTTATCTATATGTCACGGCTCTACTTTTTCCGAGAGTAAAGCGACCAATCAGATCGGAGATACGGTCAATGGAAAATGGCTAATAAGCGGACTCCTCGTTTTCTGAAAGTGTCCAATCGCGGGGTGAGGGACGAGGAACGGGGGATGTCGGTCGCTTGTTAGCGAGCGATCGCTCGGACCTTGCGTTATTTTCTGCTCAACCTTACGGTGAATGGGATAAAACTACCCTCGGAAAATGAAAGGGTCCGGCAGATTCGAGTCCGAGCCAGATTCAATTTTCCCTTTCCAGATCTCAGCTTGCCTTGCCGGTCAATTTTCGAAGCCGAAAATAATCATTTGCACTTTTCAATAAAATTTCTCGTCCGAACACACGGGTGGAATAATGATCGTAAAGTTTACAGTTCAGTCGTTAAAAATTATCGATACCGTACCGCCAGAATTTCCAGGTCACGATCAAGTGCGGTTCCAATGAAAAAAAAAAACAAAAAAAACGTTTATTTCGAGAAATTCTGTAAATGTTATCGAGGCATAAAGTCTGGTTCTTATTCGCCCCCAACGAATTTCTCGCCGTCCACACACCCTCTTGAAAAATGTATACTTTTTCAGCCGGCAAATAAACTCGGTGTCAAAAAAACGGCTGACGTTTATAAATTGAACAGAATACTCGAAAAACCGAATGAATCGATCGTTTCGTTCGTTCGTCAGCTTCCGATACCCGTGACAGGATTTCAGGTTTCTGATATTTCGCACGGCGTTGATTGAATTCCTTTATTTCAGAAGAATTGTGCGATAGGCTTTATCAGGTCACCGTGTCGGTACGTGACACTCGGACGCCCGTACAAAACCGACCGCGACGCCGCGCCGAGGCAAAGGCCACTCGATTTTTACGGTGCTCCATTCGCATCTCGTTCGTTTTACGCGCGCCACTTTATCCGTATTCGTTTCCATTTCCACGGCAGAACCTCTGAGCCCGTTTCCGCCATCCTATCGATCCCTGCCCCGTCTTTATTTACTTTCGAAAAATTCAAAGAAATTAAATTCTGATCGGTTTCCATTCGTGGCACCGGTGAAAAACGCCCCAGTTAGCCGATGGCGGCTGAAAATGTGCGCGGGGGCAAAAAAACATTCGCACCGTAATCTGTTTTATTGTTTTTCTTTTTTTCCAGTTATCTAATTTCGGTCGCGATGCGGTAACAGAAATTAATAACAGGTACTACCGTCTCGACTGATTGACTATTCAATTCGAAAGCTCGTACACAATATAATGTACAAGTTAATAATTCAGATCCCCCGAAATTTGTTGCGTAATATGGTACAGGCAGGTGTATATCTCAGTCCAAGAATATATTTACCGAAGCGTATGAATTGGATCGGCCAGGAGATGAAGGCTTTAATATGGAAGTAGAAATTTCGGACGCGAACCGCCAATATATGCCTGTGTACGCTCTCGATGCTTGTGTATTATTAGCTTGATTCAACATTAGTGGTTTATTTGCTCCTTATTCACGGTCGGTGCATTCAATTTACGAAAGTCTACACAACGGAGCACGACAAATACAATACACGGCCGCACACTCTACATTATATCATCAGCTATACGTCACATCGAGTTTTTTTTTCGTCGCGATCGTCCGCATCATATTTCTATTTTCGACGAAACGGGAAGTGCGCATTTAATTCTTCCAGATTAAGGCTGATTTTTGAGGCTTCATTTGATTAAAGTGTCGCTGTACGAGGGGAAGCTAGTTAGGGGGGGGAGGGGGGGTGAATCCTCAATCGTGCTAAATTGCGAGTGTGAATTTCGTAATTCCCTCTCGTTCTAACTTTGCGTTTCAGGTGCAAGGCGATTCCGTATACCCGTTGTGCTTTTTCCTCCGCCAATATTATAAGGGTAGAAATATCACTATGACTATAAGAATAACCGTTTCGTAAATGGAAAGAAAAGGCTCGCTTTGTTGCACAATATTATACCGTTGGGTTCTTCCTCTATATAATACGACTCCATTTTCAGTCTTTTTGTACACACATAGAAGTCCCCGCAGCGACCATGTACGGCGAAAGCAACAGCTATATACACACTCCACTCGAACCCTTCCCAACGTAGTAACCACCCTCTAATACTTCATGCGATTCCCTCGCGTGCGCGACGAGATCATTTTCTACAACTCCCGGTATTATCCCGACGCTCGCAGCGCCCATTTCTTATACTATTCAAAATATTCCTTGTCCAGTTCTTTTTTCTTGAAATATTATACACACGGCAGTTACAATTTTCGCAATTAAAATTTCTCACTACCAGTTCGCGACGATTAGTGCGACGATTCATTCTCGTCGGTTCGGATGTACCGTAGGTAGTAGAGTTCTCTTGATGTATTTCGGAAGGCGCGATCTGCACTCCGGGGGGGGGGGTGTGCGAACGTGTATAGTAGGTAAGAGGGACGACGATCGTAGACGAAGTCGTAAGTATTTAACGAGGCAAGATATTCTATATATCTATACCGTCTGCAGGGTTTCGCTCCATTTAACAACGGGGGTGGATTTCGCCGTCATATTATCCCCCGCGTACCTCGCGTCTGTCTTTTCACACGCGCACCTGGTTCCCCTAATTCATCGTACGTACGAAACGATACCTCCGAATATTGGCGCAAACACACCTACATACGTATACGTATATATGTTTCTCGTCGAATAAACTTGCACTTCGTCTTTACGTCATATGAACAAACGCTATGTGTGTACGTATCTGGATTACTTTCAGCATGTAGCTACGAGTTGGCGTTCGGTCAGCAGGGCCCGGTTTTCATCCAAGAGCCCCCCAGCACTCTCGTATTTTCGAATACAACTGGATCTCAGCTGAGCTGTTCCGCTCATGGGAGTCCGACTCCGCACGTTACTTGGACTACGAGTCCGGATCAGAGGCCGGTGACCGCGGTACCGGGTCTCAGGTAAGTCACGAGATTTTCGACGATTTGTTATACATCACTTGTCCCCGAAACAGCTAGCTGTACGCGCGGTTTTCGGTAAGCCGCGCGTGTACACGCGAACACGCGAGCGGTACTTTCATTTCGACGTGTTAAACATACGAAGAACCGAAAGGCGGACCGTCGAGTAGGTGGTAAGCTTCCTCCGGTACGCCGGTCCACGCCCTGCGACTTACCTATTTTCAACATTGCCTGATTTACGGCTGGCTTTTCAAAGAGATTGCCGACGGATAATGCCGAGTAAATCATTCGACTGAAATCTATGTCCGCGCTACCCTCCCGGAGGTTTCGCTCGGCGGACGCAATGATTATGTTTTACCAAAAAATTAATGAGACTCGGTGAGATGAAAAGTGAAAGAACAAACCAACCACTCGATCGATATCCAACGATTACCCGCGACGATTAGTTCGCACGATGAAAACTTCGGAGAGGATTTTTCAAGGATCTGACACCTTATCTCCTCTTCTTTCTTTTGTGTAACCAACTCATTTTTGCTTCTATTCGCTTTTATCCCGGTGGCAGGCGGGCGAGGGGGGGCTTGTGCGTGGGAATTTACTTCGGGGGCCATCGTTCATCCATATTCAGAAGCCATTCACGCCGGATCCAATGAGACTGGCGAGCCTGAGCCCTGTGGCAAGGAATTTGCATGGTTATATGTACGGAATAGGGTTGGTTGTACACTTTTTAGATCGGTTTTATGCTTCGCGGATTGCTTTAGGTCAGCGGAATAACAACGTTGCTTCATTCTCGGTCTCGATGGCGGTAGAGTCCGGTGAAATTATTCGTGAAAACCTCGGTTCTACCTTTACACGTGCGGTAGGTATACCTCGTATCGGAAACTGTCGCGTGGAAAAGTTTTTCCTTCGGTTTACGGCGCGTCTCAATGTTTCCTTTAAACCGTGCGCCTCACATTTCTTCTTTGCGTCGTTTACTTCGACGGAAAATTGCCGTGGGTACGAAAAGAACTTTCGAAAAGAATTTGTTCTTCGGACTTTGGGACTTGCGGGAGCCGCTGAAAGTTTTCACTTTCAAAGTACATAGGTATATAGGTATAGCAGGTAGACGGTATATAAGATATTGGTGTCTGTCGACGATTGTGGAGTGGATTTTTATCGGCGAGTGACTGTGAAAGTCGAGAGTTGAAACATCGGGCCTAGGAAAGCTATTTCCACTTTTAATTGAAATATCCCTATCGCCGCGGCGAGTTTCCGTACGATTTTTAATCCCACAATTCACTTATCCGACTCGACGTTCGACAGAGGTTGTATAAGATGGTGAAACTAGGGACCCTCTGGAATTTATGTTCCCATCAAGGATTGCCGTGGCCCTTTGAAAGGAGAACCTTTTAATGGAATCACTTCCGAAACGGATCGCCGATTTCGGATCGACATTTTTTTCACTTCTTTGTTTTCATTCAAACCTCGGAATCGGAGATCGGAATGTTCCTTTCATTTTCTACGGAGTGAAAAAAATTGGGTTACCTACGGCGTGTCTTGACGTTTGTATCGTTGTTTAATTAACGCGAGTCAATTTTCTACCCCGTTTGAAAATTTTTTTGCGCATCTGTGTTTCTCTGCCATCAAAGTACTGCGTTGCGCGTGGCGCACATTGTTTTCAACTGTTTTAATTACTCGCTCACTACGTAGAGTTTACACGGGCGTGCTTTAATGTGGAATAAAGCTCGAGCTGCTACTGAAATCGTAAGCGGTGTTCGTCTCTCATAATCCCGAAAGAGGAGAGTTCGTTATCCCGCCACCAAATTTCACGATCTTTTTCGCGTACTGAAGGATAGTTCGCTCGAAATTTTTAAGAATCGTTTGAAAAAATGTAATTTACATACGTGTCTATCCTCTCGTATTTATATACGCTCAACTTTTATACACCGAGAAAAATTTTCCATTAAAATTCGTAGAATGTATATGTATATACGGTGTTGTTTGAACGGAATCTATCGAACAGTTTTCGCCCGGCTGTCGAGCGGTGAAAAATAGCTCCAAAACTTTTAACCCTTTGAACTATAATCTAGGGACTGACGTTGATAGAGCGTTGATACAAACTTTCGATTAATTCGCGATTTTAAAGGGAAAGGGATCAATTAACTGAGTTTTACGTTCATGGTTTATTTCATTTTCAGTTCGTCCTTTGAAAATATACGTTCATCCGCGACGCTTCTGTATCCGTATACGTGCATACATGTATATACCCTTGCAGTGATAACGTAACTTACCATTCAGCATTTCGGAATATGCCTTTCAAGCAAAATCTCTCCCAGTTAGATGGCTTATAGGATTTATATAGAAGGCGTATGAAAAGGGCGGTGGATATATCGCATATGGGATAATTAATAATCGACCGTATACGCGTAGCCGCGCGTGGATTTCGCCAAGAAATGAAATTTCGCTATTGGAAAATGAAAAGCTCGAGCGACGCCGTTGCGCGGGCTCGTGTGATTAAAATAAATAAATATTTTTTACATTTACGGTAAATGCGACGGGGCTTAGAAGGCGTTACGCTTTTTCGTCCTTCTTTTATCCGCGTGCTTGATAAACGCCTTCTTATCTGTACGGAAGAAGAGGGGTGCAGCGATAGGGGTGGAGCTCTGAAAAGGCGGTGAGGGTTGGCAGGACGATTCGCGCGGAAGAAACACATAATTTACCACCGCCGCCGTGGCCGCGGGTCTACCGCAAAATTACCTAGATTCTACGCCTGGGATGCATTCGCGGGATTATTATTATCATCATTATTATTATCATCACTATCGCGCTAACGGACCGCGGCAAAATATTCCGCGACAAACGTTGTTACATCACACCGAAATATCTCGAGCGGTATATTGGTACGACGGCCCTGAAATTTACCGTATTTCACAACCCTCAGGATTCGTTGTTTTTGCGGCGAAATTAACGGGCGATGATATGCCGCGTAATGAGAAAAAAAAAAAAAAAATCCGAACGGTTATCAAAGCGCGGGTCAATTCGACGAATAATGATATATTTTTTTTTTTTTTTCAAAAAACAAATCGAATCTGCAGGGATTCCGGAATTGAAGTACATATTATATTCATCATTAACTTCTACCGAAAGCTTGGAAGAAATCTGAACCGGTGTTCGGTGTACAAAATGAAAAAGTAATACCAATTTCCATCGAACCGGGCTCTGAAGCCGATGAAATGTTGATACCATCCATCGATGGTATTCGAGCGGGTGTGCTATTACATTGGGTTACTTCTACTCCAACGTCATATCTTCACGTAACACTGTCTATTCGCGTGGGTACTATATGCTTTGCGTTTGTCGGGACATCGGATTCTCCTATTTCACGCGTATATACTTATATCGGCGTAATGAACATTGCTCTGGGTGTGCTCGTCACCGGCCCTTTGCATTCTCGATCAATTCTGCAGGTGCGAATGACGCGCGGATATTCATCGATGTACGTATAGGCGCATAGATGTACGTAGCGACGGAACAGTCAGGAGTAGTGGTAGTAGTCGGGTATCGCATCTGTGGCAGAAGGACCGATCCCTGGGGACAGACTGGAGGAGGATGAGCGAAAACTTTTCAACGTTTTACGTTTAATTTCCTGCCAGGTATGGCCGAGGCTACAGTCTGATGAGTACAGATAGTGACGAGAGCGAGCGGGACGCATATCTCATTCCATATCTCAATTCCCCCGATGAGAAGTAAGGGAGCGAGGAAACGGAGGTGAGAAAATGACGTCATATGGAAAATTTGTATAATATGCATACATATGTACATACATGTGTACATAGTTTTATACCTACGTACGCAGCGTGGATCCTGCAAAGTTTAGATTAATCTTCGATATCTTCGTAATCCGACTAGGACAGTTCGCAGGTGATAGTCGGTCTACTTTCCTCTATTCTGATCGAGAGTTTTATTCATCCATTTTTATCCCATTTTTTTTTGTTTTCTAAAAATACATCCATATCGGTATTCAGATGTTACAAGGGCTCCGGCTGCCATTTTTACTCGGTACACATCGTTATATTATCACATGACAGAGTATGTTGAATGCTTAGATTTTCACGTAATTCTGTCAGCAATGAACCGTTGAGTAGACGTTATTGGGGTTAATTAGTATTCGATGGGATTGTGTATAGGATATAGATATTGGGGTTAATTACAACTTGGGCGGGCACTTCAATTCTACCGTTACGCAGTCGTTGGATAACGGGATCTGGATTATTTAAACATCCGAGTATATGTGAAGGGTAGGAGGACTACTGAGAAATTGGCAATTTTGAGAATACACTTTTTTGATTTGTTTCAATTTTTGGTTTCAGCGAACACGGGATCTATTTCTCCAGACGTCTTCCGATATAAAATCAATCGTAAAGACGAACGAATTTCATTTTCTCTTAAACTCAATTCTCTTAACTTCCATAGCTATAAAGAGTCGTAATTCGGAGTGGAACAGTTAGTTAATGCCTCGTAAAAGTGAAGTTGTTTCGTCAGTGAATAGAAATCTCCTCGCCGAACCGATAAAGTTTTATTTTGGTTTTTCCTTCCATTGAAAAGCGGCGTGCAGGGGACCCATCGCACGCCTATTGGTTGTCTAATTAGCGATATTAAAGCGCAGTCTTTAATCGCCATGAGACAGAAATGACGGCTTGTCGTTTAAACCGACGCAATACGAGAGAAATGTTGAGCTTTAAATGCTTTATTATCGTTACAATTCGCGACGCTCAACGCGCGCTATAATCTTCCCTTTAATCGTGAGCTATAGGTATAACAGAGTCGACGTAATCCCGAAGAGAAGTTAGCGCTGAATGTGAAAAATGTAAATCAGAAAACCGCGTCGGCAAAAATTTTTTGGAATCTCTAATCCGCACGGTGCAGCGCATAAATGCAACCGCAACATTTTTACCCTAAATGCAATTCGGAGCGTAAAGTAACTTGAAAGCGTCAGATTATGAATTTGAAAAAAAAAATTATGCGCTTCTGTATCACGTGACGCGCACTACATATGGTGGAAAAATATTCGCCAAGTACATTAAATGTTCGAGAATAACGGCTGCTCAAAAATATTCGAAGTTGTAACTTCGCATCATGCCTAGTCGTAGTAAAAATTCAACAAACCAGATCAACAATTCGAAGGAATCGAAGATTTTCAAATTAAGCAGATCAACATTGGTTGAAAAAATTTATATGAAAAAAAAAATTATCAGAGTACGTGATCCTAGGTGGGTTTGGCATAGGCCGACAAAATTTTTTTACCAAGCTACCTATGGACAAAACATGCTATGTACTCTGGCCACGAGTGAGTGGCAACTGCTGATAATCGCGATGTACCAAAATTTACTCGCTTAATATAATTTAATATTTAAAGTATTTTTTTTTCTCCCTCATTTCGGTATATTCTTATTTGGCTATCGGAGATCTACGTCAGTTTCCAAAGTATTATTATATCCATGGTTCAAATTGAAACAAAAAAACTCCCGTGAAAATCACACCTATAAAAAAGAGCAGATGGCGAAAATCGTGTTTGAAACGAATAAAGACAAAAAAAGATAATCAATTTTAGCGAAACTTGATTGCTTTTTGAAATATCAGAAAAATTTGATCGTCCCGATAGCAACGTGCCTCGCGCCCGTGTGCACCGCACGGAGATGAAGTGCGCTAATAAAAGCGTGTGGACTATTCATTTCATTATTTTTGCGAACAAAAACTATTTGCCATCGCTGCCAACGAGTCGATATGATGTGCCCTGATCGTGACTAGCGTCGTTATAACACATGGTCCGTATAATATACGTCACAATATACCGTGCATGTCCATAGGTGGTAAATGACGCGAAAGTTGAACCGGTCCTTTTTTTCCATCAACGTATACTTCGGTAGTTGGCTGCCCGAAATATCCCACCGCCCGAAACATTGATCGGACCGAATGCCGAGCGCTTTAGTTCCATTCCTAATTTACGATCGTGTGATTCCATGTATCAGCTCGGATAGGAATAGAGAGAGATAATGGCCAGGGAATTAGAGTATACGATAATTACGAGGTCCCATTACATTAATTCAGGCATAAAACCAGAATTTAAGCCCGAATATTTGGAGAGAAAAAAAGGGAAAAACGAATTCACCGTCGAATCGACGTTTACATAATTCTATTTCTTTGACGTTGGACGACGTCGCGTGTGCCCGCACCACCTGTGAAATTAGGAAAAACCAACGGAGATCGCAAAAAAAAAAAGTCCAGTTGTAAACGTTGAAAATTTTTTTTGTGAAACACACGCGCGACGGTCGTAAGTTGTACCTACGCACAGGTCATCCCAGGTGGATCGGATGTTTATAATAGTTGCGGAGGCGAGGGGAGGACAATTCTATTTTCAGAGTGCGTTGCAGTGCCCGGTTGAATTTCCGGTTGAATTACCAATGGCAGCTGATACCTGTCTATGAATATCGAGCATCATTCACATCGGCAAATACAATTGAAATGGTAACGAGATTTAGTAAAGCTCCGTATATTCGCACCCACACGTATCTATATATGTATATGTATAGCGCACCCTCCCCGTTACCTTTTCCGTCGTTCTCTTCGCTATATTCACCTATTTCCCGAGCTCTACCGGCTAATTTTAATTTCGTTTCATCTCGTACCATTCTCGACGCGATCAAGCACGATGAACTTAAGCTTCGCCAAGCTCGAGGCCACATGCGTCCGGGCGAGGGTTTCAATTAAAAGCTTGCTGCACTTTGCGGCCTTCGACTCAAAAAGCAGCTCACCGCTTTATACTCTACGTAGATATATACCTTGCCGTACCTCGATATATTTATACACATCTACACTCTTCGCTTTTCAAACGACGTGCCGGGATCAATTGCCAAAAACGTTCGCCCGGTGAAAGGGAGCAAACCAAGAGAAAGAAAAAACCAAATGAAACAAAAAAAAAAATTGGCAAAACAAAAAATCGACCATAACGTGTTGTGGCTTTGCCTCAAACGGCAGTTCGGGTCTTTGCGAGAATTCATTAAAAAATACCTACAGCATTCGAAATTTACCTGCAGTAAAAGTGACATGAAGCGAAATACCATTTCTGCCGCTGTACCGATTTTTTTATTTCCTTCTTTTTTCGATTTTTAATTATTTTTACGCTCCAGCCAATTAAATTTTCTCATATACTCGCGCCACTTGCTGTACGGTATACGTGGACAGGGGAATCTATGCATAAAGATGAATTCATAATATGTGCTACGGGGCTCGTGATAAAGCGATAGTAATAATTGCTGGGAGACTATTTTCAATTCTTTTTTTTTATCTTTTTTTTCTATCGAGTCGATTTTACGTCTAAAGATCTAACGAACCGATTCATGTGAACCTGAAATAACTCCCAGTCGACAATTTCATGTGAGAGATGTCCGGATGTTTTGTTATTTCAATTTTTTGTAAAACCATTGCGACTTTGAGAGAAAGCCTGTTGGATGTGAAAAAAGTAAAAGTAACAAAAGACTGATGAAGGTATCGGAGTTTTCTAAAAAATTATGCATTCCTTATGCATCGAAATGGGATATTATAAGTAGTCTGCGGAGTTACAGGAGCTAATATCATATAACACCCCCGAATTAACTCTGGTTTCAGGCAATTGCTGGGTAACGGAACTCTCTACTTCCCACCGTTTCTGGCTCAAGACTTCCGCGCAGAAGTTCACAGCGCCCGTTACAGATGCAGGGCATCAAACTCCATAGGTACCGTTCTCTCGAGAGAAGTCATCCTTCGAGCTGGTGAGCGTTTAAAATAATTTCCATAAATGTCCTCGTTTAACAATAAGATTCCTCGATAATCCCGACTGACGATAAGAAATTGCAATGGTGCAGAAAAACTAATCGGAAGAGCTTGATAATTTTTCCTCAAATGAAATATGTCAAACTTTCTAAAACGACGAGTCCCGGATAGAAAATCGGAAGATTGGACGAAATTTATCGAACGTCCGACGAAAGCACGGAGTGAAAAATGTAAACTCGAAAGCACCGCGGTACATCAGGGTTTAGATGGAATCATGATCACGCATTTGAGGAGGTGTGAAGTGCAAAATTATCGGATTATTTCTATATCCGTATAGCTCTTGCATTACGCCGTGGTGATCTTATGGGTTTGTTTTCGAGGCGTGATCAGCACTCGCGGTACGTACTTAACAGCAATTACCATCAAACTACAGGCTCAGCTCTGCTCCGCTGGAAACCTTAGCGGTGTATACCGAAAGCGTTATTTCTTACCCTCTTGTAAAACCAGCGGAGTAGCTAACGGGGAAGGTATTGTCCTCGGTCGCAATCTCCCGCTTTGGAACGTAGCTCCGACATTCCGGGCTTTTGTCGGACAAGCATAATGTTTGTTTTTTTGTGGACTACAGTTGTTTTATTCATACTATCTTTGGTCCGGAGTAGGTAGGTATCCATGTATATACCTTCTGAAAGAGGAGCACGCCCCTGACGGGCGTTGACTAATGGTCCGCGTTAATTTAACCCGGCGATTTTTCATTTTTGATCAATTATCAATACTACGAGACACACGTCACACGCCTAGTTTTTTTTCTTCATTCCCCCGTCACCCCACTTTTCTCTGCTTCTTTTTTTCGTTCAATATTTTCACTCTTTTATGAACTCGCATAAATCATCATCTCCGAATAGAATTATTTGTGTAAATGCGATTCCGATTATTATAGCTCACCGAGAGAATTTCCGCAGCTCTTTTGAATATCAGAAAAGTGGGATTTAATAAAGAGTAAGTGATGGACGCGAATCATAGATTCTAGGATTGGATAATCAAATAATAACTCGCGGAAAGCAGATTTTAATGATTTTAGAAATGCACCTAGCAAACACTGCCCACGTTTCGCAACGTGAAGATAGTATATTCGATGAAGTATGATATACACTGCGAATAAAAATTTTCGGAACCTCATAACTCCTCTAAAAATTAGAGAAGCGGATTGAAAAAGAAAGCATTATGTAGCCTAAGCTTCAACTTTCAGATACTTTACTCGTCAAAAATCTATTACACGCGCACGCCGCATTTACTTTCATTTGAATTTGTGTGTGAATGACACTCATGTAATGCATTTCGGCCTCAGGAACACGAATCCGTGGATCAAATTGAGCTAAGGAGCTAATTTATAAATAAGATCTATGGCCACGAAATCACGTATTCAAAATTTCAATGCATCATCAAATTCCGATCATTCGTTCCCGAGATATAGTGAAAAACGTGATGGCGGCTTAAGCAGCTGAAGATTTTATATTCCGGCGGGCTGGACTCGAGCGCTCTCTATCTCGTTCGTCTTTCTACCGCTCTGCGGCGTACCGCCTCGTGTCTTTCGCTCCCACCACGCTGAGCTTTCTCGCACCAAAATCCACATGTAAAAATCATTGGGCAAACGCAGTCCGCGCGGAGTTTGGGTCCAAAGCTCCGGCTCACCCAATCATAAAGAAGTTCGCATCAGCCAATGGGACTTCCTATTTTAACACGTGCTTCAGGCATCTTGACTGACGGCGCGTGCCACAATACAAACATAATTTATGGCTTTTTAATAGGTGATGAGGTGTGAAATCACAGTCCTTGTTTATGTCTTGCTCCCATTGTTAGCAGGTGTCGGACGAGCTGTCAACACCTGATAAAGATCTTGTTCACACCTCGTAAATCACCCCTTCCATCCACCTGATCGGCGGCATCCTTTGGCGGCATTTCTGCGAATTCTACATATGTAACCGCAACCGTTTGAGAAAATAAATATGTAAAGATTCGGTATTTAAATGGATCAGGGTATACCCAGCGAGTTCATTTCTGTCCATAAGACCATACTGAAGCTTCAAACCTTTATCTCAGAAACAGAGGCACCGAGTGTACATCGAAAAAAAAAAATTCAAAATAAATTTTTCTTCCCTTGCATCGCGTTGTAATGCATTATAGAAGGTAGATTAATATTTTTGTGATAAAACGGTCGGTCTTTGTAATTTCACACGCATAATAAGAGTTTTTTTTGGATAATTTACCAATTTCTCCCATCGTGAGATCTCAATTTTTCTACGCCAAAAAGCAAAATATTGGCAATAACTCGATTAATTTTACAGGTAGATTACTCCGATCAAAATATATGAAAATAACATTTGAACCCTAGCGAAAAAATGTTGATTTTTTGGCCAAAACTGAAGTACTTCTAAAATCGATCGAAAGACACTTTTCTTACGTATTTTGACCTCAGGAATCCGAATCTGGAAGAAAAATTGATCTATCTCTAAAATTGACCGAGATATCGCCAATTTTCATCTTTTTGGGGTCAAAAATAAAAAATTGATTTTTTAGTCTATCTCAATGTAATTTGAGCTCAGGAATCCGAATCCGAAAGTTAAATTGATCTATCTACAAAAATGACCGAGTTATCCCCATTTTTTCGCGTTTTTTGGCATAAATTTGAGGATATCTCGAAGGGAAAAAATCGTAGCTCAATTTGGACAACGGATTCGTGTTCCGGAGGTCAAAATACATAAGAAAAGTGCCATACGATCAATTTTGAAAAATAAAAATTTTTGGTCAAATTTTGAAAAAATCGTAAGGGGTACCCCTTGGAAAAATCTCAGATTTTGGCCAAAAATTTTTATTTTTTTAAATTGATCGTATGGCACTTTTCTTATGTATTTTGACCTCAGGAACACGAATCCGTTGTCCAAATTGAGCTACGATTTTTTCCCTTCGAGATATCTCCGTTTTTATGCTATAAAAAGCGAAAAAATAAGGATAACTCGATCAATTTTATAGATAGATCAATTTCTCTTCCGGATTCGGATTCCTGAGCTCAAATTACATAGGAATAGCATTTAAAATTAAAAAAAAAAATTTCATCCAAAATCGAAAAATTTTCCCATCGAGATAGCCTTGATTTTTCACTTTTTGCAGTGGAAAATCGGCGATAACTCGTTCAATTTAGTGTATAAATTGCTAAAATATCTTATCATTCCATCGCAATTATAATCCTAAGAGTAAGTGCGAATAAACGAATGAATGGATTTATATACAATACGTTCGTTCAATTTTATCGGGATTGAGATGATTCTGAAGCTTTGTATTTCAATATATTGTTTCTGATTGAGCGGCTTCTGAAACCGAATGAGACGGAACATCTGACTTGGTTTCCAATTCCTCCACTTTGAACCGTCAAAACTGAATACGACGAAAATTTCGGTCGATTAAACGAGAGAATCCGAATAGCCGAGTTCGGAAAAATTACTGTAATTAATTCAATCCAGAGAGGGTAGCGAGCTCGAAGATTTATGCGATAAAAATTCAACGATGACGCAACATTAATGAAAAGTCTCACCCTGCGCAGGTACAACGGCAGGTAAGCTAAGGGGCGGATATAACTCGTTGCCTCTGCCGAGTGAATTAAAAGTTGGTTCGCTATTTACCTCAGAGTCTGTACTTACACTGTTAACTATTTAACGTTGCGAGACGAAACAATAATAGTCTCGTCCGTGGTCGTCGTCTTTGCTCGAGTTCGCGTTTGTTCCGAACACATCTACGATAGGCAAATGGGAGACAAAACTTACCAAGCACTTTTAAAAGCTGCTCAGTAATTAATAACGTCGTTGGGAAAACGGTGGGGTAGGATAAGATGAAATGTGCGTTATGATTTGAATGTATCTAAATTCAGCCAGGCAAACGGGCTTCTTCGTCCCTTTCGTCTCTATGTCGTTATATTTCGATATCGACGCAATCTCTCTCATTGTCAGTCAATTTTCGTCGAGTACATCACTCGGTGGGGATAATTGAATATTGAAGGAACAGATTCTCAGCTATTCTAATGTCGTTCGTGAAAATATCTCACCGAGTATAATTTCTCCTAATTAATTAACAACGGCTAAATAAGAAAATAATTGAGTTATTAAAACTTTGGGGGGCTCGAGGAGCGCATTCGCAAACCGAATTCAAAAAATACAACAAGACGATATCCGAATGATAATGAGCTTGAATGAAAATTAGATGTTACGAGATGTCAACCTGAGCATCGTTATCTGAAACCCGCTTTTCGAAAATTTTCATCATCCGTTTGAATTGTATTTCGAGCGGTTGTATTTCGCGCCGCAATTTTCTGTGGAAATAACGTAACGAATTCGAAAATTGTATCCCCGGTACTTGTGCTGTTACATGTAGATTTTAGGCCTCGCCTCAAAGAGGACTTAAGCCGGCAGCGGTACGTGAGCTACCATTTAAATGGCTGATTTTAAGCTCGTAGTGAAAGCTGTATACCGTACGCAATGCACTCAATCCAGCGCGATACTGCCTCTGCAGCCTTCGACGAGAAAGCTTTCACGCAAAACAGCCATCTTATAAAACCCGAGTAGTGTTATTAATAATATTTTAATTTCTCCCCCGTTTTTATGGGTCCTTACTTTTTGAAGGAAGTTAAGGTTTACGTAGAGCGTAACGCGCAATTTCCTAATTTCTCACCTTTGATAGTACTATGATTCTACCGTAAACTAAAAAGTGAATCATACGAATAAGATTCGCGATGCAGCGAAGAGTGCTATGGATTACGATTAAAAATCTTGAACCGTTCATCTCTTGATTACGAATACTTTTATTCACGATTCCTTTCGATGTGAATATTCAATCGCAATGAAATATACATTCACGTTACATTTTCACGTCAAAATTAAAGGATGAAAAATATTTTTCCAATTTTATGAATTCAAAAACCAATAGCCCTGATATTTATGCAGCTCTGAAAGCTTGCGTAACGCAAACTACCGTCTGCACCGGCAATTCCGTATGGAAACTTTCCACCGGTGTACATATACCTGTGTGTGCCAAACATAAAATATCTACTTTCATTTGGGTTCCGCTATTGATGTAAAATTTTTAATTAGCCAAATCTGTATCCAGCTTCTATAAAAGTTGTCCTGTCTATTAGATCGCAGATTTGTGAAATACATTTCTATGAGATACTCGATCGATTAACAAATTAATTTATTTCATTGGCACGGGTAATGTACACTGTAATAATTCAAGCGCTGCTTGAAAGGGGATCGTTTAATATTTAATTTTTAAAACAAGTTCTCCTCATGGTTCCGACTGCAACGTTGGTTCGCGTATAGCATATAACTGCTACGGTGTCATCCGTCGCTATTTTATTATTATTTTTTGCCTCATTCATTAAAAAATATACAACCGTCGCAACGGTACCGTTTTCCCCGTTATTATACGAACGTTGCGTCACGCGTTCCAGTTCCCTGTTGTGTACGTTTTTTTGCAATTTTTTTTCTTTATTTTTTTGGTTTTTATTCCCGTCCTTTTTTGCCACCCCTTTTCCACCTTATATAGGTAGAATGTAGAAGCGTTCACCTACCACCGAGTCGTGAATCATATACGTACAGCGCATTCGCGAACACACACAGCCGACTTACGGTAGTCCTGCAGTCGGATGGAATAAAAATGACGAAAAAAGAATATGAGGGAAACAGAAGAAAAACGAAACGCAAAAGAAACAAAAAGAAATAAGAAAAAACGCCGTACGAAACCGACGAACTTAGAGCGACCGAGCTTGATGAAAAAATGAAAAGCAAGGGGAAAATAAAAAAAAAAAGGTATGAAATTTTACCCTCCCTCCTCCGATCCCTGAGTAGGACGCTCGCAACACCCAACGAAATGTGAAATAAGCAGACTTTACGACCGGGTTGGCAACTCGCCCCTCCTCCGAGATGAAGACACCTTTCAAAGCGTCAAAACTTATTCTCAAAATGTCCCTTTCTTGTCAAAAGATTCCAGTGGCATGCGGGTGAATTTCCTGCGTCTGGATATATGCATAACGTATAGTTTCGGTTCGATGAGATTGCAATTAAAAAAAATTGAACGCGCATCGATCGTCGAGAAGATTTTTTTTTTTCTTCAAATACAATCTCTGATGTGCTTTTTCGAAATTTCGAAATTTCGAAACAATGCGAATCTGGAGAATGAAAATAGAAACGATTTCGAAGGATCATGTCGAGTGTGAACGGTAATTCGGCATCGTGTTCGCGTCGAAGTAAAACGGGCATGCAGATTCGGAAATTAACGAACAAGAAGAAATTAAAATAAAGAGAAAAAACCGAGGGGGAAAAAATTCCGTTACGTGATCGCGATTCTGATCAAATTGTGTTTTACCTCGTCCATTCGGCTGCATAATCTATATATCTGTATGTACGATACGCAAATATTGTACATATTTATACGTATATAGGTTCCTAATAGCTGTCAAATATATTCCGTTTAACATCCCTCATAGTCATTAAAAACTGAATAAACTTTCCATTAGGGGATGAGTATTTTATACGCCCCTGACGTTTTAACTCGGTGCAGTTAGGTAAACCGTGAAAGAGTAAGTGAAGTAGATTCGTAATAAGGCCGTTGAATACCTACAATTTATGAGCACATTATATTCATATACTTTTATTATGCAAGTATTATGGACGACGAAAAAGAAATGATTTCACGAGCAAAATTTTCGCAATTTTTTTTCCAATTGGCATATTTACTTATCACCATCAGTGTTCGGCTTCGCATTTTTCGAGTAGTTTGAAAAAACAGAAACTATTTTTTCATCCGTAAACACGAAGCATTCGATCGTTCCTCGGTAAGGGTTGAGACGAAGAACGAATTCGGGATCAAAATGGAGATAAAAGTGATTCAGTAGCAAATGAAATTCATAACTAGAATATACCTACCTGTGTTTATAATATTTATCCTCGCCTTGCGCGACTGGGTGGTCGCGGCTCGCGGGGTACAACAAAATGCAAATTTTCGCCCGGAGGATATTCATGCTTCCTGGAATTCAATTTAGCAGTTTGGGAATGTATCTCGACACATTCGAATTCCCTCTCGCCGTTCTTCACCCTTCACCCTTCACCCTTCACCGTTCCTCCGTAACATTACGGCAGAGTTCCAACGCGTAATGGAGGTTTACGTATTATGTGACCTCTCCGACTAGATGAAGCCAATTTCCGGATTTTCCCGCCACAACCGACGCAGCAACGGCTAAGTTGAGCCTTTGCTCGGTGTACATTAGAAGTTAAAAACTTTCATCCGAAAGACGTAGTACGTACACGCGCGTTGGGGCAGGGCGAAGGGAAAGAGTTTGAGAAAAAGCAAGTTCCGAAGCTAACAGCGGCAGCTACAGCAACGAGACAGGGTCTGGATCCAGCTTCGAGCTCGAAAAGAAAGTTTCTACACGGTATATACGTCGTTCTGCACTGTCTACACTGTCTGCCATGGTGAAAAGTAGATTTTCACAGATAACCTTCTGCAACGCGCGGGATCTGCAAAACTAAAGTTTTGACTGTTCGGAATTTCTGTACCGCTACGAAATACGCCGTCCTTACACATACTTGGATTGTTGGGTCAGCAGAGTTTAGGCAACTTTACCGTCGGATGAAAACTAAAACAATCGTCCTCACCACTTTCGGATATTAGAGAAGCTTTCGTGGCTCATACAATAATAAAAAGTGACAAACCAAAAAATAAACCGCGAAAGGGTAGCGGGTCACGTGATCCGATGGGTAGCGCGTACACCGCGGTCTGAGAACTTGGTATTCACTTACTTGTTATATTGCATCATGACTCGGTGTGTTTTTTCCCCCCCCCCCATCAATTTTTCCCACTTGTGAGATTGTTACTTTCGCGCGTGACGTGAAATGTTTTTTGACTCGGACGTGACGCGCCCTTAAATTCGTAACACCTTATAATAAATGAAAGTTTTTTTCCCCCGCTCACTTTTACGCGCGGAGTATATTATAAATCCTACTTTTTACGCGATAAACCGTTCCCTCAATTTTTCCACGACGAATGAAGGACGAAATTGAAATTACGCACGCACGGTTAACCGATCGAAAAATAATCATCTCCGCCTTTCGCATAGCTCGGAAATTTGTTTATCACGAATATACGTATACGGGCTTGAAAAAATAATCTTTCAAAATAAATCCCGTCCTAATAAAAGAGCGAGGAATGCGTTGGATAGAAAGTTCGCACCAGCTTGCGGGTAGCCGATTCCGGCTTTTTCGGATTTCGTTGGCGCCTGCTGGCAACTCAACGGTGGATAAATCTAGGATTTTTTAATTGGAGCCTTCGGTGTGAAACACCTCGCTAAACATGAGGCGCGTAAGCTTCGCCGGTAGTGAACCGGAGACGGTAAGCGTTGGGCACCAATAAGGCGCGGGAATATGCAGTATATACCCTTATCGCATACGCGCGTGTATGTGTTGCATATACGGCGCGTGCATGTGTACATAACCGTATGTATATTCTATCTCAAAGAAATGCTGGTCACGTTTGCTACTTTTCGCGTTTTCAGCATCGACGAGCAAAGACGTGCTGGAAAGTTTTTCGCTCGTTTCCTACCCTCTCCCTTCCCCATTTCTAAAGTCTAGAGTCACACCGCCACTCGGAGGCTTTTGAGGAAAAAGCTGGGTTCATTAAAATATCGCCCGCCTAGTAGTAATTAAGCTTTTAATTATTTAAACAAATGCCAAGGCATTCATCAGCATTTTTTTTTACAAACCATCGCGAGACTCGCGCTCCGCCGCCCCGTCGGCATCTAAGGACCTCCCTTCGGCCATCACCCGCGCGGAGTTCAAGTGCCCGGGATTATAATGCGAGAATACTAATTAACGCTCGGTTTCAACGAGTGCATCTCGGGGGGGGGGGGGGTCAATATGGACCGAAGGCAAATACGCCGGATATCCCTACAGTTCGTATCCCGACCTCAAATTGAAACGCAATACCGAGACCGTGGGATCAGATTCGCCGCGTGGCTCTTCGAATTTCATGATACCGTTATCACGAGATACGTTTACCGCATCTATCTCGGAACACAAAGATTAATAATTCCAACAAATACTATTTTCTCGCCAACGTTTAACACGGAAAATTGCTCCATTTCGCGACACTATCTCACATTTTTCGAAAACGCAATGGTCGAAGATTCAAAATTAGAATATCCCCACACTTATCGAGAGACTCGGTTTATGTACAGTCTCGCAGGCGGAGCGGGGATTCGCGTTTTATCAAACATCTCTCATATCATGAATATTACAGCAAATTCGGAATCACTTTCGGTGCCTTTTGGGGGATATAAATGTCCGTTGGTTTAATAACACTGAAAATCATACCAAGCATAATAATGATAACGGTATAATAATCATAAACCATCGTCGCGGAACGTTGATCAAGATTAATGTCTCTATGGGGTTCTAATTGCGACGTGATGTGTATTAGATCGCACGCGACTTTGAATGCTGCGTTTTGAAACTCATACGTCAGTTCCGGTGACGCAATCGATATTCGATTTTCATCCCTTCGATAATTTTCGAACATGTTTTTTCGAAATTTTCCGAATAAGGCCACTAATTCCGAAGAAGCGGAAATACGAAAAATTTCTATTCGGAAGATCTGAAAGGGGTTGGCCAGCATCGGGGAAAGGAAGGCCTTGCACGGCGGCGGTAGCGGCGATATGTTTATATAACACAGGTAAGTATACATATACCGTGAGTATGTGAAGATACTTTATAAGTTAGCCTGAATGACCAGAGGAAGCGGCGTTGAAGGTTATCTGAAATGACATCGGTAGAACCCCGGCTTGTACGGCCGATGAGCTTATCTTCGCGGAGAACTATTGTCGGCGTCCCTTTGCAAAAAATATTACCTCGTGCTACACAGAGAATTTAAAGAGCTGCCCCCCTTAAGGGTTGTGACTTTTGAAAAATTGATCACCACCGAGAGGAACAATGTGAAAATGATAAGGGTTCCACGGCTTGACACAAAGAACTGAAAAACAACCCCTCGTCAATTGATTTCCTTGAAAAGCTCAATTTTGGATTTCTTCTCTCTTTTTTCCTCCCCCCCATCAATGATTTTGATCTTCCGCTCGCAATCTCGTGGTTCCTAACTGCCCTAACGATCGGGGAAGCTTTCTTAGCATACGTGATGATCGCGTGGAACGATGTATAGGCTCAGTTTACCCTTTAATCTTTAGCTGTAATCGCTTCGCTTTGAATTTCCAAAATATGGAAGCGGTCGATAAAGCAAGAGTAGAGAAACGATACAGTTTGTACGTAGACACCGATAACATTCAAATTTCAACCCTCGGTAACCGTGCGGCGTGTGCCTATGCCTATACATATACCAGTTTCACGATAAAGCAGACCGCAGATCAAAGGATGTGTATAGAGCAGGGAATATTAAGGGAGTAACCGAAGGCCCCTCGCGGTCATGCATTTCTCGTTTCAAAACCTCTTTTTGAAAATTTTCACCGTTTCCTCATAGTTTACACGTAGATTCAGATTCGAAAGGACGCCATTTTTCCGTCCGTACGGATTAGAATTACCCTTTTTTACCATCGGAAAATAGAGTTTTCCTTTAAATAATTACGAACATTTATCATTTGCGAATCACAAATTATCCTTTCGTACGAGCTGCTTCGGTACATCTTCTTTAAAAAATTTTCTACACGTAACAAATGAAGTTCGGTTCGTGATGTTTGAGTTCGATGTGAAAAATTGTTCAAAAAACTCGCGAGAGGCGATTGGTGAGGTGAAGTCAAACAAACCTGCGGAACAGAAAAATAATCCAAAGCTCGCAGAATACCCGATGGGTTTAATTTTATAGTCTCGTATTCCTAATCTACCTGATCTGTGCCGGCAATTCTGGTAGTTTAGTTCTCGATTCTGCGGTCAATCCTTCCGCCTATAATAATCGGTTTGACTCGCATGCTGTGAAGTTTGAAAATTAAAAAGACTTACAACAATTAGTCGCATTTAGCGAACACCAGCTGCGAAGGTTCTAATTTAAAAACGCGATTCCAACTTTTTCGATGAAATGCAGAAAATAAAAATCAAGCTACCAAATTGGAATTTAATGTAAACTGACGATACAGAAAATGAACAGTTTTTTTTTAACGAATGAACACTTTTACGGTCGTGGAAAACAGAGGGCTGTAGATTTTAACGATCCGAGTCTTTTAAAAATTTCCCACGAATCAGAAGCATTTCGAAATTCGGAGCTCAAGGCATACGATGTAAGTTCGACCGCTTCGGTTATCCATTAATCGAAAATGAGAAGCGCGATATTCCGTGAAGAATTACAACACAAAGACCAACACCGGTAGCAAGAACAACAACAAAATACGAGAGACACTAGGAAATGCGTTGCTAATCCAACGTTAATTCCCTGAAGTTGGTCCTATACATTGTGTAGGATTTGCATAATCCCCTCAAGTGCAATTTGCCGCCATATTGATCGTTTCACGCCTTCCCGAACTGTCCTTCACTTCATTTGCCCAGTTATACTTGCGTACCGTACGTGCGACCGGGTGGATAGTCGCACGTAGATGCGAATCTAACCCATACAAGTGAAACGATCCCCCGCAGTTCTCACGAGGTTCTCGTGAGAGCACATCAAACGAACGGGAACTTTTTTTCTCTCCGCGTTTCGTTCTAAGCCCTTACGTATGCATATCCAGAGGAGGCGGCGGTGATCAGCGACCATGTTGATGCGAATCAAAGTTCTCCCTCGATTCTTGGATTTATTTGCAGGAATCGGAAGGGTGGTAGGCTTCCATCGCGGACTCGGTGCGTTACTTTATTTACCGCATATTTTCACCGTTGTGCCTACGCCTTACACTTCCGCGTTGAATTCAATTTTGCTTAGGGTACAAATGTACGGATCCTTTGGATGAATCGCACTTTTCCAGGCGCTCGCGACGAGTTTTTATAGGATATTATTATTTTATCGAAACATCCGGAGCTTCCATTTTTTTCTGGGTACATGCAATTTTTTTGGGACTAGTCACGAGAAACGTTTCGATCATGGAAGAAAACGGTGAAATTAAAAAATTGCCACACGTGTGATTTGAAAAACCGATCGCCAAAGCTTTTGAAATCGACGCGAAAAATTGATTATGGGTATAGTTGACCGCAGCTACTTCGTGTACGTATAGGTAGGTATTATATATATAAATATATTTCTATTCATTCACGTTACACGAACCAACCATTCATTTTGCATAATTCATTTGATGAGATTGGTGTTGGTTTGGCGGGTGTTTCAACTTCACAGCTTTATTTACCTTTTACCGTACGTAGCCCGGAGTTCGGCAGAGTTAATTTGACCGTAGTAAGTATATAACATTAGCGATTCGCGTAGCGGTAATCGATTAAAATAATATCAAAATACGCTGAATTATTACCGTTCGCGGGAATCAGTCGCGTACGTTACAGCGTGCATATTCAGAAAAAAACCAAAACCACAAAATATGGAAGAAAAAGTTTGAAAAAAAAAAAAAAAAAAATGGAGATATATAGAAATGGAGGGTTCGGTAAAGTCAATTTCAACGATTCCTAGGAATTCGCTAGGTTGAGGCAGGAGATCCGTGAAATGGGAAAATATCGTTGGCTGGGTGATGCGAATATTGGCTTCATTTGCACATTTCATTTCATTCGGTCCGTTTCATTCAGCAGGGGCTCTCGATTTCACCACAGATTCTACACCTGCACGTTGTCATACGATGGGTTTGATATATACCGTGCGATATACGTACGAAACAAATTACAAAATTTGTAAATTATTCGATCTGCTTTTTTCATTTCTTACGCAGTTATCACTCGTATTAATCGTCACTAACGGTTCGTCCCTTTTTCACGACACGGCCAGTCCGAACCGAGGTCCACTTGCAACTGTATTCTGTTCGGGGTTTTTTTTATTCTATAAATAAATATCTTCGTGAATCGAGAAAAGCGAAGCAGCTGTTTTTGCAAACGACGAATTTCCCCAGACAGCCACAACTATCAGCCGTACTTCAATCAAACCGAGAACTATTTTCATGCTGCACGTATTACTGTGATAAAACTTGCTGAAAAATCGATCACCGCAAAACTCTGTGTGCTGTAAAGTTTGATTACATTTTTGATCTCTGTGTATACCGCAGACGTACATGCACGTAATGTACGTACATATATACCGTGCGCGATTTGTTGCAAAATCTATAACATATGCTGTTCAAAGTCTTTTGATTTATTACCCCGCGGTACTGAATATATTATTTCACGTACACAACTTTCATGCTTTCGTTATGTCCGGCTTTTCGCCTAAATTATCAGCTCCTATACATCACCAAATTTTCGGTGCTATGCAGACCAAGGGTGAAATTTTCGTTAAATTATTTTCAAATGATCCTGCGTACTTCGGAATTTCCTGTGAAATGAAAAGAGAGGAAGAAAAAGGTATACGAATCCTTTCTACATTGACTGATGAAATATATTGCTCTCCGTATTATTGATATTGATAATAAGACTAAAAGCGATGCAGCGTATAGTTCGAATATACGATATTACTACATCGCAGACGCTCATAGGGATGGGTAGATCGTACGTACGAGATACAGAAAATATATAAGTTTGTCATATTGGAGTAACTAGTAAAATTTAGTGAACTATTTCTATGGCGCCTGGATTCAGCGGAGAGAATGGAGCTATAGGTGCGGCAGCTGCATACGGAAATACGTATACATATAGTCTCGCGATACACATTGATACCTGTACGTATTACGACGTATCAAAGTGTGTATTTGCGAAAGCACTTCATCAAAACGGAAAACGTGTGCATAAATTCATTCGTCGAGTCATGCGGGTATGAGATCAACGCGCATCGACGTACATACGTGCACGCACACGTTTGTATCTACGTACGTAAAATGGGAACCTACACACATACCGCACACCTCGTCCGTACATAACTTGTATTTATATGCGGTGGGCATCGAAGCTCCCGCTTTTGCACATCGAAAGGATGATGGATCCTTGCTTTTAATCCACCATCCGCCATTACTCTATATATCTTCTTTATTTCTCTTTTTATATTTCATCATTTCTCCTCTCCACGATCCGTCTGTATTTTCTATTTCCCCCGCGTTGAAGCTCCACACACCCGTGTCAACGTTCGAATTCACACGTATTCCTCCGTTGTGTAGCGAAAATCCGCGTCGCGAGAAGTTTTTTCTGTGAGTAAGCTTCTAATACCTGGAGCCGAACGGGCAGGCGGGTGGAATAACTGCGATAGGATATAAAGGAATGTAGGATAGACCGTCAACGTCACCGGACACCGTAACCGTAACTCCGAACCAATAACAAATTCGAGCTTTCGCTTACTCGGGTATCCAATAAAGAGAAAATATACGCACGCGAGGAGTAGGTACTTCCTGCACCACCTTCCTTCTCTCCTTTTTTTTGTTTTTTTTTTTCATCCCTCGTTTTTTCTTCAATTTCGATTCCACTCTCTTTTTCTTTCCTCGCCTCGCCTGTATATTATTCTCCCCGTTTTATTTTTTTAATTTTATTTTTCATTCTTTTCTTCCTTTCTCCTCTCTATACGTTCTTCACTTTTCTGCCCTTCTTCGAGTCCCACCTCTTGTCCTCTCCCTCCCCCTCCCCCTTCTTCCTACCCCCGTGAAACAGAGGGAATATAACGCCGCGGTGCCGTGTCGTTGCTGAGAGAAACGAGCTTCCGTTGTCCCAGTTAGTTGCTTCCAGTCACTCGTGACCCACCGAGTCAAGGATCGACGATGTTATTAAAGAAAAAAAAAAAAAAGAAAAAAAAAAGAAATTGGCAGCGAGGGAACGTCCGAAAGGAAATTGAATGCGGCTATCGATCCGCGATTCCTTTCGAATTTTATATATACCCACTCATTCGGGTTCCTTTTTCTGTTGCCGATGCCGCCGCTGCTGCAGTAGCGGTAAGCCGGGAGCTCATTTTCTTCAAGTACAGATTGTCCTGCGATATTTATTTCCACCAATTTGTCCGTTAAAGCCGTCGTATAAATTCGGGCGTCAGACAGCCACGGTACAAACACGTATACATAGTTAATATTTTATAATATAACGGCGGAGAAAATGAGAGGTTTTCATTGGAAAATGTTTGGGTATATCAGCGAATTGGGTGCGATGCGTAAGCGGGATTGATCGTGAAGGGAAGAAATCAGTTAGTCGATCGGTATACGTAGGTAGGACTGCGGTGGACAGCTATTTGTAACTCAGCGGGATCCCACGTTGGATTTGGCACAGGAGTAAATGAACTAGCCCCGCGATCCAACCGGAAATCGAGAAAACCCGGCAGTACCCGTTGGGATCGGGGATTCTTCTTCCTTCCTCGAGGCTCATTTCCCACCCCATTTTCCCTACCAACCTCCCCGGAAATAGAGAATAGACGCTCCTATAGGAGATGTGGACCAGCGGGATATTGCGAAGCGTATACAGTAACCGACAGGATTGGATATCTTCGATTTCCATTCCCACCATCTCTGCGGTTTGCAACCCATGCGGCACCGTCCGCGTTCAGTTTCGACCTACACTTTGAAAATCATCCCTATAGAGACCCGCCCGCGTACGGACCGTACACGCGATCGGAATCGCCTGTTCTTGTCCAGAGATAGATAGGTATGAGCTACGCGGCGCTACGAAGGGCGTAAAAATCGTTGACTATTTTACGATCACCGCGTCGATTAAGCCTGCGTAAATCTAAACACGCGGAGATTTCGCTGTGAAATTACTTTCCAAACTCAGGGAAAATGACGGGGGGGAGAGAGAAAAAAATTACTCCAGCGGAGGATATCGCGAGATACTCCGAAAACGACGAAAGGAGATTTCCAAATAATTGTAATCGGCCCGCTGGGTTTCGGGCGCTGTGGAGAGGGGAGAGCACGAACTTCATTCCCAGTTTGTATAGATACGTGATATACCTGTATACAAGAATTCGATGAGACGTGAAATTGTACATACGTATAGCTCCTGCCGTGCGTATACCGGCGCAGTAATAGAAAACATAATAGGAAAGAAGGAAAACTTAAAAAAAAAACAAAAAAATAAATGAAAAATTTGAAATCGAGCCGACGATAACTTGCGATATTCATCCACCGTGAAAATCCCGACGGAAAATGAAATCACGACCCCTCTATTTGTAGATGTGATAGAAACAGCACAATCTCATAGACGTATATAATATCTGTGGCAATCTCTATTGAATATTAAATGCATCTGACTATTGTGGACATTTCTTTCCGTACAATGCATCAAGGAGTTGCAGATACCCGAGAGTCTCGATTCTCGGAAGTCTGGGGGAAAGAAGAGAAAGGAAAAAAAAAACAACTCGAGTCAGTTTTCTTTCGAGGCATCGTCAATTTACACCGGTGGCGGTACAAAGCAGCGTCTATACATCGGGGATGGAAAAGCCGCAGCTTTACGCCCGTGCCGTCCGTATATATATATATATAATATGTACATAGGAAAAGACAGGTAAAGCTCTAGACAACGGGAAACTGTAAGGTGCAGGACAATTTCAGGGTGGTTCGAGCACCGCGTCAACGACAGAAGTGGATTTCTTTGATCTTCTAGTTCAGGGTACTTCCAACAGCTATTCTATGGGATCCTTTTCCCGCTTTCACTGCTATGCAAAGTTCGAACTATCGAGGTCACGTAGCTTTTCGTCCATGTGCCTGCCATGTCTTCTTTGTTATATTTATAATCTTTTCTAACTCTGATCTTTGCCCTTCTGCTCGATAGCTTTCGAAAATAGATAAAATTTACCTAAATCTCAAAGAACAACGTCGCTGTGCGATACTCCCTTACGGAAAAATCTCGTTCGATTTGCATCGCGTTTTTCTAGCGACTCGAATTTTGTTTACCGTAATTCGATAAAAACATTTACAAACGAATCGAGGCCACTCCGATTTCGTCGGACTTGATATCGTTTTGCGTCATTGGCATCGTTGGAGCGAAAATCGGAGGTGAAATCGAAGAAGAGGACGAAACGAAGATTGCGGTTATATTATCCTTCGAGGTGCGAGCAGAGAGAATCTCACCTCCGTTGGTTTTTCTCGTTGACCGAGTATTTTAAATTCGTTTTCAAGCTTCAAGGGTGCAGTGAACGCCCCGTCGTTATACACACCCTTCGAGTATATGTTGAATGCTAATTCCACGAACACCCGATCCGTACGCCTGTTATACCGAATCAAAATTAAAAAAAAAAAAAAAAAAAAAAGTCAACATACAGGAGTGTCTCTTTTGGAAAAAAAACAAACAACCATATTATCATGCGAAAGGGGGACGAAGAGAAAGGGAGAAAAATTGATTTCTTCTTCAACGAGCACCCGATGTACAGATAAAGTGAGATGTTACAAAATCCCTAAAAAGAGAGCGTGCTGCACGAACGTATCAAACGGATCGGCCGAGCCGCTTCGAACGAACTCGCTATGGCTAATTAAATCGGATTAGGGATTAGGTTCATCATTAATCTTGATCTCTCTACCCTGGCATGATCCTCATTAAGGAGCGAAATGGGCTTGTAATCCTTCCCGGCGCCAGAGCCTCCCACCTCACGGTATACGACAAACCGAACGCGTGTAGTGCAGTTTCGGAAAAAACAGAATCGACGTCTAGCATTATTTCTAATCCAGTCTGTTTTCTAATAGCCAATTTTAATACCAACTGGAAATTTTCATTCTCCCTCTTCATTATCTACTTCCAGTACTCACCGTTTCCGGGTACGACGTAAGGGTGAACAGGGCAGATGTTGTCACAGGATGCAACGCCGTGTTATCCTGTACCGCCCGAGAAGACGTCAGGGAACATTTGACGGTGACCTCTTGGTTTCGAGACGACGCAATTTTGCTACCGGGGAGCACGGACACCGGTGAGTTTTATTGAAAAACATGACAAACAACATTTTCCGCAATCGATACGACGCTTGTACGTACGTACGATGGATGTACACTGATAAAATCTTCAGGAAGTATACCACATCCGTGTAACATGATGAGTTTTAATAGGGTATGGGATACTCAGGTCAACGAGTGAAATACCAGAATTTTTGGGCAAAAATGAAAAAATTTTCAGGTGGGAGGTGAAAAAAAAAATGGTCGTAAAACAAATCACCCTAATACCTATAGATATAATCGACACGGTGAAAAGTATAGCGACGATATTCTCGCGGTGGATATCAGAATTATTCGTTCTTGGGCAACCCCATGCCACTGAATCTCTACAAGGTTCGAAGTTTCGTGTGGGGATGACGTGCGCCTGACCCTCGTGACGTACATACCACCAGCAGAGTGAGATACACGACATGTTACGTATATTTGATATGTCCATATAAAAGCCGTCTCGCACGTGATACGGATACAATCTGTACATCTCGAGTAACGAAGGCCCGTGGTTTCTATACAACCTCGATACGCCCCCATAGCCTCTACCTCTGATCTCTTTATCGCAAACTCCTTTTGCCACTGATAAATCACTGATCCCTACAACGAAACCCCAGAATTTGTCCATCTTATTACCCGAATCTAACATGGCCGTGGTCGGATTCGTCGATCGTCGATGCGAGAAATAAAGTGAAGTAAAAAAAAAAAAAGTAAAAGACTACTCGAAATAAATACGCAGCCATTTTTTTTCTCACGACATATAAGTGGATTGTTATTTCAAAACTCTTTGACGTAATTAAATCAATAGAATCGGGTTTCTGCTGCATATCAAATCAGATCTCGTCCGATCCAAGATCAAATTAGATTCGAATAGTTTAGCTAAGTTGTGATGCAACTAGTCTAATCCAAAGAGAAATTTAAGATCTAATCGGATCTAATCAGACGTCCCATCAAAATCTAACCACGGATCAGGTATGACCTGTATAATGAAATTAAAAAAAAAAAAAACAAGGTATGATCTTCGATAATTAATCATTTCCCCCGAAGAGACGAAATATGTCATGGATAATACCGCGTTATTTAGGGCTATTCTTCATCTCCGGAAATTGAGATATTGTGCCCACACACATGACGAATAGGAGTGCCAGCAATATTTATTATTCGGAAAAGGGGGTCTGCTGTTTTATCTACGAGGCGCGAAGTTATCCAGAAACAATGTTCCTTATATACGGGATTTATTTTCCATTTTCCATGCAAATAGTATCAAAGTTATACACAGATGTATTTGTATAACACGTAAGTGTATACGAGAAACTGCATAAATCGGTATAGGTATTGATTTTTAGTAAAGAAGCAACGCGTTTCGTATGGAAAGTGGAGTCTAATGGCGGACAAAAGTTGCAGCCGAGTGTACGTACGTACCTATATAGGTAGGGTATGAAAAGGAAATCGAAGTGCAGGACATATGGAATGAGAAATCTGAAATCCAGATAGATTTGGAGCGACTCGGCAAGATTCGATTAAATAAACTGCCGAGTACCACTCTCCCGAAATCGTACTGAATAAAAAAAAAGAAAAAAAACAACAAAAAAAAAACAAAAAAAAAAGAAACGAAAGAAAATAAAAATAGAAAAAAAAAAAAATACGAACACGTACGTATATGTACATGTACGTATATCTACCTTATCACCGTAAGCCCGGAGGTGACAATTCTTTTCCTATCGGAACGAAGTAGATGCGCGTCGGCGGACGGTATCGGTGGAGGGAAATGTGCCCGGAACGAGGCAACCATTCGAAAAAAGTGATGCCCCGTAAAAGTATTGAGAGGATTTAGCCGAGCTGACGAACAGGAATGATCGACATTGGAATTAATGGCCATTAAATCGGAATTATAGTTGCTCTTTTTATTAGATCGATCCACATCGAGGCCTCTCCCCCATCATCCGACGCTGATCCATTGTCGGACGTATTTAGCGAACCGTGCACTTTGAGGCCCGATCACGGCCGTGCCTCTCCATTCTTAGTCATAATAAATGTAACGTACCGTGCGATTCTATGTATCCATGTATCTATATCACCTAATCCCAAGGTAATATTAAAATGAAACTATACGCGGTACGGATATACCTGTGCGTATAAATATACCCCTTTTCGAATATTCGCTTGATCATTCCTCGAATTATCGCTTGAAAAAAAGACATGATTTTTATCTATAGACGTAATTCGAATATGAATATATCTAACGTTCGAAGCTCACAACTCACGACATCGATCAGTGATCAAACAAATGGTATGGATAGGGTAATCGATCTTATTCGTAAATTTGATTCGAACGAAATCAAACAAATCCTTACAGCTTTACCTCCGCCTTTCCCGATAGAACGCAGTACTGCAAGTCCAATAAACAACATGTCACTTACCACGTACGTACGTATCAATCTTTTTTTGAAAGAAAAAAAAAAAAGTTCCATTCGTACTTCAGACGCTAGCGAAATATTGTATATTGTTGTAACATCGTTGTCCGAAGTTCTCAGGAATTAGAAATAACCAGAAAATATACAATAGAGGATATGTATGTATATCGCGATGAGATTCTTGGCGCTGTTGGATCGATCCTCCAGCGTCCATTACGGTAGCAGCATATTAATTATTTATAATCCAGTAGCCATGTACGTGAAGCATGTTGTGTATTTCATGTTCATATGCCATACATGTGCACGATGATAATGTGAGAACCCTCCAAACGTCTAGACACTAGATCGTTCACAACTGCTGACAGTTCCGTACGAGGCAATGAATTTTCAAATTTGACGCGTAACTGACACCACGCTATAGCGCAGCATTAATTGTACATATATACATGTACCTTATACATGTATACTCGTTACATTTACACCTAATCGTTCACAGTATACACACGCGCATTGCAACGCGTATAATGTACAAATATTATAATGGACGTACTATCGTAGTATTAATATTCTCCCGCGTTAAACTTCGAAGCATTAGAATCCCGCGGCAATCTGTATCCCGTGTATACCTATGTATACTATACACCGTACAGGTAGTGGAACGAAGTAAATCCCCGTAATAGAAAATCACCGTCATAATAACGGTAGGGGAGGATTTGGATCTTTCTATTTCTGTGGTGTAAATTGCTACAATGTTTACCATTATCTGCAGGTTGTACGTGTTAATCTGATAGCGAGAGAGACGAGAGAATAAATATTTCTGCACTATGCATGCGCGATATGCGTTATGAATAGTTACGCCCACTTCTCCATCGGCACTCTCTCTCTCTCTCTTCCCGGTATACTGCTGTTTGATTTGGGCATACGTATAGTACGTACCTATACGTGGGTATATTATCCCATTGTTTGCAGTTGGTACCCAACAGCAGCATCACCACCACCACCGCCACTACCAACACCAATCTGTTTATCACGATCTTCCCCGTACGTCGAACGCCATCCACATGCATAACGTAGAAAGGCGAGTGCAGAGTATATACCCTATGTATAGGCTTAGCCCTATACCCGCGTTGGAATAATCTCATATACGTACCGAATCTCCATATCTCGTATTTGTTTTCCCGATTTTCGACATTGAAACTGTTGCTCTCCTCCTCCCCGTGTGTGATACTGTAAGTATCGCGTGAAAATCTAACGAACTTCTAGGCCCCGACACACGCGATTTTCACACCCAAAATGTGCGTTGATTTGGTGAAAAGATAAAAAAATTTATCACTTCTATGCACGACTTTACCATATACGTGACGTACGAGCGTACAGTCCGAAGCGCACAGGGTGTAAAGTGAAACAGGAGCAGAAATTATAAATTCGGTCGAATTCACAGTTACAATTTCCCAATGCGAGTGTAATATAATTATTTTGAGAGGGATATTCGCACTGTTCCACGGATTTGAATTAAGTGAAAAGCGAGAAAGGTGAAATAATTTTTTATTCAAATTCAAAATTCCAGTGAAGTCCAACTGAATCGGAAAGCCAAATTGCGACAATTTTAATTCTATTTTTTCAACATTTTTAAACAATAAAAAAAAATTTAATTTCATTCATCGTTCAAAGATACACAATTGTTCTCGACCGTGTCTCGAAAACGTATTTCACGTTTGTCCCGACACTTTTTGACTTCCACTCGAGCGCGAACGGGCTAGAATTCCGCCCGTATTATCACGGTGGAGGAGAAGCTCCTTCGAACGCATAACTGTGGGGCGTATGACGCGTGCTGCAGCAGTCATGAGAGCAAAGCCATATAGTTTACATCTACACGGTTGCAGGATGTAATTAATCAGGTACAACCTGCGGGATAGGTCGTGGTGGCGCCGTAAGGGTTGAACAGTGTAGAGGGAGGGAGGGAGCGAGGGAGGGAGGGAGGGCGGTAGGTAGCAGGCAGTGCAGGGTGGATCGCACCGAGGCTTGTGCAGGGACCTGTCCCCCAACTACACTTAAGCATTCATGTCCCATACATATTTATGTTACTCCGTGGTGCACGCGGATGCTGCGGAACATCTATATATATACATATATAGATGTCTATGACATTTGCAGGATGATAGGAGATAGGAGATAGGAGATCCGGAGTACATTTATGTCCCATGTAGCGTACGTATATAAGGATCTACAAATTTACAGGATCTTGTGTATAATGCAAAGTTGCACGCGTGTCGTGTCACCCACTGGATAGTTTGATGCGTTTGTTTCCTAACTGTGTCTGCTCTACATAATTACATCGGCTCACTCTGTGTACGTATATAATGTATACGGGCCATTCCACGTGAACCGGATCAGTCACCTCTCAGATATTTTTTTAATTTGGCATGTCGATTGTCCATGGGGAGTTAGATTTTTGTGCCAAAGGATTTTTGAATTAGTGCAAATTTCGATTTATTATGAACAATCGAAAAATTGAGAGGCGGTTTCTTTAAAAAATCATAACTTCGTCAAAAACGATGTTAGATTCAATTTTTTTTTTTAAATTTACGCGGATGAGACTATAGATTTATGAAAAAAATTAATGGTGCCGAAAAAGTTTATTTATCATTTGTTTATTTGACAATGAATTTTTAAATGATTTTTAAAACACTGATGGATAGCACCGAAAAATTAAAAAAAAATGCTGACATATACTTTGAACTATACTACAGCCTGTGAATTAATTTCAGAGATGCGTTCGGCTTTGTTTTCGAGTAAAAAATCATCGAAGTTGGCGGCGCGCATGAATTCGAGCTCGTCGACGCCTATGCGCGTGATGACGCGCGTCGAGCGACAGAGACCCTATCTACTCTGTACGGACGCTACTTGGTGTACGCTCGACCGCGGTATTCACGAGTCATTTTCGCGATGATAGACACCGTTGAAAAATCTGGAAAAAATTCCATAGCTTTCCCATAACACGGCGAAGCCATAGAGTAAGTTTCAGAGATGTGTTATTTTTCGTTTTCGAGATATAGGGACGCATATGGCACTCCGCGCTCACTAATTGGTGTACGCTCAACGGCGGTATTCACGAGTCATTTTCGCGATGATCGACACCATTAAAAAATCTGGAAAAAATTCCATAGCTTCCCCATAACACGGCAAAGCGATAGAGTAAGTTTCAGAGATGTGTTATTTCTCGTTTTCGAGATATCCGGACGCATTGGGACTTTCCATGCTCGCTACTTGGTAGACACTCGGCGGCGGAATTCACGAGTCATTTTCGCGATGATCGACACCATTAAAAAATCTGGAAAAAATTCCATAGCTTCCCCATAACACGGCAAAGCCATAGAGTGAGTTTCAGAGATGTGTTATTTCTCGTTTTCGAGATATCCGGACGCATATGGCACTCCGCGCTCACTACTGGGACATATTAAGACACAATAATATCTCGAAAACGAGAAATAAAACATCTCTGGAATTTACTCTATCGCTTTGCCGTGTTATGGGGAAGCTATGGAATTTTTTCCAGATTTTTAAACGGTGTCGATCATCGCGAAAATGACTCGTGAATACCGCCGTTGAGCGTACACCAAGTAGTGAGCGCGGAGTGCCATATGCGTCCGGATATCTCGAAAACGAGAAATAACACATCTCTGAAACTTACTCTATCGCTTTGCCGTGTTATGGGGAAGCTATGGAATTTTTTCCAGATTTTTTAATGGTGTCGATCATCGCGAAAATGACTCGTGAATTCCGCCGCCGAGTGTCTACCAAGTAGCGAGCATGGAAAGTCCCAATGCGTCCGGATATCTCGAAAACGAGAAATAACACATCTCTGAAACTTACTCTATCGCTTTGCCGTGTTATGGGGAAGCTATGGAATTTTTTCCAGATTTTTTAATGGTGTCGATCATCGCGAAAATGACTCGTGAATTCCGCCGCCGAGTGTCTACCAAGTAGCGAGCATGGAAAGTCCCAATGCGTCCGGATATCTCGAAAACGAGAAATAACACATCTCTGAAACTTACTCTATCGCTTTGCCGTGTTATGGGGAAGCTATGGAATTTTTTCCAGATTTTTTAATGGTGTCGATCATCGCGAAAATGACTCGTGAATACCGCGGTCGAGCGTACACCAAGTAGCGTCCGTACAGAGTAGATAGGGTCTCTGTCGCTCGACGCGCGTCATCACGCGCATAGGCGTCGACGAGCTCGAATTCATGCGCGCCGCCAACTTCGATGATTTTTTACTCGAAAACAAAGCCGAACGCATCTCTGAAATTAATTCACAGGCTGTAGTATAGTTCAAAGTATATGTCAGCATTTTTTTTTAATTTTTCGGTGCTATCCATCAGTGTTTTAAAAATCATTTAAAAATTCATTGTCAAATAAACAAATGATAAATAAACTTTTTCGGCACCATTAATTTTTTTCATAAATCTATAGTCTCATCCGCGTAAATTTAAAAAAAAAAATTGAATCTAACATCGTTTTTGACGAAGTTATGATTTTTTAAAGAAACCGCCTCTCAATTTTTCGATTGTTCATAATAAATCGAAATTTGCACTAATTCAAAAATCCTTTGGCACAAAAATCTAACTCCCCATGGACAATCGACATGCCAAATTAAAAAAATATCTGAGAGGTGACTGATCCGGTTCACGTGGAATGGCCCATACGTATATTCGGTGTACCTATGCATTTACGTACGTACGTGGATTTTCATGGTATATTCAGGGATTTAACTCTCTCTCGCGGTTCTCTAGCGACCGACTATACGTATAGGTGGGTATACCTATACGGACACCCTCGCTTTATGAATATGAACGATATAAATTGTGACAGCGTTTGGTTCTTCCCCGATTTTCCCTACGCCGAGGTTTTAATCAAATATCATTGAACGGGAATAATTGCTGGGGAAAAACAAGCAAAAAATACAACGAATGAAAATTAAACGCGGCTCCACAGCCGATGGTTAAATCGCTATTTTAGATCACTCGATACGACGAACTCCTCGTTCGAAAGGAAATTACTCGCAAATCATCGTGTGACTATAACTTTCATAGAAAAATGGAAAAGTTCGTTGCTCTCCTAGATTGGACCCGGCGGAATATTTGATCTAACTTTTTTTTTCTAACATTTAGTTTTCGTCTTTATTCTGATGGAAAACTGTACCCGCGGTGACCAAGTGGTGATACTCTCACGAATTTGTCATCGTTTGTAGCATTGAATTAAAAAAAAAAAAACGTCTGCACAGTCGCATGAATAGATTTATGCAAATCTTTCCTGTATCATTTCGCCGGAAGAACTCGGGCCGAAGAGAGGACGAGAAGCTATAATATATAATAACTGTTGAGAATGGAAAAACGATGTGCGGAGACACTCTGACAACCTTCCGACGATGAGTTCCCAAGACACATCTTGCAACTTTTCAATTTTTCTACCTTTTTCTACCCTTGACTGGACAACGGCAACTGCCCCTTCGACCGAGGAGATCCCAGGTGCCACATCCCGGGAAATGTTACCTGGACCGTGCGGAATAAAAGTCTCTCTACGTTCCCTGCGTATCTTTCACTCGCAAAAAGTAAAAAAACAGTGAAAAAAGATTCTTTTCAATAAATAAATAAAATGACGGAACGAAATCTAATCCCCGGCGCACGCACTGCGACCAAGTCCTCGATTTTTCCGTACAGGTATGCCGTAAATATACAGCCTATAAATTACGCGATGATAATTAAGATTTTTACGCGAGTCGAATACGATGTACTTGAAACTGCGATGAAAAAATACATGAATAAATAAATAACCCGGCCGAATAACACTTCTGAAATCGAAAAGTAATAATAATAATAATAATGTTGAAAAAGATTTTCTCTCGTTAAATACATTTCGCTCCAATCTCTTTTTTCTTTTATTTTCTTCACTTTTCTTATATTTCTTATTTTATTTTTATTTTCAACTCCTCCTCGGTAACGGAAAACCACCGGCAGCACGGCGCAGTCGAAGACCGCGGTTGTCACTTCATTAATTACGTTTCCAATTTCACGTTACCACAAGTTTTCCAGCTGGAAGAGGAAGACGTCGTCAATCCCTCGAGCTGCGGAGTGTTCACCGACTACGTCTCGCAATTAAATAAAGTGGCAACGTCGATCTTAACGAATAAGAACCCACTAGTTTTGGCTTTCAATCAAGGCGCACCGCGTCGTACGCGAGCTTATTTCTATCAATTTTTTCCCCCGTTATTTCCTGTGGCGACATTAAACCCGCCATACGTTTCGCAAAGTCACGGATGAATTAACTCGGAAATTACGACAGAAAACGACGAGAGATTCCATAATAATTCGTCGCATTGTAGAATCTCCGGTATATTCGGTTAGCTATGAACATTATTTTATGATGGGAAAATATCGTCCTTATCTACATTTCTATTCTTATCGCATCACGCGTATAATCCACTGTGAAAAGAAAACCGCACGAGCCGGTTGAAAACTTTGAAACTTTACGTCAAACGACGTATCAGTTTGTAGTTTTTACAGCGAACACGTGTCAGAAAAGTTTGTTTAAACGATTTTTGAAGATTACGAATTGGACAAACTTTCACCGTAAAGTAGACAGATAATACCAAATATAACGTATCGCTGATGACGCTGTTACAGGGATGAAAAAATATGATGAGAAAAGTGCAGGAAATCGTTCCCTCGCACGAAACTCATGTACGTAACTTCGCATTCGTCGAAGAATTACACGGTATGAATCTAATCGTTCGGGAGATGCAATGGGTCTGGCGAGTGGCAGGTTGTAGTTTTAACGTCTTGTCTACTCTTAACTGGTGACAGTTAAAATTAAGAGGTCGTAATGCGAGCAAAGTGCCATTCGAATGTTGGTTACTTTCTCGCACGTCCTACTTCGGATCATAACACTCGAAAGTTTCAAGATGATCAGTCCTCTTCCAGGCAACTTTACGAGGATCAGCTGCAGGATAGGTTTTCGAAGTATGTTCCGATCGGAATATAAAGCACCTGTTTCGAAGCTCCGGTATTTTCGGAAATGTGCATTTAAATATACATTTCAATATACTTCGGGACTATAGAGAGAAAAAAAGCATATTTTTACGGTACACATAAACGCTTCGTATGCTGCATCTGAATTTATTCATCAGGCGCAGGAATGAGAGCCTATATTATTAAGGTGCCCTGAATTTTACCCGTCACATCAGTGAGAATAGGATCGAGAAAAAAGTCCATTCCGCCGGCGGGATGATCCCGCGAGGCCAAAGTTCACTACTGGCGAATTATCGATTCTGACCCTTGCTATAAATAACATTTCCAAACGACAGCCCTTGAATAATTGACACCGCTAAAACTGGCGCAACCGTAACCCCCATTTTTGACGCGAAATATCTAATTGTGTGCGGCAATGGAATTCGCATCAGAAACAGCACGAGCGTCAGCGATGGCGGTGGCGATGTGAAACGAGCTGGTTGAAATTTATACCGATGAAATCAAACGGATATTTGATTATATTTGCCGTACATTACGCGCAATCATTTCGCCGCTCTAAACTCATATTGTGGATCAAATAATGTGATCTTGTATCGCGCGAGTGATATGTATCTGGCTTATTGAGTAGCATGCCATGAATTCCATGATTAACTGCACCGTAGGCTGCAGGCGAAAATTCCGAGCGAAATGGATATATTGCAAATTTGATTAAAAAATCAGCTAGTCTATTGTGATGTTCGTGAAATCCTTCCGAATTATATTGCGGACGTCCATTTTAACTTGCAGTCGTTAAACCGATACGCCGTATGACATTTTGGCGTACTTCGGCAAATACGAGTGATTATTTTATTCACGTTCTACGTTTCGATATTTTATCTGATATAAACCGAGCACTCGCTTCCACAAAGATGCCATTCACACTCCGGCGAGATTTTCGATGTACAAAATCGACAAGCTCGAAGTCTTAAAATATTAAAAAACTCCAGTTCACCAAGCTTATTTCGGGCGATGGAGAATTCCGAGGATATCGTGAAGTTTTTAAGGGTTTTGCCTTAGGGCATTCGGACGCGTAACAGTCAATGGAAACGGTCTGAAAAAGCTCGATCCTTTCACAGTCCCTCTTTCCATTCCGCCTCTTTCTCTCAGCTTTCTTTCTTCCTTCCTTCCTTTATTTCCATTCCTTTTCTTCTCTTCTTTTCTTTTCGTTGTCATTTTTTTTCTTCTCATACTCCGAACCCCCGCGCTTCCCTCGAGACGACTGTTTTATTTCATCATATTTCTGTTTCGCCTTATCCCCAGCGTTGTTTCCCCGTCAACAACGCATCGTTGTCATTCTCGAAGCGTTTCGACCCCCCCACCCCCGAATCGGTGTCGCTCAACCAGCCACGAGAATAGAAACCTAAAAGCTCACCTCGATCCAGCTTAGAACATTCCACTCGAATATCAACATTATTTCCACTAAAAGCTTAACCGATCGATTCCAATTCAAAATATATTTCGCCGCAATGGGTCGCAAGACTCCGAGAATCACGCGATTATCTTTCAAAATCTCCAGAAGTAATTAATTTATATTACCCAATTGACATCGGGGTTTCCCTCCACGGGCGTATCGTCAAACATTGAAGCAATTCTATTACCTACCTTTCGCTTGATTGAATTCCAAACATCCGAAAGGATTGCGAAAAGATTCGACTACTCGTCGAAGAATGAACATGAGAATAAAATTAGATGAATAAAAAATCTCTTGCTTTCTAAAGGACTACAGTCCCTGCAGCCTCCCTATCTATAGGTCCGTCTATATAATACCTATACCCCAGTCTCCAGGATTTTCTCTGACAGGGCCGACCTTCCATTTCGGCGTCTCCTCAGAGTCGGGGCAGCCTAGGTTCTGTCTGTACATTCAATCAACAATATTATTGTAGAGGACGTGCCTCGTAAGACGGACCCAGTGGGCAAGAAAAGCGTGATGAGAATTTCTATAGAGAAACTTAACTCGGCACGGCGTTCCAGGCTCCAAGTTCCAGCTTTGGCACCGGTCAGTGGTTCGCCGGAAGTAAATTGAAAACTGTGAATTGGAAAATTGCTTCTTGCCGGAACTGGAGCCCAACGTCCGCCAGGGACTAATCCGGGTGATTATTTTTCGAACTCAATAGATCGGATTGATCGGTCTTTATCGAGTATCAATCGGTTCCACGCTCCCCTGCGGAATTCATCCTTCGCAACCGTTGCAATTCAAACCAATCGCTCCGGAGCCCAAGGAAAATAGTGGAAAACGTAATTCTCGAGATATGACCTCACCTCTTATAGATATATCCTGAATCTAGTGGAAAGGCGAAATATATTTCCAGACCTAATTTCAGAGGCGATCTATCTTTTTTTTTTTTTTTTTTCATTTTCCGTTGAAGGTGGAAGGTTCGTCGTGACCTCGCAGGGGGAATTGCATATCCGTGCCGCGAGGGCGGAAGATGGAAGAGCAACTTATTCCTGCCTAACACTTCATTCTCTCACGGGGGAACGACGTCGGAGCGATTCTGCTACACTTACGGTAACAGGTATGTGTAGATATATATATACAAATAACATTTTTTCTCCTTCTTTATAGATGATAAAACGTGACATCCTGACGGAATCATGTTTCATTATAGTAGGACCACGTGTTATTCATTGAACCGAGAAAAAACCTACATCGTTGTTCGAGAATTTCACGATGAAGATATTTTGGCGCGAGTTTTTCTTGCAGCAATCTGAAAGTATAGCTATGCCGGTGCAGACAAGAGATTCCGGCTTTTATACTACCACCGTTTTCTAAGAGACGCAATTTCTTTTTGTCCGGGCGTATATCCGATATTAAGTCGCTTTCACCTTATTGTACGTACCTATACCTATATACCTAGACGTTTAACGCCGACAACGAGCGCGTAGCATTCGTAATTTTGAGGGGTGGGACTGACGCTATGCTTTTTCTCTTTTCATTTCCTTTTCTTTACTTTTGTTTTTTTTTTTTTTTTTTTTTTTTTTTTTCACCGAGATGTTTGCACGAATACGAGGAAAATTTGCACCATTGCTCGAGAATTCTCATACAGTAGTTATGTGTATAGGTAAAAGCGTACTTACAAAATCCAAGATATTCGCGAGTTTTTCGAAAATAAATTTGTGAACAAGATTTCTTGATGTGAAAACTTTCCGATAATATGCGTCCAAGATTCCCATTCAGGAGGCGAGTCATTCAGCACTAACAATCGCAATGAACCAGGGTAAGCAGAAATAAGGGTGAATAACGCAAGGAAGGACGAATAAAAGGGTATAATGTTACTAATAAAGGGAGAAAAAAGTTGATGAGAAGCAGGGTAAGTGAAAGTGACATTGAGATGTTCACCAAGAAGGTAAAATTGCGGTGTAACTTATACCTATAAACGGGTGAAAGAAGAATCCAATATGCCCGTCGACCTGTCAGCGTTTTTATACGGTTCATCAGTCACGCGCTTATTAGATGTTTCTTGCGTAACTTTTCACGAGCCGCATCAACATCGTTCAAACTTACGATATATTAATCCGGAAATCGTCCGTATACACATTTACAAATATTATTTATACCGATTGAAAAGTAGATTTTTCTTCCGCAGAACAAAGCAGGTCCATGCCCCCGATGTTGACCCAACGTTCGCAGATGGTGATATCAGCTGAAAGGGGTTCAAATACCCACCTTACTTGTTCCGCTCAAGGAAGTCCTCCCCCGGTATTCACGTGGTACAAAGATGTAGACGGTTAGTTGGGTGATGAAAATTTTTTATCGGAATTATTCTCGACACAGAATATACGAAAGAGATACGTAATTGCGTTGCACGATTAGAACTAGCGATGTTTCCAGTTTTGAAACCGTGTAAAATCGACTCTCGCAGGTCATCTACTTCCGGTAGAATCGTCCGGCCGTATACAACTCTGGGGAGATTTAATGCAGATCCGTCGGGTTGATGCCCAAGACGCCGGAAGATACGTTTGTAGAGCGAGTAACCAGTTCGGAGAACAAAGGGCGGAAAGTCACTTGGCCGTCACTTCGAAGCTCAACGCCAGAATTCATCCTCAGATTCAGGTAACCCAGTTTCAAAGATCGAAAGTTTTTTTTCTTTTTCTTTTCGTTCTCAAACAGCTCCGCGGGGCGTTCGCCTCACGCTAGTCTTCGATGTGACGAATTTCGTCCGAAGATGGAAAAAATCTAATAAAGTCGAATTGAAATACTTGCTGTACATGGTTGCTCGAAATTATCACTTCAGACGGTGAACTCCGGAGCAACCGCGACGATGAATTGTACGGTCGAAGGTTACCCGGTCGAAAGTGTCGAATGGCTTCACGATGGAGTTGCCATTCTGACGGGTCAGGATGCGAGAATCAATCTGCAGACTCCATTGGTCCTGGTCATAAGTTTCGTCGGTCGTAGGGACAGAGGAATGTACCAATGTCTCGTGAGAAGCGATAAGGAGAACGCTCAGGCAACCGCAGTAGTTCAACTGGGGGGTAAGTGGATTCGATGATCCTTATTCACCGTATTTTACCATCGAATTTTCCGAGTTGTGGCAGATAACAACGCCACGAATCGATACCTATAACGACGAATAGTTGTAACATCTATTTTATTAACAGTTGGAATGTCTATTTTGTTGTTAGACGATGAAATATCTTCGGAAAAACGTCGGTGGGCGTTGAGCGGTTTTGAAAGTAAATATGTGGTGAAAAAAATTTTTCTCACGTACTCCGGTAAGAGAGAGTTGTAATTGATTACCCTACCACGCGGTAAACCCTGGGAAGCTATCTTTCTCGGGTCGCAAGTGGAATACAACTGCAGAATTTTGCGTGAAGTGAATTCGCGGGTGGTTAAATAATGTTGACCTCGGGAAAAAACTTCTAAATTTGTATTATCTCGTTATCAAGTAGTTGAGTTTACCTACTTGTCTCTCTTCGTGTAGTACATAGCCATACACCATACTAATCGCGGACTTAGCAGCAAGCTTTACACCGCGTTTCTGATCCAGCTTAAACAAAGCCGAAGGTCTTGTTCCAAGGACGCGGCAAGGATCAGGGTACCCCTATCCTTCGCAGGCACCGGAATTCAACAATAGGACACCGGAACCCTAATCTTAGGATCGAGTCATGGATTCATTTGTGTAACGGGCAAAAGTGAGATAATTCGCGCCCGTTCTCAGATGACTCGGCTCGTCTCGTCCTCCGCGAATCTCTTGGTCCATAAGTTTTTGTCGGTCTTCTCTTTTTCTTCCGACATTTTTTTCGTTCGCTTCTTCTAGTCGTTCTTAAGCAACAGAGTAATCCCAGCGTTTCGCCCGATATTCCGAAATGCATTTTGTTGATGAATCTCATCGTTGTCAGAGGCCCCCGTCGACTCAACGGATACGCTTTGTCTAATGGATTAAAATGGCCAATTTTCCAATAGCTTTGTAACCGCCTACACGGGTACCTCATACCTACCACTACTCTCGGTATGGTACAGGTTGGTCTACTTGGACGCGCGTGTTTTACCCCCTCGCGTGACCCGTCTCATTTGTTATAGAAATTCGAATACATTGGAACGAGCACAGCCGACTTAAAACCCCGAGGCTTATAACGCCGACGAACGAGGGTCATGAGCCCGCAATTTTCCTAAGTGGTAACTAATCAAAAAAAAAAAAAACTGATCAACGCGTTAGTTACATTCACCTTTTATGGAAACATCGCATTTCCAACCAGGTGATCGATAATTCCCCAGTCGATACCAATCTACTGATTATAATCTCGTCACGTTATGGGCGATGTTAACGGTCGAACGTGATCCAAGCAGACTCCGTTCTAGATTAACGACCACGCTATTCTCTTCACCCATGAAGATAAAATTCACCTAATTTATTCTATGCAGATACCGTTCCCGAGCTGCAGTACACGTTCATTGAACAAGCTCTTACACCTGGAAGGCCCGTTTCTCTGCGATGTTCGGCGACCGGATCTCCACCACCTTCGTTCACATGGCTTTTAGACGGCCAGTCATTGAGCGAAATCGTCGCGGGTCATAGGTAATTTCGATGTCGTTCGATTGAAAAAAAAATAGCGATTGTTTTTACCACGGAATTTGAACGATCCTGTGAATTTCAGATACGCGATTGGTCAGTACGTCGATCAATCCGGTGATGTAATTAGCCACCTAAACATATCGTCGGCCGGTTCAGAAGACGGTGGATTGTACACCTGTGTAGCTTCCAACGCGCTAGCTAGCGTTGAACATAAAGCAAGACTGAATATTTACGGTGGGTTGCGTTTCCATTGCGTTTCCACGGTGCGATATGAATGACTTGAAAATTTGAAAGATGGTTTACCGCGAAGTATCATTCTAGGATCACCTTACATCAGGTCGATAGGTCCCATCAGAGCAATTGCGGGAAAAGACATAACAATCGCTTGTCCGTATTCCGGGTACCCGATCACCTCGGTCGAGTGGTCTAAAGGCGGGGTCCAATTGCCCCTCGACATCAGGCAAAAATTGAACGAAGGTCTTTTGACAATAACTTCGGTGGACACGAACGATAATGGGACGTACACTTGCACGGTCAGGAGATCAGGAGAAACTGCGAGCAGAGATATAGTGCTCACCGTTAGTAGTAAGTGCGATGTCAATTTCTTGGTGACGACATCTTTTGAGCGGACGAATAAAAGAGAGATTGGAAAATTGTAAGATTGTCGGTTGTCGAATATCGGGATTGATATAATTTTAGGTCCTCCGGTGATGACGCCGTTTAGTTTTGACCAGAATTTGCAAGAGGGTAAATGGGCGCAGGCTACTTGCAGCGTAACTTCTGGAGATCGTCCGATATACTTCACCTGGCTAAAAGATGGTGAACCAATACCACCGGCCCTTCAAGTGAGTTACCGCACTGTTGCATACAAGTCGTTCGATCGCGTAGGGAAACGTTATAGTTATGCAACTTTAAAATCTGAATTCGATCTACGTATAGTCAAGCGAGTAAAGCTTGCGTGGTTGTTTTTTGCTCTCTTTTCAGATCGAAGAGAAAGTTCAAACGTTTTATAGTCTTCTACTTTTTCACGAAGTTTCATCCCGCCATAGCGGGGAGTACACTTGTATCGCTACAAATCATGCTGCCAAAGTAAATCACACTGCCGAACTACTGGTAAAAGTTCCTCCCCAATGGATATTCGAGCCACAGGACATATCAACCCTACTCGGCAATCCCTTGAACGTACATTGCGAGGCGAAAGGATTTCCTCCGCCACAAATCACCTGGCTCAGGGGTCACGGGAGATCGTCGAATGACTTTCAACCGTTGATCGGATTGGACGGAAGAATAACCATTCAGCCAAACGGTTCTCTATGGACAGCTTCCGCTGGTCCTCAAGACGAAGGGCATTACCTCTGCCGAGCGAACAACGGGATCGGTTTGGCTCTCAACAAGCTAATTTACGTTTCGGTGAACGGTAAGATGACTCGGATTTTTTCTCACTACGAAATCCCTGACCCGGGCCATCTTGTTATATTACAGAACCTGCCAGATTTGAAATCCAGAGTAAAAATGTAACCATAAGACGCGGCGAGCCAGTCAGTCTCGACTGTTTCGTCATCGGAGATAATCCCATCGAAGTACAATGGACGCATAACAACAATCGTCTGGATTTGAACAACTATCGTCTCAGTATAAGTCAAGTTAAGTCTGAAGATGGACTCAAGTCTCAATTGTCAATTGGACGAAGTGACCGTCAGGATTCGGGGGTGTACAGATGCGTTGCCAGCAACGTGTTCGGGAGGAGCGAACATCTCATTTATCTCGCTATTCAAGGTAGGTCCGATTGTGGCGAATTTCATTATTCGAAAATATCGAGCTTCGATTATTTGAAACATGATACGCTGATTCATCTTACATGCGCGTCTTTCTTCAATTAATACTCTACCTGTTCGAAATCTTATTCAATCTTTTGACAGAACGGCCAGACCCACCGATGGCTCTTGAAGTGATAGAAATTGGCTCCCGATCGATAAGGCTTTCATGGAAACAGTCGTTTGACGGAAATAGTCCGATAATCAATTACGTCATTCAATATCGTCCGCTCGGTATTAGCGTCACCGAAGAGTGGGATCCTACCCAGACTCACAATATAACATTCAACGCCGGAAGCACGAGCATAAGTGGAGCGACCAACCCGACGCAAAATGGTTTTTACATCCCGTATTATTACCCGCTCATATTATCGTTATTACGGTCGTACTCTCAGAATTACCCACAGTTTTATATTACCCGAAAAAAAAAAAAATTATCCCTCGGAATATTCCTTTTACTTTATTTTGTGGCAAAACTGATTATGGAAACCTACATTCCCAATATTAATTTGCAGGCCTTGCTCATTATGACACAATGGGTGCTGACCAGGAAATGGCCTTGGTCAGTGGACTTCATCCAGCAGTCACCTACACATTCAGAATGTTCGCCGTCAACGCTATCGACGCGAGTGCACCTACGGATTCAGTCGTCGCAAAGACGCAAGAAGAAGGTATTTCCGGTTTTTAATTGTTCTTCCATCTCTGCTTACACAGATTCCTCTATTGGTAACGCATATTGATTTCCAGCACCGATGGATTTTCCCCAAAATGTCAACGTACAGAGCGCAGGACCCGGAGAGTTAATTGTCAGTTGGCAGGTAATTAAATCCAATCTGTACGCGGGTTTTAGATCATCTTTATGTTTAACGACTTGCATATTTCAAGTGCTTTTTTTAACGCCCCCTCTTTAGCACCTATTTTTTTTTTTTTTTTGAGGGTCACATAAGTAACTGTTGTACGTAAAAATTTCGCAAAAATCCGAATCAACACAATTTATGCCACTGGCAAATTTTTTTCGATATTGATCATTACCGGGGAATCCTTTAGACGCCGTCCAGAGACATGTGGAATGGCGAACTACTGGGTTATATAGTGACCTGGTCCGAGCATTCCTCGTCAACTTCGGGTGTCAATCAGAGCAAGAGTCTTACGGTGAATGGATGGGCTACGACAAAAATTCAGCTGACAGGCCTTAGAAAATTCACGAAATACGACATCACCGTCAGAGCTTTCAACAGCATCGCCAGCGGGCCTCCTAGCAGCCCGATTGTTGGCACGACCCAAGAAGGCGGTAATTATCCGAATTTTAGGCAGATTTGAGAAAAAAGCTCCTCTTGTGCTGTAGTATACCTAACGAAAACGTCGTACGATTTTGATTCAGTACCGGAAGCTCCTCCGATTCAAGTAGCGTGTTCACCATTATCGTCACAAAGCGTCAAGGTGTCTTGGGGAGCACCCCCGACGCATCAACATGGAGGGGTCATTCAAGGATACAAAGTTTACTACAGACCGGTCCCGACCGATAACAGTAAGCACTTATTTGTCATTCTGCAATATGTTTTAACAACATCAACATCGCGTTGACCTTATTAAAACTCGTTGGTCTACAATCGTGAAAATTATGTTTACAGTGGAAATATCAACGGTGGGTGAAGTGAAGCGAACATCGAGCGAGGAGACTTATCTTCATACGTTGTACAAATACACCAACTATTCGATCAGAGTTTTGGCCTACACGGGAGCTGGCGATGGGGAACTCAGCCCACCTACGTATTGCTCGACGGAAGAGGATGGTGAGAGAATAATGAACGATTTCGCATTTCAACCGTCCCCGATTTTCAATTACGCATTTTCATTCGCTCTGGCATCGTTCATTTGCCATCAGTTCCGGGACCCCCTGCTGGTATTAAAGCGCTGGCTTTGACTGCCGAAAGCATTCTCGTCTCTTGGTTACCGCCATTGCAACCAAATGGGCATGTTTCACTTTACACTGTCTACAGCCGGGAGGCTGGAGCGACAAGAAATAATACCCATACGATGCATGACCCTCCGTCTTCGGCAAGCGATACCTTGACGATGGAACTAAGAGGCTTAACGGAAAGGTAAGGTGGGGTTTTCGTTTGAAGTTTCAATGATGTGATCGTCGACCCAACATCCGAAATGAATCGCAGACTTCAACCAACGTAATTCTTTACGCCTCCGATAAATGATGTTTGCATTTCTTATCCAGACAACTGTACGAATTTTGGGTTACCGCAACGACGGGATTGGGGGAGGGTGAACGGACTACCATCGTAACTCAAACTACTGATACTCGAGGCGAGCATCATTCAAGTTTAAAAATAATCTTACAATTAGTGCAGGTTCTATAATTATATGAATATAATCCGTTTGCTCACAGCGCCTGCCAGAGTTGCGTCTTTTTCCCAGCTAATGCGAAGAGCGGTTAAATCTTCGGTCACACTTCCGTGTCTGGTTGTCGGCAATCCAACTCCCCGTCCGACTTGGACGCATAGAAATAGTCAAGTAACCACAGGAAGACATTACGAGATAACGGTTGACGGACACCTAAACATTCACAGTAAATAGCACACCGCGTCATCTCCTATTATTTATTGTAAATTTTTTTTCGTCGAATGAGGGGTATTTAACTCCTGACCGATGTTTCTAGGCCTAGAACAGTCCGTGGCGGGAAATTACACATGTTCAGCTACGAACTTGTTTGGAGACGATTCGGTAACTTACACTCTAATAGTTGTGATGCCTCCGCGTGCGCCAAAATTGGAATTGCAATACACGACTACGCATAGTATTCGACTTCGCTGGAACCATCCTGACAACGGCGGTGCGACTATCCAAGGTGAATCATATTTTCTTCTCTCGTAGAATGAGGACTGGGATGCGTCGAGTATTGACTATAAATTCTGGGAACGATTGATTATATCTAGGGTACGTCTTGAGCTACAAAAGAGATCAGGATGGTTGGGAAGAAATCGCTGTTTCTCCGGAACAAACGGCGTACACATTGAGTGACCTTAAGTGCGGTTCTTCGTACCTCGCGCATTTAACCGCCCACAACAGAGTCGGAACCGGGGAACCCAGTGGATTGATCAGTGCTCGGACCAAAGGCAGTGGTAATGAAAGATTTGAATTTGAAAATATTAAAAAAACCTCGAAATTCCAAAATCGATCGCCGAAGAGGATAAAAATATGATTTTTCCTTCAAGCTCCTTTGATACCGAAGGAGAAGGACATGATCTCCACGAACTCAACGACGTTGCGACTCAATCTGGTTTCGTGGCCAACGGGAGGGTGCCCGATCCTATACTACACAGTCGAGTATCGTAAGCGAGGTGGTTCGGATCCATGGATTATGGTAGCGAACCGAGCGACGGAGAATCTGATAATTCGTGACTTAAAACCAGCGTCGCGGTACGTTGTCAGACTCACGGGGCACAACGACGCGGGGGCAACGGAAACTCAGATGGAATTTGCTACCACAACGATAAGCGGTGTCAGTATCGGACCTCCTAACGATCTCATCATGGACAATGACGCGCCGAAAAGCGTTCCTAGCCAGAGGGTGCTATACATCGTTGTTCCAGTTGTGTGCGCCTTAGTTCTGGTCCTTTGTGCAATTTTGCTGGGATACGTAGTTCTGAAACGCGGCAGGTAGGCTTGCATTTCGATAAATTCTTCGATTTTTGGCGTCCATCTAGATTTGTAGTTCCATTCCTTTCGCGTGAAACCCTATCAGCCGTCCTCTGCAGGCTCTGTCTTGTCTTCTAGAGAGAGTGGCGGCTACCTGGGAGAAATGATGGCCGGGCAGCAGCAGCAATTGCAGCAACCAGCAGGCTTAGGTTTGGCCCAGCCGTTGCAGCCCGGGATGCAACAGCTGGGCCACCAGCCCCACCATTTGACGAGCTGCATGTCAACGGTCCAATTGAAATCAACTGCGGAAAGAGACAACCGCAGGAACCACCAGGTTTACACCAGCTCCCCGGTTAAACAAGAGAACCTGAAACCCAATGATCATGGTTCAGGTAGAGATGATGTTACAAATCTGTCTGATCTTTGGAAATCGGAAAAGTTGACGAATTGATTATGCTATTTTTCGTTCCTATAGGAATGTACGAGATCAGTCCATACGCTACGTTCAGTGTGCCAGGTAGAGAAAACCGTTCGGTAACGACTGCCACTTTGGATTACACGATGCAATTCAAGACTTTCGGCCACTTGGAAAACGAGGACATAAATATAATCGACTATGAGAGATCGAGTATTGATTATGAGAGGTGATAATTGATTATTACAATTTTCCGACCGAGCGAACATTCCCGATTCTTCGTCAATAACTCTTTTCGCATTCGCAATTAGATCGAAAACACCGAGGTGGCACAAGCAGCGATATTTTCCGAGCATCGCAGAGGCAGAAAGTAAACTCAGATCCAGCAGGCAAGGATCGGGAAGCGATACTTCTGGTAGTCCTTGCGGAGAATGTGCTGGCCCCAGTTACAGGGTACCCGTGAAACCATGTAGAGGTGGGCGCTCGTGATTACCAAAATTACCCGCCACCCAAACCGCCGCAAGCCCCTTTCGGCCATAATTTATTAGATTATTTTTCCTGTGGAGTGCACCCGATACCAGAATCACCCATTTTTCTCTGAAGGGTTTGTTCATTGTGAAAATGTTTGGAGGTGTTCGATGATATTATCCTTTTCTGCACTGTCTGTGCTGTTTGAACGTTCTAAGGCTAACAGCCTTGAAGTTTCATGAAGAATGTGCCCAATCGAAGAATATGGAGAGTTCTGGCATCCCTGGGTTTAAATTGAATTAATCGATCAATTCGCAGATGTATTTTCGAGAGGTGTCGAGTCCAGCACTGAATCTAATAACGAGGGTTCGCCGTTGGCCAGGAGGCGTAGCCGGCAACCAAGCAGGTCCACTCGCAGGTAGCCAAGGTTTGTTTGTTTCCACATAGCACTCATGTCAGTCTCATCTTTTCATTCTCCTTCCCAAAAAAAGACTGTATCGTTGGTTGCACAGGATCTGATTATGGTAGCGTATCGGGTGAATAATAAAAGTTCTTATCGGCAAATGAAAGTAAAACGAGAATCGCATGCGTCAAATAATCTTGCAACCAACGCAAGTCTTTCGTACGGGTTTGTAGTTTCCATCGTTTAATTGTTCAATTTTTTGAAATAAATGTTACGGGATATCGGACATCGGGTGGTGATGTGCTCATGACGCTATTTAGTCAAATGAACGGTAACGCTGCCATCGTGAAAGCGGTTCAATTAATTATTCATTGATAAATAAATTAGCGGTTCCGCATATTTCATACAACCGACCGTAAAACTGTCTAGGATGTCCGGTAATTCCGTGTAATTACTTTAGTGAAGGGTAGGCAGGTATAACATAAGTAACCAAACAGTTTAGCGAATAGCTGGTCTTAATAAATTGTTAAATTCATTACAATTGAAAAATCGCAGAGGTCAAAGACCACCGGCATCAGGATTTTCGGTTACTAGGTTCCTACACCCACCCTTATATACCTATACACTTTTCAATAAATGGGCAATTCTTGTCCAGAGTAAATGTTATTTCCCCGACCCATAATTTTTCCTTACAATTAGTATCGGCCCTATTTCATCGTCATTAGTAGTTTATGTAGCATGGTGTTTATATTAGTTCGATAGAGTAAAATCCCAATGTACTGCTTAGCGATAGTGAAGAATTTTCAAGTCTCAACGAAAGACATCAAATTTCTACTGTTTTCGCGATATTTCCTATAAGATCTTTGATTGGTATAACGACGACTTTAATAACGAACCATACCTTCGGTTCATTCCTACACCTGATCCACTCTGTGCAGTTCGGTGGATGACATGACGCTATTACCACCAACTGGATTTAGCGACAGTCGAGAATTAAGCGAGGCAGAATGCGATCGTGATTGCCATGCACTTTCCATCGCTACCAGACACGGGGGCAGCCTTGGCAGACTTCCGATCGAAGCGATCGAAACTATGCTCGCCAGGTAAAATAAAAAAAATGCTATTCAGTAAATGAGAACCCAGATATACACACATACATATATTCGTTGTCCAAGATGTTAGAATGAAACCAAATGATGCATGCGAAAAGCTGATTGTCAGATTCAATCCAAAAAAACTTATTATTATTGGCTTGATGATTGAATAATCGGAGAGCAATTGGGAACCTTGGTTTAGCAAGAGCGACTCAAGTCTATAAAGATTAAACAGTGCAATTAATTTATTCGATTTCAAAAACGCGGGGCGTCCGTTACTCGGTATATCTACAGAAATTCTAGGAATGCATCATTTTCATTAAACAATCCCGTACGATTTATAATAAATTCCGTCTTTTCTGACCCTTCACTCGAACAAACAACTCGGAAAGTAGCTAGCAAATAAATGAAATGAAAAAATAATCGGCAATATGTTTAGAAAAAAAAAGGCAAAATATAAGCTGCTACCAAGACTTAGGTCGTTCTTGCACCCAGAAATGCACCTCTCGTTGTATAACAAATTGTATGCTTTGTTTGTCATAAAATAGTAATGAGTATTCGAGGCTGTAATCAGAGCCATAACGAAACATAACTTGAGTCAAAATTTCCTTTGCGGAGTAATTGGAAACGATGAACCTTATTCGTTCATAGATATCAGCAAAGAAAGGAGCAGGAACGGCAGGAGTTCACGATTCATGTTTGAGAGAAGGTAGAGGGAATAACCGGAAACGGACGATCCATAAATGCAGCGTATAAATTGCAAAACTTTCGTATCATGTACAGGTATAATGAGTAACCAAACTAGTCTCGTTTGACAAACTATTTACAAGTATCAACATTTTTGCACATTTTACGTTGAAAATCAAATTACGTTTATCGTCGCATGAATAACTTAATGAACATTTATTCGGTTTATTAAAAGGAAAAAAGTATAAATATATCAAAATAATAATAATAATATTAATAACAATAACAATAATTATATAACAAACCGTTATATATTATGAATATTATGAAAGCTGCAGTTATATTGAAACACTGCCGCCAAAGGGTGTTATATTTATTGAAAAAAAACCTTAAATGAATGTACTGATCGATTGTTTTTATTATGTAATAAGAAATTTACAAAATTATATTGTATATACATACAAATATAGGTATATACATGGTATATGAATGTTTTAAAAGTCGGTCAATTTATGTAGGCAGCTGTCTAAGAATAGTGGAAAGATGAGTGCGTATTCAAGGTGATATAAATGTGTTACGCTACGAGTAACGCATCATCAATCAACCGCAATTGTGCGTTAATTCGTGAATAATTATTTTGACTCGTTGTCGTACGTGCATATACTATATGATCTTGAGGATGGAGAAGCAATGAACCATCGTCGTCAACAAGCCAACAACTAGCCATTCGCGTTCGTTAGTCATGACTCTGTCTATAATCCAATTGTCTTATTGTTAGTTTTATTGATATGTTCACGATCGTTTCTAATTGAAAGCAGACAATTAAATTTGTGGTAAATGTAATAAAAATCGTGCCATTCTATCAAATCGAAACTAAATCGTAAAGACTTGTCACGAAATGTATATCACGGATAGCGTTATTGCTATAACCTTGTCAATTTATATATATGACCTATTTTGTATCGTTGCATCGGTCTGTATGCTACTAAAGCATTGATCAATAGTCCCATCGAAGCCCAAGAAAATAATAATAATAATGATAAAAATTGAAAAATTATTGTATACTCTACGTCATTTTACTTCACATACATATGCATATACTAGCGCATTATTTTATACAGTTTTTTATATAAGATAATGTAATATAATACCTATTATAGGCTGTAGAAATATTATTATTTTAATTCGTTTAAAAAATTTAATATAAATATAGATAATATACCGTTGTACAAAAGGCAAAACCAAAAACAAAGAAAAAAGTTTCAATAAATCTTTTAAAGATTTGAATGTTACGATATCCTCAGTCTCATAATTATTTGAACCATTCGTAGTGTGAAAGATGTTGTTAATGTTTAGTGGGTATAACGTGAAAACAATTATGTAACTTTTATAACACAATTTATTTAATATAATTTATATATTTGCTATACTTTTATATAAAATAATTTACAATATCAGAAATATTAAAAATTGATTCCTTAACTCTGAGAAATAGTATATTACACACTGAGAGCAGTAAAGTGAGAAATGTCTCAGATCTGAGGCTTTTTTATTAACTGCCCATGGTGTGTATACTATTTTTCTCCTCGACGGAGCCAGAAAGCGGCAATTTGGTTTCGCGCGAAACAAAGTTGCCGCTTTCTGCCCGGAGGGGAGAAAAAAATAATCCGCGATCATCGAACCGTTCGGAAAATTGTAAGCCGAAAACATTACGTAGTTAACGAACATATTCGCTTATTTTTTTTTTCTAATTTTTTTTCACTTACATAGCGCGTAATAAATTGCCACACTGTATATTTATCTCGAATTTAAACATCATGCATGGAAATATAGCAAATTTATTCAATCGCACAAAATAAATGTTGATCAGTTCTTTGGTAATTCAATAGAAAGAGTTATAATAAACTCCTGGAATTCATTTTATGATTTCTTTAATTGTTTGCGTTTGTTTTTTCTGTTCTTCTCGAATATATAGAAAAATATACATATCAATTAAAGGCAGTGCTGAGGAGAGAGATACGGTTGAAATTTTGTAGAAAACGCCTGGTATTTTCCTTACGTGTGAAAATTTCTGCGCAATTAGCCATAAATAAGTATAGGCTGAGTTTTGTCTCCATCCGCTAGCGATAAGCCTATTCTTCCCAGTTCATTAGATCATTTATTTATTTTTATACAAAATTACCATCAAAGATATCTTTTCTGGGAATGATTATACATGTATATATATATACATATATATATGATCGTGCAAATCAAAATCCCCATATTTACATATAGCTCTTTTCCAATACTCTGTCAGTTTAAATAATCGATAAGTTATCGGCTCAAAGAGTAAGTCTGTGGATCATTCAGTGAATGTTACGAATCGATAGATATAAATATACACACACAAGTATATACATGAAGATATTTGTGAATATCAAACGAAGTTGTTAGTACGATCAGACAGATTATGAGTAGGTTGCTTGGCAAGTACGTACAACGCCAAAGTGCGATTGCTAACAAACAGTCTAGTTATAATATACCATTGGTATGTAACTTTGTGACCTGGGCTCGTGTAACATCCGGATGACTGTTTGTAGACTTACGTGATAAACGAACGTCTGCAAATAAATGGACACTGTAACATTTTTTTCGTTTATAAATTAAGTTAACGTTATTAATTATGCGTTATGAATGTTTAAATAAATCTCATTGTGATATTAGGTAATAATGATTAGGTATACACATTACATATACAATACAGTAGTCAGAATGGTACTAATTATATATCTACAAATCCAATGATGATACAAGCCATTTTATCAATTTTACTGCAGAGTATATTGTATGCTGTAATACAAAAATAATTTTGTGATTATGTTTGAAAAAATCTAGTTTCATAACAAAACATGACAGGCTCAGTTACTTCTTACGTACTTTGACATCTCGTACCATTCGCACTCACAAGTCAGTACACGGATTTTACAAAGTTCTTAAACAAAAAAAAAAAATCAACGTTGTAACTACAGTTTACGATCACAATCCCACTTTGATCATTGAAAATACGGATAGAAGCGAATATTTTGATTAAGTGGTATGCCCGAGTTGCTTAGTAATTTCGTACGCATACTTGAAAGACGTCAACATAGATCAATGCGTATTAACGTAGTTCAGTTTAAGATAATTATATACCGAAAGTATGCAGGTAAATAACCCTTTCGAACATATCTGCTTGAATGGTACGAGAGTGAATGATCTTATTCAATAGGGATGTGCGAAAATGGAATTGATTGGTCTAGCTGTTGCATTGTACATGTGTCTTTGCAGGAACAAACTGCATCACATGTCGAACAATTCATACATCACGTTTCGAGGGGGGAATCAAGTGATCCGGAAGTTCTGCAGGTATTTCATGTCCGTCTATCTTAACACTAATTAGATGCATGGCCAATGCAAACTCATCTGCATCTAACAAACCATCCTTGTCGATGTCGGATAGCTTCCATATTTTTCCTAGTACGCTGTTGGGGAGCTTCGACTTTACCATCTCAGATTTCGCAGCTATAAAACACAACAACATAAATTTGCATGTTGACACTAGACATTTGAAAGGTCCGACTGTAAATCAGGTCAGGTCTACAACCATGCGGAAAAATAGTGCGGAGTTTCTACAAAAGATTCTGTTACAAGATTAATGATATTTGAAGGTTGTAATTCAATCTTGGTGTAACTAACACAGCACCGTTCACTGTGAATCTGATAAGATGGACTCCTGTGCGTTGCCCTCAGTTTATCAGCCCCCCATATTTATTACTGGCGTTTATTTGTAGTACAATACTGATGAGTACGCAATCATTGAAATAACAGTCATTGAATTCAACTTACACATTTCAATCATCCCAGTCGGTATAGGACTCTAGATTAAAGTGGAAAGAGTAATTTTTGTATAGACAAAGACTTACCAGCACCGGTAACTTTTCCGTCCATAGGGCCCAGACTGTCAAATAGCATGTCGTACTTGCAACGGTCTTTGTTTACAATCCATTCAGGTTCTCCAGCACCAGCATCAATACCTTCTCCTCTTTTATAGCCAAATGGACTTATTTGATCTTCTACTCCCTCAAAAGCACCGCCTGAAATTAAGAGATGAGGATTAGTTCAACTTCATAGACATGGATGAAAATGGTATATCTGATGTAAGGCATAAATATGCAGAGAATGACCTCACAATAGTATCATTTATACTTTGACATATTGATAGGGAATAAATATGTGTATGATGAATATGAAAATCGTAGATGATGAAGTAGGCATTAATGGTATTAGTAATTCAATAATGTACTAAGTATGTCAGCACATTTTAAATAAACCATGGAGTGATTAAAAAGTTAAAGAGCTTCCATAGACAGTGTGATCTAGTCATCAATAATCACTGCAGTTGAAAAAAAAATCAACTATTATTGGCTTACAATTATAAAATATGAGTCAGGTGGGTACTTCAAATTCATTATCAACTAAGGCGACAATAATCAGTGAATAATGTTCTTAGAATACGAGAACTTGTCATAACAACTCAAATCAACTTGAGACTATATCATTGAAGTATACCGCAAGAAAAAGGTGATTTATTCAAACATTTATTATCTTAGAAAAATCGTTGGCAAGAAAAACCAAAAATTTTAAGCATGGATGATTGTTTTCAAAAAAGAAACAAAAATATTCTTGAAATCAACCGGCCGATCATGTAAATAGTAACGGTAGGTCTTCTCACCCTTAATTAAAGGTTCCACGGTAGTGGTCATCTCTTCATGGGGAATCATGGCCATAAGTTTAGCGATATCTTCAGCCAACATCTTATCCACGATTTCCAAAAGTTTTGGTTTCAAAGGATTAAACTTTGTAAAGTCGTGATGGGCTAGAGATTCTTGCATCTTTTTCAGGTCTGGAAAATCACCTGGAGATATCTGATGCTCTCGTTGTATTTGGTCGTACACTTGACCCAAATTTCTAATTAGATCTTTCTTTTTTCCATCTTTGCCAAACATGGCTGGCATATCTTTACGCAGTGCGCTAATGATGTAAGCGTGAACCTATAATTTTCAAGAATTCATAATAATAGAGGACTGTAAACTTTCTTGCTGAAAAAACGTCCATTACACTAAAATTTTCATTAACTTATGACTTGTAGGTACAGTTATACATTCTCAAGATTGTTAAATGTTTAATAATGCAATAGTAGAGTTAGCCCCACTTAAAATGCGCGTATTGATTTCACTACAAGAGTGTCATTATGGTCAGGTATTGTGTTGTCATAAAAACTTACAATACCTACATTCTCTTTTCAATGTGACCTCAAGAAGAAAATCCATTTGCAGGTCTGTTTCAATATAGAACTAACTAAGAGAAACCACTAGACAATTTTGTCTGAAATTCAAACCGCCAATAAATACTGAGAGCAATGTGTTTTTGGAATCACAAAGGTATCACCAGTTAAATGTGTGACTTCAAGAATAGGTATGAGTGGGTAGAAAGTTGATCATTGTCAATTATTCTGGAAAATGATTCTATCATTACCAAAAATCTCATGTTAAGTTCTCACCTTTGCAAGGCGAGCACGTTTGATTAAGTCATTAAGTTTTCTAAGCGCAGCATTCCTGGGCAAAGATTGCATATCTTTGAAGAGGTCTTGTTCTTCATCCTCAAAAAGCCTAGAGAAAGGAATTATATGTATGTTTATTCTAAAAGGTCAAAGTCAAAGTCATCTCCATTATTAACTGACTGATAGATAAAAGGGATAACTAATAGAGAAGAATGTTGATTCAAATCTTCCAACTGCAGTCTGGCAAATCAGCAAGTATCAGTTATTCTGGTCGAAAGGTTTTTCAGTCCATATTATATAATATTAATTTTTTGTAAGCTCATAGGAAAATGTGTAATTGTGTTTTGTTGGAATATAAGCTCAGATCAGTTGATAATAATGGATCAAGTTAACAGTGCTGCATGATTTAAGATCTTTTACCATCAATTAAAAATAAGCTCAACTATAGTAAACATGAAGAAAATTGTATGGATCTCCACGTAATATAAAATCATCATTCATTTTGATGCGCAAATCTTGATTCCTGAGTATGATAGAAAACTTTCAGACACAGCAAATTCATTGATGGAACATATTTTTTTAAATCATGAATCTGACAAGGGTTGGTTACATTAATCGAACAGGGTCATTTCATCACAAAATATTACTGAGATAATAAATTTTCTATTCTATACGATGAAATGACTCACTGGTGTTTAGCATATAGTTTCTAAACAAAACAAAATTACACATATCTGCTAATGATGCAAGATACATTCAATGACAATATCTAGCGCATGACATGAGTTATTAACGGAAACATCCATACTCCTGGCTGTGTGAATAAGAGACAGAAAGCTATCAAGTGAACTCTGACGTTTCTGAGAGTACAAATGAGAACTCACCTTCGATTGACGTCGTATCGAAGTGGCTGATCCCAAAACGAACCGATGTAAACCCTAGCAACCTCAGGAGTCTGTAAAACTTTTCCTAGCGACCACATAAGGGCTCCGTATACCCTCATTAGCTGTTGATGATCGATCATATCAGCCTTATTCAAAACAATTCTTATTTTATCGTCATGTCCCCTGAGTGCTTCGATGGATCTTCTGAATTCGTCCGATATATCCAATTTGTGCGCATCGAAGAGCAGTATAATTCTATCGACTCGTTCAGCGAACCACTCTAGCACACCAGTGAAATCATAACCTCTATCGACCCGCTGTTTCTCTCCAGAGAGTATTCCAGGTGTGTCCACGATAGATATTCCCTTCAAAACGGGAGAGGCAACAGTGGAACATTGGAATCGATTGAGAAAAGCATTTCCGAATTTGGAGAGCGGGCGGAACTGCTTGTTGGGATCGACAACTAAGGCGTTACCAGGAATAACGCCCTCCTTTTCATCATACATAACCGCAATGAAACGATCAGTCGTTGGTTCCGGACCAATTCTTATTCCGGGAAAGTCTCGTTCCAGGAGATATTTTATGAATGTTGTTTTACCTGTCGAGTACTGACCAACGAGGAGGATCATAGGCTTGGCATCAAAATCGGGATCATCGAGTTGAGGGGAGTGGAAATCGTGGAACTGATGGTGTTGCTCCAGAGGCAGGAGCTTTGTTTTGTAGATTTTCTTCAGACCTTCGGTTACATTTTCAAAAAGGTCTTGCTTCGCGCTATCCTCGCGATTCAGCCAGCTGAACATCTTGAACTCTCTCCTTGATCACTTTGTTTTTATTCAGTTCAATACACTTGGAATTATATTATTCTTATCGCCTCAAATAAGGTACAGACGTCCTTCACTGTTTTTCCTGTCCACGTCCGTCTGAGTCACGGTTTCACAAATGTTAACACTAAAGTTAACACGTATCACCACACCACCGAATCAGAGCGCAACCAAGCCTGTGATCTACTATGGAGCTCCTCGTTTCACTGCTCGTTCTACACCACACAGTCGCTATCGCTGTCGCTACTTCGCCACGGTGGCCGGCGCAGCCATGTAAAAAGAAATGAAGGGGGCCTGGGGCAGGGATACGCCCTCCGATTGGACATTATTGCGAACCGGAAGTACGGATGCATGTCTAAACATTCGCGGAATTCGATACAAGAAAGTGGAGAACATGATCGCTGAAAATACCGATGCACACAAAAGCTATCAGGTTTTGGCTCCAAAATCGTTTATTGGGATTACAATTTTTCCTTTACATTTCCTGCGGCTAGTTTAGATACGATCATCGTAATTCGCAAGTGCAAAATTTCACTATCTTTTCCTCACTCGGTTTAAATATTTAAAGTATTCTAATGCCATGTAATATTCCAATTCATTCATTTTATTAGAGCCTATTGTTCGTTTCTGATACATCTATTGTATTACACGTAATTTTGAAAGGGACAATCTTAATTTAGATATGATATTCATTATCAATACACATGCGGTATACCTGCGAAATAATCGTAAGCTTTTTGATAGTAGAGTGAAATAACATAGTTGAAAATTTATTTTCTCAGCCTATAATCAATTAGGAACATCATGCGAAGCTGACACCAACAAAAATCCAGAAACGAATCGTGAATAGGATCCCTGGACATGTATTTTTAATTTACGAGCATACACAGTCCCAACCACAGTCGTATATACAGGTGTTAATTTTTCTATTTATCGAATTTGGATGCCTATTTATTGAACGACAGTCATATTGGCAATAATAATTATTGTCCGTCTGCAGTCGACGACACACGAATATATTCTCTAGAAAATATTATTTTCACATCTTTCAATACTTCAGAATACCTAGGGTTCTCTGCACTGCTCATGAGTCGCAGATCAGTTTCACTTACCAGCAATAAAGCCATACAGAGGCGTTCATTTCTTCATAGAATTTTGTTCTGCATTGAATGTTTCTCCCTGATCTATGGTATGGCGTGTCATCAATAAATGAATGGTTGTACCGATGGTTTATTTCTCAAATAAACGAGTATCTGCGAATGCAAAATTCATTTTCGGGGACCCTATATTTCCGATTCATACCTGAATTTTTATTTTTTCCTACAGTCGCTGTACATTACAACATTAGTGTAATAATACGAACGTCTTGATGTGGGCTTCTTGTAGGCCCTTTCGAGCCACCCACACTATTCATAATCCGCTCCAATGCTCACCCCGGATTAAATATATCTCCTACTTCCATCCGTTGGTATGGCTGATGTCTTATACTCATAAATGGTGAAGTCTTTAACCGTAGCTTGAACGAATGGCTTAAGCAGCTGCTTCCCATGGAATTTAACCATCATGCACAAGAGACCCTGCAGGAATCACTGCAGATACCACGGTGTGACGAAAAAGTTCATTTGGTATGACTAATACGTCAGCATATATATAACATGAAAAACTACAAGTCGAATGATTACACAGTCGAATTATCGTTGTTCAGATAATTTGTGGAACGAAAACGTAAGCGCATTATATGTATATCGGAATCGTTCCACAACGAATAACTATACCTATAATATTCCACTCGCTCTTTGGAAAAATTATCATATACAGAGCTGGTTTATCGCTTTGTATAATATTCCAGACCTGCAGAGCGTATATATTTCAGATCGACACAGAAAATATAGAAAATTGAACAAAACTGTGCTTCCGAATAGGCTACCTATAGTTGTACATAAAATTAAGGGTGCAGCTGATGTAGAAAGTTTGTATCTTACACAGGTCGTTTATCTAATTTTCACGATCTCATGCATTGTTTTTGGAGTGAGAATTTTGTTATCTCATGCCGTGATCGTTCTTGCAACGATTTTAAAGAATTTATCACGATCTTTAATCGATTGTGAATCACTTCTGATTGCGTCATATATAGATTAAACTGTTATCCCCATATTGATCTATATACGTATATACCTATATCTCGTTTCACCTCGTATAAATATCAAATAGATTGTAAAAAATTCCAACACTCTGCAGTCAACTGTTGGGTGAATGGAAGTGCAGGTTGAATAATTCTGTACTCAATTTATCACCATATACACCATGTATCCATCATGAGCGTGGGGCTCGGCGTGGGGTGTCCTATGAGCCGAAATTCACGGGATTATGGATTCATCACTCTCACGGTTGATCACTGGCACACTTAAAATTTATGAAACGCTGCAATCATGCTCTACATACATACATATAATCAATCACTTTCGTAGAGAAGATAACTATAACGTTATCGAAGTACAACGAAGAAAAAGTATCAAAGGTCGTTATATATTAGGACTACGCAGCGTGCATATACGTATGATAATAGTTGCGGTATAAATATATATACATAGCCGATGAATCGTAATGAATCGTTTGTTCTGATTGTGAGTTTTCCGATGTTAAAATTCCACGTGGGTGAATGCAAGTCTTCCCGTTAAAATGGCGTCTCGTCAGCTATACATAAGTGCTCGTAATCGTTTGCTCCGTTATGCAATCGTATATGCAAAGCGTTCGGTGTCGGTGGTTATATAACCGGGAAAGATACATCCTTGTTAAACAATTTTATATGTCAATTTACCGATCCTAATGAGCTGGTGACACTGCCACTTATATTTACATGCACGCATATAAGCTCTTCTGAATGGGAGCGATTCTGCCGTTCTGGAACACTGTAGCATATATCATGTCATATATTACAGTGCCACGTGTTCGCATATAAAGTCACGCCTGTTGCTAATGTAGGTTGAAGGTCATCCAGAAGACCCCACAAAGTTTGTATCGCATAATATTCGCATGAATGACTGTGACCGGTGAATACTGTCTATACGGTGTATCTCGTCAGCATATATTCATATACATATGTAAAAATATCATAGTAACCATCGAGTCATCTAGCAGAATTTCATGTATTTGGATTGACGAATATCTAATCTACTCTTTTACGCTAATATTTGCACAATATGAGTCGAATGAATCTTCTATTTTACAATATAATGTTTGGTTTCACATAATTTGAGAAAATTGATTATCCAGGGTGTTAGCGATAACTTTGGCCAAAATGACAGGGTAGGTAGAGGACCCAAATACAAGGATTTTGAGCATTGGGTCAAGTCCGGAAATGTCCCAGTACGGGGCTGAAGCCCTTTTTCGATTGGGGTTTGCGCGCTTGATGGCTACTTGAGTTGCTTGAGACTTGAGTTCATCAGGTTTGCCGCGTGTAATCGACATGCAGGTGATGAAAATGGCGAATTTAAAGACGAAGTATGTGCAGATGGGGCATTTCACGCCAACTCGCACGCCTTCGACCCTGACCAATTTTGTATCGACCTTTTTTTCTGACATTAGCGACTCGAATAATTTTAACGGGATGTACCCGACTAGATATTAGGATATACCTATTAATTTCTCTGGAGTAGAACAGGAGATTTGATGATTGATCGTTCATTAATTAGTCGTTCATTTAATCACAAATTACAAATTGCAATTTATACCTGATTACGGAGACCTGTACAGTCGAGCTCATTTCCTCAGTTGAACCTGATTCAACATTGTTATTCAACGGCACAGTCGTTGCAGGATTCAAAAAATAAATGCAAATAAATTACGAAATAAATATATTTTCGATCAATACTGTAATATTGTCGATAGTCAAATCTCAAGTTATACATTAAATGGAGAATTATCATTCCTTCGTCAATTACCACAAATTTATCCTGTGTATATCTTATCATACGATTCATTTTGTAAAAATAAATTCCCGCATTCTGATACTCACAATCAGTATTTACGCTAATCTATGAAACGAGAGTTGAGCGGACTTCACTCCAGAGGCTGAATGACTCGTTCTCATAAATTATACTGAAGACTCGAAAAAATTCTACAACTGGCCTGTGCTTTTTCTATTCTCTATTTACAATAACGCCTTACAACAAAAACCGTCTAAAACTTGGTTTCATGTTTGGAGATTTATTATTTGCTATGTGGAGGAAAGATCAAAAAGCTTATCAGCAAGATTTTTAAATTCTGTCGAGTTCTCACAGTGCTGCAAGACTTCTGGCTTGATTAGCTCTTCCCCATAAAATGCACCTGCAACGGCTCCAGCCATGCTTCCAATTGTATCCGTATCACCACCCAAGCTGATCTAAAATTTGAAAAATGTCTCCTATAAGGGTATACTTGTTTTAAGATATGAAAATGCCAGAATTGAATGAATATCTGGGCTGTTGAGCCTATAATCAGCTTTTTTATTATTTTACCTGAAAAACATTTCAGGTCAATTCACCGATGCAAACCCCGTTCGAAAATACGTAATATATCGTGAGGTCGTACATCATCTAGTATGTCAGAAATTCGCACGATCTTGGTACAAACATAAGGAATATCTCAGGGCTGATGATTTTGTTTCGACAGTTTACCCCAAAATGCGCAACTGATTTTTAAATGAATTTCATTGCTAACAGTGCTCCGGGAACCGGAACTCCTTTCGGTGATAAATTGTATTTACTGGACGATATTCAATTCCGAAGTCTACCAAGATACTTAGGAAATGCCATTATCAGTTATTATCTCGATAACGGTAGAGTAAGTGTTCTACACTTATAGTGCACTATTAGAAGCACCCCATCAGCTCTTTTCTCCGAATACAGGGTTTCCGGTTCGAAATTTTTTCCGAGTAGGGCTGAGGGTGGGTCTTGTCGACCATGGCAAAGAGATTTTTTGAGATGTAAGCGTTTTTTCGACAGCTCGGGGTTCAACTAGGTGATGGTCTAAAACATGACAGGTTTTGGCAACTCGATGCAAGGCTTTGCGTACTGATCTTCTTTTATCAACTTCTGGTCTCACCAGCCTTATAGTTTGCTGATAACACGATTTACTGATTAATGGACAGAACCGATTAAAGTGAGAAATGAAAAAAAAAGGATACAAATGATACAACATAATCGCTATCCAGTCAAATATGTTGATACTTGAAAACGTCACGCGAACATCAATGATTTTTAGTTTGCTTCTGTCTGTCATTAATATTTTTATACGCCATAGCCATGTATACGTAATATACATATATTGGACATACTGTTTCGGGTTTTCGCAGCCGATAATCTGTTATAATTTTATGAATTTGATTCTGGGCTTGCATAGCAGTTTCTACATCCATTGTTCTGAGATGGCAGGCAATGGTTTCAGCAAAGCGATCGTATGCATCATGCTCTACTGCAATTGATGAATCCTTTGTCTCTCGTTCAAATGGAGACGTGGTGCAAGATACGGCCCAACTATTCTTCTTCGAAAATATAGAGTTTGAGTTTGTTTGAACGTAAATTATACGACTAAAAATTCACCTGAGTGTTAACATTTTCCCACTGCACTCCACATTCTACAACGCTTTTTGTAGGTGTGCAAGTGGAATCTGATCGCCTTTCACAAACTATGGTTGTGGAAGATTTTTCTGATGACACAGAATTCTCGGATTCACTGTATCGCTTTCCTAGTTTCAACGAACTCATAGCAGTATTTACTGGATGGAAATCATATGATTGATAGCACATATTCAGTGGCAAAGACGTTAATGGCAGGGGCCGATGTTTGAATCCATGTGAAAGCAAGTAAGTCGAACTATCTAACCCTGGAGTAGTGGTTTGTTCATAACATAAATCTGAATCGACAGGATGGAACCAATCAAGACAATGGTCGTTAACTACCATACATGAATTTGCGGGAAGACATAGTTTCGGGTATGCCATGCTAAAGTCTTCCATCAGAGGTCGATCTGCATAGGATGAGCAATAATGTGTTGCTTCAATATTGTTTAGTACTTTTGCATTGCCTCGAATTACTGTCTCTGAGACACTTCGACAATCATTGTCGCTAACACTATGAGCCGAGTGATGATCAATATTCTGCAAAAAGAAGTCAGAACATCTAGACCGTGTTCTTTGACCACATTAAGCATCTAGCGGATAATTGAGATGAAGCAATTCACAAAACATCAATATGGCATATACCACAGGTTACAATGCCTATACTAACATGTAGTTGAACTAACTCATTGGTGTCCAAATAAGGATAAAGAAACTGATGTAAAAATGTAAACCAGGTAGATCTAGGTTGGTAGCAGTGCCCGGAAGGTTTTGCAGCCAGGGCGTTTTTTAGATCATTTATATATTCATGGCGAATCTCTCGTATTTTCATTATAACACCTGTGAATGTGAGATCAGGCTTGCTCAATGCTTGATGTATATTTCGGTATGCAAGGTGACGCGCTACATTGTCATTATAGAGGGGAATATCTTTTCTCCAAAGACATGGGAACATTTTGTACAAATATACAAGTTTGTGAATTTCGACGTCCGACCATGACAGGTATTTGCATTCGGGCTTCAGTGATGAAAGCGTGTTCCAACGCCCACTCATTTCTTGCTACGAATTTGGGAATTTAATGTACAATTGGTGAGAACTAGAATAACTGAGCCATACCAAAAAAGTGTATTGAATTGAGTGAAATTTTCAGGGTTAACTCATTTTTTTTCTTCTCAAATGAAGTAGTGATATCAGTAGCTGGTGGCAGATTCAGACAGCTAATTCTCCAGTCTTTTTTTTCGTATACCTGATGTTTTACTTCTTTACAAAAAATAGATAAATTGACTGTTATTATCAAATATACTTACAGCGTATTGTATGGTCCTTCTTAATGGGTTCTCCGTTTCTATATCTTGAATGGGCCGCTGTGCTCGGAGAAAACAGTAAATGGCGGTAGGTACAGAATAAAGTGCAGAGACTTCAGTTCCTAGTTGATGAACCACCTTTTGTTCATGCGCTTCGTCTATTTTGCAAATCAGATCTCTCACCAATTTTAATTGGGTCTTGTAGGGCATTGGATCTACCAAACCCAGGCTACATGATGAATATAATACAAATGAGAATGAAAACTGAGTGACGGATTTGTGTGTGGAGCAATGAAAGAAAACACGTACCCTTCTTCATCAACTTCTATCTTGTCCATTTTATCTATCAAATCAGCGGTAAACCTGCACGCATCTAACTTCTCCCTGGAATCTAAGCCAAGGCTTTGATGAACTGCTAAGGCCTGCATTAATAACAATACTATAAGTGATACTAGTAAGAATGATGCAAGAAAGTTAATGCTGGAGCATACTGACGATTTGTAAGACCCTTGAAGTGACTTTATATTTAGAAGTCAGCTTGTATACCAAATCAATATTTTCTAACCTGCAGTATAGCTCCGTCAATTCCAATCTTATGCGCATGTGTGATCTGGGCCTGCTTTCTTGCTGTATCTACCATCAGGTTATAATTTTTGTGGCACAGAAGAGCAACCGGAGCAACTCTCATGGCACCACCATTGCCTAAGGAACCTTGGCCGTTGAACTGCTCCCTCGCTGGCCCTAGTACATCAACGAACTTGTTGTTTCGTAGTTTATGGAATACCTATATCCAGCAAAATAAAACAAAAAAAAACTTTGCGCTATGAGCTTAGGCATAGCTGATACACTAAGTCTGGCTTCAGTATGAATACTCACTGTGGGTACACCAGCACCATATCCCCGTTTTGGTTCACGGTAATATGACGTGACAAATTTCTTAGCCATATTGACCTGATCAAAGCCTTGACATTCGATCAAAGATTCAGCGACTGCAGAAGTCATGGCAGAATCATCAGTGAACTGCATGAGAGGAGCTATGTATGTAATAAGAATTAATGGAGTGACGTATTAGATAATTCGAGTTTTGACTTAGTTCAATTAAAAACATTAGGACTAAGGGTGGTTTACGATAACATAGCGTTTGAACAATCAGTGGAAGTCCACCTTGAAATAGTTCATACGAAAGTCTAACCTTTAAAGTACGGCCCTTCGAGTTTGTCGAATGATCTCTGAATGACGAGCTTCATTCCTGGAGTGAACAAGCCTTCGCCTTCATAAGCAGATCCGAGGCAGTCGCCCATCAACGCACCAAGCATGGTACCTCTGAATTTACTTTTCAGTAGAAGCGAATCCATTTTACCTAACATGTTCCCAACGATCCGCTATGCACCTGCACCAACGTGACATGCTCGTGACAGCTTCTACTAGCAGACAGTTTTTCAAATGACAGCTTTCGTTGACAGCTAGCTGCCTTCAACTCCCATCAGAGAGCCTTCTAATATAGTTCTAATACTGTTTTGTAGCGAGCTCTGTCAGACACCCTAAGAACTTTAAATATGACGTCACAGCCCGGTTCCAAGATTATTTTTTCAAATCCCAAAATCGTGTGAACGAGAACGCCTTTTTCATCTAATAAATTTTCTATCAGAGTTTAAATTTTAAAGTCTAGGTGAAACTTGATTCTCCACAAGAGTTTTTGAGGTCAATGACATTTCTCAAACTTGTAATTTGAGCATACTCATCAATTAATTTCACTTCTAACTGAAGGTAAAAAAATACTGAAAGAGTTTCTGGAAACTCCAGGTAATCTATTTGGAATACCAATTGCAGTATTTTGCAATATGCGCAGATTGTTGACTACATCATTCAATGGTAGAATATCAACGTTCTAATGCAGCTCATGGTGCATAGTTAGGCGTGATATACAGTAGCTCTCCTTCATCAATAGTCATTGAAACATGAATCATAAATGTACGTACGTGCCTGGTATATTAGTTGGTGGCCGAATTGCAGCCCATGAACTTTGCACTTACAGCAATACAAATTTACATCCTGTGGTGGCTTGCAGCTGAAAATGACGATACAAATCGTGTAAGTGGTCTAAATTAATCGTTTGTTGGCATTATCTAAGTTTAATATAATTTCAACGATAAGTATACATTACGCAAGATATTTACATATGTTATGCGACTGAAGAGGTGTTCTCCAGTAAAATCTATCTTGTTACGAATCCATACGTATGCCAGTTATACGTGTTGGTCTGATACCGTTAATTGGATTCAAGACAAGCATTCGGACGAAACCGAGGACGAAACTCAATTTCAAGAAATTTTGTGTACTAGTTCAATAAGAAACCCGTAGCTGCATGTACTTATGTATGTATTATATACATGCCTAAATACCATGAAGCAAGCGAAAGGCCAAATTAACGAGCACATTCAGAAGAAACTTTTCCACCCACTTATGATTGCTCCGGTCTTGAGGGGGACTTCGATGAAGTAGTGAATGGAATCGATGTATGAAATTTAAAACCATTAAAATATAGCTCGAAAAAAAGCATCCCACAATCTTCAGATCATAGTATTTTTTTCAAGAAAGATATAAATTTAAGACTTCTGCGGTGAAAATAAATGTGCAAAAAGATTCTCGTAGACATATTTCTAAATACATATTGATACAAAAGGTTCTGCCGCATATTTGACTGAGCCTCTTTCTAGAGCTGCACGTTTTGTAAAATTCTATTAAAATTTATACCAATATTTTTGAACAGATCAAACGAGTAAATATGCCTGCAGAATACAAATATGTATAGCCTTGCGGTCTATGTCTGTATCTAATACTAGATACAAGGTGACAGACCGTCGGTCTTCGCGTTTTACGTGGGAGGGGTATAAAATTTATACGCGACGCGCGTAAATTTCAAGGCCAGAGATTTGGAACCATTCCGAAAATTGCGAAAGCACTGTAGACCGTTTTACACTGGAATCCGTAGGCCGACGGTGATAGAGGTGATACGAAGATTGAGGCTCGGATAGGAAAAAGCAATTTAATACGATGTCGCGATGCACGGGATAGGAGCAGGTAGGTGTACGTGCATAGGTATATCCACATGATTTGTGAAAGCGTAAATAGAAATCGATGCTATTCTCATTTTTCTGCATTTTTATGCCATCCAGCAATCGCAATATATTATGTGTACTAGCTGTCGAGATTAAATGCACGACTTCCGCGTTAGAACAGTTTCTTTTGCTAAAAAATTGATGCGTTGTGATAAGAAGTCTTCGTTCGTTTGAGCAGTTGGAAACGACGGGGAGGAAGAAATACATTTTTGGCCAACGGTATACGTGGTGTGAGTCCGAAAATTTTTCATTATACTCTTGCAATTCAGCAGAAACCATTAGCCCACGCGGAGAGGGTCTAAAAGATTGTTGATAAAATTAAGGGTGGTGCTTATACAAGAGTCACGCGCATAAAATCAATGTTAGCATTAATTATGAGGCGTGCCAACGTTCGAATTACCGCAATTAGAGATCCGCAATTTGGCAAGGTGAAAGCTTTCTAATAAATTTTTACGTTCAAGTTCGGCCCACCTTTCGATTCGCTTTTGGCATCCCTTAAACTAGTGGCGAGTAGTAGCAGCTATCCTGACGCACGGATAAATCGATTATCTTCATCGGCATAATTTTGCAACGATCGCAAATAATTTAATCGACGGTCAAAAATCTCCCAAGACGATCAGATATAGTGTACGAAAGTTCGAATCCTAATCGTACAGCAAACGAGGGATTTTTCTTCTTCAAAGTCCCCGTAATGTTGACCCTGCTGATGAAGCGGGTCGTTACAGAACCAAAGAGGAATACGGTAAGAGTACAGAAAAAGAGAAAGAGGAGGAATTTCCTTGGAGAACAATTTTTTTTACCTAGAATAAAATCTGATACAGGGTATATGATTAATATACGTATTGATCAATATCATTCGCGCACACGGAGCTGCTATTAGTTAATTTTGTCGTTGTACACTATTGTTCCAGCATGTTCTAGGTTTTTGCAATATAATCTCTATATGTGTTAACGTGCACTCCACATTCTAAGATTTTAGAATGTAAACTTTAGACGAGTGACTGGTGACAGACGAAGTAGGATACAGGGGAGGTTTTTGGAGTACGAGACGCGCCTGCTCCCATCGGATAGATCCGGTGGCTGGCTTTGTGTTTCGGGGGTATCTTGGCTGTTTGGACCGAAGGCGCGTCGATATGCGACCGTGTGTTCCTGAAACCGTCATCAATAGCCACGGACATTGGAAAAAATACCGGCATATTCAATAACAGCGGGACCGCGCAATCCCCTTAGATATATACCAGCAAAAAAGCGCCCCTGCGTGAATCTAAATTTTTCATGTAACCAAATCTGTTGACGGGCAAATATTTTATTGCATTCCAAATTCGCGACATGATTTGGATTCGAAGTGCAGTACTAGTTACTTCAGAAACTGATAAATCGGTTAAATACTCATATTGATGTAAACAGAAAATCGAGGCGTAACTAATTTCTACTGACATAGGTGGATTTTATTGAGATTCTCGTTTTCTTTTCCAATCCACCTCGATCGACGAATGATCGTGAGTCAATAGAAGATGGAACATCATTTTTCGAAGGTCGAAAAACTGAACCATGCGCGGGGGATCCGACGATGGCCTTGCCACTCTGGACCTCGGGAGGCTGAATGATTGAAACGAGTGAAGGCTGCTGGAACGTAGCCCGGGATTTGGATAGGTAGGAACTAGGAACACAGGGCTCGGGTGCTCGACGCTCAGGCGCTCGGTAGGGCGTCGAGGTGATCGGGCGTCCGCGCGAGTTTCCCCGCGAGTGGGTGATAGTGGGGTAAAGCGTCGCGACGCGCAACCCGGGCATCAGCCAGTATCGTGCCCGACGCGTACCTTACTACTTGTTACCGGGCCCGGTACTCAAACTTTGCACATGGCCGAGCGACTGGCTGACGATGTCACTTGCAGTGTCGAGTGATAAGTGATAAGTGACAACGGTCAAACCGAGGTCCTCGAACACCGCGGATTCCGGGTGCCCGGCAAGGGCGTTTGAATATTACGTCTGCATTCGATATTCCATTTGAATTTTATTAATTTTTTTTTCAAGGGGTGCCGCGACTCGCCGCTCATGTGTTTCGGACACCGGTGATTTCGTAATGTCCAGGGGCAGACTGCACATTCGCCGATAATATTGCGGTGATTTTACAGAGGGAGAATGTAAGTGGGGGATGAAAAATCCACAGCACTTGATAAGCATTCCTACAGAACCTTGAACTGGTCGGATTTCGACGTTTACACAGCTCAGATCCAGCCGCGGATGATAAAATTGGTGGGATTTTCGAAACGCCGTATAACGCGACGTGAGAATCGTCGAGACATTTTACAGGGGTTGTTGGGATAACTTGTTTTTCTTTTCTTTGGTTTTAACCACCGTGTTGCGAGTATTTGAAGCTTCAGGGAAAAATTGTGCCGCAAATTGTGAAGTGTACCGGGAAATTAGTCGTTGACGAGTGAGAATTGAGGTAATATTAACACGCGAGGAGTACTCTTAGTTCGTCGCTCTTTCTAAATTAAAGAAGAAGGGTAGAAAAAAGTGATAACTCCGTAACATAGTGCCATTTCGAAGCATATCGTGATTTTAAATCCTACTACGTTTAGAGTTGTAGGAAAATAAAGACAAAAATAAGACACGCCCATGATAAGGGTTGTTTGTTGATAAAATTCTATTTTTGTTTGGTTTATTCTTACGAAGCCACGATCAAACGAGTGACTCAAAGAGCATAGGTCATCATTTGATCAACAAAGTTTTCAATATTCATCAAACAGAAAAAAAAATCATCTAACGAGCTGTTAACATAACACATGATCAAAGGAGGCTGAATTCTTCTAATCACCAACAGCGATCGACCCCACGAGTTCAACCCTGAACTCTTCAGCATAGTAATTGATTGCAGAAGATTGTCAATGAGCAATTCACGTGTACGTAATGGGCGAATATAAATATCATGACAACCACTGAGTTGTATCGAAGGTGTAACGATAAATAAGTGAAAATATAGAGCGACGAAGCAATAAACCGAAGGAGGTGCAATTCTGCGCCGGGCGATTGGGCAGCTAGGTGACAGTTCAACGGTGCGGAAGCGAAAACAAATGAACATCGCGTGTTTGCAGAGATACGTTCTATCTGGCTTAGCGGGTTCTTTGGCAAATCTGCTCGAGCCTATACCCCAGGGCTTCTGTAGTTGCCTCTGAAATTTACAGCTATGCAGTCCTATCGAGGTAGCGAACAAGGGATGCTTTGAAGAAGAGAACGATCATCGGCGGACACCACGTACTTCCGTATTCCGGAATAAGTCTTCCTTAAGCTCCGATGAAATAAATTTGGGAACATCTGCTTGAGTTACTTGCGAATCGAAGGCGTTGGACTTGATGAGGTTGTTCGCATCGAATTATAATCGAGAATAGCCGACTTCTGCGGTAATACATTTTTTTTTTCGCGTTGACCGTCAATTAACTATGGCTTTAGAAAATAGTAATAAAATTCCGAACCAGCTGCATATGGGTTTCTAATCGAGCAGCAGTAATCGACGCAATAAGAACATCGCTACATCTGCTTCGTATAGCCCAAGTGTCTTTACGCAATTTGGTTAAAATAGTTGCTCTAATTACGAACTCACCCCATCCCTTAACAATGTTAAGAGCACCGTTGCAATCTTGAAGAAGTTCGACGGAAGGCTAAGGTCGACAAAGGGAACATGGCCACGCCGCCAGACTCACCGGGACCGGAAGAGGCGCTCTTCGAGTTCGAGAGCACGCGTGCTAGACAACCAACAACCAGGCCAGTCGCCCTAGAAGAGCTACTTCGTCAAACAAAATTTACCAGACAAGAGATACGCGTTATGTACCGCGGATTTAAACAGGTAATTATTTCACAACCCATTTCGCAATGTCAGAGAACAATCAATTTCTAACTTTTTCATATCAAAAACTGAAAAAGACGAGGTGACATTTTGCGGTATATCGTACAGAGATTGACTTCATCGAAGAAATTGACTCTGTACACCGTTGAAATGGTATCAACTACACCGGGCGATCCAATTGCTATAGAGCAGGGGACGCCGAAAGATTAATAGAACATCTCAACGACGTCGGTGTTTATCACACCATAGTCAACCGAGCCGGTAGTGCTTCCTCCAGCTGTCCCATGTCCACTAGTCGCTGAGGCACTACCGAAACTGAAACAAAGCTTCACTCGCAGAGAGAATAACGGGACACTTAAGACTGATTTATGACCATTTAATTCGTATTCTTCTCGTACGATGTGAATCTCTCCTTCGCAATTTTTCAATCCAAAATAGTTCCCAGCCGATGGATGGTATGTGAGCATATTAATATCGCGAGCGTTCTATCCATGCATGGACAAGAGAAAAAAAAGGAATCGGCAAACCTCGTCCGACATAATTGTGTTGACCTTTCCGTGTCCGCGTAACAAAATTTCTTCCTCTTCACCCAATTCAGCAAGAAATTCCATCGAGCTGGTCGAGATCTATTCTACCGCAAACAGAGGGTCAGATGACATCTCATGGGAAGAAGTAGCGGGAGGAATTGTCGACAGTTTTTTTTACAAGCAGCAGTATATGCTTATACCGTTATACACGTATCACCCATACGTGAAACGTAGATTATACTTGAACTCGACAACGAGGTGGAATTTCCGTTACAACTATCCCCGAACAAAATTTTTGGCATATCAAATTCTTGAGTGGGTGAAAAATAAAAAAAATGTATAACAACCTGCAGTATGCCGATTTTTTTTCTTGTTTTTTTTTTTTTTTTTGGCTCCGCGTTCAACAAACGAAGGGTATATTTCAGAGACATTCCGGGATGCCTTCGCGTTACATACTATACACTGCAGCAGCCGACCCATTGAAATCTGCTCACTCTAAAGCAAGCCGGGTACGTGAAGCTGGTGGTTGTATACATCGTGATACTAGCTTCCGGTGCTCTTATCTTCCCTCTCATACCTCGAGGTCCCTTCAATGGGTGGACAAAACATCGCACAAAATCGTTATCGCCTTCTATGCGAAATTTTCATACCTCCTCCGAATAAGAGAATCTATACATAAATAATAAAAGCAGATGAGAAGCCACGCGACGTGGTATTTCTTTCATAGAATGTATAAAAGCACTTACAGATTGGGCATTCGAAAAAAACGCTTGTTCCGAATTTTTGGGTTTTCGTAAGACAGTGCCAGGCATCTCTTGTTGAATTCGTTTGTTCTCTCTTTCTTTTTATTGGCGACTAGCTGCCGGTGAAAAGCCGACTCTAACCGACACCAAGCAGTTTAAAAAGTCTCTCCACGTGCAAACTTTATATAAACTTTAAGATTATACCAGGAGTCAGCTGTAACCAGTCTTTTCACCGACGTAGAATCATAAACGAAGGCCACCTTCGGATGAAATAAACTGTTTACCCCACACGTCTGAAATAACGCAGTTACAGGATGTTTTTGAAAACTTGAAACGAAAGTAAAAAACAAGTCATTCAGGTACCCCACTCGTCATTTTCAAACATACGAACAGTTCGCGCACTCAATTTCGAAGTAGTTTTGAAGGGTTGAAAAAGTGTTTTCATAATTAGTACCTACATACGATGAAACTAGAGTATTAGCTCGTTCTCGTATTTCTTTTTCAGTTTTTAGCTATGCGACACCCGCTCTTCGGGGATGAGGGAGACTCTGAATTTTGTACCGACAATGAGTAATAGAATAGGCGTTTGAAGTGATCGAATGTATAACATTAAATTACGTGGTAGTGATCCGAACACAATTCTTGTTACGACTATTTTTGTCGCGCCATTTTCGAAGCCGTAAAAATCAACTGGTAATATTAATTCTGCTAGTTCAAAATCACCTCACGGATGTGAAAGCGAAACCTTAATTATAGCAAAACCGAGTACCTTATGCGCGTTGATTAACAGTGGGAAGAAATTATAAACATCCTTCAATTATAGGGTGGCCATAATTCTTCGCGAGAAAAAGAGAGAAAGAATGGATAGCTGTTTGCTTGTTATCTGGAAATTATTTCAGCTGGAGAAATATAATGGTGGTATCCACTACCCTGTTTGCGAATGAATGTGAGCATCGTGCTCCGTCGTAATAAAAATAAGTGATTGTGATCACAGCGATACTTTTCAACGATTTAATAAATCAGCGAGCCATTCCCGATAAATTAAGCTCTAGGCCGAGAACCGTATCTTTGAGAATCGAGGTCGTCCCGACCTTACGAAATCTCTTTTCAAATCTCGAGGGCTAGAAAAACAAAAATCTTGACTAAAAATTGGCAAGAAGTGATTCTTCTCATATTCCACTCTGTATCTCTCTTTTCCTCTTTATCTACAGTTGACGTCGATGCATGAACAGCGACTTCTAGACGTCAAGTTGCTGACGGATACACGGGTATGATAGATTGCATCCTCTTTCCTTCTCTGACTCGTTACACCGCTAATAACTCTTGTCTATCCCCGTTGCCCAGCTCTCTCTCTTATTTTCTATCACGGTTCGGCCGACTCAACATTCTGTCTGTGTTCATCTCAGAACAGATGAGAGTTGAAAAAAATGTTGAATTACGGTATCGAGGGCTGCGAGAAAAACAAAAAGAGAAAGAACAAAAAATAGTTCTCCATTTCGTTCGAGATGAGAAGTATCCGAGAAAAAGTGAAAAAATATCGATAGAAAAATTCTAGGCATCAAAATCGAATGATTGATGGGTAGATGTTGATGTATAGTAGGATATTCATACGACTTACGGCTCGTAGACTAACGAGGGGAAAATATTGTCATAGAATTTCATAAATATATCACCTACTGATTATAATTTCCAATACGAGTGGATTTTTTGCTCCGGATAACAATAACTCGTTCGTTCTTCGCTATTTTCTTACGCAGTGCAAGAACTCTGAATATCCCGCTTCCTGATGATCTTCGTTTACTACGGAGTAAAGTAGAGATGAAAACTTTGAGAAGCTTGAAGCTTGAAGTTTGTTATTTCACTTCGGTTAATCCTGGGCTTCGATTCTGTATTTGAAAACACGAGAACTGTATCGCGAGATATCGGTGAAAATGAGGGGGTTGTTCGAAGCTGTTGAAGTGGGTATACGCGGTTCGAAAACCGAATATGGATTTTCAGTTCATATAATATATGTAAACTGGTGATTCAAAGTACCGTATACCCAGCTTGAGGTTCGCCGCTCGTATACGCAGGTTGTTCCCGAGGTCTTTCGTAGGAGTATACAAGTACATATATTGTATATCAAGTGTTAAATTTTTATTTTTTCTCACAATGCAGCAAGGGTGACGCGTGACCAAGATCCCAAGTGGCGTAAGATTCCGAAAACGTCTCGCTCCGAAAGTGCTTTCCACGTTACGATTCGTAACTCGGGGTAAACTCTCGGAATTTCCCTTACATCCGCATATATTATAACCAGCAATAACAACTATCGGGATGAATGAGATCCGCGGCCGCGGTCTTTGCCACGTGCGGAATTATTATACATACTCATCAGCTATGCGCCCATCTCGCGCTTCGCACTCCCGCGCGAGGACGGCCAAAGCCTAGCGTCGAGGTTGTTATCAACTTCAAAGTGAAGAATCCCCTTAGAGATCTTAAAGATTCAAGACCCTTTTACTGCTTTAAAAGCGGTTATACATCTACCGTGTGCTCTGAAAGAACTCGTTTTCAATTTAGTTTTCCGCTCAGGTGTGAATGGCGCTGCACAGCAGCTGTCATCAGGGGAACAAGTGGTTTTTTTGTTCTTTTTTTTTTTTTATTGCTTTTCTTTTGATGCGCACGCTCGTATCACTTGATGACAGTGAGACAGAAACGAAAAGGAGACGCAAGCTCGTCGCACCATAATTTGAGTCCACATATTTTTTCGACGTCATTTGGAGACGTCGACTCGAGAGTTTCATAACGCTGTTCGCCATTTTCCTTCCGTCGTTTACTATAATTATATTTTCAAAACTTATGAAAATGCACATCCTGGATAATTGAAAAAATCATCATAAAGTCTACGACCTCCGACTTTTATACGGCTCCTCATTCACAGCACAATTTTCAGTAAAAACAGTTGGTGTTAGGAAACAAACGCATAGATGTGGCTCCCGCAGTATGTAACTTGCAGTTTCGAATGTTCTGCTTACATTCTGCTGAATTTTACAGTGAAAAACTCATCGACGATATAGAAAAAAAAAGGGTGAAAAATAAGCGGTGCAGAAAAGTCGAACCTCCCTCTTTGTCACCCCAGAAACCTCTCGCCTTTTTTTTTCAAATTATGAGAAAGCTGTACAGGTATGCGAGGGTTGGACGTGCGATACTTGCACGTACACCGCTTGCGCGAATATACGTGCGACCTCATCAAGACCGAAAAACAATAGCAGAAAAATTTTCACCACTTCTTTCAAATTCTGTGCGAACGATATGCCGCTAAAAGCTGCATACGTGTATGCAGGCGAGGCAGGCGTATTTTACCTGTAGGCATATAAAAATAACGGTATCGCGAGGAAACATATATATATTTGTTACACATAACGAGAAGAGTAAAAAAAAACCAAAGTATGCTACGCGGTACACTTATCGAATCGAGGGAACGAATTTTTTTGCACCGTATAATAGTTCCCATTCGATCGATGATTCTCCCATCTACAGCACGCGACATATACATACCTATACATGGCGAAATTTCGGATCTCAAAATGCCGGTACATCGATGATATAGTATATATTCACCAGATTTTCATTCGCAGCTGAATTTGCAATTAATATCCATATCTTGGCGGATGCAAGTATGAATCGATACTGGTCCATCCCCCCGCTCCGCCTCTGATACGTTAATTAGAATTTCAGCGCAACGAATCACTCGAAAAAGCCGCTCACTCGTCTAATTGCTTCTGCTTTCGCCATTTCAGTGTACATACGTGTGCAGGTATAGGTATGTCAAGTACTAATGACACGTTATTGAATGCGATAATCGAGACGAGCTGGTTCGATGAAAATTTCATAAACAATATAGATACAGCATGGTTGTAACGTCGGGCGTTTGGAACGCGGTGGGATTTTTCTTTTTTCCTTCTTTCAAATTCACCACCACGCAACACCCGCACATGGATTTTATACGTCAGATTTAATTCACGGATTTCCACAGATTTTCTTCACCCGGATTTCGAGAGATTTAAACGGCTCTTAGTACATTTTTGACACATAAAGTAACGCAATTTGAAATGAAAAATTCTACCATTCTTGTCGCATAACCGTTGATAACATTCATATTATTTCAACGTAAAAGCTCGTTACGTTGCAACGACAGGGATGGATATACAAAGGAAGACTCTCGTGCGTTATATCCCACGCATTGATCTTTTTATTCGTGTAACCGTGAATTGAAATATTTAAACAAAAAAAAAAAAAAAAAGGGAATGTGAAAAGTGAAAAACAGCAGAGCAAATGATAAAGAACGAAAAAAAAAATCAAACAATCAACACAACTCACACTAATTCATGGGAGTCGGGGAACAATGGGATGGACCGGGGAAAATCATTATTCAGCAACGCGTTCTGTTTCCTGTAGATATTGAAGTTGCGAAACAGGCGAATGAAACTGACAGTACCAAACTGCCCGTAAGAGCTCCTAAAATATTCTGGAAATAACATCCTCGTGGGAATTTTGATGAAATATTTTTCATCGATTGTTCAATCGTGCAACATTCTCATTAATACTTTTTAACCCTTGACCGTCCATAGTGATAAATCGGCTGTCTGAAGGCGAAATAATTCGAGAAAAAAAAGCAAATTCTGTTTTCAGATTCTGCTTTTTCCATTTTTCCAATTATAAGTTTAATCACAGCGTATAATTCAGACGCAAAGCAGCTATGTGAGCTTATTCCCTCCCTTGAATTCACATGATAAAGAAAAACAACACCCCTGAGACATCAGGACTTGGAGCTTTTATTTATAATTTACGTGCTCGCCCATAAATCTCTTACGGTGCAGGAGAAAAAGCATTCGCGTCGCGCGGAAACTGAAGCGAGCTTTAAATGTGCATATCTGAAAAATCGCGGATGAAGAAATTGAAAAGTGCGAAGTATACAGTACCGTTTGAGTACGTAATACGAATACAGTTCACCGTCCGTTCCTGTACACATCACAGAGTATATACTCGCAGGTGACGCTGTATACCCTTTATCTGATTGTGAGTCGGGATGTTCAAGTGGCGTGAAAAATTACGCTATCAAAAACACCAAAAAAAAAAAAAAACGTGGAAATCCACTGAAATTGAATGACAAAAGGAAACAGCATTTAGAACAAGAATAAAAACTAAAAAAAAAACAGAAAAAAATGAAGAGTGCTTTTGAGCGACCAAACGAAATATGAGTGTGCCACTAACCGAGTACTTGGCATATTATAAAAATTTGTGTACGTGAAATATACGTGTGGGAGGTACATGAAATGCTGACTGTTTGATCATTTCAGGTAATAAATTTTTGTCAAGGTGCATGCGGTCTTTCGGTCGTCAATAAATCGAGAATTTATACCAGAATGACTAGTAATTGACGAGTAGAAGATGAAACCGTTGCACGCGCCAGTTGTAAAATGAGCGACCGTTTGGTGAGAAAATAAAATAAATAAAAAAAAAATATTCGGATCACCCTGTACGTGTAACGCGTATATACCTCGTACAAGACCCTTCTAGCACTCACTCTAGTTACATATTTAAAGGCATTGTCATCGGATGTGTGCGGGGATACGAAATCGCGGTACATGTTACACAGTGTGCGGTATAAAATGGAGTGGTTTTGTACACATCTATATAATACGCGTTGTACGCACAAAAAATATTCTGCATATCTCCGTCGTACGGGAAATGTAAACGAGTCCACCGCGGTGGATATGAGGAATGGGGGGATGTGACGATGTCGAAAAAAAAGAATATTTTTTCACCGTACCACGTGTACATACACATCACGTGAAAACTCGCGATAACAGTCCGCATCAATGTCAAAATTTCGAAATGATTGATGAATTTTTGGTTCGATCAAGTTCTTGCTTCGAAAAATGGAACACGCAGTCAATGAGTGAGAACGAAAATTCGTTGAAAAAACGGTCGTGGGAATCCTATCGGAAAATGGTCCAAATCTAATTCGTAACAATCCAACTTTCATGGTTACATCGTTAAAGAACGGATGATAATCGCTCTTAGCGATCAGTTTGAGTACCCACCGAAGTTGAATTTTATTTGTTATAACAGGGAATCCATTTCGATGAAATCGAATCCGATTTCAGTTAGCAGTCGTCCTGCACCTATAGCCAGCCAGCTATCATCAGTTTTTTACATTTCACAGCTGAGGCTAAACCAGTCGCTAAAAGGTTACTTTAGCTGGCTATTAGTGGCCCGACCTTAAAAGCCACTGCCGGAATAATGCCTGCCTTTCGTATACATATACTCTTAAATTTAAACGGAGAACTGCCTAATACACCCGCTAAAACGAAGCTCACTGCGCGCCGAATGCATTCAAGGATATATGTATAGGTAAAAATACTATGCCAAGCAAATGTGCGTAGATGTACAGGTGCATAGACTGTATCACTAATCAGGAGTGGCGAGGAACGCCCAAAAGCATATATCGGCTGTTTTAAATTCATTTTTCTGAATTTTGGACACGATCTTATAGTTCTGTCCGATCCAGAAATTTCATGTCTCCAAAAAGTTCGTTGCAAACGTTTCGCTATCTTATTACCGTGTTGTTTCGAGGCACACAATTTTACGTGTCAGGTGTACAACTGTTTCGGGAAATGCGTTGAATTACCTCCTTTCCGGAAATATGATCTGCAGGCGCCCATCGCGTGCGAGATACGGAACCCTTTATATACATTTGATGAGAATTCATGCCGCGGTGATGCTCGGACCGTACCGACATCACGTGGAGAATTTTTTTTTTTCTATATGTTTTTCGCTTCATTACATCTATATGCTCCGTATACAACCTTTCGCTTTCTTCCCCGTCATTTAGTCAGCTTTATCGGAGTTCTCCTACCACATTCGTTGCTAATAACCCACCATTTACCGCTCCACTAACCGGAATGTATGGGAATTTGTAATACACGCGCAAAATACATTAACCATATGAGTTTTATCGGTGCTCTAATAGTCATGATAATAATATCTTCTAGAATATAAATTTTTATCATAAAAAATATTTCCGAATTTCTGACGACTCGTGGGTGTAAGATAACTTCATTTTGCCAGTCGAGTGCATCCGTCAATTTGGACAGATCCTCCTGCTAATTGATTTAAGTGACAGAAAAGGTGGCTCTACATCGAAACGAATATCTACAGGGACCGTTTAGCTATTGGTTTCGTTACAACTGTCTTGGAAGCGGCGGTACAAGAATTATAGAATTTTCGCATATTCTTTCGCTATAAATACAGGCAATTTTGACAGGCTGATCTCGAATGTCGCCGATGAGCCACGATCGTGGCAGCCGTCCACGACGAGATTCGATGTAACAAAAATTGAAAATCTGTTAAGTATACAACGAAATCGCCTTTCCTCTCCGGAAATTTTGGCAAACTTTCAATGACGCACAAGGCTAGTTTGTTGGGTGTGTAAATCGATATATTAGACTGCATCAAACGTTGTGTTATCATAATTATACCTCGTGCGCATCGTATATGAAAATAAAATGGACCATCTTTGTAAAATGTGAGGGAGAGAATACTCGTAGCCAAAAATATAGGTATGCCGATGATTTGATTTGAAAAAAAAATCCGTCTTCTTCAAATTTGACTGAAATTGACGGATCAATCATTATTCAATGTAACGTCATAGTTTCCGAAAGCACGCAAAAAATTGTCCGTTCCGCAGCGTATGAGAAAGATTTAAAATAACTTAAGGAAATCGAGCGGAGAAAAGTTCCTCATCGAAATACTTTTTCGTAAGTTTTTACCCCGCACGATGTCCCGAGGGACGTTTTGGATTTCGTATAAATAGAAAATAAAGATATCCAACGATTTTATAGAAATTTGGAAAACTTACGACACGAAGTAGATTCTCTTGTAATCTTATATCGTCATCGTGGGTTGTACGAAAGATCAAGCTATGTTACTTTTTGATGCACAAATACCCACTGTTGTCTGTCTTTTCGTATATCTCTACATTGCACTCGTGTGATATTTTTATTTTACTCTCTTTCTACACGAACATCAATCGGTATTGAAATCGTTTCAAATTCCTATCCATTGCAAAGCTGAAAAACCAAGAAATAAGTTGAGCCAAGATTACCGACGAAATGATCACGCCAGAATCCATGCATCCCCTTCGTATTTAGTTGGTAAAAAGAGGAGAAAAAAATTCGATTGACAGATTGGCCCGCATCCCAACATCATATCGTAGATATATAAGTTAGGTATGTATATTATTCAGAATCCAGCTAATATTGTACCGAAGATTCTTCAAAGTCGTCGAATCAAACACGCATGTACTACACGCTGAAATCCGGACTGCTTTTCGCACGAGTTGAAGATTTCTGAATTTTTTTTTCTCTGGTTACGATATTCATCATCATTTGTTATTTGCTTAGAGTATAACGAGGCTAGTCAGTGCAGTTCGCCTGGCGTTTCAAAGTTCAAAGTGCAGCATGCACATACCTATATATGTAGAACGGCAAAGGGAGACAGAAAAAAAATTTAACCTATTTACTATAATATTGGATTTCACTTTGGAATTTCGTTCCCGCTGAGTTAAGAAATGCGATGGAAACTTCTCTGTATCACTTTGACGAAATTTTGTTTAACAAGCTGGAAAGTCGGGCGGTTTTTGAATTTCAAACGGTTCAATAGCGTCCGATTGCTATACCTCGTCTTTAAGTTCGTCCGAACAGCTGAGGCCTCGAATAATTATCGCTCCGTAAACTCGGTGACAGAAACAGCTGCGTGATGGGAAGAATGAGAAAATGATACGTAATACGAAAAAAGAAAGAATTCCTGGAGACCGTGCATGATAAATCTTTAGCAAAAAAGACTCTGAAGTAATCGAGGAAATTTTTTTCCAGAATATCGTCAGAGTGTTACGCGTTATTTACTGTTACCTGAAAATAGGAAGTCAAAAAATAGCGTGTTCGCCTCATTCAATTATTTCAATTCTCTCTATCGCTCGTTCCTTCTGTCTGCGAGCTTTTCAACGGGATCTATATAAACATTGTTCGTAATTCTTCCCTTTCTCTATTGGCCGGCGGTGTTAAAGTTAGCGCATCATAGGTACGATTGAACAACTGCGTATACAAAGTGTAACGTAACTTTCAACCAACCAACAGAGTTCATAAAGCTCGTTCTCAGCAGCAGCAGCTGCCGCTGCTGGTGCAGCGCTTGAATTTACACGCGTTGTTGTAGTTCGCTGAATTGCAAGCTCCGATGTTCTACGAGTCAACAAACCGTCCGTAAGACCACGACTCGATCACCTCATCGATATTTCATCTAATTACGCAACGTTGTTCCACCCTTTCAATGTGCATCGAGGATGATTCCTTCGCGTTCGCAGGAACAATCCTCTTTCTGGTGTGCAGAATTTTCTCCTTGTTTGCCCTTTCCCTCGAAGTCTTTGAACAGCTGATCTCTTGGCTTTCCCATCTTTCAAGATAATAACGCGTAATGGTCCATGATCTCCGTCTATGATCACTTGCCTATGCACGTACCCATATCGATCGCTCGTCGATATCAACGCCACGTAACACTATCCTTCGAAAATGGGAACGGACCTTATCGTTTATTAGGATCGAACGTTACCTGAAATTATCGGATAATATCCATATAATCACAGCTCGAGATTCTCTCGAGGCAAAAGAAGGCAGGAAAAAAGTTGTCGCTTTTTATTCGTCGTAATATGGATTTTTTTTTCACCTTCCAGCCCGAGTGCCACCCCGTGAAATGGGGTGGAAACGGATCGATAAATTTTCGAATAATTTACGTTTCAATCATTTTCAACAACCGCGACTGACTCCCGTAATAAAACGTTGGATTAATCGCGTTTAGGTGGTACCGCTGCACAGAGTAGAGGGTAGCAAATTTAGCCGGAATAATTTTTGCATCTGATCGAGCGATGCACGCCAGACACACAGAAATAGATCTGAACAATATACAGTTGGGTTAGTAACCCCGACCTACCTTACATTTAAACCAAACTATGCCAGTAGATATATCGAATTACAACGGAAATTGAGAGAAGAAAATATTTTCGAATTCGTGTCGAGCGGGAGAGAGTCAAAATTCAAATTGTGAGATTTGTCGAGCGTTTCGAACATCCATGAAATGTTTGGTCGATTCGGTAATTTGAAATGCAATTTTCTACGCATACTTGAAATTTGAAATGCGTACAGATATGGTATACCGAAGTGTAGAGGGTGCACGGGTTACGCAAATTATTACCGGAATTTACGATCAATTTGGCACGCAGGTAACGCATGATATTCATCGTCCGCTACACGAAGTAGGTACGTACGTCGGTAATACATAATAGCAATCTGGTTGACGGGATTCATTGCAAAATATTCGCGGAATCAATGGACGCGCGGAATACCGTTCAACGAATTTCAGTTTCTAATTTTGATTATTCCAATTGATTCGCCAGAAGTTTGCTGCGACTGAAATTTTTCGAGAGGTAGTTCTAGAATTTGTCGATTAATTTATTTGTATACGGATAACTTTGAGCCCCGAGTATTAAATGTGCTGAAATTTTAGCATCGAACGGAGTATGCAGATTGTATGAATTATAAGTTCTGTAATTTCACGTTCGCTCGGGGCCAGCTCAATTAATAATTCCATTCTCTATTTTTCGCGAAGCTCTTTGCCGTAGCGCGGTCTCCTCGATGAAATTGACTTTTGACTAATTCATGAAAATTTACAAAATTACTCAGCTCCATCCGGTGGGATGTAATAAAACTGTAATAAGTATAACGTGCCACGTAGCCGCCTTTTTTTCGGTTTTTTTTTAAATCAAGCATATACATACGTGCACGGAGCTATGAGCCAGACGTACCATAATCACGTGAAGATAAATTGATTTAATAAAAAAGGAGGTGGCGAAACAGCGAGCCACCAGAAAAATAGTTGGGGCTCGAACAATATAACGGAGGAGCGCCTGAAAACAGAAGGGTAGGTAAGTAAGAATAGAGGGTAACAATAGCTCCACTTTCTAAATACGTGGGAATGAAAAGGTATATACGAAGTAGGAGCGGAACAATCGCGGTCGGAGTCACGGCATCAAAGTGGATGGTATAACACATACATTACAGTGATATATGTTACGTATATTCAGGATCAAGGGCGTTCCAGAATCTACGTTTATGTTCCGGAATTACCTTAGCTCGTCGAACTCTCCTCGTGCACGATAGATTCGTGATCGCGAGGTAATAACTGTTCCAGGTTTCAAAATTAGAAGATTAAAAAATGCCAAAAAACTTCCGGGTTCGGGGTGTAATCCCAGAATTATTTGGAATTTATTTTATCGATATCTATCAAAAAACTCTCGAACTAACGTTTTTTTTTTTCAGTTACGCATCGATACTACTGTATAACTCTGAGGTCACATGCACGGTTGAAACATGGACTTGGAAAATTGCGTGGCGAAACAAAAAAAAAAAAAAAATAGGAAAAACCTAGGCGAGATAGTTTAGGGGAGAACAGTCGGAGATAATTGAAAAGAAAAAAGGATGTAAAAAAGAAATAGGCGCAGGCTGGTTTCTCGTTAAGTAAAGAACCACAAGGAAGGTGGCGGTCGGCTGTGCGGGGTAACCCTGAAAGAGATGGAACGCGAGGGCACGAAGTGGAGCTTGAAATGAAAACTCTTCCATTCACGGAATTAATGCTAGTTCTGCTGGATCTCCAACTTTTACGCTCTTCTTCTCTTACGTGTACGAGTATAGAACCTCTCGGGCTATACTGGTCGACAACGACACGCCCGAGCAGCGCGTCTTTCGACGCCGTGAGTACGTCTTGCTCCGTTGTCACATGACTCCACACTTTCGCTATAGATTATTAACGTGCTAACGAGTCGCCCGGGACTTACAATTGAGAAGAGTCTTTCGTACAATTTTTTGTACTTGATTTGGAAAAAAGCAGCGCTACCCTATTTATTGGTAATTTATAAAGAATTACAAGATTCAAAATGATAGATGTGCAGGTTGTGCGTTTCGTGAAAAATTGTAGTTTCCACCTATGGCAAACTTTGTTTCATAGTTTTTTTTCTCTAGTATCTCTGTTATTTTCGGAATTCCAATTTTGTAATTTTTTTGATTGCTGGAACCACTGTTTCTGAGATTAATATGACATCAGAAACACGAATCCATTGAGCAAATTAAAATGCGAATTAATCCCATCGAGATATCCTTGATTGTTCACTCTTGGGATCGATAAATTGGCGATAACTCGATCAATTTTATAAATAGCACAATTTAACTAGTGAATTCGTATTCCTGGGCTCAAAATACATAAGTAAATAGAATGAAATATTTTTTTTTTACTCAAAATCGACAGAATTTCATGGGGTACCCCTTTGGATTTTTTCGATTTTTGGGCCAAAAATAAAGTTTCTCTGAAATCGATCGTATGACGTTTTTCTAACGTATTTTGACCACAGGAATCTAAATCTGAAAGAAAAATTGCTCTATCTCTAAAATTGACCGAGTTATCGCCAATTTTCAGCTTTTTGGGGTCAAAAATAAAAAATTGATTTTTTAGTCTATCTCAATGTAATTTGAGCTCAGGAATCCGAATCCGAAAGAAAAATTGGTCTATCTTCAAAAATGACCGAGTTATCCTTATTTTTTCGCGATTTTTGGCATAAATTTGAGGATATCTCAAAGGGAAAAAATCGTAGCTCAATTTGGACAACGGATTCGTGTTCCTGAGGTCAAAATACTTAAGAAAAGTGCCATACGATCAATTTTAAAAAATAAAAATTTTTGGCCAAAATTTGAAAAAATCGTAAGGGGTACCCCTTGGAAAAATCTCAGATTTTGGCCAAAAATTTTTATTTTTCAAAATTGATCGTATGGCACTTTTCTTAAGTATTTTGACCTCAGGAACACGAATCCGTTGTCCAAATTGAGCTACGATTTTTTCCCTTTGAGATATCCTCAAATTTATGCCAAAAATCGCGAAAAAATAAGGATAACTCGGTCATTTTTGAAGATAGACCAATTTAACTTGTAAATTCGGATTCCTGAGGTAAAAATACATTGGAATAGGCCATGAACCCGAATTAAAAAAAAATGTTGATTTTTGACCCCAAAATCTTGGTCTAAAATTTTCGTCTAAAAATCAATATTTTTGACTTACGGTAGTTGATTATTAATTTGACACGTTTATAGCTTCATCTAGTTGCAGTACTCACCAATTGACAGTGCACTATTTCCGAGTAGAGAGCATCGGATGAATCTTTATCTTGACTGACACTGACTGCTAGTTAAAGAGCGAAATCTCTCCTGCGAATTCGATTTCCTCGCTCGAACCCCGAAGCCGCAATATATTCCTCCTTCCCCACGTAGTCGGTAAGAATGGCGTGAATCAAAATGAAAAAACTATTTCACTGCTTGGCACGATTGTTATACGCGTCGTACAAAAAGGATGGAAAAAAAAATGAGAGAACAACTAGTTCTGTACTCGAATCACATGTACCAGAATGTAGAACCATCCGGTAAAAAAACTGGCGACTGGTTCCCATTGGATTTTGAGCCCGGCAACACGAAGCCATCGACTAAACGAAGTTAGCCTCGGAATTAATCGAGTCAGCACTATTTTTTCGTTCCGGAAATTATTTCAAATTATCGAGGTGCACTCGAATCTTCTCTGTTTCACTCCTATTTTCAACGAGAAAGCAATCACAACTTATTCCCTCGGTAATTCTAGGTTTCATGGAAATCGAAGGTGATCGGATACTTTCGCATCAATTAAAAAGTGCCATCGTCAAAGTTTACTTTCAATTATTATTTCTACAATTAAAACGTTGCAGTGAAAATGCGTTGGGAAGAGCGAAAAGGTGAGGAAAAAGGAGCAGAGCAAAAGGGCGGAAGGTTAACCACCGAAAAGGATATCGCGACGTTGTAATTCGAGGATGTAATATGGGCGAATACTTATGTGTCTAGATATACGGGCGGACACAGGCGATAAGGTGACATAAACCCACTTTTTACCGCTTATGGTGACTTAAATATGTGGGGACCTAAGTTACGCGTATCCTGGTTACTCCGCAACGACTCGTAATACTACGAAAAAGTTATCTGAGCGGAAGCCAATCACATTTGGGAAGGGTGAAGAAACCGCGTCAGGTGGATTCTGGATCACATCTTAGGATGCGTGCAAATAGAGGTGAGGCGAAATGTAAAGAAACTTTATACCTCGTATACGACCGGTGCGATAAATCCTAAGCCAACATAAATCCTCGAAAGGACCTGTCGCACCACCCCACATGTCGAAGAAAAAAGGTAATTGTTACAAGAAAGTATATCGGGTATTGGAGAGCTTTTCGCTCTGACTTCCGAGGAGCTCAGTGCGATTTCGCACCGAATTAACGTGCCTGCGTAAATTCAGATTTTCCGTCAAAAAATGCACGGTAAATTTTTCATACCCAAGAAGAAAAAGAAGACGAAAAAAAATGGTTCGAAATTAACCGGACCCGCGGTGCGTTCTTCAAACCTCGTAAATCAGAGGGCTGATAGTTGAAACACGCTAATCCACAGAGCCTGCTGTTGAACTCCGTTATGCTGTGTAAAGTAGTAATATGGAAAGTGCACACGTCTGTACGTTACGTATATTAATACCTGGTAGCGACAGAAGCATATCCCATGTGATTCAGTGCACCAAACTCGTACACAGAGATGCGTGCAGGTGATTCATCATTAATAACCATTGCACAAGCGAAAATGGGTTTCGAAATTCGCACGTGGCTAGATAAATCAGTTTTTAATCAAATTTCTGATCGATGCGAAAACCCGTTGAAGTGACGTGACGTCCCGGTGCATGTATACGGGGAGAACTGCGGATACGAACTGTAGTACACACCCGCGGATCGCTGCGATATCTGTACACACTCCGCGGGGAATTCTCTCGTTTCAAATATGCGCAAGTGAAACTACACGATGTATGTCACGTTTTGTATCAAGAAGTAACGAATTTCCATAAAAATAAAGTACGTTCCGCACGACGCGTCTGGTGTAGTCTGATTGTGAACGTGATTAAATTTCTCAAAACGAGGAAGAAAAAACTCCCCCTTTTCCGAAACGGTGATCGATGATACCGAGCTCCTCATTCGAACTCGAATATCGATCGGCTGTGAATAAAACATCACTCATCGCTTCGTCGATAAAGTTTTCTGGAAGATATGCGTCCCGCCTTTTCGAAAATTCGTTTTCAAATGAGTTGAATCTCTGGGTGTCCATTGCCCCCAATCAGTACCACTTTGAGAACCCGTTTTTTTTCATTCTCAAAGCGGTTCGTCGGTTGATTTTCACCGATACTCTGCAGATGACGGCGCTTTTACTCGGGTTATTTGATCAATGACCCTCGATTTTTTTTTCTCTTCTTCTTCTTCTTCTTTTTTTTTCTCTTTTCAAGGGCACGTAACGAGCAGGCCAAGTTTCTTTCACCGCGCTAATGAGAAAGAAAAAAAAATCTCAATAATGAAAACGAAGTGAAATGAACGCACGCATATTTCGCGCGGAACCGTAACGCCCCACCGGATCGGTCCAACGTCCGCGAGCAGCTGTCGCTCGATTATTCGCGAGATCGTGGCGTACGAAATTGCCCTTGGAATTAGAGTAAAGTGCGCTATTTGCATTCACTGGCCTACCCCGCTGGCCGCTTCACGCCCCCTATGCAATGAAACGAGGTGTATTTTTGAACCGGCGACTCGTTCGAATGTCGCGATGGCGTAACTATACCTGTAACTGCGTCGTCGAAAGTGCCAAAATAATAATACACGCGCACGTGCGGATTACAATCCTTTCCACAAATACGCGTGATAATATCAGTGGGGAAAACGGATCGTCTTCTCTTGCAATTGCGATGAATCGCGGCACGCAACAAAGGGATTGAAACCAAGATGACGTGAAATTAACGCACGATTACAGTAGAATTCAATACGCGCGGGCGTATCTCGTTCCATGTATTTTTGCAGCCTACGTGTATTCAGATGTGACGTAACTTGTGGGTAAATGTATCACATCTCGAACGATCGCTGTGGAAATGTCCGTGCGTACGAATCGTGTACGTTCGTAAAGTTTAGACGACCCGTGAAGTGCACTTCTGAATTTCTGGAAGGTGGTTAGCTAGCGTTATAATTGACACTCGTTAGTCGATTAAAGTAGATCAATTAATCGGCGACAGCTCGACATCCGCGATCAACTGCAGCCAGCAGCGGCAGCAGCGGCAGCAGCAGCGATTCGAATTTCGCGTTAATTTGATTGAATATCGTTTCGGATATCCGCAGCATGCCCAATATCCATGTACGCGCAAACAGTAGATTTATTGCTCACTGTACATGCGTACCTCGATATTCGGCGCGTAACGTAGCGCTGACGCTTCAGGGGTTGATTAATATCGGCCATTCTACAATTTGCAGTATGAAGAACGGACGTCTGAGCCGTCATACCGTAACCGCGCTAAGAAAGTCGGTTCAAGGCGATGATCTAACTTTGAACTACTTTGCTGACGGAGATTGCTGCTTGCTCTACCCGCCCGTGTAAACTAATCAAACTTATTAACCTTCCCGCGCAGGTTTCCGTCAGTTAAAAAATAAAAAACGAATTGAAAGGAAAAAAATGATTTAAAACTTTTGATTGCCTACTGCAATAATGAGGAGCTACTTTTACGAGTCTTTCGTCAGAAAATATATCGTATTAATTGGCCACCTTACAATTATAGAGGCATTTTTTTACCTCAATAATTATTTTTTCTGATTAAAAAAACTTCATATAAGTAACAAATCTGTATGTTTAGATCGTAGAGTTTGATTTTATTCAATATTTTGGATCTTCAAAGCCATCTGCTATGACGAATACTCTAAACTTTTCACCAAAGTCGATTGATATTGTTCTCTGAAATAGAATTTTTTCAAGGGAAAATTTAGTCCACATCTTCACCGATTATCGCGGTTACCATTGACGCGGATGATCTATACGCACGATTCCGGTAGTATACGGTAGCTGCCGTGGAAGTATTCCGTTCGGATTTGCAAAAGTAAAATCAGCCATAAATCTCGAGTGTATAACTTAATAAAAAGAAAAGTTTCTACCTCCCAATAAGTAGAGAGCGTATACCGGTGTAGAGCGCGCCCTGCTACCGGAAAAGAACGTTGATTTTTCCTGAAATCGAGGTGGATTTTACGTCAGTGTCGAACCAAGAGCCAGAATAAATTCGTTCCGCCGTAACTCAAGTGTTTTTTTTTTTTTTTTTTTTTTTCTCCTGAAAGAAAGCTCTAGACTTTTACCGTGCATCGGATTAAGAAACGTAAAAAACTCACGCTCCATTAAACTCTCAAAGTTTAGGAGCAAAAAATATCATATTCGGTAGGACGATTTTCGTTAACGAAATTCGATAGTTCATGGAAGTTATCGAATCTCTTTTCAGCCTGGAATATATTCGATCTGCATGTATGAATATTCATCCTGTACCTGGAGCCAAATATTCGAAGAGATAAAATACATAATATCATAATCACCTGCGTGTCGTTGCTTTCCATTTTTCGTGATAGTTTTGGACCGAATCCCAACGATCCTCAGACCCTACGTATACGGGTTGGGTGCATCGATCGGACGAGAGATGAAATTTGTGCTTTCGAATACATTTTTCACAGAGTAGGTAGGCGTCTGGTACCGAAAAGCTTCGCGAGTACGTGGGACTTGTATGGAAACTCCACTCTAATTAAGCAACGTCCAAATCATCCGGCTGAGTCCTTTTCCAAAATTTGCCTTTAGAGCGGCAGTCGTTTGTGGGGATCTACGAAAATAAGCCTACAGAAATAAGAGAGAGGAATAAAGTCTCTGGCTTATGAGGTTTCAAGTTCTTTCATTAAAGTTAACCCTCGCTCTCGCTTTCGCGGAAACGGAAATTCAACGTATGCGCTGATCTGAAGGAGTCCCTCGAAATAAATTCGCTGATTCGCAGTTCGGATATCAAACGAAACTCCGAATTATAATTCAAAATGCCGCAATAACAGGTGATTTCGGTTTCTCTCGACCTTGGAGCGGAACATTACGGTATCTAAAGTAATACAAGGGAATTTTACCAAATTTCGTTCATCCCGGCAGATTAGATGGGGTAGGAATCATTTCATGGCGCCTTGATTTCCTCCCCAACTCTCCGCAGGGATTCTTCCAGTTTTTCTACTTTCGAGAGGGCAAACTTGTTCCCACAGCGATACCATCGTGCCATGCAGCAGCGATTCGATTCCAACGACTATTCCACACATCTACTTATTTCCCCACGCGTTCAGCTGACGAGATTACGCGCGTTTCGCCGAAAATTTCTTTAGACTTTCCATCCAAACGTTGCTAAAATCGTAGCAGCATCGCATACTGGTAAAAAAAAAAAATATAAAAAAAAAAACAGTAATAGTTATATCTCTCTAGTTTTGAAGAAAGAAAAAACTCAAAATAACACAACACGAATTGTGTCTCATCTCGACTCCAAGCCACTCCGCAATTTTTTCAGACTACCATTTCAGCTGAAGATGAAAAAAACTTTAATTATGATAAAAATTTGTTACTTCGAGGTTGAATGAAAAAGAGAGAACGTCGCCAAGATTTCGCTCACAGACTTTGCACGTTGACACGAAGCGCTGCCGTTGTTACTCTTCTGTAACAAATAGCGAATCGAAGCTCATCTCTTCCGAAATAATATATAGTTTGGCTCGTTGGGAAAGGGGATGAGAACGTTCGTCTGATAACCGAAGGAATGAGGGTTGTCTAGGGGCTCGAAGATCCATATCTACCGATATACCTACAGCGTACCGTGCTTGTAAGAAACCCGAAACGAAACGCACCGACGCGTACGCGCGTCGGAGCTCGTGTTAGCCAATTTTCGTCGACGTTTTGTGTTTTACTTTCATCAAGACGGATCGTTTCAAATGTCAACATTATACCCACAGTATCTCGCCGTCAATTTTTTCATTCTTATGAAAAATGTAGACGTCTGCAGTTTTCTGGAAAGCCCGCATCTGCCGAAATTTATTTGAATGAATACGTATATAAAATATATTTGGCAAAAAAATGAGATTGAATTTCGTGTCAACTACGGGACAAGTAATATGAATTTTTTGCAGCTCTTTTGCAGCCTGAACCACGCGATGGTCACATTTTTGGCGACGGGACGACGCCATTTAATTTCAACCAACAAAATGTTCATTGCGTCTCGGTGATGTCACATTGTGTTTGAAACGGCCACTACGTGTATAGGTATGCTCTGAAAGTCCGCATCTTGACTAGTACTTCATTCTTGTAATCCTTTCAGGGCTTTCAGTGTAAAGTGAAGACTATGGAAACTAGGGCGGTTGTTAGAAGAACAATAGAAGCGTAATTGCGGTATGCATGTTTACCAGTACAACTCGTTGCCATTCCGCTATTATGTGCAGCTCTTTTTGTCACTGCAATTATACGTGTCAGTTGGGTATACCTGCGGTAGACAAGTCCTACTCCTAATCATATATCTATACACATTATACGTTCGTATACCTTATTTCTATTTTCCATCGTATATGTACTCCATCGTAGATGTACGCGTATGCATACGAAGTGACAAGCCGAAGCAGAATTAATCGAAATTTTATCAAAGAAACGAAAACTGCGGCCCAGTTCCGGAAAACTTCGAAAGTGATCGTAAGCCAACTGCAACTTTTCGAAGAGTTTTGTCTATTCGACAAACTTGTACGGAAGCAATAATTCTTCTTCAATTCTTACCAAATGCAAACTCACGAACCGGATCATCCAACTGTGCGTGATCTTGTTTCGGTGAGAAAACTAGAAACTGCTCTAGAAATTCCACGTGACATTCGAAAGTCAAGGCTCAATGAGGTATGTTTACATAGCTTAAAGTAATTCGAGGTACGCGTATATCCACAACGTTTCCCAAAGTTAAGGGCAAAACAAAATAATGGGGGAGGGGAGGGGGGGGGGCGAATTTTATCCACCAGATCACGTTCGAAAAACACGCGCACAGGTCGTTTCCTAGCAACTGTACACATAGCTAGATATTCTGGCTGGAGAAAGAAGAGATTTAACTTTCTCGCCCGTGTCCGCGGTAATCCAGTGATTTGCTGCCGCTGTAGATTGAGAATAAATTGCACTAAATGTTCCGAAGATAGCATTTGAGAGGAGAGAAGAAAAAAAATCAATGGAAGAGAATGGATCTGCACAGCGTACAAATCGGTTGACGGATCTCTTGAATTTTTCTCGATCGAGTGGGTGATTAAAAATTTTTTTCACTCGGATATCGATTTTTATTCGAAATCCCAGCGTTTCGGAATTTCAAATTTACCATTCCACTCTCTTTTGTTGCTGGTTTAGTGGAATTCTCGAATTCCGGCGAAGGCCACGCTTTCTTTTTACCCTTGAGGCGTCACGGGTAGTTGGCCGTTTCTCCGAGCCACCCAATAACTGATATATATGCGAGAAAGATTTGCAAGACAATAGTCCCTTGGGATAGGCTTTTGTCTGGCGGAAGAATTCCGGAGTAAAAGTCGATTCAAATTCACCCCCGCAGCTTGATTATATTCCCGCATAATGCGCGAATATACCCATACGTATGTTTGCCAGGACTGTGCTCCTCTGAGTCCCGAAAATATACCCGGGAATTGAACGGAAATTATACCAGAGTTTGAATACTACACGATCATCCTTCGCAGGAGCAGCAGCGTCCTCGTTACCAAAATTTATTCAAGACGCTGCCCCGGCATGAACTCCAGGACATATGTATATATATTATATGCGAGACGATGCAAACTGTTCAGTTCATCATAAATAAGAAGCACTAAATTTTATGATTCTTTTCTTTCTCCAAATTACCGACTCTCCAATAACATTCTGTATCTAATCACGGCGCTTTATGGTTTCGTGACTGATCGTTACCGATAGACGATGCTGCACCCGTAACGTGGTAGATCCACGCCCACCTAATTTATAGTAAACGAATTGTTTGGGCTCACCATTTTGTCTTATTTCGATAAAACACCAGCCTTTGCCTCTTGACGCACCCTCTGAAAAAAAATGCTCAAGGGAAACACAATTTTTCTACCATTCCTCTCCGTCTAGTTTTCATCGGGAAAGACTTCGAATGGGGTGCCGAGACGAGTTGACTCGATTATTGAATCTCCACAGCCCCCGATTCAGATTCATACGGAAAGAAGAGATATTTTGTCTTTTTGATTTCGTTCATCTCAAATTCGTTACTTGGAACATTTGGGAAACGTCTAAGCTGTACACGTTACGCGTGAGGAATAGATTCTCATATTTTTTGCGGGAATAATTCGTGATTTTGTTTCTTTTCCCGCAATCTTTTTCGCAATCCGTTTAAGTAGGAGAATGGATCGATTACCGCGATAGATATCTGATAAATAAGATCGCGCGATGCGGTATAGCTGCAGCAATGATAAGTGGTCCCGACGGACTACCGAGTGATTCATAGAAACTGACCGGAAGAACCCCAAGCACTTCCCATCTCACGAATCCGGTTTAAACGAATTTTTCGACACGAGCTAAAAAATCTCGAAACCAACACGATGATGAGAATAAACGAATTTCGATCGATGATCAAGTTTTCGCGATTAATTTTCCATGAACATCGCTTTTCGTTTCGACGTTGTCCGAATTTGCCTCGTCGAAATCGGCGAGAAATACGACAAACCGCTTCGGAATTCGGTAGACAATTGGTAATTCGGAGTGACCAGATTCAACGGAGATGCAGATGCCGTTATTTAGGTAAATAACACGTCATCTGATCACCGCAGCTATTTTTACAAATTACTTCCGTCTGTTCGGAACTGCCTCGACGATAGATTTATTTCATTTTATTTATTCGTCGTCTATCGCAGAGATTCAACTCGGAAATCGGATCGTACGCTCAACTGAACTGAGGAACCACGTATAAAGTTGGTTGCGGACGAGTACGCTATCTGAATGATCGCACCAATTTCCGCATACTAGAATTGCTCCGCAACTACAGGCTTCGAGGAGATAGAACGGTCGGTCAGCCCGTATGTGCGAATGCCAATGTGAAATTAGCCTCGTTGGTCGGTGGACTAGGTTTCTGCGATTAGGATTAGTAAAATATGATTAAACTTTGACACGTATTAACGTCAGCACGGTGCTCGTTCCACCGTTCTTCGAATTATTTCAACAAAGAATAACACCTAATAGGATTTCTAAAGGGCTGCACCGTAATACGTGATAATTCCACTTTTTAATAATAAATAACACCAGAAAACCACATTAGCCGTTGCTCTGTGGGTTGTAGGTACGGTACCGGAGATTCCGGACACCGCAAGGTCATGATATAAGCTCGTTACATAGACACGGCAAGTAAAAAATTATGAAACTTGTACCAACCCGGAATAGTGAGAATATTATTTATTTATTTTTTTTCGAGGTTTTACTTCGCACTCATGATGGAGTAAGAAAAAACGAGATTATTCTGGATTCGTATAGTTTCCGGAATCGAGCAGCCAGTGAGCTTTTTTAATCAGTCTCCTCTGAATTTGAAAAGGTAATCTTCGTCAGAAGTTACTTTAAAAAATTAGAAATAACGGGAAGAAAGTAGAAAAAAAACCTTACTCCATTACGGATCAGTGGCAGATAGCTACTCGCGATCGGAATAGCGGCGGTGATAATTGTTCCCGGAATAGCACGTAATTCGTGATGGGTCCAATTCCAATTACAACAACTCGTGCAAAGCCGTATAGTTTATCGATGGAAGATCGTTACCTTATCCAATCCCGAAAGCACTCCAATATAGTTCCGTATATATACATCGAAGCGATTTATCTCTCCTCCGTTATTAGCGAGCCTCCCTTCGGCATGCTATAAAAATTAATTTCACATTTTACCCGGATGTTGAATAAATGCCTAAGAACAAAGGGCTCGACGGGGTGGGGGTGAATTTTATTTTTTTCATCGTAGGCTCGGGGTAGACGATAATCTTTCCGGGAGCGTCGATCACGAAAGTTAAATCGATTTCCATCCCCCTCTTTGATCTCCCGCAGCTATTATTCGTATGAAATTTCGTCGAAAACCTGATTCAAGAATCGGGCGTTCCCATCAGGTTGCGTGATCACATAGTTAAGTTGCGGTTAAATTTCATCTTTTTTCCCCTCCTCTGGTCGGCCTACAACCCTCTCTCTCTCTCTCTCTCTCCGTACCCCTCGCTCTATTCTCCCTCCGAACGTCAAGCCCTCTTCAAAGTACCTCGATCTGAAGACCGAACGATGATCTTTCACGTTTTTTACACCGTCTGAACTTTGCGGGGTGACGGCTGTCGCTCGGCTCGCATTTGATCCGCACGTTCGAATATTAATACGATATCTTCCTACGAGCCCGAGAGTTCGTTACATCCGACGTGACGCGAGCTAGTATATAGTTGGAGAAGCCAAGTTTCGCGGGAGACGCGAACGTCGACGAGAAAGAATTCGTAATGAAAAAGATAAATACAGAGCGGAGAAATAGGGAAGGTACGAGGGAAGTTTTTGGTATACCTGGTACGGGGAACCGAAAGCGAATGAAAGAAAATTACGGGAGTAGCGAGAGGAGGAGAGAAGAAGGAGGAAGGAGGATACGAGGGAGATGGATGCGGAGGAAGAGAGAGAAGATGCTGGGCTCTATCGATCTCCCCTCCTCCGAGTATGACGTCATCAACTACTCCCACTACATCGAAAAACCGCCCTTCGCCGCGCCCTCCCTTTTCCACCCTGAAACATCGTCGTTCAGCGGCACCCTCTTCAATGGGGGCTAACACGTATAATGCGACCAAGCAATGACCTTCTGGCTATCGCTGCTGATTCGCGCCGTGAGGGCCGAGCGGGGTTTCGGTCGCGTGGACCACGACGTCGAATCCTGCGTCCTCCTGCGCACCGCTCTGGGAGGACGGGAGATATACGGGCGACCTCTTTTACAATCCGGTAAACTTGACCTCTGGGGGGAAGATATGATCGCGCCGTTGAATATGTAAGGTGAATTTCCATCGGATCCTGCGTCTCGCAAAACCATGCACTCGCGGAGGGGGAAAAAAATCAAAGTATTACACCGACTGTGGTGTAGCTTATGTAGATATTCGACAGACTATTGCCCGGAGCTATTTCTACTGCACACTAAATACGCAATTTAAATTCAAGTTCGAAGGACACTAACAACCCCCCGTCTTTATAACCCCAACGCCGAGACGGTACCCGGTAACGCAATGACCCAATTGACTGACTTTCCCCACGGCATTAATATTCCGTTACCTTCGAAAGATCTACGTGCGTATAACGTTACTTCATCCGTCGTTTTGACAAAAAATTGAACTTCATAGATTTCAAATCACGCGTGACGACTCGAAATCAATTCACCGTACGTACGGTGGGCCAAATAATTCATTGTATGCTAAATTGACTTGTTCAAGCTCATCGTCGTGCGTTCCACAAACGTATGCGGATTTCTATAGATGCGAATGTAATCTAAATCGGAGCGTGCGATGTACGAAGAGCTTATCTCCTGGAGTGGTCCGAGGTACAGCTGCGATATTAGGTTTATACATAGGGTAAAATTTACGCTTTTAAGCTGTACAATTATTTGCAGCGAACAAAGAATAAAGGAGAGTATTCAACGAGCGGTATTTAATACTCTGTACTTAATCGGTGTTGGTCTTTCGTTGAAACGAGGCCCCTTTGCCGACGGAAATTAGACGACGAAACGATTCGAATGCATTTTTTCAATCGGACGTTGAAACGCCCGACGGAGTTTCAACGTATCGTCGATGACGATGAAGTTTAATCGCTAAAGTACGATCACTTGAGCTTCATTCTAACGCCAGAAAAAATGAACGATACGTCGAGCACTTCACCCTTCAGTATAGTAGAATTTATAGTTGAGTGTATCTCATCTACGGTTTTTTTTTTTAGCCTGGAATCTTTCTTTTCATACGTATGCCGTTAACGAGCTCTTCTTCGTTGGCGAAAGTGTTTCCGAATCAATCGGATATATTCCGTTTAACATTATCCGCGCTTTTCAATGTGGTATGTTGATACAAAATCGCGAACATCGCGTTGTGTTTACACCGTAGCTAAAAACGAACATGGCGTCGAAGCTGGGCGGTGATACCGCCGTTGCTTTTACATTTAAAATATTTCCTGAAAATGTAACCGAAAGCGCATTACGTTATCTCGTGAGTACAACCACGCAGTTTGCATGGAGAAAGCATTTTATGCAAAACAGTTGCGACGCGTAGCATTAAAAGTAAAATTTACTTCGTGTCACGTTGCGCGTTATACCGTGTGTGTAACTTGTACACGTACACGTATATACGTCCTTGCGAATTATTTCTGATGGATTGTGTAAAAAAAAGCAGATTTATTTCGCTCGAATTTGACGCTGAAAAATTTCAATCATTCAAACGAAGCGCGGAATAATTTGCAGAAGTGAAAAGCTCAAGTTATTCGAAATCCCTGACTTCGTTTTTTTTCTACGTACTTGAACTGCAAGAATGATCTACATTATTTAAAGGTGGAAAAAGAGAAACAGCTAGAAGGTGTAACGAGGAAAATGTATAGATATACACATAAAGCGTTATACGTGTACTTAACTGGGAAAAGGTAAAACTAGAGGCGTCTATTGCAATGCAAATCCCAGATTTCGGAATAATTTATCAGGCGCCCCTGAAGTTAAGTCGAAAAATTATGGAAAACAGTGCGATTTCTGTAGAACTGGAAACCGAGAGACGAAACTGGTGCGATTCAAAGCTCGGTTTTTCGTAAGCGTTATCCGAACCTGGGTATACCGATGCAAATGATACCACGGTGTACAGTGCTATTCTTTATTCTTTTCCCGGTTCTTATTCAGCTTCTTTTATTTTTCCCTCCGCAGTACCATTTGGGAGCGGTGTTCGTACGGTACAATACGCACGCATACTCGCCCTCGGAAATGAAAATCTTAAAATCAGCCGGGCACGTAGAATCCGTAAATTTTTGAAGCTTCAATTTGTTTGGGTGTAGAACAAAAGTACCTCGAAGGGCTGCGACGCCGCTCCGGGTGTAAAGTGGCGAGGCACAGCTGCAGGCTGCAAAAATGAAATGAAAAATAAAAATGAGAAAGAGAAAGAGGTGAAAAGAATGGCGGAAGTGCGAGTGGCGAAGAAAGGGAAAGTGGATGACGAGATAGAGATAATAAAAGGCGTTACGTAATGACTGTGAAAAATTCACTGCTCGGAAAATAATGGGGCAATTTTTCCGGCACTTGGCAATCCGCGATATTTCTTAGCCGCGTATACATGCAGCGCATATGTATCTATAATAAGTAGATTTCCCTCGGCGACCATCGTTCCCTTTTTCGGTAGGATTGCTCAAGGTACCTACGTAGCTGGGTATAGAGCCAATAAAGTCACCACACGTACGTAGTTTGCCCTCTTTTCGAGCCGAAATCATTACCTCTTACTCGGAGCGGGCACGGCAGGTGCGAAACACACGCCGGCGAAACGGGAGTCGCGCATCAAACATTTAGATAATAGATAGGGGTAGCTCTACGCACACTAACAACCAGGTATGTACGCTGTGAATACGTGTATCAATGGTACATTACATACACACGCACACAAAATATATTGTATATGAGAACATTACTCCACCTACCGTGATGGGCGCCCACCCCCGGTTGCTAACTCGTATAATTATAACTAGTTCGTTAAGCCATTGGCATGCGTGAAGAAAAGAGCAAAGAATAAAAAAGAATAAAAAAAAAAGAAAATACATTTTCATACGATCCACTTGCGAGGTCAGTGTTAAAATATTTCCATCGCAAGATATGTTTATTTGGAATCGGATATAATCACGAGACCAGCTACGTACGGTTTATAGTACGAGGGTGCGTGACTCCGCCACTCGCATTATTTATACAAACGTGTCGCCATATTTTCATCATGAAAATATTCAAGGGATACTTTCAACCCCGAGAATTTTATGACGCAATAGTTGATAGGTACGCTACACATCACAGGAAGGTCCTTATTCGGGGTATGGCCATTACTTGGTATTTTCTCTTTTTTTTTCTCGCTTCAACGCCACCGCCGTATCGATTGATACCAAATAACTGAAAGCACGTTCATTTGATACTTTTGCTTTTTATGTTCACCTGAAATCTTTTCGATAAAACTGTGAAATTGGGTATACAAAATGATTCACTGTAGATCTTTCGCTTGTTTAATTAATTCTCGATTATTTGAAAGCTGAAAAAAATCTCAAATAATCCAAACTTATTGGAAAAAAAACGTTCTAAGAATTTTCATACTCTGTCGGCGATTTTTACCGAGACGGAAATTTATCTGACAAATGGAAGAAGTTCTTCGAGTACGAGATAATTCGGGGTCGCAAAGTAGAGATAAAAATGGCAATGATCACGGGTGGTAGTTAGCGAGTGGGTCGGATGATAAGTCGCGGTAATTACGGGTGCAATTATTTCTACCTACGGTATTACGGCATATGGGTAGAGAGATTTGTCAATAATAATTATCTCGCGAACCCGCTGAGCCATTATCTCCGCTGCGGTGCTCGTTGAGTTTACTTTTATCTTCCACCCCGGTGATCGAGAAATCTGCAGCGTATAACAAGCACCGCGGGCGCGCGTTGTAACATTCAATTAATATTGGTATTATAAAAGTTAAAATCCGACGGGACGAAAGCCTCAATTGGTTTCAAATGAGTCTACTAAAGGTGACGGCGTAATTCCGGTGAGGAAGTGAGATAGGTCAGGAATACGAGCCTGCTTTCCGCCTAGCGAAGAAAGTCACATCCGACTCATATTAGATATAACTATAAAACGCTATAAAGCTAACGTTGCTTTTTCGAAGCTCGACGGCTAGCGCGAGTCATGGCGCCGAACGCCCCGCTTGATGGACGTAAAGGTATGTATGTACACGTACATATATATGTATATAAGGTACCATACGAGGTAATATTATACTCTGCCACGTCGACCGAATCGATAATAAATTTGATTTCCCTACACCGGCGAAGAAAATTTATTAGGACATCGAATCGGTGGCGCAAAAAATCCTTCAGCTTAAATCGCATGTATAGCCAGACGGGCAGCCATTCATCCAAGATTTTGCGAGCCAGGAAGTGGTCGGAGCTGAGTAAAAATGAACCCCGATCCCACCGCGTACAGAATCGAAAATTCTCCACATTTCCTATACTCGGTGAAACTGTAACGTTTGGAAAAAAAAGTGAAATAATAAAAATTTCACATGCGTGCACGCCACGCTGCGAGGTGGGTAGAGGTATGTATACCTGTGCGTTCCGGCAAACACGCATGGAATTTGGAACTCGTAATCTAATCTAAAACAATGAAATTATTCCACTCCCGGCCACTGGGCGCTCTTATCAAATGAATATCTAATTAAACAAGGATCCTAGTCAGACCAGGTATATGAGTCTGTGTACATATATGGCCGCTTGGTATATAACTTAAAACGTACAACGACAGAAAGCTACTTGAATTTATTATGCAGCGCTTAACGTTATGTCGTAGCACGTTCGGCGCTAATTTCATTTGCATAGTTGGTGCCTTATACCCGTTGTCGAATACTCGGAACCCCGGAGATTTCCGATGGAATATAAGTAGCCGCCCGGTTACGTTTGTGTCGTGCGTAAGAATCGAATCACTGTTTTACACCAATTAACTTATATAGCGTGGAACGAAAAGTGGAAGGACAATTCGAATTTCGGCGGTTCAAACGGCGGCTGAACAATTATATATACGACGTAGTTTGCCGCACCTCGGCGACAATTAGCTATTAAAATATACACAAAGGTATATAAATAATCTATTTTAACGACGTGATGTGCGCTCGAAACATATTTGCCGTACATTTTACCAAGCGCTGATTATATTCCCCAGGCGGTATTCAAAATTTGAATCGATTGACCCGCGACAGGAGTCATAACTACACCTGTAAAACTATCGCGTACGCGAATACGCGGTATACACACATCGCGATTCGGTTATCCCAAATTTCAACGATCGCAATTACAGTCGCCGTTTTTTTTTTCTGATACGGAAACGAGCAAATATCTGATCAAGCGAATCGTCGTCACTTTGCGCGAAGAAACCTCGGCGCACATTTAACATCGGGATCCGGAAGCCTCATACCGACGACGGATCGGATCTGCGGAAGATGCGTGATCAGGGCAGAAATCGGATACGCTCTTATTGAATATTATTCGCGGAGAGAGGGTAATTACGGGAAATGATGAAGGCGACTTCGACGAAAGAAGATTTTACAGGGGTATCGCGCGAATTGTACTAAAGTGGATCGGAGGTGGATATCGTAGCGATACTTGTATACGACCGCAGCGATAGCGGTATAGCATTTTAGAATAAAATATTGATGTGTTGCGACGTGCGGTGTGCATATATCGACTTCCACGTTCTCGGTGAATAATTGATGGAACACGTTTACAGCCGTGCAGCTCGCGTTCAGCTGGACGGCGCGCGGTAGTCGACGAACGCGAACCGTCGTTATAATACGTATACCTATGCACGTACGTACTTACGTACGAATGGATTGCGTGAGTCGCGATACACCGTAAGTCGATATCTCGCCGAATGGGCAGGGGCTAATAATTCCGATATTATAAGGAAGGCAATCGCTGACTTCCAGTGGGTCAGTGAGCCAAGGGAATCCTCGGGCATCGAAAGATTGAACACGGATTGTGGGCCAGGGATTGCGAGCTACAGGCTGCGCACGGTGGCACGCGATGTTATACTTCAATCAGACATTCGGGAACCACAATTTCAGGCCTCACTCCAAACGCGACTATATACCTCGAAATCCGCGTAATATACGTCTTCCCCAAATACATCACGCATGATTCCAAATATCGAGTATTACGCCACGTTTGGAAGCAAATAGAGAACAAATAATAATGATTAAAAACGGACGATCGAAGATTCGATTATTTCTTCGATTCAAGATTCCTTGCGTCGTAGCGTCGTCACGAGCGAGACATTTTTCGTTCGATATACCCTATGATTTTATGCACACCCGTACGCCCCGATAAAAAATGTTTTAAGGCCATCATAGAAATTTATATCGCAGCGCGCGGACGCCCGCGAAATAAAACCGCCACACTACGTTCCGAGAGAGACTTTGAATGAAACGAATAAAGTAGAAATAAAAACGAGAAAACGATTCCATCGCTCCAAAATTATACCGATAGTTTAGGTCGCTGGAGTTACCTTGGAATTTTTGAAAACAACACAGAGCCGCAACTTCTGAAGCGGGAGAATGAATGGATAAAGAGAAGGCGAGTGTCTGTATTCGTCTCGTAAAGGGAAAAAAGCAGGAAACAAAAAGAAAAGAAAAAAAAAAAGAAAGGAAAGAAGGAAAATGGAAGCAGATACGTACCGCAAAAGACAGAAGTGAAAACCAATACCGCGCATCACGGAGGCCGCGACAACTTGCCTCGCACTATTCAACGAAATTGGCTTCTCCCTTCGAACGATGAGCTCTCTTGGTGACGTCGCGTATATTGTGTTATTTGCCGATATAAATGTTTGCCAATACAGTTGCACGTGGAGTAACAGTGATTTAAATAGAAAATAGTCGAACAAAGAATGGCGGCAAGGTGAATGATGTGCGGATCGCGCTGAAGCCTTTTTTTCCTTCTCTATCTTTGATTTATTTCCAAATACTCCGTAAAGCGATTCTTACTTTCGGAACTCCGAATATCGCTCGTTGATACGAAAAGTTTATATTACGCGCCTCTTTGTTTTCAGACAAAGGAAGGCGCTGATTTATGCAAATATCGAGCATGCCCGATAAATAATAAAACTCACCGCTGTCGTCATGATTCGTTGAAGCGTGGAAAAGATAGAAACTTGGAAAAAATTCAATAAATGTATATCGTCGGAGACTCTCGCATAGGCTGTTCATTCTGATGAAAGAATAGTTCAATAAATAAATGACTGAATAGTCAAGTCCCAATTACTGCAACAATGCATCGACACACAGGTATAATTAATTGTGTCAAAGGAAACACGTCGCGAACCTACAAACCCGTAAGGATTCCGTTTGCTCGGCTCTTTCGAGACACTCCACACCGAATATGAAATTGAACTGCCGTGCGAAACCGAAATTTCTATTATCGTGGCTACTTTCCATAAAGGCCTATGTAGAGCACCCGAATATGGAATATCTTTTGACGTCAGTCGAACCGATCGCGATACGATGAGGCTGTGACCGATTACCGAATGTGAACGAATCGACAAATTTATCAAGCGTGAATCTGAGATGGATAACTTTCCGCATCCTCGAAGATTCTTGTGCATACGACGAGTGAAGAAAATTTTCACGTGTGCCCAGAGAACTCACCGTAAAGTATTTTATGAAATTCATGAAGTACACTTTGTTACTTTTCTCGAGCAAGATCAAGTAAAATGTACTTTGGGTAAGAGAAGTTCTTCCAAGCTTCGGTTTATAATTTTCCATGTATAATGTATGGTTTAGCGCGAAGTTTGCTCGACCCTGCATAAGTACGGGATGAATAAATCCTCGCGGTGGAAAATATTCAATACCGTTAAAAAAATATTCGTCCTGTAATTAAATTCTTGCAAACTCAATTATACTATACTCATTGTCAGTCAAACTAGTGTTATACTTTTTGAAGGAAAAAAAAATCAAAAGAATCGATTCGTTCGTACGATTCGAATACAAGTTTAGAAGCTTTGTTTCGGATTCAGAGGAAGTTGTTATTCAAAGAATTTTTATCGAACCGTTGGAAAAGCCTCGTAAGGATTTTCAAGGAGGACTTTTCTCAGCATCCATGTCATCGGCGCGACCAGGCTCACCTTCCACATTATGACACCGCATTATTCGATGCGGTAGTTTCGGATGCTGCAGATTCTTCGTTCGTTATCGAAAATCTGGGTTTGTCTGAGACGCTCGAGGACGAAATTCCAGCTCTCGATTTACTCAGCGAATTCGCACGCGACAATTTCCAGGCGGTTTTAAAGCCATCGTCGCTTTTCGAATCTGAAACACATCGGTTGAAATATTTTCCTATTTCTTTGCGGTAGAAAAATGAATCTGGGAATCCGTAATGGGAAGAAAGGATCCGTTCCGATTGCGAATTAAAATGAATAGAGCAGCAGGACGTAGCGTGCCGCTGGCGTGCATCGAAAGGATTTATCCTTCGGTGGCGGAAAAGTGCAGAGTTGCGAAAAATTGAGAGATTCGGAAACTTATCCGTGGAGCGTACAGTTCCGCGATGGGGATATTGCACTTTTGCGTGATGCTAAGCGAGATACTAAATTATATTCTGAAAGGTGGAATTGCACGGTCACGGTTCTTGTAACAACGTAACCGATTCTTGCTGGGTAAAGGAGAATAAAAACTTTTTGACAGCGTAAAAAATTAACCCGCGAATATATGTATAGCTGCAGTCCCGAAGCGAGCCAACGAAATTCCGGACTCAAGATAAGAAGCAATCAGAGCTCTTCAGCAGAAGATATTTCACGTGACTGGGGGCTACAACATTATTATTAAAAGCCTCCGGCGATATCTCTCAGTCCACATAATCCCCTTCTTTTCCTTTCTCTGTTTCCCTTAAACGATCCAACAAAATTACACGGGGTAAAGGATATCGGGGGTTTTCAGTTAGTTTGTTTGTTTCTTTTTATTATTTCGTCTTTTTTCCGCTACCACACCTCGCGGCACTTCCCGTTCCGGATAAAGCGAATCTTGCATCGGAGAACGCTCCGAGTAGTATACTTACACCGAGATTAGACCATGGCTATTACAGTTTACAGAAAATAAATGACCCGAGTCGAGGAATCGAGTGTCTGATACGAAGGATCTCACCTCTCGTTATTCTCGATTGTGATCCCAGATTTTCCAGGGACCTACCGGGACCCGGAACGACCGGCGGAATCTGCAGCGGAGAATAGGCCAGCGGCACCGTTAGGCTGACCCCACGCGGATACGCACTACTTAAACTCGTTCCGCTGGACTGTTGGCGCTGTCGATTCTGCCTGTGAAATTCTCTGTTCCTGAACAAAAAAAAAAAAACATTCATCAATTAATTTTTCACACTCCGATTTTCTTCGGCCTTCGCAATGTGACAGTTCGATATTCTCTCGACGTGTCGCACGGCATAGATAGAGTCGAACGTTCGTGTCATTTAAAACTGCGAACGTCCCGCTTTGTATTTTAACCACGTAGGAATTTCGCGTGAGCAGAGCGAAGCGGCGGTTTCCATGTATCCGAATTTTATCCCAAAATTATACACGAATAACTTTCGGCTGCAGAGTTGGTTCGTTGTGTAATTAGTGCACCTGAGGGAGGACTGGCTTCGGAAGATAAGAGCAGCCTAGCTCCATCGAGGGTGGGAGAATGTTGGTTTTCCGTTCGTTAGGATATGTTCCGATATTTGCAGCTTATACGTATGCATAAACTAACCAGATAAGAGTATAATACCGTAACAAAATCCATACGGCGCAGCTGTAAGCTTTCCAAAGGTGGATATATTTTGTGGATAGAAGGCGAACGATTCTCTACGATTTCTCGACCCAGCTGAACAAATTCGCCACCGCGTGTACATGTTTATTGTAGGATAACTCGACTGTGTTTTCTCATAGACGTAAAGGCAAACGAAAATTTTGACGTCGATATAAATTGAGATAGAACGTGTAGATATAAATACGAGATGAGATTAGAAATTTTATCCAGAACCGAGTCGTAGCGGGTGATCGAATTTTAAAACAATGAAGTAATTGTTTCACCTCAGTTGGGAACAATTGAGTTCAATTAAAACGATAATAACGTTTTCAATTGTTCGTGAAGAATTCATCGGGCTCTGAATTCATGCAAATATGTGGGTTGTTTGACATTCCAATTATCATTTTCCCCGCGAATTACGTCAGAACGTCGCAGGACGATGAAATTATTAATTGGTTTTCGCAGCCGCCGTTGGAGAGTAATTAGGCAATCAAAGTCTGATAAAGGTAGTTGAACATGTAATTATGAAATGCAGCAAGGACTTCGCTTACCTCGGCTACCTACATACTTTTGCCTTAACCAATGACGATTATCGCGTGCACTTTGCGGCCGAAGTTCCCGCGGTGCTTATGGCTCGACTCCAAACTCGCTCACTTTATTATTTACGTGTCATAGTTTAAAGGTTCACTTGGGAAAATTCCGAGCCGAACAAGCTCGCGGTATTTTATTTCGTCTTTTACATCGATGTGAATGGAGAGCGGGTGAACATTGTTTTTCGCTTTTGCGTCAATCGATTCGATAATTACGATGATCGTGCCGCCGCAACGCTAGGATTTCAAACTGTAGAATCACAATTTCAAAGTCTACAGCAAATAATTTCCGGTGGATAATACGAATCAGCTTGTATCGAATATAAAATTTCTCCGATATTCCAAAAATTAATAATTTAATATGGATATCGGTAATAAAGCGCGATATGATATGCCCTGAGCGTATGCTTCCGAAGCGATTGCTGCGAAAGAAAAAAAAAATCTGCGCCCGTTATAGTTTTCCGCTCAGGCCTATCGATCCTGGTTAAATATTTATCGATGTAATTGATTATGTCGTGCGTAAAATCGTCTTCTCAAAAAAGGTTGAAGAAACCCTGCGACCTTTGCGAGGGTATTTGGACCTCCGCCAAAAGGATGAGGATTCATAGTCTTGTGCGCTGTCGCTTTCAAGATCTACGAACTTTATTCCTGAAGATTCCGTCTGGAGGGCGCAGACTTTTCCGTCGTAAAAACCGAACGGAGAAAATTCATTTCTCCTCAAGGTATATAGTTATGGGGCATATAAGGTGGCGGGATACTCATACCCTCACGAAGTATAGGTATAAAGCAGAACCGGACTCTGAGCGTTGCCGTTTTGCAGTGAGCTGTTGCGATCGTGAGAAAATGCAGCGGTTTCAGCAGCTGGTTACGAGCCAGCTACTCGCATCTGTATCGCGTTTCGTCGCCGGCATTATTATACTCTCTTACCTCGCCACTGTCTCTTTGATCGCGTACTCGGACTTCTTAGAAAAATTGCACATCCTTATGTCCAGACCCACGACGATGTTACACGACGAAGCGGCAACCTCGAACGCCTCTCCAGCTGGAAAAATAACGAATAAATGAATGACTTATTTTTCGACACATCCAGCTGCCGACCGACTGCAACTACCGCACAATTGATTGGATCGCACGTAGCGACGCTCCGACCGCTGCTCCGGCTGGTAACATCAATTGAGGATCGTGCAGACTAACTGCACGTGGTATTTTCGCCACGTACACCTAAGCCGTACACATACATCAACGACGCTGTGCACGTTCTCGTTAAACCGCACCAATGTCTTTTTTGAAAAACGTTTACGATCAGATCGAGCGAGCGCAACCGTTGACGACACGGAATACACAAGTCATTCGATTCCCTCGACTGCAGAATGTGCGCGGGAAGAAGTTACGGTGAAATGACAGACGCAACTGCAGACGTAATTTATCTCGCCGGGTAACAACGTTGCAGTTTGTTGAAAAAAAAAAAACGAACTCGCGGTTTTGTCTCATCCGTTTCTTACCGATGGCTCCTAGTTCGTTGTTCGACAAATCGAGGTTGAAAGATGGAAGTTTTAAGTAACCAGAAGCTATACATTCCGCCATATTTATTCCACCCTCGGTCGTCAGACTGCATCCGCTGACGTTCAAATTCTCGAGTGTCTGGTGTCGCAGTAATACTGTTGGTAAAATGAAACGAGTAATATATTTCGTGGCGAAACGTACCGAGGCAGTATAATCTTATTCCATCCGAGCACAGCCTTGAATTGGATGGAAGATTTAGTGAGCGGAGGTGAATTATCCCCACCGCGGAGTAGATTCCAAATTGCATTGGTTTGGATTTTCGAATTGATTTATATAAATCCAGATAGCTATAAACTCACACGCGCAGATGTGGGCGCCCCCCTCATCCGTTATGGGATTCAACCGGAGATTCAGACTTCTCAACGGGGTAGCTGATTCCTGCAGCAATCCATAAACGATCCCTTGCACTCCGGAAGCTCCGATGTAATTATTCGCCAGATGAAGTATACGCAACCTTTTATTCATCGTCAGATACTCGCCGATAGCTTGAGCACCCGCGTCACCGAGCTTGCAGTGCGAAAGGTCCATTTCTACGACCTTGAGAGCGAAAGATTATCACGATTACAGCGTTAGCGTTGCGGCTAATAATACTCGTAAAGAGGATTGCATCGGATCGACACGTAGCTGCAGCTATAAGTTTTCCACCGGTGTTGGTGATAAGACGGAGCGCAACGATCGTCCGGTGGAAAATTTATCGGTGGTAAAAAGAAAACTCCGTTACGTAATAAATTTGAAAAATCCAGTAAGAATATAATGAATTTAAAATTGTGCCACTAAATTGTATCGTCAGCGCGCATTATTAGCGGATTATTTCACGTGTAATGTATTATCGCACTTTGGCCGATATTTAATCACTTCTCATAAAGATTAGCCGAGGGTACTCGGATAACTTGGAAAAATTGCTGGAAATTATCACGATTTTCTTACCGTATTATTTACAGCCATTCCGTGCAAAAGAGCGGCCACCCGGTGCGAATCGAGGTTACTTCTGGTCAAACTAAATTTCGCGAGTCTCTCACAGTTCTTGATTCCAGAGCCAAGATTCTTGCAATCCTCAACTGAAAACCTACGAAATTCGATTCGATTATTGCCGACAGTTGCGAACATCGAGATCTCATGATGCGAATACGGTTTTTGTGATTCGAAGAACAAAAAGCTCACTTGAAATCTCTCCAATCAAATCCTGCGTTCATGTAAATTAGCCCGAAATTGATGTAGAGTTCGGTTAGATTCGGGAGGAACGGTACGATTTCGTCGAAAGGGATGTGGTTTGGACAGTCTTCATCCGATGTCACCTGCGCCATTTTGTCCGTTGATAAACTAAAATGTTCAGTTTCTTATTGAGGAAAAAAGTACGCACTCGAGTTTTTCAGCGAATGGATCTTTTGGAAATGTCCGACGTTCTCTGTAATTCAGATCCAATTTACCTGCTGGGTATCAGAGAGCGAACTCTCAAAGTGAATATGTAATCTTTGCAGAGCTTCATCAATTCCGAACACGACTCTTGTTGACCCTTGAAAAAGTTCGGCGAAAGGGTTTCAAGGTATTCAGAAAAATGACGTTCGACGTACAACCGACGCCATGAGCCACCGTGCGCGTTTGGGTAATTGTGCTCCCATCTTGAAATAGAAATTCGATTGATAGCCGATGGCCAAACTTGACTCGAAAGCTGGTATCTATTGACCTGTCCATAGAGGCACGTTTCCAAAAAATCTCGTCCGGTATCCACGTGATAATCAATTCAAATGGTAACTTTGTTGGCAATAGTTCCAAAAGCAGATCACGGTCACTGGCGGTAGGAAGAGCATCAAGAATCGGGTGACTCTCCCACTGATTTACCAGGACGTGTATCGCGAGGACTTTTAACTCGGGGACGATATTGTTGTCCCACGATTCATCTTCCGGCCGCAGTGTCCTTCCTTGTTCGCTCGGAAGCAGGATGGATTGTTGCGAACATCTGCGAACAGGGTGAATAGATAAAATAGATATTCCCGGATCGGGGAAGTTGATGCGTCCGCGGGGCGTCGTATACATTATGCAAAGGTCTTCTTTACAAACTGAGACGGATCGATAGACGCAAATGACGATGGATAGTTATGTACGCGGTAAAACTTTGAAAATTTTCTCAAACTTTCCAGCGTCACTTCAGCGGTTCCCGATTTTTCTCCAGACACATCGAACGCGTCACTGAATATTCCTATCCAAGAAATCCTGCGAATCCCGTTATCCCTTATTTCGTCTACCGCGTTGCCTCCGAGCCCGCGCCCAGAGGTTTTCGCAGTACGTACCGTGGAGGGTTTCTCGGGTTGTATTTTGTCTGCATTCTTCACACGCAGACGTATACATATGTATGGACTAATTGGTCGAAGTTTTAACAAGGGAAGAATGCTTATGCCCAGAGTGTCGGCGGAGTATGGAAAGAAGAGGGGAGAAAGAGTTTGAACTGAAGTCTCTCGCTGTTTCTCCGTATTAAAATGTTACTTGCGGATGTGCGGCGCGAGAGTTTGACGCGAGAAAAAGATATGGCGAAATGATAAAAATGTCCTGTCGCCATCACGTACGAATTTTTATTCTACCAGGATTGCAACTTCACGCGTTTTGCGAAGAGAGAAAAAGAGAGAAGTTCGGAATGGAATTGGCGGAGAAATAATGTGGTTACTTACCTGTACGTTTCGAAGACGTTCCTGGTTATGGTGTAGGGTATCCTCATTTTTCTGAATTCAAATTCACTCGAGTTCGAATCGGGAGTAATAGGGGTCGGGAAGCTAGAGTTTTTTCATCTGTAAAATGGATGTGTGATAAGTAACTTTAAAAAATTTTTACCCTCACATTCTCGACTGTGTTCAGATACCCTTTTCAAAAACGTACGCGATTGACTTTCACAATGCACATATGTTTACGTTGATTATGGCCGGATGACCTGCGAATGAATAATAAATTATTAAATACACAACCGCATTACCATCTTTATTATATGATATTAATGACCCGTAAATAAGTTGAAAGACCGTCAGGTCAGATGCGGAAGTAAAGAATAAATTTTGTATGCGAAAATGGCCTACACGCAAGAGAATTAACGCGCTTACCCCCCCTCATACTGCAAAAAGTCACATTATCACATTGTATGGGGTAAAAGGGAGAAAAAAAGACCAAAGCATTATTTACAAAGCGTATCGGCAAGACGATGCTTTTGTTAAAGTTGATAACGACTTTATTTCCCTTTCTCTTTACACCCTGCGTAGTTCCATGATAATGTTCATCTTTACGGTTCTGCGGATGATGTTATTATCATGAGTGAAATTACTTCGAAAATTGACGATGATCAATTGTTAATTTTTCTTATTACAGGAGTGTCCCGAAGGAGTGGTCCACGAAGATTCCTTCAAGGACATATACGCAAAGTTCTTCCCGCACGGCAGTGAGTTTTAATTGAATTAAAATTCACCGATAATTAACCAACTAGTTAACGGGGTATGATTAAATGAATTACAGACTCGAGCCTGTACGCCCACTACGTGTTCAAGGCCTTCGACGTTAACTGCAACGGAGCCATCAGCTTCAGGGTAATTCGAAATCGGAATTATTTTTACCATACGTATACATGTAGAGGAATGCATGCCAACCCCAGACGCTGCATACATGCATAAATGCGTCCGTACGTGATCCTACACCATTTTCTCTCTCCCTGCGACCTACGTCAACTATACCTATACGAGTTAGTCTGACTCGCCGTGTCTTTCAAGTTTCCGTTTACCCTTGCTCGTTAATTTTTCCCACATAGGGTAATATACGTAGTCATTAACTGAACATACATTCGTACGCGCGTAGGTACGCGTTTCAATAGTTTCCATTTGTTTTTTAGGAGTGGCAAACGCGACGAACGTGGAAAATATTTTAAATCCACGAAAAGATCGCCGATTAAACGTACGACGATGTATACGGTTTCCATTACTTCCGAATTATCTCAACAATAATAACGATTATGCGCGATGCGGCTAGAATAGTCCGCGGCGATAAATGACCTACACTTCTATCGTGTTCTAGGGCAAGAATTCGAGCCAAAGGAGGATCGGTGTTTTGTTATAGTTCATCGGATGAACAGAGCCAAGGTATAACACCGTACACAGTATACATGTACAGCGGATTACTTTCCACGCAATAGTTCTCAACCCCCTACGAATAGCGGCGTCGATTTTACTCAAGGACGATATTTCATACCCATCCCATACACGGGCACCGTCCGAAGGAATTATTAACATTTACTTCAAGTGTATAACCTGTGGTTAGCAAGGCATCAATTTTAATACCGTAGGAAACGCAATTATATAATCGTGGGGTGCGGAGAGGTAAAATGGAAGTAAATAAATTACGCTTTCAAAGCTGATAAGAAAGTTTTAGTCAGCGGCGCCGCGATGATGACGAATCGATCTCCGAACCGTCATCGTGAATTGTTACACGATTTTGAAACGAATTCTTAGAGACGTTGCGAAATTCTCAAACGAACAGATAACAGCGATATCAAAGAATGAGAATCTCTGCAGTACCTAATATAATACCTACCGTTTCTACCCCCAGAATTTATATCACCTAGCAGTAATATACCCGCTGCTAATCCCCCGATAAGGGAATCGATATTCACAGTGCATGTTAGGCTATTATCTATCGCCGTTAAAATCATGCGACTATAAGCGAAGCGATCAGGCACTTGAAATGTAATGTACAAGTTCCAGTTACTCTGAAACCCGTTCAAGTAGTTCGATCGACCTCACATTAGACGAGAGGAGCGAGAAATCGCGAGAAGCCAGCGTACATGGCCCATGGATTCTTCGTTTCGAATATATTTGTATTTCTTTTTTCTTCAAGGGAGAAAAACAGGCTCTGAATTTCGATAAAACGGAATATATGAAAGCAGGAGGGTATGGGGTGGAAATAATCGTTTCCGGATAAAGTCCTTGATGGCAAATTTCTCATTGGAAATCTATATCATGATACGCACGCTATGCGTAACCGTAGTCCGTATGTACATACCTAAATACAAATGGGTATTTACGCGATAAGTCGACCAAGGTACATATATATATATAGTATATACCCATATTCGATGATTTATGCTGACGTAAGCTCCTCCATCTATCATCAAGCCTAAATTAATTTGCGCGAGAACCTTTGCAGGGCTTAATAATTAAACTTGAGATTAGTCATTTATAATATCCGTTGGGAAGTGAATTTTCTCACGTTGTATTTTATGTATCATCTGCAACGTTGAGCGAAAAACGGGCGGTTCCCGGGAGAACGCGAATGTATAATTGTTAATTTTTTTTCCGTTCTTCGAGTCATTTATCCAGAACCATGAGTGTGCAGCTGTGCGATTTCTGAAAAAATGTTCGATATCATCATTTCTCCCTCTCTCCGTTTCTAGGATCTTTTGGTTACGCTGTCCACTCTACTGAGGGGCAGTATATACGAGAAGCTGAGGTGGACGTTCAAGTTATACGACATCAACGGGGACGGCTGCATTACCCGGGGCGAACTTGGGGAAGTAGTAACGGCTGTCCACGAACTTATGGGACGACGCCATCAAGTTGATGAAGAAAGGGTTGCCCGCGAGCAACTTGACAGAGTATTTCGAAAGCTGGATCTTAATCAGGACGGTGTCATCACCATCGAGGAGTTTATCGAGAGCTGTCTCAAGGTAAAAAATATCATATCTTCTCGACCGGGGGCTTACGAAGTCACGAGTACAAATGCGCGAGAATTTTGTGAAATCGTGAGCCGACTGACAATAAGTAGCGTACATACGTTGAAACAGTAGATGATACATGATGCCCGTGAATTTGCGCAAAAAGACAATGTTTTCTCTTTTTTTATTCAAGGACGAAGTAATCACACGATCCTTGGCAATGTTCGACTGTGAGCTTTGATCTCCGGCTTCTCCAGTGGCCGCGACCCCTCCTACGCCCGCGACACCCGCAACGCCACCCTCGACAACACCCTCTCAATCACCGGCCCCGTCGCCCCCGCGGTATTCCTTGCTGCCCCCGATTCCCCCCCTGCCGCCCCCACCGCCTCCTGGCTACACAGCCCAGGATCACGAACTTTACCTGCTTCTTGCAGCGCACTGGTGGGACCAACAGGATACGCCACTCTTTTGTTAAAAGTTAACCCATCGCTCAAGCTCGTTGAATGATCAATTGAAAGCGTGAAAAAGAAAACCTGAAGAAGAAACAAAGGGTGAATAAAAAGTGTAAATGCGTCCACAACCCCCGTGATTCGTGGTGTGCAGTGTAGAAAAATAAAAAGAACAAAAACGAAAGAAAAATTTTAATTAAACGTATTGTACTTGCGCATCGTTACGTTACACGAGGACGGAGAAATTATTTTTTTCCGAAAATTCGCAACTCGAGGTCAAGTTCCTGGGACGCCGAAGATCAGGGACGTAACTGCACCGCAGGAGATATACTCTAACTTACATACGCTGTTCGTTAATTAAAATAATTCAATGACACGTGGATCTGTGGGTGAAATTTGTGATTTTAACGCGGTACCCGCGACCACATCGAGAAGCGACGAGTCCGCAGTGCTCGGTACTTTGAGTCATGCTAATCTATAATTATATACATGCATAATAGCCGAGCATTTTATTCGGCAGGAAACGGAACTCGATTCAATTTAAATCGCGAGCCAAATTGGTTTCCGCCATTCTACTGCATTGCATTGCCAAAAAAAAGAGGAAAAGAGGAAAAGAAAAAGGAAAGGAAGAAGAAAAGAAGCGCTAATTAATCGAGCGGACTCGTGAGTAAATTGCTAGTTACCCGAATTCAAAATTACAATGATCGTGAATTATCGTTGAACACGTATAATCGCAATTGACCCGAGGAGCGACACTCGATGTAACCGTGCAAAAAAACGTGAAAATATAATTACCCCGCGGATAATATAAGCGATTGTAAATGTATATGAATATATATGTGTAAATATATGAGCGTATTATCCTATGAAACTGACGAAAGAAGAACAAAGAAAAAGAACAAAAACTAAAAACCGAAAATCGTCTACCGATGTTAACGTTTATAAATATTCATTGACAAATATAGGTAATTAAGCGCCTTTTTCAGTATTCAAATCGCCGTGACGAGGCCACGCTTGACTTTGCAAGACAGAGATATAAAAAATTATTTACCTGTTACATAATATATTTATCTACTTGTTAAACATGCTCGACATAATATCATTTATATATTACATATGTATCGCGCATATATAATTATATAAGTATATATTATCGCACGTGCGTGAGGCGTTGTGCCACGATCTATGATTGTAAATTATATACCTGTTATATTATTTTCGAGGCAAAAAGCAAATCCAAAGAATCATGAAAAAGGATATATAAATCACGAAAAAATGAAAACAAAAAATGTATGGAAATCTCGTACGCATTACTCGCAAGAATCTGTGGCAGTCCCCCAGCATGTCAACGAGCCATATATATCGATTCGTTTCCCCTCTTGTATGTACATCACTTATGCATCGTTGCACTCTACAGAGTGTTACGAGGAAAAGCGAACGAATCCGATAAATGCATCCTGTATTCATAAAACCAAGCAATATTTATATTTACATACAGAAATTATATAGTATATATCATTATCGTAATATGTACATATACATGTATAATATCATTTTCTCTTTTTATTTTCTTTCTTTAGACCGTCAGGTGAAAATTTTCAGTTGTTCCGAGGTAAGAGGCAAAAAGAGATTTTTCTATTCAGACAAACTGTAATATTGTATTATCCGCATTTCTTATCGTTTTAATTACGACGTTCCTGAGAATCGTTATAGCTGTACACATACATTAATTCATACGGTTTTCCGACGATGACAATCGTCGTAAGTTTTTTTTTTTTTTTTTTTAAATTATTTTTGGTACAAACAATAACGCGGGCGTGTTGAAAGTAATGATAAAGTGAAAAACATTCGTACGAATCGTGTGAATTTATATTGTGTGATGAATGTACGCGTTGTGCGTGACAACAAAAAAATCACACACGTAATCGTTAAGCGAATAATCACATGGAAAATTGAAAGAAAAGTAAAATAATATGAAACAAAAAAATTATTACCTTCGGTATGAACAAAATATATAAGATACGCGGCTGTGAATTCAAGATCGTCCAGACTCTTCTAAGTGTTCTCGGTATGATACGAAATCCTCTTTCTATGTACGAACGATATATGATATTCGAACTACCGAAAAATAACAAGTAAAAGATAAAATTAAAAGAGTAAAAATTAACGTAAAAATAACAAATAATAATTTTGAAAATTAAATGAAGAGGTAAAAATGACAAAAATTCTTCCAAGCGCATCGAGCACCATGTGTATAGTATGTAATACGAGTGCAAGTGCAGTTCAATTATATAAATGATGAAATAGTTGTATAATAACGACGATTCGAATAAGACATAACATATAAAAGAAGACGAGAGAACGAACAAAAAATAAAACAGATTTAATACAATTCCAAAGCGTGAAATGGATCTTATTGTTAGATTGTTAATCTATCCAATTATTTACTTTTCTTTAAAAAATTAATGGACTCACTCGGACAGTTATTATTATACATAGACAGAATATATAAAGATTGTATTATCCGAATACATGAGAAGCTGTACGATAGAAAAATTTTCTTAGATATAGTTATTAAAATTTGTATAATTCGTTGGCACATAATGTATAAATTAGTAGTCGAAATGGAGATAATATATGAGTTTGGTGGATCTAGAACTCCTGGGTTAATAGACATGCTGCAGTCGGCTGTGGGCAATATTTAAATTTTAGAACCGATGAATAAAAAATGGTGATCGTACTATAATAATACATATAATAAAACAAACCACTGCAAGATGTTGAATTCAGGTCTCGATGTTATCGTCTCGGTGCAGCAGCGGATATTATGTAGGTATAGGTGTATGAAATATTAGCAACATTAGCAAATCCTAGTTTTAATATTGGCATGAAAGGAATTATAAGAAAGTCGCGAATGAACGTTAAAATCTACTTGTACTTATACTCAACGTATACCGCAGGAAATACTTGAAATATCCGACTGTACGTAAATCTGAATGGAACAATGCCAACTAGCGCTGTTTCTAGTATTGCGTAATACCGTTATACCATTTGTCAAATAACTGATACACTTTAACCCCTTCGGTTTTATACCCTTAGACGGCGTGTAATAATTTAGGACTGAATCAGGCCATAGACGAGTCGAACGAATAATCTGGAACCCAACTGTAACCTCACCTTTCCATACACGCGCGAAACCAATCCAATTTGCTCTTTACACGACTGACCGAGACCCTTGGGCCTGGTGTAGAATCATAAAAATTGGCCAGCCCTTTTTATCCCTGCGAAAAAAGGAAAATAAAATGAAAAGAAGAGAAGAACCGTCGTATATAAAGTCGGTAAGCTTTCAGGACTTTCGGACTTTCGGAAATCTTTTCCAAAGCTAATTGCCTTTGATTTTTTTTCGATCAAAGTTGACTTTTTTCACCTTCACGGCGATGACAGATTTCGGCTTTTAATCATCACCGATCGACTAAAGATTGTTCGATGAAGCCAAGTGTACGGGGTCGAGTTCAAAGCTGAATACATCATACTCTGTACGAATTTTGAATTATATACAGTTGACAATCGAATATTGATCGTAAAGAAAGTATAAACAATCCATAATACATTTTTATATCCCGAAATTGTTTATCTTACGATCTCATGAACATTAAATTTTCTATTTTGAGGCAGAGAGAAAGGCATCAGCGGAAACGATGGTATACGCGCTGCCAAAATTTATTTCAACATTCAACGATGCGAGATAAAAGAAAATTAGTAAAGATGAGAATCGCCGCTGCTATACAACGTTGAAAAGAAAGAAACCAAGAGAGATGGAAGTTCTTTTCCTCTTTTAAATTTCTGCATCAATGCAATTTGGGTACTTGGATGAACAAGTATGGAAATCAGTTGTCGAATATGATTGCACGCATCGGCCAACGACTTTATCGTGGATCGGACGATAAAATGATAACGAAGGGCGCAAAAGAAATGGATATGAGAACCAATATGGCGTTGGTAATGGGGTTTGCTGCAGTAGGTTGTAGAGTTGAAGTAGGTAAATAGACGCTACGGGAGCCTCGAAAATACAAATGTTCTTTAATGGCCCTGCAGCGCGGCATCGAATGCACCATTTCAGAGATGCATATGCCGTACAAAACTAAGGAACCTACAGACTCTATAGAAGGATGTAAATGCAACCTAAAAATATGTACGTTACATACGTATAATATGCCTGCATGGTTTGTATTTGCCAAGAGCTGCACATTGTTAGTGCCAGCAAATAGAGTCGTAACACGCAATTCCAAAATTCAAATCCTGCTGCAGGTCTTGAACAATGCGCATATTACATTAGGTATCGTACCTAAGGTATAAATATTTTCAGTAAAATCGTAACATAAACACCTCGCTACCATCTTTAGGAATATATTTTTTGACCCAGTTACGTCCCACTGAAATGGTTGTCATATATTTGATCCGCAATATTTTATTTATATACATATTGCCATTCAAAGTAGAACAACGTACATATATGTATATTTTCCATACATGCGAAATCTTTGCATAATGCGCGCGCGGATATTAATTTTTATATCTCGTACACGAATGTATCGGCCATCGGCGATAGGAGCAATGCCAGGAAAAACCGACGACATCGCTCCACCTATATAAAAGGTCTGTTAAAGAATAGTTTTCAGCAGGTTTTGTAAATTGGATAAGCAAATTTGAATGTCGGCACGGTTGATATAAATTGGTGTAAAAATGTATCATATTATACGTATAGCGTACCCTACATTTGCAGTCCCAGGAAGAAGTTCATGCACCGAGAAGTTTCCGAAGCACTTTCCGCAAGTTTCTATTGTTTTATTCCTTATTTCTTGTGTCTTCTCCTCTGCAGTTCCGCTTGCATAATCCTCGAGGACGTCGCTTTTGTCAAGAGAAACTAGACATGGTAGAAAATAACTGCAACTAGGGGTTGAAATTCCAGGGTTAGGACACCGTCTACGTCGTTGCTAGGTAACGATCGCGGGTAGAGCGACTTCCGTAACAACGCGTTTGAAGTCGAAGCCAACGAAGAGAAAAACAAAAGGAATAAAATGGAAAAAAATACGAGAAGTAAAAAATATGAAAAAAAAGATGAGGTAAGAAAAACGATAAGAAAAAATTTATCGTGGATTCGACGCCGACGAGATCGCGACGAGCGAAGAAAATTAAACTTGCATGTGGGACACCGTTTCTGCAAGGATAAAATGAGAAAATGAAAAAATGGATAATTGGATTTGAGCATCAACGCCATATTGGTTTTCTTCTCCAGATCATTTTGCAGAGGTTGAAATATTACGTTGTTTCTGTTCTCAATTTTGAACCAAACGCATCTGCATTTATCATAGGACTATATTGGTCAATGGATCCACATTAATTAATTATATGAAGATCATCACGCACCAATAAAAGATAAAATTTTTCATTAACGGTAAAATGAAATTTGAGCATCAACCAAAGTTTCTGAAATTTCGATGAACAAAAAGATTAATTAGCATGGCACCTCTCTTTTATTTTCGCATATAGCTGACCAATTTGACGTACGAATTTATTACCGTCTAAGCTACATACTTACAAGATAAATAAATAAAATAAAATAAAGATGGATACTATAAATCAATCGTATGCGTGGTGAACTGAATCAATCGAATTTCAGAGCTTCTTTGCAAAATATTTAACCTGCATAATAACTACATGGAATGATGTGATTATCCAACGTGTTGCCGACGTGATAATTATTACATTCTTTCATTGAAATTTGTAAAAATTTTTGAAACGAAAGATTTATATGCCCAATTACATGTGCACCATGCCCTATAATGCGATTTTGCATAACGTCACCTTTATCTTTTTGTATACAGAATCCAAAGTTTTTTACGGAAAAAAAATTAATAAAAAAACATTTCACAAAAGCAGGGCAATATAAGTTTTAAGTTTTAACTACAAAACTTTTGAAGCATTTTAACCGCGCGTGACAAAAAGTACAGGCATTGCACATGTATACACAGGTATACCTGTACAACTTATATAACCACGTCTCGACGTCTCAAGTATACCTGCGAACTGCGGTAAATGATATTATAAGTATTATATTGAAATTTTTCAACCCGCCTTTCAAACAAACGTTTATGATATTTTAAGCCTGCGCAGATTATGCATTGTTGAGTAGATCAGCCTGTGTTTCAGTGAATTAGATCGCTGAAAATGATTTTAAATTAGAAAGAAATAAAAATCATCAAATATGAGATAAATGACAAAATGTACCACAGGATCATTAAATCCTCGCGCTTTTGTGAAAATAAATTCTTCCGAATTCGGTAAGAACGTTGTTCGAGCTATTCTCTGAGACAGAGACTGATCAGAAATGTTGTGTATATTTTTTTACTAAATACTGTTATTGTAATCAAACTATAAATCTTATTCTCAAAATTGAGAGCGCAGTAATTTGATTGATTAATAGCCGTCGTTATCTACGAATGAAATTTTTTCAAGAGTGTCTGAAAAACAATTCCCGAAAATACATGCGTATAAACCAGTCAATTTCCTCAACTACTCTTCCCCTTTTAAAATTGTGGGAAAAAATCAAATAAAATGCAATCACTCTACTGTTATCATCATAATAAAAATCAGCACCATCCTGATTCGTTTAATTGAGGGTTCATTTGCATTTTTTATAGACGTGATCAGTTATAACAACTGCAATATCAATAATTTCAAATATAGTTGTATAGCGATCGATATGAAATAGAACAGAAAAAAGCTGTAGCTGATAGTCAAGCTATAAGCTATAGGCTCTAGTCAATTCCTTAAAATGTAGTCTCGTTAGGTGAAATTTTCAATTATTTGTTGTACAATTGAAATATAGCGTATGTACTGAACAGTTTCGTTACACGATAACAAAATAGGGTACCTACATTTCTAATATCTATATAATCAAGTCCAAAATGACTAAAGTTTAGTTACTCTGCACAGCGAGTTGTTGCTGTCACGTACTGCCATCTCTATGTATGTAAATATCATGTATTATAATAAATACACATATTATTAATAGTAACAATAGCTATATTGTAATAAGACATATGTATAATAGGTGATCGTCCTCAGTACTTAAACATTTCCTAGCTCAATTATAATCATTATAGACTATTGTATATTTTCATTCGATTGCGTTGTGTATATTAAAACGGTACTGAATATGAGACCTGTTTAGGATATCTGATCATCTTCCCTTCGAATATGTATATATTATTCAAGTCATGCATTGCATTTATACTTACCAGTAACAATGAGGTTTCAGTGCAAACTTCTACGATTGCGCGACGATACATAACAATATACCTAGATACCTATACTGACTGCATATATTTAAAATCCGTATAGCATGAACTAGTCGATGCAAAACTGTCGAGAAACAATTCCTTGCTAATGGCTTCGTTTACATACACGTAAATTACGTACCATAGCACTCATTTACAGGCCTTACGCCTTTATCAATTATACAGAAATTCAGTCGAGTACCTAAAAGGAGCATCGTATAATTGCCATGTAATGCAAGTGAGAAAATGAAAAAATAGAACCTGTTTGTATGATTAACAAAATGATTGGATGAAATCTGGCAATAAATATAGTAGACGTGTAGAGCGTTAAATAATAAGGACATGAAATTAAAAGTAAATCACGATTTAAACCAATTACCACCTCCATGTATAGTTTTAGTTTCGTAACGTAACTATACATACCGAAGATATACCTATATAAATTGTACCGAGTACAAGTTATGCATGTAACGAAAATGTACTGAATGTAAACTGGGTATAACCGTAGAAGAATCATCTGTATACGGACGTAGATGTGAAGAAACAACAAAAAATGAAATCAGTGTGTTGAAAATTTTCAATTTTTTAGATACAAAGCTAGAATGTTAGGGACCGCAGTCTATTCGTACTTAACAGCTGCATAAAGTGATAGTCTTTATTGGAGTAGTATAATAAATTTCATGATTTTTTCTCTGATATATTAGCATATATTAGGTCTTCATATTCTGGGGAAGGAAAGAGTTGACTTGAGTAAAGAGTCGCACTACGTTATAGATATAATAATTAATTTTATAAATAAATATATATACATTTCAGTTTAAGTTGCCCGTAGGCAAATGTATTTGGTGATTCAAATTATCATTGTAAGAGATTGAGATAGCTCAAGTACCATTATATTGTATTGTTGGCAGTTTTCCACGGATAGTGGCAATATCAATAAATATTAATTACATTAGGGAGGAATTTCATTTCAAACCCATTGAATTTCCTTTCATTCAAATTCAAATACATATTCGCATATATTCGGAAATAATTCTCAACACGAATGAGATCGATAACTATCTCCGGGCAGTTTGCACCCTACTATACCAATAGTGCGGATGTGTCGTATGTTTAGTACACGCTGACAGCGCTTAAAAAAAGACAGAGACAATCACAACCGAGCAAACCCGAGCAGAAGCGCGTTCAATATTTTTTGATAAATCTTGAGTGTTTACAATAAGTTGGTAATTTAGATCAAGTGTAGAATATGGTGGCTGATAATCCCGATGAAATTGATCCTGCCGTTTTGGCATTAATAAAGGATATTAATTACGGGTATAACATGTCTTTTAAGTACATAACCTTATTGAGTGAATAACTAACAATCCTTGTGCACTCTTAGATATTGCAGGACTCATGTCGGTACTTGAGTTCAAAGTCTCCGAAGTTTACAGTCATGAAAATTGAATCCTTTTCACAATTTGTTTCAGAAAAATCCATGGAAGTTATAATATTGTTGTTTCTACTGTGTTGCTGTTAAAAAAACTCATCACAAGTTCAAAATGGAATACAGCCGAGTAAGAATATACTTGCTTTATCTGTGATATGCTGCAACTTCAACTTGAAGTTATTTCTTTGGTTTTAATTTGATACAGGCAAGTAATGGAGCTAATAAGAAAAAATGGAAAAGTCTTGATTGATTCCATACCACTGGAAGCTTCTATAGGCAATATGATCCGTAGAATATTGAAGATTATACGAGAAGAGTACATCTCAGAATTGAAAAATAGAACTGATGAAACTGACCCCCAAGAATCGCTCCACAAAATCATTACTGCTGAAGGGGATCAGGAGAACGACTTCTCTCATTCTTTACCTTCTCTAAAATCTGCTCTCATCGAACACATCACAGAGTTTGAAGTTGAACTTGAAACATGGTTAGCTGATGGTCCACCACATTAAAGTCTCTGTTCACTTAGTAAAAGTATCTAACCATGCTATTGTTTTGAGACTTGATTATATTTTAGCTCTGGAAACATCACCCAACAAGCATCGAAACACATCCATTCTAACGAAATTATCATGACATTGGGAAAGTCTAGACTCGTTGAGGACTTCCTTAAGCAGGCGGTTTCAAGTAGAACGTTCGAAGTAATTGTTGCTGAAGGTGGACCATTCCTCAATGTATGTAAAAAATGTATTTTGTTCATTTTGGTTGAGAGATGGATACATTCGTTTAAAGTTAATAATTGCAGTAATGATAAGTAAGCTTTTAGAATTCTGATTTGATCTTCTAGGGGCACGAGATGGCAGCAAATTTGGCAAAAGCAAGCATAAAGACGACTCTAATATCTGACGTAGCTATATTCGCTATGATGTCTCGTGTGAATAAAGTCATAATTGGAACACATACAGTGATGGCTAATGGAGGGCTTAGATCAATAACTGGATCTCACACAGTTGCGCAAGCAGCAAAACATTACTCTGTACCAGTTATGGTCTTACTACCCCTTTATAAACTCTCACCTCTATATCTCTGTTCGTACGAACAAGATGCATTCAACAAACATGTGTCACCAACGCAAGGGGTCATAGACGGCACCAATGCTCCACTGATGGAAAAAATTCAAGCTTATAATCCAGTCTTTGACTACGTTCCACCTGAACTGGTGACTCTGTTCATTACTAATACGTAAGTATCTTGCGTCTTCATCCATTCAGCTGGAGCTACGAACAACGGGTTTCTCAAGCGAGCTAATTACCATGAAAATAATATTATTTGCAGTGGAGGAAATGCACCGTCTTATATCTACAGATTATTAAGCGAACTATACCATCCTGACGACTTTGAATTGTAGTGAATGAAGATACTGAAATTGTAATTAATGCATCAAAACAAATTAAAAATCTATATATTTATTGGCATAATTGTTGGTACCTGAGAATTATTTTATTTTTCCTGATCAGTAGCGTCACGGGATTCAACCATCTATCGATGAACAGATTTACAGAGGATGGGATAACAAGAAAGGAACAAAAGGTCCAAAACTAAAAACCTGAAAAAAATCCAATGCGTATCAGAAATTTTTTGTATTAAATTTATGCATCACAGTAGTATAGTAACATTCATATTTGTAATTGATATTCTCACGCTTACATACTTCAGTGGTTTAATCTGTCAACAATATTCCTAATGTCAGATAAAGTTACATTTGACAAAGAATCTCAAAATCGAACTGTGTGTCCCAAATCATTATTTTATCTGAAATTAGAATCACTTCAAGTCTAATATGAAGCGCAGACGCATTAATAACTTATGTGTAATATATATTTATATATATATAATATAATCATATGTATAATTAGTTAATACTTAGTAATAATGTAGCATAATTTACCCTAAATTCTATAATCAGACGTATGGACTCCAATTACTTCCATCTTCTGGTTGTAAGGAATTTGTTACTAATAAGATAACATCCACAACCCACCACACACCTACGCCACCCAGCGTCAACAGCTTACCAACAGCAGTTCCTGTTTGACCTAAGCAAAACCTATCCATGCCAAGAAAGCCTAGCAAAATACTATAAAGTAGTGTAGTTGTGAAGTAATGTCCACTGTACTTTATACAAGGGACACCTTCTCTAAAAAACTTCCGATCTCCGTAGCACTCGATGTTTTCCAAAACTTCACAAGATACTTTTGTTTGTTCGACATCCTCGTATCGAGAACCACCAAACTTGAATCAAGCAAAGAAACCCATGTACATTTTGATTGAATTCGAATTTAAAAAAAATAACTGTTGTTCAATGTATTTTTTACCTTGACACAGCCATATCCAAGCTCATCCTTTGCTGTTTTATTACCATTGTGATCGACGGGTTCAGCGCATTCAATGAATTCTTTGGGTCTGGAATAATAGGGTTCCAGTAACAAAGACTATTGCTAGCAACAGGGTGTTGCTTTGAATCGCAAGAGAATATTCTATTTAACGATACATTAAAGAACAACAAAACAAAATATATTTCTTGCAGTACAGATGGTATGAAAAAAGTTGAGGTTATGAGAATTAACTTTGGTAATTGAACTAGGTATATAGAAAGCTTGCTTGAATATTGATTGAGAAATAGCCTGCGTAACATCGAAATATCAGCTGTCAGTGGTAAAATAAATAGAGCAAGATGTTGTTAAAGTAGACAATAATTTTATACTTACAGAAAATTGCACATAACCAAGGGACCTTGCGGTCTGTATATATCCGAGGTAACAGTTTTATTTGTAACCGAAGCAGTAAAACATTCTTGAAAATCCCACGATAAATAGATTAAAGTTACAACACTAAACGTTAACCTCATCTTGCAAAGAGAAACATCTTATCGAAGTGTCAAGGGCACTAGTTGACAAAAGGTTGCCCTTATCTACTTTTCACCACTCAATTGCTCACCAACGCGATTATGATCAACGCAGAAACAGATTCGTGCGGAATTGAAAGAAATTTAAGTAACTCGAATTACCCCCTCGATAATCACTTGTAAATCCAAACAACGGCATTGCCAGTGGCATCGCCTCTATTTGGAAGGGTAAATATTTCGCTGGATCGCTGGATTTTTGTTGGTTAAACCTTACTTGCTTCCAAACCTTGCCTTGCAAAGTCATCCATTATCAGTCTATTTTTGTCTTTCACTTCGTATCGCACTACACATTTTCACTGAGTATATTTACGAATGCATACGCTACTCCACAGCTTCAAATTTTGGGGACCAATGAGCGACTCGATCTACAAGAAGTTACTGAAACTGAACGAACGGGAAATAAGGATTGCCGGAAGCGTCAATAACGCACTCCACAAATGTCCGATCTGCGGTGCAGCTGAGGCAGTGCTGTGGCTCGCTTTTGTGTTGTCAATTTGTCATTAGTAGTGGATAGATTACAACGTGCAAAGGTAGTGTAGTGATTTCGTGATTGACAACGTACAGATTGGTATTTAGTAGTTAAGCGATTGATTCGGTTTCCTTTGCTTTTGATCGGACTATCAAGTGGCTTTTATGTTTGCGAATATGAGAGAAAGGGAGGAATTTACAAGGGGCTATCCTTCGGGTCAGCCGATACAAGGACCATCACCCGGAGCTCTAGGGTTGGACGCTCTGCACAATCTTTGCAGGGAGATTTATCCCGAGCAAAGCAACCCCCTTACGGTCACAGCAATCGTGAAATACTGGTAAGAATTCAGAGACGATAATTATTAACGATAAAAATTTAAAAGAGGTTATTAACCTTTATGAAATTTAACATGAATACCCAACTGTGGATAGCTGCCCAAGTGTCAACTGCCCCTTGTTTATGTTTCATGTAAACACTTGTTGCCCCGTGATTTTTCGCCAAGAATTTCAATTTTCCATGTATCCCAATTCCTTTCTACTTTATTCCTTGGAATATGAGTAGTGATTTGTTTCTAATCAACAATCTACTTGTTGCTTATCATCAGAGTATGATTTCTTAAAATATGAATAATTGCAACTAGCTAATTGTCATTTTATTGAAAGGAAATAATAATAATAAAGTTCATTTTCTTGGTAATTCTAAGTGATTGACAGTATGGTCACGCAGGTCTACTGAAAGGAATCATTGATATGGGAGCCTGGTAGAATGCTAATGTCTGCTTACGTTTTTTTTTAATTAACAAATTAAATTGCAAAATGCAGCTGTGGTACCACTCCCATGTCTCCCTCTCTAATTGAATGTAGGTTCTGGAGCAAGGAATTCGAAACGTTGACTTTATATTTAGCCACCCTTTAGTCCAGAGCCACCAGACATAAAATAACTTCATTTTGTATTTGTGCTCAGGTTGGGCGGGCCTGATCCTCTAGACTACATTAGCATGTACGAGAACCCTGGATGCCCTGAGCTAGGGGTGCCGCCTCACTGGCATTATGTTAGGTGAGAAAAAACAACATCCTTAGTACCTTAAAATTCTGAGTTGCTATCATTATTCTATGGTTCAGAAGGTCTCCCTGCAAAGTTAAAGGATTTTATTTTTCCGAAGACACTGCTCTTGAATGGATAGTCATTAATGATTTCATTCTTCAAATACTAAACATTTTTTCCCACTATCTAGTAAAGGGGAAAAATGAGAATAGTGAGTAAAAAACGGGAAATGGGGCATCTATCAGTGTCACCACAGTATAGGCAGAAGTGTGCCTTGAGTCAGTACATAAGCCTGGCAGCTGTTGTAATAGTTTTGTTCTATATATAGATGGGCATGTAAGGGGATATGGTTTGCCTTCAGGGTGCAATGGTGTAAATATAAGTATAGGGTGCCCCTCCGTCAATTCTAAATATATTTTACCATCAACTCTACTGTTCCTTGAATTTTTTTAACAAACAGGAAAAATTTGTAGACTTTCAATCTTGCTCTGATTATAACAGTGATGGCGTGTGCATCTGAAAATAAAACGGTCAATAACTGCCTCAATTTTCTCATCTAAAATAGTCTCGGCTTATCAGACTTACATGGAGATGGGCGGTTGCATCCCAAAAGTGGTCCAGGACGATCCAGCGGGTTTGGATTTGAACTAACGTTTAGATTAGTTCGGGCAAGAGGTGAGACAACTCCGCCAACATGGCCTGCCAATGTGATGCAGCAGCTGGCGAAGTATGTTTTTAATTCTGGTAATATGCTATTACCTGGCGATCATGTGTCATGGCATGCGCCACTTGACAATGGTCACGGAAAAATAACTCAGATACTTATGGGCCGAGATCCACAACTACCAACCTCAGCTTCCACTCCTCATGGAGAGGTAGGAAGATTGAAGTCTAATCTGATAAAGTACATGCATAACATTTAATACAGTTAGCCAACCATTTATTCTAGGTCACATTTGTGCAAATAGTAGGTGTCACTTCTGAAGAGTTACAAGCTGCGCAACATTGGAATGGCTTAGGTGTTGTAAATCTACTAAAAACTACCCGAAGTTATGGGCCATGGCTAGTCACTGACATGGCAAGAACATACTCCGTAATGGAAGAGGATCCTTCACTTGCCGAAAGAATACAGTGTGGAATAGAAAGAGAAGGGTCCAATTTGAGTGGAGTATCCGCTAAGTGCTGGTGAGAAAGCAATATTTGGTGTTCATTTATTAAAGTGAATGCCATTGAGCCTTCTCATAACATTTAAAAATCATTGCTAGAGTAACAGTTGAATTAGTATTAGATTTGCATATCGTGCATTTGTAAATTGAAGATATCTTATCAGGTGGGTACAAATGGCTAGTGATAGGAGTACCGAAAGGTACAGAGAGCCAAAAAATGACTCTGAGGATGAGGATGATGATATCAAACCGACCATAAAAACCGAAAGGTTATCTCCTTTCGAAAATAACTCAAATTATGAGGATGAGAACGGAGTCAAAACATTACCTGGAATACATTTAACCTTCAACTTAGAGGCTGGTGGTTTGCTACCCCTGGCAATCAAGTAAGTTTTTGAAAACTAAAAATATATCTCACCCCTCATTGCTTATTTCGCAAAATTATTAGTGACATAGGCACTTACAAGGTAGTGGAAATTTACTTCACAGTTATGATGATCTGTTTTCTTCAGGGGCCGGGTAATGCATGGCAGGCATTTTACTTTCAAATCTATTTTGTCCCACGCTGCAGTTACAATAGTCGCTCCCTCCGTTACTGGTACATTGGTCACTGAAGATAAGCCTTTTGTCGTCCAAGGACCTTGGCTACAAGTCTTGTTAACAGAAGATCTTGCTGAGAAAATGGCCCAGGAATTTCAAATTCTGAATTCGCCTGACCAGGTAATCAATCATATTAATCGCCTGATTTATTCATGTATGTATTTGAATTTATCCACGTTGAATCCACGACCTCATGTACAAAGCGTTAAAGCTAATCTGTCGCTTTTGTGTAAAGCTTCAGCTACCAAAAACCTTCTCATGGCCAGAGCATAAGTTAGCCGTCACAATTGTAAACGACTGATGAACGACTAACGAAGCAGAAGGGATCACATACTTTAACTTAAGTTAATTTAATTTAGTTACGCAGTAAATATCAGATCTAGTAGATCATGCTTTTATTATTTATAATGCAATTTAAATATCACATGTAAGTATAATTTGTCTTCACTTTTATACCTACTGTTTATCCAAGTATTATCTCATGTTATTAGGTCACAAAAATTTAATTTATTCCTATGCACATGTACGTTGAAACTCATTCATAATTATTTCTGTTTTACATATACGAAAGATGTAACAAACAATCATTTTTATATATTTTAACAATTATTTAGATATTTTGTATATTACTAGAGAAAATTGTACACGGCACAGAATATCTGTAAATAATTTTTAATGATAACTGACTGTTAGTTCTTCGTCGAAGAGTTTGCACAGCGCATATCCGACTCGACGTCGCATGCAGGTTGTTTGAATCAGGAGGAGTATCAATGCCGATGATGGTAGTTGAGAGGCAATAGAGCAATTTTATGGCTCCAAGCGCACTATTATGTGTAAATATCAGAATCTAATTTTTTTAAATGGCCATTGTTATCTCTTGTATCTTTTTACACTCGTTGTATAATATACCTATTTATATTTGAATAAAATAACGCAAAGTTATGGACTTTATCTTTTTGTTTGCTGTTATTACCTATAGCACGAAGCGCTTATTCAGGACATAAAAATATTCTCAATTATTTGCATTTTAATCGCGCCCTTAATTAAAGAATGAAAGCTCGTTCAATATTTTATATTAGGGTACGTATAATTCTGTGTACAAAATCACGTCGTCTCTACGGGTACAACATAATCATTCAAATATATTGCATTAGTCGCTTTGGTCTTCGTCTATTTCCGGATTTGACGCGGTCGTTGTGAGACTCCTATTGTGTCTTCTCGATTTTTTTCTGCGCTTTCGCAATTTTCTAGAACATCCATCTAAATCACATCTCTTGTCTACGTCGAACTGTTCCTCGTAGAACGAGTCAGATTTATCAAACGGATTGTGGGATCGAATTGTTGCCGGATTCTAAACAAGATAATCGTTTGGAGAAATATTAGTCAGCAGTATTGATATTCTCGGACATATCGCGGCTTCTCATGTGCAAAGGTTGATGATCACTGTGACAAGGAAGCTGATATCTAGGTGGTTGCAAAAAGATCGAAGGTATCCGGGCGCAGATTGGAGAAGGAGGCCTAACCGAAAATAATCCGGACATCATCTACAAATGGAAATGATTTTGGCTGTGAAAACGACGAAGGAAAATTTCACCGCGCGGAGCAGAGTGCGAAGAGCAATCGATGGTCATCCAAAGAAACTAACAGTAAGAAAATCGAGAGATTTGTCGGAATTGTATACGAATAATTTTCCTTGTTACAAACCTTGCTCAGCATATTTATAATAATTTTGACAACGCCGACCCAAAGTAGAACAACGATGCAGGCAGAAGCAAAGTCCTCAACATCTTCGCAAGATATACTGCTTATGACGTTGATCATTCCTTGAAATACATTAGCGAATGTCTGCATTGTTTCGATGCAGAGGTCCCGAAGGAATATCAAAACTTGGAAGATCAGATTGAAAATCGCGATGAAAAACTCGACTAGTTTTGCACCAATTTCTTCCAAGACGTCCCAGCCCAACTCCAAGGTGTCCCAAGCACAGTATAAAAATCCGTATACAAAATGAGAGAATTGATCGGTCCTGAAAGACGACGTTATTCGCGTTAGCATAATTACCACAACCCCTGCATATCAGAAACTGTAACGCTTTTAAAGATCCATGTACGTTTTATTCGCGCTATCAACATCGGAAATTTTTACGTTATTACATCGATTGCCAAAAACTGATCAACAACATAGCGTCCGAAGACAGACCCTTCTGATGAAGAAAAAATAAAAAACCATGTCAAACTGTCATGTCAAACCGACGTTCAAAACGATATTTTTTAAGCAATGCTTACTGGGCATTGCTACCTTTTCTAGACAAATTCTGTATCTGCAGTGACGAAATGCGCTCTACTTTATGCAACCCGTCAAGTTTAAAGGTGAGATTTATAAGAATTAGAGCAGTACCTGTACGATGGATACTACTATGACTTTATTGTAGAGTCAAGCGAAATTTTGCAATTGCAATATTGCTAATTAGTACTTACATTACACGTGATCATGTAAGGATATAATATAGATACCTAGGATTTATGGATAATTTACGTAAGATGTAAGGCAGTTTAATAATTTTGAATTGATGTATCGTAGTGAGCTTCTCAACGAAATTAATTCAATAAATTAGGAACTGTAATCAAGTTTAATAAAAATGAATCCGATAAAGTGTAGCATTTCAGTTGTACATGAAAAATTATCAATTTTCACATTAAAGAATCGCATCAAGTAAAAACAATTTTGCGAAACTATAACGAACTATTTGATAAATGTGGACTATGAATTCTCGCGGGATTTATACTCATAGAAAAAAAAAAGCTCACGCGAGGTCCTAATGCCCATCGCTAAAGTTGTTTTGCACTCTAATTAATTGAAATAGAATTTAATAGTCGTCTAATTGTCTCAAAGGAGGGTATACGGAGTCTAGTCCCGGCCAAGATTGCGCTAACGCGAAGCGATTCTTATACGCTAGATATCGGATTACGTGTGACGGGATGGTCGTAAATGGAGGAAGAAGTAGCCAAATTGCGATTACGCAATCGCATGGCGTCTTTATAGAACAAAGAACGCTACTGCAGGACGCTCAATTCAACCGTACTGATAATGAGCAATATCATATTATCAGCCACTCCTGCAGGTACCGCATACGCATCGTATACATACGTACTTGACCCCCGAGTATGCGTAAATCTAAAAAAATGCAGAAGAGACAAAATCGGAGCGAATGATTATTGGAAACAATTGGGGGGGTAGATATATTTCTCGACTTGAATGAGAAATCGTCTAAAAATTCTTGCCCTTTAAAAATTTTCTCATGGAGTCCTGCAGCAAAGAGATAGCTTCGTTGTTTATGACGTGTATACGGGCGATTGATTGCTCGAACTTGCCGAGAACGACAACGTGTCTAAATTCTGGGTGAAAGATACTATGTCAGTCCTTGTCAAAGCTGTACCAAGAAAATCATCATCCCCATGATGGGTAACGAGGAAAGTGAAGCGACCCTTATGGAATTGTTACAGGCATCTGCGTCGCTGCAGGACTGAACACAGCCACGAACGTACCTGAAATAGTTAATTTTTATAACTTAGTTGTTAATTAGCCGCTTAGTCAATTCTGCAGAATTGTCAATCAACTGAAAATTTTTTCACTAAAGTGATTTCTTTTTAGTGAATTTTTCAAATTTACTTCTGGTCGAAGTAAAACCCTCCGCAATGGGACATCCTGATGATTTCTGAATCCGTGGTCAACGTTCCACTGTCCAAAGCGCAACTTCTTACCGTTAATGAAACTCCGGACTCGTCTGCAATAATAAAATTCTTTCGATGTTGTTTACCGTTCCAGATATTTTGAATAGCGATTTTGTTTGTCGGACAGGTGTTTACATATTCCTATATATATATATATATATGTGTAAAAATTGTGTACATAGACGAGAAACGGAGGCGTAGCAATAACCAGATAAGATAAAACAACCGATAGCGAAACAGCGTTTCTTTTAAGCGACATGCATTTTAATCCTGGTTCGAAGTTTAACGGCAGCAGATTCAATGCAGTAAGCAAATCGGTACCATACAGTCATAAAAATATTAAAGACATTTGCATATTATTATACTTCAATTATACCGTAAATGCCAGCAATTTTTATGCACGCAGTTGCGGGAAACAAGCCGTCCCGACCCTTCCGACCTCCGTGGCAAGGCGTCTCTAGGAAACCCAAGCTGCCATTGTTGTGAAAAGGATCATCGCAAGCCTTGTTGTTACCCCCAACAGAGACGCACTTGAAGCAATCAATGGCGTTCCCTGTATGAAAGTTTATACGGTTAAAACTAATTCATGAACAGCAAAACGCATAGCTGCATTTTTGCATTGAATTGCATTTTTATTCAGTTCGATACAATTAGGTCGGAGCATGAATCTTTTGGGGCTGTATTTAAAAGTGGTCGTTTCCGAGGGCGCGATCTTAAAGCCAATTGTTTGACCTCAGTGCTGGCAGAAGCGTCGTGATACCCCGTTTCAAGGAAGGATCGAATCTGCCCTTGGGGATTTCTTGCGAATTCACGAGGTTGCGGGGGATCGTTGTCTGGATGCTTGCAGGAGAACTTACTTGCAAGCGAGGTTGTGATAAACTGATCCCATTTCGTGTACACTGATCACATCTACTATACCTCGACATGAATTGTGTATGAGGATAAATAAAAAGGCGAAGGAGACGATGTGCTCCGACCAAATACTTGAAAGTATTAAATTCACTGAAGTTCGTGTAACCGTGCGTCTTAATTTGGTTGAGATTTTCAATCGCCCGTGATAGTTCTTTACAACATATTCGTGGTAATATTGATCAAGCCGGGAGACAACCTTCGTTACATCTATGTTAGGTCGTCGAGTATTTCCCAGTTCTGAAGGAGCGATAAAAAATTGATCTGTAATTATAACTTGGGCAAACTCCCGCGCGCTATGTTTTCTTAAAGTAATAATATAACGGGACCGTGGAAGAGTCTGATCTGTGCGGTTTGATCAAAGACGAAATCCTTTACGGACTTTATAGATCCCGAAAGTTTCTAGCCTCGTGGTCAGTTAGATCGGTCCATCCGCATCTGCGTATGTTTGACCTGAAAAACAATATCTCTCTCATAAATTGAATGGTAGAAAATCAATCACACACGTGTTTCACGGTTTTTCGAATTTTCCGCATTAGGTGTATTCGTCTTCGTACGTAGGAGACTGAAATTCAAGGATCTATAAAATCATGGTGAATATTCGTCGGAGTATAAAAGAGCGTGAATCGATATTTCAACAAGTCACACGTCGCCCAGTTATTCATGAACCGCACCGTTAATCAACTATTTCTCGCGCCATCATCAGTTACTTCACCTAGAATAACATTACAACGATTTCTATGAACGACTGAATTGAAACTTTGATGATATAGCTGAGAAGAAGGAATAAAATGAAATAAATTGAAGTAGTACTACCTGCGGGCAGATTAAATTTTCATTGCGCATGTGATGGGGATAGATGTATCGTTTCGATTAATTAATGACAGGGAATCAACAGGATATAAATCATAAATTGAAAATTTCCATTAATTGCATTCAATTTTGGGCACGAATTGCGGATCAGCGAATAACAAAACTGGATGATTTGTCAATGGATTTGGATACACGTGATTCAAAAACAGCCATGCAGGAATGGGGTGGTCCGATATTTCCTTACCTGTCTGGAAACTGAGGAAAAGAAGAAACAATGATGTAAATTGATAACTGGTGCTCGAAACTTTGAATTTCATTGTTCACCGTCAATTTATTGTCTCAAACTTAATTCTAAAATTTGAACGTCAACTCATTCCGAAACTGTTCAAGCGTATCGAAACAGCCCCCTGTTTCAATCTCTGCATGTCACCGAACACATGAACACGCACACGAGTAATACACGAGTACGGTGGAGTGGAACGAGATATTTAAGGCTTAGATTATTTCTAAATTCAATATCGTTCCCTCCTGAAAATCTGATAGCACAGAAGGACCTGATGGCTGTGGCGCAACCAAAACCGTCGTCCGTAGTACTCTGTTCGTCCCGACGCCTGACGACCCGACGGCGACGTTCCGACGTTCAAACGTCAAGGCGTGTGCACGTGTGTGTTGTGGTTCACGGTCGCTATGGTTACTACGAATACCAATAAATAATCACCCCTGAAACGCGGTGGAAAATTTTTAACAACCAAAGACCGATTTATCGATGATTGTGGATCCGAAACACATGGATTTTTTGTATAATTTCTATTATATCGAATCCTAGATCATCGAAATTTCACCCCGCATGAACTTCCCGCCGCATGATATTTTCAAAATTTTAGAATTCTTGCATCATTGAGAACGCGAATGAATTGCGTGGGGCCTGCAGTTCACTGGTGCAGTCGCGGTGTAACTGAGCGAAAATTCAGAATTTTAATTTCTAACAATAAGTTCAGTACAAATGCGTTGGACACGCAACTTGTGGGTGTGTTCCGCATGTTTTCCAAAGTGCTCGAATACGGTGGGTGTGGACTTGTAGGTCGATTTTTCAAAAAATTCCACGTATCATAACTTGCACGTAATAAATGAGCCAGCCGTCTTTCGCTACGAGGTGTGAGAAAAATCAAGAATGTACAAAAACTTCAATCATCAATCATAAGAAGTACGTTTTAGCAGAAACGAACGTTGAATTTTCACTTTTCGGAATCAATCCTATACGTATGCACGTACTTACCACCCTTTCTTTCTCCCTTGTAATACCTTAAGCGGATTTGATTCTAATAGCAATGAATAAACTCGGATGCGTGTAGCCGCTGATCGATCGCTCATTCAGGTGTGTAGTTGTAATCCAAAATCACGACGATATCAGATCGGAATTAACCATTTATCGAATTAATAATCTTACGTCGGATATTTGTGCAACCTAATTATACATGATACAATTTCTCTGATTTCTCCAAACGCCTCAGACGTAATACCGACACTGCTAGGGAGTGGAATCGCAGTTTTATTTGCGAATGACCAGTGGAATTACTCGTTCGTTCACATTTGAAGTATTCGATGTCTGGGAGTTGCTCTGAAAATGTAATTGTTTACGGCGGATTCGTTATCATCGAGCGTTTTGGCAGGAGATTCAAACGGTCCCGCAAAAATGTGGAACAATCGTGCGCGAGCGTACGTTCACAGGGTAGCCAATCCCGAGGCAGCTCGCAGCCGTCCATCGCTGCTCTGCGGAACGATGTGATATTTTGTTAAAATGTGTCATTATTTTACTCTCTTATGCCGTTATTTTATTTAAATGGACGTTTACTGAGTGCGGGGTGTTGTTGTTATTGGGTGCCTGCGTATGCTCGTTACGATGGGTCAATCATCGAGTAACACCGGCCACAGCGGTGAGTAAACCCCGCTTAACTAAATCTCAATTTTATTTTCTGCTCGTTTCTTATTTTCTTTTTTTTCATCGCTTATTTTTACATCATTTCACTCTTATTTTCTCTCAGTTGACGTTTATGCAATTGACATTCGTTAATTTCAGTCGGAGTTCTATGCCCTTCGGTTAATAATAACACTGTGAACTTTGAACCCTAACCCTGGTTTCACGCTACGTATAATAAAGCAATATTGTTAATAAACAGCAGATCAGAAAGGCTGAGACATAACCTCTAAATTTCAGTAAATCATGGACATTTGTAGGTTATGTAATTTAAACTTACTCTCAACTAAACCGGTCCCGTTGATCCGTACCAATGAATTGCTCCTCTCTAAAATCATTCATCTTATCGTTTCAGTACCGAGCACCATTTTCCGTTTTCACATTCCACGCAAATTTCATCTCTACGCGTGACAGTATCAAACCTGAAATTACAGCACAGATTTCTGTATTACTCCGCGACGCAGAGTCAGCAGAGCATCGCAACACGTATGATAGCGCGATCTGTAAACGGTAAACCCAATTCCAAGGGTGGTAAAGACATTCTTGCAGGGTAACGTAGGGCTCGTAAAATTGGGGTGAAGATTCGCGCGCGTGTACTTTTGATATTGAAAAGTATAGGCAAATTTTTATTCATCAACACAAAGTTATGACCGCAGATTTTCAGGAGAAGGGGAATATTTGCGGTACCTAAAAATAAAACAGTTCCCGATTCGGACAATGCGATGTGACGGTCCGCTTTTCAAAAAATCTGCACGTTTCATTATCAACGTAGAAACACGTGCTTAGAATATTAATGATTTATTGTTCATGATGAAATTCAACGGAGTATTTGACCCTTCGCGTTGCAATTTACGTTGAGAAATCCAAGTAGCATGCATATTTTATTACCGGTAAATTTTCAGCAACGAAATATAACGAGCATAGCTACGCCGTGTATATATTGCGCACATATGTTGAACACTTGCGGCATGTTTTCTCTCTTGTACTGCAGAAATGCCCAGATGAGCCGAAAAACTTGAACCTGCGAATTTACCTGGTCTTTGTAAATTTATTGCCTCGAAGAGCCGGCAGATAGACAGGAGGAGGGCAGGCTTATTGGGTATATCCCAGAAATGGTCAATATATGTGAACATTCACATCTGTTCAGATTTCTTGCGAGATTCAAAATACGGAACCATAAACCATGGTTCTCATAAAGATTCGGTACAATCGTGCAAAGAACGTACATAATATATATATATATATATATATATATACCTACATCTGTCTCGACAAAATATCAAAACTCATTATACTCTTATGTAACCAGTTCACTATTTCCGTCAAGAAAGTTGAACCGTTTCCCCATGTGACTGCGGTATAATGATTCTCTTGTATGTGTTCAGAATTTTAAGATGTTTTCTGGGAACGGTTGTAAATGAGATCGTAAACGATTTAGGTGATACGGAATAATAACGAGTTCGCCTTTGTCAGAATTTGGTGATTATGAAAGAAACTGAGGGGCAAAATTTCACAACTTACAGGCTATTTAGATAAATTCATAACTGTGCATCAGGGTACAAGGGGTAGATGAAACAGAGCCTCTTATTGTTACATACAGAGGAGTTCGAAGACTCGTGCAATTGATTCGTGAAGCGACGAAGGTACTGAATTATCATTATTTTTTTCAACCGGAATAATATCGTTCACTGCAGATATTGAATGGTTACTGAAATGCGTGCTGGAGTTTACCTGTATTACGTACGATTCCAGCTTGAGAACACCTGTACTTTGCATCGGAGGCTAAGTTTCGGTGTTCGGCTTGCAAGATGGCCTATCCACATCGGAGTTCCCACCTCCAAAACCCCCCAAAAAATCTTCCTTGAAACCCCCAGGACATCAACGAACCATACCTGTATAGGTATAGCTGGTAACCGTGACTCGAAGCTTCGTGCGTATAGACAGTAGGTAGTTATGTAGCTGCAGCCCTTGAGGTGGCTATGCCTGAGCCACAGATGTTATTGTCATATGGCAGACACACCGTGTATATACCTCAAGTCCTCAAATAAACCAAAACTGGATAGCCAGGAACACCCCCTTCCTAGGTATGCGGCCAACGATCGGGATAACGCCCTTGCACGGGTGTACAAACCTTGTCTTGATTACACAAAAAAAAAAAAAAATAACGAAGGCAATCAAACAAACTAAATAAATCAAAAAAAAAAGGTGCACGTACATAATTTCAACACTTTTGCTCGGTCGAAAGATAATCTCGTCGAAATCGTCTGCTGCAACGATCGCTGAATCGAGAAGGAGGAAAAAGATTTTTTCGTAAAAATGACGTCATGGATTCTTGCGGGACCGAGTGAAATTTGATTCTGATCCAGTCGGTTTTTTATATAGCCCGACATGGTACTGAAAATTTGCCCGTGGATATAACGCGAATCCTAAGATGTTTCAAAATTTCGCCAAGGTTTTGTACGACTGGAGTAATAGGGTAATAAAAGTCGTACGAATTGGACGAAGATTAGAGAAATTTTCGCTCCAGAGTTTCAAAAAGTTTCCACCTATACCACGGGGTAGTGACCCACTTCCCATATGTATTTATACCACACTCCATAATTATCTGGTTTATTTTTCGCCGTAGCAGACGAGCAGTTATTTTGTATTAAAAATTTGATCGAATCAGAAGTGGTAGAAGTAATGGTGCTCCGCAGTAAGCGTAGTTACGAGTGGAATTCAGTTTTCATTCAGGTATCGAAAAAAGGCGGAGAAAAAATGTGCATATGAATTCACGGTTCGATCGTTCGTTCGAGGAGGTTGGATTACGTCGTCCTCCTCCTCCTCCCTTTGATCGACGAACCATCGAACAATTTGCATAACGCGTCGTCTATCGTAAATCTCGCTCAGCTGATCGAATTTTTATGCGATGTTTCATCGATCATTCAAGTTGGCTTTTCTCTCCGAGCTACCTGACCTGGGGTTAAAGCCTGTTCGACAAAGAAATTCGTTGACCTAGCTGCACACAGAGGAGTTTGTAGAACCCCGGCCCTTGTTGTTGCTAGAGCACGGATACGAAAAGAAGTACAGTGAATGCACGCAATGATTATTCTTTTTTTTATTTTTATTTTATTTTCTATTTTTTTCTCTCCCTCGACCGAATAATGCGGCAACGACTGAGACCGTCCGCTTTACAGCCCAGTCAGAAGACCGGCCGCGCAGCTCTTTAAATCTTGCAAGTCTTAGCGGGGGTGTTTTTCACGCTAGGATTGCACAATGCTCGCGTTTAAAGTCTAAGGTTTAAAGTTCGAAGGTTGACAGGTACACGGATCGTTGTTTGAATTTGGGAGGCTCCGGTCCCTCGAATCAGCTGACTCGAAACGACCGAGGAGAAGAAATATCGTGGGAGTATTTCCACGCTGCGGCTGCACCCTTAGCTCATACAAGAGATTTAGAAAGCTTCCGTTGCTGGGCGCAATTTTCCCGCGAAAATCGTGACAAAGGTATTCACTAACTGCAAAGTATTAAATATGTAATGACATTGTTTTTTTTTTTTCAACCAACGCAGATTCTACACACCCTGTTTCTGTTTCAATAAAAACTTGTCTCAAAAAAGCTTGCTCTTTTTTCTTTTGATCGTAACAAATATATTTATATACATATTTGAAGGAAAGCAAATATGAAAAAAAATAGTTTCTCTCACTTGGATTTCCGAGAGATTCACGTGGAGTCTTGAATTTTCTCGGAGACCGGTATATATCACGGTTCGTTCGTTGCAGGTAGACACCGTGCATAGTGCTTCCCGTATATACCAGACCGGAACTAACACTTGAGTACTTTCCGTGCTTTGTTTAACACTGATTCCTCCGTAGCAGGAATAACCACTTCCTGTAGCAGCGCTCGCGTATAATCCAAAGTGCCAAAAAGGTCAGAACCGTCGTATAATACTATATAATACGTATGTACGCATAATACGTATACCTACTTTGTTCTCGTTCCGCTCTTCTACTGAAACGGTCTCTAACCCCTGCAGTTATAAGCTGAATTATAATTACGAAGCTCTATTATATTATGCTATGCATTTGATAAAACAAACAACGTGGAGCTCGTTATATATCCGTATAATTAATTAATGTAACCTCTAGCCATCTTTGAGAAAAAGGATTAACAAAAAAAAAACAAAAAGAAAAAGAAATTGAACCTAATAACTTGCTGCTATAAGTCGATGTAAAGATTCGCCATCATCCGTCTAGTCGATAGCATAGTTGGAGAATATTTGTTCCAAAAAAATGAGCGTTAACGTACTCGATAATTGAAGTACGCATTATAACGTTGAGCGTATTATGTGTATCGAATAAAATTTAAACCGGAAAATTACTTCCGAAACATAAATTTCCTCGCGTAATAAAATTCATGTAAATATCTATTATATATATATATATGTGGGATGAGTGGACCGCGCAGGGGTGAAACATCGGTGTAATATGCAATAGGCTGTATTTAATTGGTACAATCGGTATGCTACATATATGGCTAGGTGCCGTCTCAGGTGATACTGAAATCATTGCCGAAAATTACCCCCCTTATCCCCGCGTCGTCACACGAAATCGCCCGAGACTGACTCGTCAGCCTCGTGGTTCCTCGGTCCCACAGCTCGGCCATCCTGGACTGCGTCGTCTGCCTCAGACGACGCTGCTGTGCTAGTATGCGGTCTCTCCACGAAACCTCTCCAAGGCTTCATATGGTCAGCTGAACAGGTGGTGTTAATTGGGCCTTCCCCTTCAATTTTGGTGACTTCGTAACGGTCCTTGGGATTTACTTTGAGAATTCGGTACGGACCTAGGAATTTAATCCGCAACTTCAGGCCAGCACCGAACTGCGTGCGCTTTATTGCTACCAAGTCTCCGACCTGGTAAGGGGTGGCTCTTCTCCTCCTTCTGTTGTATGTCCTGGTATTTTCCTCCTGGATTGCCATTATTCCTTCCTTGGCCTGGCGGCGTGTCTCGTCACGAGATTCTCGGAAGTTATTCCTCCCTTCCTCATCAATTAGTTCTTGAAGATTGGGATCTTCCGGCTGTCTCATCCTCACGCCATAAAGCAATTCGAATGGCGTACAAAGGATGGATCTCTGATAGGTGCCATTGATGGCTCTTTGGACGCGGCTCACGTGTTTAAACCACGCCATAGGCTCGTCGACAGATAATTTCGTAAAGACTCCAATCAGGATGCTGTTGATCCTCTCAACTTGCCCATTCCCGCGAGGCACGCCCGTCGTAATTGTCAGGTGTTCTATTCTCTGGTTTTGACAATACTCCTCGAATTCCCCTGCTGTGAAGGCTGTTCCCCTATCGGTGATGATTCTCTTGGGGTTTCCAAAGGTCTGCTGATGGACCAACATCTTGGTCACCACTTCGTTGGACCCGGTTGCTTTGGTCGGGAAGAGCCATACGAATTTTGTGAATCCATCTACTATTACCAGCAAGTAACTGTAACTCTTCCTAGTCGAGGGTAGGGGTCCGATGTGGTCAATGTGCAACGTCTGCAAAGGTAGCTCCTCTTTCGGGATTGGATGCAGGAATCCTTCTCCTTTACCTCGTTTCTGATTCCCTAAAATACACGGAATGCAGTTTTGTATGTACTTTTCAACTTTTACCTGCATGCCGTCGATTCGGTATTCTCGGGCAATCAGCTCCATCGTCTTTCTGGCCCCAAAATGTCCGATGTCATGGGCCCTCTGGATAATCTCCTGTTCCATGCCCTCAGGGATGACCAGTTGGTCACCCTTGTACAGTAGGTTGTTGTGTATAGAATAATCTTCGTATTCTCCATACTCAAGCAATCGTCCGATCGTCCTAATGTGTTCGTCCGAGTGTTGTGCCCTCTCCAATCGCTCCAGAAATGCGTCTCGTATCAGCAGGCATGTCGGGGCCCTGCTTAGTGCGTCTGCATGACGCATCCTGGTGCCAGCTCGGTGTTCTATTTCGTAGTCGAACTCTTCCATCAACATGCCCCATCGTGCTACTCTTGGTGCAAGTTCCTTCTTCCGCATAGTGAGCTGGAGAGCAGAGCAGTCTGTAACAATCTTAAAGTGTATGCCTAGTAAATAAATTCTGAACTTTTTTAGCGCCTCCACGACGGCTAGGACCTCCAGTTCGTAGCTGCTGTACTTCCTTTCCGCCTCCGTCGTCTTCCTACTCATGTAATGCACAGGGTGTAGTTCCTGGTCTCCCTGTGACCTCTGTAGGAGTACTGCTCCATAACCTTCTTGTGATGCGTCGGTGTGGATCTCTGTCTGTAATTTTGGATTGAAAATTTGCAATACTGGCGCTGATGTTAAAGCTTTCTTTAGTTCCGTGAACGCTTGATGCTCCCTCTCTCCGAAAACATAGCTTCGATCCTTTTTCAGCATATCGCTCAAGGGTTTGGCGATCTTGGCATAGTCCCTTATAAATTTCCGGAAATATCCTGCCAATCCCAGAAAGCTCTGTATTTGCTTCAGCGTGGACGGTCGTGGGAAGTCAGTTAAGGCGGCAACCTTCCTCGTCGAGGGCTTAATGGTCCCGTCCTGCACCACGTATCCCAGAAATTCTATGCGGCGGTTCAGCAGTTGACATTTTTTCCAGTTGATATCCAGGCCGTGCTTGCCTGCCGTTTCTAGCGTCTGTTTCAGTCTTAGGATCGCCTCGTTCTCATCTTTTGCCAAGATAATCACGTCATCCAGATATACCAGCAAAATACCAGTTCGAATTAGCCCCCTAAATACGTACATGATGTACCGCTGGAACACGGCGGGGGAGTTACAGAATCCGAACGGCATTCTTCGGAACTCATATTGTCCGGTTGGCGTCACGAAAGCAGTATACTTCTGGCTTTCTTCCGCGACCTTGACATGGAAGAAGCCATTTCTCAAGTCTAGGGTAGTGAAGACTGCAGCCCCTGCCAATCTGTCCAACATATCTTCGATTAATGGTAATGGAAAATGTTCTCTCACCACTACTTTGTTCAATGGACGGTAATCGATACAAATCCGTGGCGTCCCATCCTTCTTGCGGACCACAACCACAGCGCTAGCGAATTCGGAGATGCTGTGGCGTATGATTCCTCCTCTCAACCACTCATCTATTTGGGCGTCGACTTCTCTCTTCTCCCTCGGTGCCAGGCGTCTTGGTCGGCATGCTATTGGCGTCTCGTCCTTCAGTACAATTGATACCTGTACCGGTACCTCTTCTTCTCCCGTCGGTTGGTATTCGTCGACGAGTTTTTTGACCTTATCCCGCCAATCAGCGCTGATATGTGAAAACATTTCATCAGTGAGTGATATTAATAACAAGTAATCCTCACCTGGCCAGACTTTCGCGTCGTGCTTGCTCAGCTGGACCACGGCGTGGTTCAACAAGTCTGCGCCTAGTAGCGCTTTTGTGGGAATAGTGTCTCCTGACACTACCCTGTAAGTCAACGGGTAGCATACCCCGTCAATTACCGTCATCACTTTCAATCGTCCTTTCGTGCGGATTTTCCCTCCGCTTGCGGCAGTCAGTTCCTCTTCTACGCTGTCCAACCCATGGAGGCCAAGCTCGTCGCGGAGATCTTCCCTCAGTATGTTGTAGGTGCTTCCACTATCCAACAGGCATTCTACGCCGACTCCGTTGATCTCGACCTTCTTGATGCAGGCGTCAAGGCCGGCTGCCCCTATGTGAAGCGTTGCTGGTGGGTTTCTTTCCTGAGTGTCCGTTGGACTGGCTACAATCTGAGGGCAAGCTGGTGCAATATGCCCGAACTTACGGCATCTGAAGCATTTTGGGCCCTTCTCTTGGTGTCTGCAGTCCTTACTCAGGTGGCCTCTCATGCCGCAGTTATAACATAGCGTCGATTGCGCTGGCGTACTCTTGACGCTGCAGCTGGTCTCGCTTCCACCTGGGGATTTACCAAAAGCTTTCTTAGTTGATTGCTTATTGACCGAAAGCTTACCCCTTATTGCTTCGTAATGCCGCATCCTCTCTCTCAGCTCCGTAAAGTTGGTCGCCCCGTACAGGATCACTTTGTTCGACTCGTAGTCGCGTATGCCATCGACTATGTATTGTATCACTACAGCTTGGTCTAGTTCCACCCGGTTGGCTAGCCTTCTCATTTGCAAGATATACTCCTGGTAGGTTTCGTCGTCTTTCTTCTTGCGGTTCGCTAGCATCTCGTGGATCTCCTTACTGTCCGTTTTCGTTTTAAATTCGTCCATCAGCTCTCTCTTCATCTCATGCCACGCTGCAAATGTGGTCTGCCCGTCAAGCCACAATCTTGCTGTGCCCTCCAAAGCTTTTTTGGCAAAAACCAAGGTTTGCAGTGGCGTCCAATTAAATAAACGACTGTTCTCTTCCAGCAGCCCTATCCACTTCTCCACTGGAAACGCTCTGTCATCCCCAGAGAACTTAGGAATCGTTCCCTCCACGTCTCTAAATTGTATCGCTCCCGGTTCTCGTCGTCCCGTTCCGCGGCCTCCTGGCCCCTCGCTGGCCATGTCGTTCGCGGCGGTAGCTCGCCCGACTCCAAATGTTGCCAATTGTCTTCGGACCTCCTCAACCTCACGTCTCAGCTGTTCATCTGGTGCGGGCTCGCTGGTAATGTCTCGCTGACGTTTCAGCTCGGCAATTTCCGCGCGTGCTTCCTCCAGCTCTGCCCTCAGAGTCTCGGTTAGCCTGTTTGGGGAAGAACGCTGCTGCAGCTGTCGTAAGGTCTCAATTTCTACATGTGCAGCTTCCAGGTCACGGCTGAGCTGTTCCACCGCCCTTTGATTCGCGCGCCTATCCCGCTCTGACTCCTCATCCGATCGCGGCAGCGGCATTTCTTGACAGGTAGATACACTTCGGTTCGCCTTGTTTGTATACCAACTGTCCTCGTTGTTTTGGATACTGCCTCACTCACTGTATTGTTCCCGTTCTCTATCAACACCGCGGGTTATGATGGCCGCTTGCCCGTAGGTTCACCGTAACACACACACAGACCGAATCGTCTTAACGTCTAATATTTCAAATTTTATCGTCTCACTCACTCCGTTTTTCGTCCATAGATTTCCGGCGTTTTTCATTCACCTTCAATCACTTATTCGTCTCATCGTCTAAATGCACATCTCATTGCCTAACTGCACATCTCATCGTCTAACATATGAATAGTCTAACCGTCCAACTGTCTTCTCAAAGCAATCTTTTCACCCAATTCACGTCTCGATCGCACCCACCGCTTCACCTCACGTCTTATTCCGATTTCACCAACCCAGCTTTTCACCTCGCGAGTCACTGCAGATCCCGGCTGAGCCCCCAAATTTGTGGGATGAGTGGACCGCGCAGGGGTGAAACATCGGTGTAATATGCAATAGGCTGTATTTAATTGGTACAATCGGTATGCTACATATATGGCTAGGTGCCGTCTCAGGTGATACTGAAATCATTGCCGAAAATTACCCCCCTTATCCCCGCGTCGTCACACGAAATCGCCCGAGACTGACTCGTCAGCCTCGTGGTTCCTCGGTCCCACATATATATACGAAAGCGGTTACTCTGTAGCGCATACCTGTTCAAGAACGTTTATAATTAATTTGAAAACTTGATTACCCGCACTTCCTTATACCTACTCCACGATAAATGGCCGAGATCCAACTCTGATCTGCATTGTGTATGTACTACATGCATACCTAATACTACGGCTACGTGTACGCGGCTACTGCAGAGACGTCCAGTAAACTTCATCGCTAGAAAATCTCACGTATGTTAACCCCATACCCATATATCCTTATGCACATAACCAGCACGTGCATCTTAAAATATCAAACGTCGTTGGATGCGAATCGTACACCGATTCAATTTTACGAAGACCACGTTTACGTAGATGCATGGGGAATGAAAGCTCCTCGAAAATTCAAACTGATTTTGTGTAGTTATGAGCGTTGCACGCTTGTACCTTAAAACAGAACAAGAGTGGCTCAATTAATGAATAAGTAAAAAATGGTATCGGTCGATTGGGGTGGGTCTTTGAAAACGCGAAGAAAATTCAACACCTCCGACATGCAACGGCGGACACCTTTCCGAGGCGCGTCGCGTCGCGTCGTTTTACAGCATCGCCGTCTCACCGGGTCAACGATGCAATCTTTGGCCAAGCCAGTCGTCCACAGACGTCAATCGTCTATATATATCGAATTAGGTTACTCGCTTAACTTTAACCCTATACCTGCAACCGCAGCATCGTTAGGGATAACTATAGCTGTTATTTTCACAATAACCGTCGACAGGTTGTAAACAATGAATTTGTTGTCGCAATCCGATAATCATAGCATAATGTTACACCTGCATCCTCGTTACGTTTCACCCTTATTTTTCGGCTGCGTTTTCAAATTTTTCAAGATCTATAAAAAGACGGTGCGAATTTTTTTTTTACGCTAAACCGTTACGATCCATTACTCATTTTATGTGGGGATGACGGATGATCGGATCCTTGAATCCTGCATCGCTCGAATCCCGTCGACGTTGTAATTATGGCGTCTGTCTGTCAGGCCCGATAAAAAGATCGGGCTTAAATTTACTCCGCGAAGGGTGCAAATAGCCCCTTTGACAGGGGGCCAAGTCGAGCGAGTCGCTTTCCCGATGGTTATGCACGCTTAGCTATCGCGTAGCTCTATTCCGAGTGGGCAAGGTGTTCGGTTCGCTAATTTAAAGTTTAAGTTTGGACCGGTCGCGTGTGTGCCAGGCGGGACACGAGGCGGACCTTTTCCAATTGACGTCACGTACGTTCTTCTTATTTTTTATTCCTTCTGCACTATGCTGCCTTTTCATTGCTCTTTTATCTTTCGGTTTCTTCTTCTCTCGGGGGATTCTTTTCTTATTTTACTTCCCGTTTCCTCTCTCCCCACGATCTCCTTGCTCGGTGCAGCCCGTACCTCTCTTTCATTCTCCCCGTCCGATCTCCCATCTCCCGTCCTCATCCGCGCGGGTCTTTTTAACTCTAAGCGTTCGCTGCCATGCAGCCTACTGCGGCCCATCGTTCGCAACCAGTTCGCTTGAATTCGAAAGTCAAGAATACAACCCGACGGTGTAAGTTTAGGTTGACTTATTGCAACGCTCCGCACCCGAAATAAACTTCACAGACTTCCCCCGTCTCTGATTAGATCCTCCGCAGCACTCTCTCTCTATTTCCTCGCGTCGTGTCGTCTCGAACGAATTAGCTACGAGAGAATGCGCGCGTCTAGTCCGACTGCAGCCAAAAACCCCATCAGACGAGAGAGAGAGAAGGTTACATGTATATACCGTCCATTTCTCGTGGGCCGTATGAGATGAATTATTTTCGTATCAATTCAACTCGCAATTTACATTTCCCAAAATTTTGTCTAATTTTCACCCTCGATCGTTTCGCTGGTCAGAAGCCAACGTTGGATATCGGGAGCGATCAAAGGCTGGAGCTGTTTTATGGTATAAAATATATACGATCTGCACTTCCTTTTTTTCAAAATATAAATACATGTATACTACCTTACCCTGTACATATTGATACATAATTTACATATGTGGGTGGTCATAATTTCTTTACGACGTAATGGTCCGACCATAGCTCAGCACCATCGCGTAACCTACATATTTATTTTTAAACCTGCACGCGTATACTCGCATATTATCGTATCGGGTTTATTAAAGTTAGGAATTATTTTTCTTCCATAAATCCTTTTCGCTACTTCAGACGGTTTTCGACGCTCGTCTTACATTCCTCGTGAAATTGTTCGTTGCGCCACAATAAAAATGGGCCATCTTTCGACGGTGAAAAGTTAGAGGGGGGAAAAAATTGATTGATCATCGGGCCATTATTTCAATGCCGCAAACGCAGGAATCCCTTTCCCCGATAAAATAGCTCAGCATCGGCATAATTTGGCAAATTTTTCAACGACGATCTAAAACAGCGACCACCGGTCTGGTAACCGACGCACATACGGTGAGGAATTCGCAACGAATTCCGTTTAATTTGTTCCAAGTCCCTCGTTGGAAAAAAAAAAAATAAATAAATAAAAAATGGTTTATAACCCTCGTAATTAAAGAAACCACCCTCTCTGTGGTGCGCACCAATTCCACTTGGGGTCTATACGGGGTTAGGAGAAAAAAAAAACCCCATACGCGTGTAGTACCTATGTGCATTATATGCATGTATTATACGCGGGGGCACATAAAGTCCTATGAGAAAAACAAAGTACACGAGTAAAGAGAAAAGGATAAAAGAATCTTACAAAAAAAAAATTCTTTTTTTGTAAAAACGTCACAAAACAAATGTCACCGCGGGGACGTGTATAGTACAGCCTTGGTTTATAACGGTGGGGCAGGAAGAGAACGAAGGGGGTCTTACAGGCTTCACTTCTATACATGGTGTTTTTTCTCTCTTTTCCCCTGTATAACCGTGATCCATGAACTTGGCGGGGGTCTTTTTCTGAAAAGGGTTGACGCGCCCCCGCGTTTTCTATATATCTCTTCTGTCTGCCGTGCACCGACGCTACATGGAAGTTGGAAGGCGAAAAAAAACGTGTAAAAAAAAATTATGGGGTTGTATTCTGGGTACATATAGCTTAATGAAATCGCGCACTGGGAATCGAAACACTCGGTTGACCCCCGCGGTCCTATATGTAAGCCTTTACTTTTATTATACGTATCTCGTGTCCAAAAAAAAAAAAAAAAGAGTAAAAACAAAATCAGTAAAAAGCACTTGTTCGCGAACTTGTCGTTTTTTGTTTTTCCCTCAACTTACAGAACATTTCAATTGAGATATTTCGCATGTACCTGTATAACTTTTCGGAATAATTTTCAATTTGAACGAAGTGCGGAAAAGAGTTCAGCTGCCGTAGACCCTATAGCAGCTGACCATTAAGCTGCTGCAGAGATCGTAGAGACTTCGCCCAGCCACTCAAGAATAATGGTGTGCATCAGCTATTTTTGCAACTTTTCTGCTTCTGGATACTAAAAATACAATATTTTATTTCGAGGCACGTCCAACGTACGATTCGAATCGACGATTTCAGCCTGTCGTCGAATTCAACCTGGTTCTATCTGCACATCACGGATGTGTGTGGTCAGATAATAAACGATCGATAAGAATCCGGAAACCGATACGGCGTATGTGAAATTTTCAAAGCAAATCGATTAATTGGATAAACATCAATCGTCGACGAATATATCGACGGATATTATTGACAAAAATTGAAAAATGAACGAAGAAAACGGCAAATAAAGGGACGCAGCTGATACATTATTGTAGAATTGTTTGCCGGATCGAAAAGTCTAACTGCAGCAAATCGTGAATCGTACATAGGTATGTGTACGTGTATTATGTATGGTGTGTGTATATCGAGTTTTCAGAAATAACGTGCACCTTGATTTCTTTGCAAAAGGACTGCAGTCTGGCATATGCTACCGATGTGGCTGCTCTGGTGTCTGCATTATTCTTCATTCTTTCGTTTCTCATTCACCACTCCTTACCACTCTTTATTCCTCTCTTCACCCCTCTCCTCTTTTCTATATCTTCCTATGCCTCTATAATATTCTCAACTCTTTTTCCCCGAGCCGCGCGCGAGATCTGTAATGTGAATATACTTATTATTTGCCACTGAATGCGAAACTCAACGCGAAAGGGCGGCCTCCGATGCAGAAGAGGCGAATTGCACCTGGTGCTCAACTTTGTCAGTTCGTGTACTCGTTTCACACAACCGCATGTGCGAACCAACCGAATATATATACGTACGTACACTTTGTCTCATCCTTTCCAATGATTGTTTTCCGAACGCAGTAATTCTTATTCCATCTTTACAAAGGACTGTTATCGATACAGTCGACATTCTCCCTAAATTAGCTTGCAAAATTCAGGACCTTTAAATCGAAAGAATTCGCTGCAAATTTGTATCGGGAAATCTTATCGAGGGCAAAGTGCCGAATGAACAAAACGCGTACGATGATAAAAATCCGACACTTGTAGAGCTAGAAATTTTAATTTTAATGCGCGTGACACTCCCACCTCGCTTCTGTTATAATATACGCTGCAGGGGCCACGCGACGCGTCCCGACGGTCGCGTGGCTATGCATGTCCGCAGGAGCTGCTGGGATATTGCTTCTGCCGTTGCGAGAGAAAGAGAAAATGAGAAAAGGCGAGCGAAGGAAGGAGAAAAAGAAGGGGGTGGTGCAGCAGCCAGAGAGAAGTTTGGAAAGAGAAAAAAATAAAGAATAAGAGCGAGAAAGGCGGTGGAAAGAGAGGGTCACCACCTGCCGCACATGGGCAGATGTCCGTCCGTCCGTCCGTCGCGGCGTCACTTCGATGCTCGCAGCAGCTCTTGGCCCCGCTGCACCGATCGAACCGAAGTTGAGACGAGGACGCGTCCGCGTCGTTCTTCCGCTCTCGAAATCGCTCCCGGAAATCGGTTAAACGTTGACCGGGTCCTTGACAGGCTTGAGTCAGCGTCGCTGCTGTCATAACCCGTATAGCGTTGCCTCGTAGCCGAAGAGAGATCGAATTTTACACCGACACCGCTGCTGCAGCGACAACGTCTAAATGCTCAGATAAAATCTGCGGCAACTCGATCCCGATGACCGTTGCAGACTGAAAACCAAGACATTCGTAAACCTACGTGTATCGACGCCGGATCGTAGCGCGTCTTCTTTGCAAATTATACTCATAGGAGGTAACGCAGCATGCAGGTACTCGCGATTGCCCCGATGAAAGAGTGCCGATCGAGGTGATAGGTTTCGCGCTATATTATGCTCGTATCGATTGACGCGATATTATTCGCTTCGAGGAGTCGACGTACAACTCTTGCACCTGGTGTAACATTTGTAACACTGGTCCATATCCGGACGTCAACGACGCTCGAAGAAATGCTATATTTTTTCTCCACCTATGCGAAAATGCAGTATCGGTAATAATTTCACGAATTTAAACACGTCGTGCACTTTCGTGCGTTGAGATAAGGAGGATCCTTTTTAACGAGCTGAGGATCGAAAAAGTCTTCGAGTTGGTTTTTGTAAATATTGACCGTACCAATCAACTCGGACTTTTTGGCAACTTGTATAGTTACTATATCATACCAATTAGTGACGAGAATACTCCGTGCCCGTAAAAGGGAATAAAATCGAGAAGAAGTCCCGGCGTATATGAGCAATGCTTGCAAGGAATGAATAATTTTCGAACAGATGTATCGAAAAAATTGTCCTGCCAATTATATCGATTGAAAATTTGCCCGAGTCGAGAGAGTAATTTCAATTAGTGAGCGCGAAATGACAACTAATAACGACGGTAGCAAACGTAACGAGGGATAATCAAGAGTGAAGAAAAATCAAACAGCTTAGCTGGGTCGCGTGGCGTCGCTATCTGTACGGTGGTTTCTTTAGAATTTTTCAAATGTAACGGTCGCCCGGCGTTCAGCCCGGGCCAGAGGGCCTTCTGTAAACAACCAACAATTAGGAGATGCCCGGCGCTGGTAACGGTGTGGGACGCACGATGGCGGGCGATGCTGTTGTCAAGTGAAGGTATTAGGCGCGGAAGCGAGTCCGACAGATGTTGGGAATTTCGAGATCGACGAAGACGGAGGCATACGCGATGCTCCGAAGACAATGAGTCTGCTGCACGCTGCTGGCGCGTGGCTCTTCGGCTCTTTCGGCCTCTCCTCTCGGCTCGGTGGGGGTAACTATGGGACTTTGAGGGGCTCTCTTTGGGTCAGGGAACCCGCTGCTTCCAGCGCACACACACGCGCCACCGTCTCCTTTCACCGACACGCTCGCTGCTCGATCGAGTTCCCGAATTTTTGCACCGAGTGTAATTAAATTTGAAGCGTTCGACAAAACGCTGTTTAATTTATAAGGCCACGAAATTCTGTTCGGGTCCTGTACACATCGGGCTTCCGGAGGTTGAACATGTAAAAAAAGTAAAACCACGAGGAATCCCGTGACGATATCGAACTTATTGCCACTACCGATGTACAGCACGCATGCGGGGTTTTGAGATTTTCCGCCAGTCTGGTTTCTTTCTTCCCGTTGTCTATTTTCTATAGACCACTGAACGATACTAAGTGAGCTGTACGAGATAATAAAGTAAAAAAATAAATAAATAAAAAAAGGAAGTTACATAGGTGGATACCGCAAGTAACGGCAGCGAGTGGAAACGTGAAAGATATTTTTTTCTAGATAAAAACCCGCTAAACGTATTGGACCTTATGGTCCTCTTTCTGGGCCTTACCAGCTGACACCGCTCCACCGAGTTGCTGCACGTGGCCATTTTTCTAATATCTTTTTTTTTTTTATTCTAACAAAGTTTTGCTACGTGCATCGCTTTGTACTATTTAATTTGGTTCTCTTTCTATTTTAAAATTCTTTTTTTCCCTTTTTGCTTTTATACGCGATTGATGATTCTATTTCGGCAACATCTCCGAGGGCCATATTACTTTCGGTATGGCGTTCGCTCGGTCGATTCTCGTCAGGTGCTTTCATCGTTTCAGATCGAAAGATACCGCGCCAGATTAATCGTGCGGTTGCTATATATTAATCGCAAATTACTTCGCAGCGAAGCGGGTGCTTTAAATTTTATGGCTCCCCAGTCTCGATATACGTGCTGTTAGGATCCCTTCGATATATTATAATAACATACACGATGAGGAAATTGATAATTAGAAATTTTTCGAAATTATGTTCTCCGCTCGACTGTTACGAGATTATTTTTTTTTCGTAATTTTTCTCGGTATACAAAGTTTAACCGACGGCGAGAAAAAATAATCTTATTTACTCTCGTTGAAATGGAGTTTGGCCCAACAGCGTAGCGAATTGTGGTTTGCCAAATGTCAAAGAGGTACAATTTGCTGAAATTGAAGCGCGGCACATGAAGGTACTCCAAGTTTCCGTTGAGGTATGAACTTTGAATGCATCTCAAGCTTCTTGGATATTCGTGACTCGGTGCGGCAGCTGTCGCATCGGGAATGAGAATTCGCCAATCTCTCTGCCAGCGGAACACGTAGAAACGACGAGGCAACTTCTCGAAAAATTTACGTCCTCTGAACTTCTTACTTTCCTACCTCACGTGGCGTAACATCCAAAAACTCTCTACCGGTGATTCAACAAAAGTAACAGTATTCCGAAAGCTCGCACAATCCAATCTGCAATCGGACGAATAGCGCGGGTGACCCACCATCGATCGGATAATAATCTCGATATCTGACCGTTCCTTCTGTCCGCCAGATGAACACCACACAATGCCTGTCATCGTCGATGGTCAATTGTCGGTTGTTTACGATTTTTCGGACAAATGCGACAATTTGCTGTATCAACTGCAGCTGAACGGTGGTGGGTCAGTTGCGGTCAGTTTCGATTGGGGTGATATCGGATGGAGGGTGACATCGGAGGGAAGAAATAGACTCAATCATGCCGACGATATACGTGACACATGTGACAATATTCTTCAGAATTCGGACATTGGTCAGCTCGACCGTAACAAGCGACTCCGCTGACCTTGCGCGCTGGGAGCACCGACGGGGATTAGAATTGTTCCTGCGCGATAGTAAAAATAGACGCGTGGCCATTAGGGTGCCCGTAAAAATAAAGAAAGACAAATTGGTTCTCTCCAATCCGACTCCGACCTCTCGCCACTCAGGAGAGCTCGAATCTTATTACTTCGGGGCTGGAGAAATTCGGTCAAGTTGTTAGCCCCGCTGCTTCTTACTTAATTACCACTTGTTTCAACATCTACTCGAATGGAGTCTCCTTAGTCCTGTGCCGGCAAGAGAAAAAAGTAGGCGAAAAGAAACAGAAAAATAGGACAATCTCCCGGCGACGGTGGGCACCCCGCGTTTACGGGATCTCGTTGAACTTTTAAGAATTCCTCGGTGCGCGGTAATCGCCCTAAAGACCAAGATAAAAAATGAAACTCGACCTGCTCGGGAAGACTTATAAAGGGACGTCTATTTTTCCGAACAGTTAGGGGCGATTCGAACCCCGCAACCAAGATTTTGTACGCGTGCCAGGCTCGCCAGAGACCCCGGCAACAGCAGCAACAGCTCCGAGACGTCTCCAAGACTCTGTATAGCTTCGAATACTTTTTTTTATTCTTCTTCTTCTTCTTCTGAAAACACCGTGCTGCGGTAGAGCCCCACCGATACATCCAGCTTCCCCGAGAAAGATTATTATGCCATTCCTCGTATGCCGTTTCAACGAAACGAATCTACTTCGATTCGTCCCAATACCGCGTCACTTTCAATGGAAGTCAGGTAGCACCGAGCTCTGAGTTTTCGAATGTTGCGAAGAAAAGATGCTCCGTAGCACCGTCCGTCTTTCGGAAGACCTTACCTGCAACGTTGGAGCGTTGCACGTGCCAAAGACGGTGCCGGAGATCGATAAATAACAGCGGTGTTATACCTGACGCAACGTAGACCGAGCGCACAGCGGACTTCCAACTTCGCCGATCCAGAGGAGACTGCAGCCGGTGGAAATTCACGGTGTTAAGAATCGGTGGTATACCGTGGAGGGTCGCTGGATGCTGCGGTAGGGTTAATTCAAGAGCACAATGCGAGCGACTCGTTTGCCGAGCGACCCGCCTCGAGGATTTCAATTCAGTAAGTCCCGCTGAAAAGTTTTCCCCCATGTCTTGGACGTGAATCAAGGAGGCAGACCGTGGAATGGCCAGGTAATGGATGAAATGCCCGGTCGTAGATACACGTATACGGGTACGTGTCGTGGACCCCGTACACGCGGTTACATCGTATTGCGATATCCTGTCAGAGATGGGGATGCGGATTGCGGTGTTACCAAGCGGAGGTGCTCGAGGTATGTACCGTGCGGTACATGCCCGACTAGCGGCGAGGAACTCCCGACGGTTCCTGCTGGGCACAACCGAGGCCCTTTTACTCCGCAATTGAATTCGGCCCAGACGCTATTGTTTCTCAAACAATGCTGAGCTACGCAACCACTCACAACATATCTTCATTCACTTTAACCAACGTTGTGTGTAGGTCAGTCCCTCCTGCAGACTGCCATCGGCTTATATCCATTTATTATTTCTTTTGTTACACGAACATATTTCAAAGACATTTCAGCATATCAGACACTCGAGTGGGCCGAGCTCCTTGATCAATTTTTTCTCCCTTCCTCTTTTTACATCGTTCCACCGATCGTTGGCGATAAAGCTGTAACAATCGGGTAATTAGGAGCGTATTCTCGGTCGACGGAGTTGACTTTTTTTTTATTTCACGTTTCGGAAGCTCAGGAGTTCGATAGACCGGTAACGCGTCTATGTTCGCGGGATGATTAGGGAGCGGTGTAGAGTCTGGAGGACAGATGCTCGGTGACTCGAATATTTGTAATGAGTTGGGTATGTTTTTTTTTCTATTTTATTTTATTTCTTTTTTGTCGAGACAGAAATTGATCGGTATCTCCCCGCTGTAAATTAGACGTCGTCGCGATTGTACGTTTCAACTTTGATGTCGGCGTCGCGGTTATATCGGTCAACGCGAAGAGAGACGCCGTATGCGTATTACCGCGTAGTGTTTGCGAGGCGAAAGCGCGGCGTTGAAAATCCGCGGAAAATGATTCGTAATCATTTAAATGAATAAATATCTCATTGACAAAACATAAAACTAAAGAAATCTTCGGTCAGGTACGACATACCGAAGCCTTATTACTCTCTAATACCCCCTCGAACACAATAGCCAAGGCTTAAGAATACCTACATACACCCCGTAGAGCCACGCGGCCCTCGTGGTCCTAGGATCCTACTTATGAATCGGTCGACTGTTCGGACGAGACTGAGAGCAAACAAAAGATTCGATCGTATCTGTTAATGTGGAAGCGTCCGTTGTCCTATCAAATTTCTCGACCTCCCCTTTCGTATAGTGCGGGCAAAAAAAGTCTCATTTCCTGTGGCCCGCCACGCGCCTGTATTCCATTACTATGCAAACTTATGCTACTTATTGTGATCACGGTAAGAGAAAAAAAACTTGAATAAAAAAAAAAAAAACCAAAAGACACCGTATGATCGAACAGAATGGACAGCTGAAACATCGAATATCATCTACATACAATTTCTGCTCGCAGGGGGGGCGGTGTTCTTCTTCTCCTATGAAATCGAAATTTTACCTCGACGTGTAACGCGGAAAAAAGTTCACCTTCTGATATTTTTTCGTCCACTCATCGCGCGCACACTTCCGCGGCACGTGACGGCAGTTTTTCATCGGCACGCGCGAAGATCGTAAGTCCTCGGCATCCCTTAAGATCGAAGGTAGGTAGGTAGGTAACCCCTGAGTTACGCCCCGTTTGGAAACTCTTTGTTCAAGATTTGCGGGGTGATATCCAGGTGACGATTTCACCCCCTTGGAAACTAGGGTGAGACGTAAACAGATAGAAGTGCGGGGAATGTATCCTTCACTTTCAGAGGACGTGAAGAGGGATGCTGGAAACGAAATTTTAGGGGGGAGTATTTACCAGGAGGGGAGAAAATCGAATCCTTCGACATGTGATCACCAGGTGATATAGGTGGTACGTACGCTCGGGTGTACGTCCAAAAGACGGGGTAGCCAGCGGTACCGTAAACCGCGTGCACGCGTGCGCCCAATACCGTGAAGTCCAGGTGCCTCCAGGATCCAGTGATTTCCAAAGGTACAATTGTCCGCCATAACTGCACCGCCAATAAATTGCTCTACATCGAACATAATAAAAGCGACGTACAGATGCGCGTGTGTTTTAATGGGGATGTGTATAATCCGCCGCATATTATCCTATTGATATCCACGCAAAGAGATATTTATTTATTCATCTCCGCACATCTGCGGTGACTCGAGACGATGACGGGTATGAAAAGAATAAACAGTCTTAATTTCATCCATTCCACACGAAATATGTGGTAAGAAACGGAATCGGTGTCCACGTGTGTGTACCGAGACTAATTCAAGGATTATCTTTTATTTTTATAAATTCAATGTTTACCTCCATGGGGTGTCTGAAAATATTTAACTCGCCACCGCGCACCTGGTTCGGAATATCAATTTCTTCAAAACGTGACCAAGCAACTGGCGCTCTTTTAATCAAGCGTTTAAGGGCACGTGTCAGCGGTTGTGAAAAAAAGTACGATCATCCAACGATGGATCACGGTGGTAACTGTCCGGCAAATAGCTCTGTGCACACCTATGCGCCCGCATCCATACCTTACGTACCGATGATAATCATTATAACATAATAGTGTTCGGTACACTTCACGCTGCTGCGTATAAACCTCTTTGCATTTGAACGGGATTATCCCGGCGCCTGGTGTATATAAAATGACGACGATTATTATCAATTTTACTTTTCACGACCGTATACACACACGTGTGCTGCAAAATTTGCAGATGTTCGTCGCGTGTCTCTACGTAGGTATACCTGCGGTACATTATATGCCTGGGTCAGCTCGTACTCGTACGGTGCAGGTCTCTTGTCTTTGGGCTTCGCACGATACCCGAAGGGGGGGATGTGGACCTCGTCAGAGGATGCTGCTGCTGCTCTGGTACGCGCCACCAGGTGATTCTCGTCATTGCCATTTATTTCGCGATTCAAATTCGTGACGTAGGGTGAAATATTTCGGGGCCCCCGTCGGGCCCGGAGCACCTGGCGTAGACCCGGGGAGCACGGGAGAGAGACGCAATCGATGCATTAATAAGTCCCCCCCCTAGTCCCTCCCGGCAAATAGCGTAAGGCCCAAAACTAAGGGGAGCGCAATGGTACCCCACCTGGACTCACGGGATACGCGGCACTCCCCTCCGAAATTCCGATGCGGAGCGACCGGCGAAGGGGACGATCGCGGTAGTGCCGTGTAAGGCCCGAAATTATGAGGGTCCCTCTATTTTCTCGAACCCTTATGGATTATTCAAACTTTTACCTCGTACACCCCTCGGAACTCGACCCCTCCATTCGAATTCCGATGCACTCCGAGAAACATACAGGGGATGATTTTGCCACCTGGTATTCCTTCCGCAGGGAACTGCAACTTTTGCTGCACGTGGCTTCAATGGCCGGATCTAAAACACCTCCGATATAATTTCGTCGCTTATTTTTTCCCATACCAGATCGCACGGCGATCGGAACGGCTGCAATTTCTGCATGGGTCGCGTGCGGAATGAGAAATGACCGGTAACTTTCTCGTCTCTTATAAATGAATTATTCGCGAGAGCGATAAGGTGCGGTGGAAAATCGATAGGGGATGTAGTAAGTCCCGCGTCTCCCGCGGTGTTCCGGAGGATTGCCTTTGACCAACGTTGCGTATAGAAATTGCGTTTACCCGTCTGGCGAACGGATTAAGTCGTGTGTATCGTACGATCTATGATCCGCTTAGAGGCACTGCGCTCGCCGCGGTATTCGCGGGATGCCCTGATTTCGCGTTGCGAATCTACACCCGAGTCTCGATCGAGGCTTTGTCGAATCGTCCGCCCTCGCTGTACCTTGTAATTCAAATTATTTTATCCGTTGGGGGTGGAAATCGACTCCTCCGGACGTTTATAACTCGGCCGCGCGGTATCGATCGATCGGAACGTATCGACGAGCCGCGACAACGCGTCTCCGTCTTTTCCATCGGATGTCGGCGTGGGTCGTCGTCCGTTTGTTGGATTTCTCTTCCCCCTTTTTTTTTTTCTTCGTTTTTTTTTTTCTCTTCCAGGTTTTATTGCGCTTCGATTATGATACGTCGCATTGCGGCGTCATCAGCTGTTCGCGTGCATGTAACGAACGACACGCGCTAGCCCCGCTCGGGGTTATACTTAGGCAGCTATACGTGAGGGTGTCTTCTTTGGCCTCCCCCTGTGTTTGTGCGGTTTGCGACGTGGCGGCAGACTAAACAGCACGCGTGCAGAGGACTAGCCCTCTCGCTGTCGTCCGTCGTATTCACGACACGAACGACGCACGTGCCGAGCATATGCTGGAAAGTAATATCCGTGCGCGTCGCAGTCATTAGCTTCCCCTAAAATGAAAATAAAGATACGATAAATTAAGCTGAACGGTTTGCGGTCAGTGTTTTAACAAAGCTGCTCAACTACTATCCGGAGAGTTTATTGTTTGATTTGTGTCGGCAGCCTCGACGCTCGCTCCCGTTCTCCTTGACCGTGTCAGGTGCAGGCAGGTTCCTCGGGAACTCGATTATACGGCCAAACGAACCGTCGAGTTCTTCCGAAGACATAAACTTCCGACGAGTGAATATCCTACGCCTCAATCATACGCGAATTAATTATCAAGTAGTACTTACGCTTCACCGTTGCGAACAGCTTCCTCCTCCACTTTTAGGGAGTCGCGACTCGGAACTCTTGTACCGGTCGCTCGAACGAAAAGTTTCGCTAAACGTCGCTCGCAATCCACTTGAATCTGATCAGCGAAATTCAACAGCGAGCGAAGTTTTCTTTCGAATCGCTTCACGAGTTGCGCGAAGAAAGAATCGAGTAAATAACGTCGAGACTTCGCGACGCCCGCGATCCGCGATGATTCATGACGGGGTGTCTCAGCGGCCAGTTCTTCGACTCCTGAGTCATGAATTTCCAACACAATGCCGAGTGTCGGTCTTAAATAACATGACGTACGCCGCTCGGACGGTTCATAGCGTAATTAAATTTAGTGATATTTGAACGGATATAATAATTTAACTTGCGTTAAAGCAATCCTTAGAACCTAATTACACTTCATTGACCACTGTTAGCGTACAGGCGCGTATACACAGTGTCGACAGACCCGGAGCGATACAAGTTGAGAAAGAAAAAAAAAAAAACAACAAATTTATCGAATGTGTCGATCCGGTGATCGAAATTTGTTACCGTCACGTTGTTCGGAACAACTTTTCGCGTGTAAATCATTGGAAAGGCGGGACACTTGTTTATTCCTTTGGACAGTCGTCGCGCTGCGTTCACGGTTGTGCGGTATAGTGTCGTAAATTAAAAATATTTTATCTTTTTCATCCGGAGAACAGCGCGGTGGTGAGCTTTTGGGTTTCGCTTGAGGGGCCAGCTGTGAACCAGGTACCAGGGTGCGGTACGCGTTCTCCTTGGTTTCCGTACCGCGGACGTGTCGTGTCGTACGTACGTACGTACGTGTACACCGCAGTCTACGCGTCACCTCATTTTGTCTCTGCAAACCGCGACGTTCACTTACCTGAATTATACCATTTAAGACATCACCGTTTGTCAGGGGGGGAACGTGCCATGCCACGCGAGAGAAAGTCGCTGAATATTCACCGGGCTTATTAATTAGTACATATTAGTTGTAATCATAACCCACCCGATATACAGTGACATCTGCGCGGCGCGCAAACTCTTTCTCAAACCGATTGCGATCTGATTGGACTCGCGATAAAGCGATTCAATAAAATGAATAACAAAAATGAAAAAAACGAAAAATACGCGCATTTACATCGCGCTGGAAAATACATGTATGACGAAATTAATCGCATTCAATTTTGAACGAGGTCCTTGTAGTAATTTCGCTTCCTGTTTACAGAGGAATCGATGCAATTTATAATAATCTGCCATAGATATTCCATTAATTCCAACTAAACTTTTACGCATAGCGTACGAGTTTTGTTTTTTGACTCACAAATCTCTCAAAACTTTAATTTGGGAAGATTTTTCTGACGTTGCTAAAAATACGTGCAAAAAATTAGGCTTCAAAACGAACGTGACAACGTGAACATAATCAAGATTACGACTAATTTGCTAATTATCAGTTAATGTACACCTCTTTTTCAATAACCGTTTCCGACGGAATTCGAAGTCCATTAATGGGAGGGGAAAAATTAATTATTAAGTTGATTATGGGTGGCAGGAGTTATAATTACTGAAAAGAATATCACCTGCTTCCCATTTTCGATCAACATCGGCATTCCACCGGCGCGAGAAATCTCTCGTATGTAATTTCCGAGATAGGTGACGCGCCGCGACGATGTCCGCGCGTTTCATCTGGATATGAAATTAAACGGCGCGCGTCGCAGGTGAGAAATATTTGCTCCTTTGCCAGATAACCGAATTCGTTGCCGTTCCGTAAAAATTCCATTTCAAAGTAGCGGCGGTATATGAATAAAACATGGTTACGACGATCCGCGTATACTTGTGTACGTACTCGATGCGACCGGGATACCGGAAAGTATCAGGAATTCGGTACCGATGTAGAAACATTCTATTGTGTATCGAAACAAGGCGTAGACTCGGACAAACAATACGTTCCGCTCCTATAATTGGTCGGCGTTTAATTTCGGAATTTTATCAATGAAATATCAAGCGACACACGCTCGCCGTGAAACGAGCCAACGACAGTGAAAGATGATGCAAGGTGCTCGCTTTGCTCGCGGAGGTATTACACGTACGTACGTACTTATTTCCCTGTGTCGCATATAACGCGTTCGGGATAAGCCGTCCGCGTGTATGGGAGAACGCGCGTCTCGGTGTGAGAGGGACCGGGGAGGAAAGGGAGGCTTCTGATTGGGCGAGGGCACGCGCCCGCACCTGTCGTACGTCTGCGACTCCTTTGTCGCGCCGCACGCCACGTAAGGAGAGCCGAAGGAGTCACCCCGCGTTTCTGCGGATGTCTCAAGTTGATCCTCCGCGCTGCATCTTCTTCTTGTTATTTCCCATCTCCCGCTACCGCATCTTAATCGATTTTCACTGCGGGAACGGCGCGGACGAGGTCGAGGGCGCTTCACTTCTCGCGAGGGAGGAATCCGTTGTAAAGGGGGATGAATTTTCGGCATCGAAGCTCAGACGTAGGGACTTTGTCGAAAAGACCGCTGCTCCGCAACGCCGTCCGTGTAAGATTATACACGAGGTGGACATAGCGGTACTTCGCTCTTATGTTGTTTTACGGTGAAAGCGTATTTTACCTGGTGCAAGGTATACAGGTACATACGAGTATTGATACACACGGAATGCACCGCGGTGCTGAATACCAGCTGAACGAGATAATGCAATGAATTCTTGTCACCGATAAGGACATGGTGGTCGTGGTCGGGTACAAGGTATACTTTTACACTCACGTACGAAACCCCACATTTCTACAGAATCATTATGACGATCTCTTTTTTTTTTATTTGCTTCGGGAAGATTTCTTCCCTCCGTTTGTATCCAGGTTTCGAAAATGTAGTTTCTCAAGTTTTTAAAATCCTGCGGTGCCCAGAAGTTTGTTGGAAAAATTTCGGTTGTCGCATAGGACGTAAATGATTCCTCAAGGCTTTTCGAAAATTTTCTCTGAAAAGTTTTCAGGTACGAGTACACAGCTGTAGCTGACGTAAAGAATCAGCTGGGCCTAAAAATACTCGGAGAGTTATACCTGTTCGTTTCATGCCAAGTGATTTAACATCGCGTTGTGCACCGCAGTTCGGGTCTCAGCTGATTCACAAAAGAAACGTTGCGTCCAACATTGCGACGAAGGTGTGCGGAAAATGGAACCGTTTCAATGGTCCCGCTAGAAGTTTTGGAGACGTTTCAACCCCGAAGTCTCGGCGCTTTCAATTTCGCTGCTTCTTTATTCTGCTTTTTGTCCTCTGTTCGAATATTGACTATCTGTTCGAGCACGGAGAGTGGCATTTTCCTCGAATTCTCGGAAATATGCTCATCTTATCTCTTCCGCATGAATTCTGCTTCCGTCTGGATATAACGATACATGACATGCAGGAAGCAGCGTAATCTGGTCATTCGGTTAGAAGTTACCGTCAAACGACCCTAGAGGCGCATCTCTACGGAATATTCTTCACTCGTCAAAGAGTCGATGATACGAAAAGCGAGTATCTAATTTTCACTTTTCTCTTTGATCCGACGTGAAAGCTGCGATTTTTTTTTAATGGTTTCCTATCGTGACCGTTTGTGGGGTTTAATTTATATGAAAAATGGCGTGAATATGGAAAAGCGAGTGCAGAGTCCGATCTGACGAAATCCGAATTCGAAGATCCTCAGGGAACCTTATGGCCTCAAGAGCGCTTTGTGCTCGTTCGAAAAGCCCTTTAAACGTCTATTACCGTTCTCGTGCTGCAGGATCCGGAGTTCGATCCACGAAAAACTCTCTTGTCTTCAGGTATACTCCGTGCATCTTCTCTGCGGGTAAAAGCCTTTCAGTATTCACTTTTCAGCTATTGGAAACCATTTAGGAAACTATTAGAGCCGCACAGATACTCCCTCGGGATACTTTGTTTGCGCAATTGCCTGACTCCACCGCAACACACCGAGGACCTTCGCTGCGGGACGAAAACTTTACCGATTTCAATAGACTTCTTAGAAACGGGATATTTCAGTCGAAGAAGGGAAAAGGACACTTTTTTTTTCATAGTCTCCCACTTCGATTCATCCCTCAAGGCGTGATTTTCTTACTACAGGGTAACCTTGCCTTTCTAGTTCACTTTGCGGTAAGTTTTTTTTTTTTTTATTTCCCATTCACTGCGGGGCTTTAAATCTGGACCGAAGAGACTCCTCCGAGTATGGATTTGTCTTTGAATATTTTGAAAATCTTGTATCTACAGAAACTGCATCAGGATTGTTCAGAATCATAAAATTGTTCTTCCGGATTTTCAACAACTGCAGAGATGATTTCCAATCCCCGAGAAATAGACGAATTGAAAGAGACTGGAACCTCTGCAGCGAGAAATTTTTTTCTGCAACCAGCTGACCCTCTTTTATGAATAAAAAATGAGGGTTAAGATTCACGGAGTCTGTTTGACTTTTGAAGGATAAATAACTCTACTTGCATGTGCCACGGATTCCCTCCCAGGTGAACGAATATCGACTACTGCTTTCTAGGAGATTGCCTTCGCCCTCGAAAGCACCTTTACCCCGAAGCCCATCTATTTGCAGATCCTCCATTAGTGGAAGACATGGACAAAAATTACAAGAGTTACGAATGTTTCAACCCCACACTCTGCGCAGGGTATGCTGACACGCGAATGACAAAACCTGCTCAAAATTTCAATCCTGAATTAACCACAATTTCTTTCTCGATATCTGCTGCACACAAATCTGGTGCATTCCACGTCAGAAAAATTCTTGAATTTTCAGAATCTTAATATTTCTGCTCCAAAAAGTGAAAAATTAGCGATAACTCGATCAATTCTGAAGATGGACCAATTTAACCTGTGAATTCGGATTCCCGAGATCCAAATACATGAGAATAGTATATGGACCCAAATAAAAAACTTTTTGATTTTTTTTTCTTTTGGATGTTTTCGATTTTTGGGCCATAAATGAATTATGTTTAAAATTGATCGAAAGACACTTTTTCTACGTATTTTGACCCCAGGAACACGAATCTGAAAGTTAAATTGATCTATCTGTAAAATTGGCCGAGTTATCGCCAATTTTCAGCTTTTTGGGGTCAAAAAAAAAAAATTGATTTTTTAGGCTATCTTAATGTAATTTGAGCTCAGGAATCCGAATCCGGAAGAGAAATTGATCCATCTGCAAAAATGATCGAGTTATCCTCATTTTTTCACATTTTTTGGCATAAATTTGAGGATATCTCGAAGGGAAAAAACCGTAGCTCAATTTGGACAACGGATTCGTGTTCCTGAGGTCAAAATACATAAGAGAAGTGCCATACGATCAATTTTAAAAAATAAAAATTTTTGGTCAAAATTTGAAAAAATCGTAAGGGGTACCCCTTGGAAAAATCTCAAATTTTGGCCAAAAATTTTTATTTTTAAAAATTGATCGTATGGCACTTTTCTTATGTATTTTGACCTCAGGAACACGAATCCGTTGTCCAAATTGAGCTACGATTTTTTCCCTTCGAGATATCCCCAAATTTATGCCAAAAAATGTGAAAAAATGAGAATAACTCGATCATTTTTGCAGATGGATCAATTTTTCTTTCGGATTCGGATTCCTGACGTCAAAATACATAGGAATAGCATTTAAAATAAAATATTTTTTTTTGACCCAAAATCGCAAATTTTCCAAGGGGTACCCCTTTGGATTTTTTCAATTTTTGGGCCAAAAATGAAGGAAGTATTTCCGAAATCGATCGTAGGAAACTTTTCTAACGTATTTTTACTTCAGAAACACGAATCCGTCAACTCAATTGAGCTACGAACTGATCCCATCAAGTTCGACCGATATTTTGGAAAAAAGTGGCCCGTTTGACGTGGAATGCTGGATCATAAATTCAGTGAAATCAAAGCTAGAAATTCAATAGATGCACTTCGAGCTGCATTTATTACTTTTCTCGTCCGAAAGTTCCCCACTACGTTGTTGAGAAAACTTTGTGGCTGAGCAAGATCAGCTGTGGGACAGATGGTACAGGTGAATATAAATCTGAGATGCTGCGCTCTTATAGGACGAGCGTTTTAATAGGAGCAGGTTGCTAGGTCTTCAAAATTCTACCGTTGATATTTGAAACACCAAGCGGAGTGTTAAGTTTTCTTTCACCTGAACTTTCTCTGGCGTTAGTTACCCTTCGGTAAGTTATGATTTATCTCGAGCGTCGTTTATCGTATCAACTGGTGCCTGCAATAAAACATAAAAAAAATCCAAAAAATTTCTCACCCCCAGCCAAGTGGTATCGTGAATTCTCATTCTGTTTCGCCGGAGCGTTATTTAGCTAATCATTTTTCGCGTAGGCGTCGAGTACGTTGGTGGCGTGGCACAATTTAACAAGTTTTTATGTAACAACGGTTACACCGGATGAGAACGGCGCCAGTCACACCTACTCAAACTCATAGTCAATCGATCGACCAATTGAACGTCTCGGTTTTCCATCAGCCATATAGGAAGGAATCGAACATTTTTTCAGGTCAATGTCGCGAAATCGTGAGTGTCTCGTGTTGCGAAACAACTCGAAAGGCATTCGGGACGTCAAAAGAAGCGTTGTTATACTTCGAAGTTACCATTTTTGAATGAATTCTGCGTTCCCACGGAAATGCACCTGTCCTAATGCGTGGCGTAGCTGAAGCCAAGGGTCCCGACGTACTCCTAGGAGTCGGAGACCTCTCGTGGGCACATCGCCGGGCACCTGTCTTCCCCTCTAGGACACAGACGTACTTCACCGTTCTCCAACGACGTACAGGCCAAAGGTATAAAATTCTCGCATCTCTCTTGACCGTTCTCTCGATAATTAGATGAAAATGGAATGAGACAGCTGCCATTTCTTGCTGCGGTATTATTAGCGTTTGTTCGGAACTGATTCTCAACGCTCTCGTAGGACAACATCGCGGTGATCGCGATAAGGATTATCACTTTCTCCCGTTTTCTTCTTCCCAGTCAGCGTCGTGGAATTAAAAAATCGATCTCACGATTTGGGGAACACCTTTCCGTTCGTCGGAGCGATATTTTCTGCAACAGAAAAGCTGCTCGCGAAACGTTCGGACGAGATGCTATCACGTGTCGAACACTCCGATCTCTTTCTCATCCATCCGCTTGCGATTCGTCGGACTTTATTCATTCGTTAATTTGAATTTATTTTTTCAATGAAACGCGAAACGGCAGAGGATAAACTTCGGCCGAATCGTCGTCGACGTAGCAGTACATACCTACTTCTTCGCGACGCGCACCTGCCATCGAGTGCGAGGCGGAGCCTCAACCGGTGTAAACAGTAAAAGTAGCCGGTATATCGGCATTGCTACCATTGCCTTTATTATAAATGCCTACCTACAAAAATAACGCGCGTGCCTTAAAATATAAGGACATGGAACCGCAGCGGCTACCGTGCACAGTGCAAATACAATCAAACCGGGAGTTTACGATACGAGTTTCGGAGAGGCGTTCGTAATTACCCTCGAGAAACGTGAATAACAATCTTTCTTAAACGGTGTAAATGCTGGAACCACGAACACCTGATCTGTATTTCGAGAGTCTCCCTCCGAAACCCCGAAGGACATCTCATGAAATTTTCGAGTTGGATAGATTTTTATGTCACTCGTTTCGACACCAGTTCGTGGGAGTATCCCATCATCGCGTATCGTATCGTAACCTTCGATTGTATTAAGAGAAGTCGTGGGCAGTCTTCGCAGTCCCTGTACGAGAGTGGTTCGTTAACCGTTGGGTACGGTGGCTCGGTATTAATTCAGCAATCTTATCTATACGCAGAGGTCTGATCCGTGCGTGGCGTCGGAATGAGAGCGTCGGACCTAATTCGAAAGAAGAGTTAGTCGGGCGTCCCTCGGCACTCGGCACTCGGCAACGAATACACGGGGGTTAGATACAGCCGGCTGAAAATATACTATACCCGCTCGCGCTTCGGTGTATTATAAAAGTTATTTGAATAACGAGATAATGGGACTTTGTCGCGGCCGAAAGTAGATCGCTTTATATTACCTAACCGTTGACACTCGAGAGCGCTTACTCTCTAGCTCCGCTCGGCGTTACGATTAACGCGGCGGGATGCGCGCCCTCGTAAATAATGAAGAAAATAAATAAATCAAAACAAGAATAACAAAATAAATCAACCCGCACCGCGTAACGCGCTTTTGAAAATTTCCCGCCTCGCGCAAACACTCGGATCTTCTCGCTTCGCCTCGTAAATATGCTCCAATTTTTCAAAGAGTAAAAATTCAGCTCGCCACGTACGATCCATCGAGACTTTTCCCCGTTCGCAGGGGAAAATCGTTTTGACGAACTTGACCTTCGATTTTAACTGGTCGTTACCCGATCCCGGATCGCCGCTCTTGTTGCCAGGTCGCACCTCGCCGCAGCGCTCACGTTATGCAGTTTCTTCGGTTTCTTCAACCTACTCCCGAGATATTGATGTACCCAACCGAGATGGGCAGCTGCACAAGGGCTTGCTTCCTTCTCACACACACACACACACACATATGTACGGAGACTTTTACGCCTTTTAGTTACTCGCTAGTTGGGCAATCGCGTATTTGTTTTTTTTTTTTTTTGTTTTTTTCATTTTATTTATTTTATTACATATCATTGTTCGTTCCCTTCTTTCTCATCTCACTTATTACCGGCTCTCGCTTTTTACGATCGTTATAGTACCTACTACTCTCTTATACCGTTGGGTTATACGTTCACCTGTCAACCGCGTACGCCACGTAGGTAACACTTTTGATTGACTCAAGGTTCTGCCTACTCGAACTCTCCTGTATATATCGCTGCTGAATAAAATGTCCGTACTCGATACGAGCGAACATCGCACAAAAGCGCAGCTTATGACCGGCAGGTGGGTACAAGAAACATCTCTAGACGTATGCGTATATCGAATACATCCTGTACCTGTATGGAAAGCTATGTCCAAAAAAATTAAGTCAATCAATCACATTTTTGTTTTTTCCGCTCTCCGGCGAATCCTTTCTTTTTTCCATCGTTTCACTGGTTCGATTTCTAATTCAAATTTTCAGCGACCAACGCGCGCGGTCGTCGAAGAAGAGGAGGAGGGAGGGAGGGGGGGAATCGATGATCAAACGATCTGAAAACTACGGGTCTAACCGCCGAATAAATTAGCAAAGGAAATCGCGTTAAGGAATCTTTTACATACAAAGGCCAAAAGGGCAAAGGCCTTCCACTCCGGGAGGGTTGAGTTAAGTTTGAAAAGTCCGACGTGTGGTAGCGGTGGCGGCAACGACGGCGATACACGCACAAAATGTACGTACGTGTCCTGCACGTGTACGGAAAAAAAAAAAAAAGAAAACAATAAAAAAGAAAAAAACCTGCGCACCACTGCGCGCCCGCCAGTCTTCGTACAATCAACGTTGAATGAATAAATGATTCTGAATGAATCACCAACACCGAGCCAAAGTCACGAACGAGATACTCTCACCTACGTTATAAGTATATTATACGCACACCTATGTATGTGAACGTATATTATTATAGCGTAAGCAACCACTCGTCAATGCCTACGTATTCCAGATGTAAATTCTCCCCGGGTACAAAAATAGCTTGCATCTGCTTAGATATTCACAAGATTCCGGAAACCCCAATATATCGCCGGGAGTCGGAGTCCGCGCATCATCGCCCCGATATCTGACGATTCATCTGCACGTTCTTCATTTTCCCTTCCATAATAAAGAGTGGCTCGCCGGTAGCCGACGTTTTTTTTTTTTCCTACGATAAAAGAAAGTTTGATTCTGAATTTGATTCGCGAGCGAAATGATTCCCGGCTTGTTCTTCCGTTCCTTTTTTTTTTTTTTTTTTTTCTTCTTTTCGTTTTATCCAGCTGGGATGATCACTTATACGTGTACGTTGGATATTCTTATCCGGGGTGTGCGTATAGCCGGATCGTAGATAGGCATCGTTTATTCTCAAGTACTCGTGCACGCATAGACAAGGATCAACGTGTAATGAAATAATGATGGCTCGTCGGAGGGCACAACAAGGTCGTTTTCATCGAGTAGTTCGTGTCGTTTGTATACCCGCGCTCGTTTCGTAGCTCACGAGACTCATCTTCTCCGATATAGCACACGTATCGCACCGAGGATCGTCGAGCGAGTAGAGCGAAGCTTCTTTTTTTTTTTTTCCAATCACTCGACGACTTTATGTAGTTCAACGTTGAGTCAATTCACACCTTCATTACGTATGCTGCGGTAAAATAGTTGATTTTCGAATCTCATGTGTTTTCATAGTGCAGTCCCAATACCTATCTTCGTCCGACTTTGACCACAGTTATTCTCAATTGACAAATATTGGACGAAGCTCAAAGGTTACTTAAATTCCACGTCTACGAAGAGGCTTCGACACGGATTCGAGGGGGTTTCCTTCTTTTTTTTTTTGCCCAGGGATAAATCGATCATTTTTGCGACGATCGGTACGTGTGATAGAAATCTGACGTTTTCGGGTTCGACGTCAAAATGTCAAAATGTCGAAAGGTACGCAACAGTTCGCGGTTTCTCTCGATCTTTGCTTTTACTTGTCGTCATCGCCGCGGGTTGTACCCGAAAGAAGATGACGTTAAATTAACGTTTGCTTAGGTCGTAGGTATATCGCGCGTGCGTATGAATTTTCGAATATATATTCTTCGATGTTAAGTTGTATGTAGAGGTATATTCAGGTATAGTTATAACAACGACTCAACGTGTAATATTTTTTCTCCACGAGTACCGCATTGTTAGTTTGGTATATATGGGAGTCAAACCTATCCGGAGTTGCGGAGCGTGTCTCCGTTTCCTCAGGAAAGCAACACCTTAAACCCGACACAATTTCCATGCCACGTCCTCTCCGTTACACGCGCGCATACCCACGTCCACGTATCCGCTTCATACACGTGCTTGTATTCGCCATCGTGTACCTACAATCACTTTCGTAGCTTGATCCTCATCATCCTGCGTATTGAAAATGGAGAAAAACATAAGAGAGAAAATTGAGCGTTTGCTTTTCTATTTTTTTGAAAACCAATTCCATCATTACACCAAACTAGTGTAACGTCCTCTGAAGATAGATCGGATTCGCATTCATAAGCATGTCATATTTTAATTAAAGAGGAATTATAATTAGTTGCAGTTTTGAACTTCAATTTATAATACGTGGAACGCTTCGTTGATTCTGCGCATGATGTGTAGACAGACTTGCTTTCGTTTTTTGATTTTTTTTTTTTTTCTTTTTCTGTATGAAGAATATGCCAGAATTTCCATATTAATTTTGATATTTTTTATTTCCGCTGACTAAAATGGCGGAAAATATGTGGAATATTATGTAATACGCTGCACGCGTACACCTATGTAGATGCATCGCGGGAGCGCGGACGAGGTATTCTAATATCGATCAAGAAATTCCACAGATCCAATTTCCCAGGGTATTTCTATGCACGGATATAGGAATACGATTAGCAAATACCGTTCCTATAGGAAAATTCTCCTACGATTATCCGCCGCACTTGTATGTGTCGCGAGTCCGGCTATATTATACCTACGTAGAGGTACGTATACTTTTCGCGATACACGTTAGTCAGACAAAAATAGGGGAAAAAGAAGAGGCAAGAAGAAAAAAAAAAAAGAATTATTTTCGGTCAATGCCTCTGTCAGATGCGCAAGCTAAAGAGAAGAAGAAGTAGAAGAAGAAAAAGGAGAGGAGGAGGGGTGATTCCAAAAGCTATATATACGTTAGGTACATATGTAAAAGGTCTCGTGTTCTGGGTCCTGCAGCAGGATCGAGATCGCGAAGGGTGCCTTTGGTCAGGGTTTCTCAATCCGGAATCTCGTTGGATCTTTCACAATTCACGAGAAACATTATTCCGTGTATTATTCGATTGAATTACTCCATCGCGGTACGCGCGATCGAAAAACCCTCGGAATTATCGAAGGAAGAAATACGTCGAATCGCAAGTTCAGCCAACGAGGCGACACTTCGGATCCTGCTCCGATTCTTCCACCCTCACTTCCTATCCCGTTTCTAAACGGCTTCTCCAAGATTTCGGTTGATAACCTTCGCTAAACGAACCTCTGATCCCCTTTGTCTGTAACCCGAGCCGACAATACACCTCCGAAATGCCTCCGCTGCTATATTTTCCAAGGGATGACGACGAAGCTCGTCCCGTATGCGTGTGTGCGACTATAATATATGTATATATACGTATATAATATATATTTGGCTCAACTCCGGGCGAACCTGGCCCCGTCGTCGGGCACGCGCCGGTCTCCCCAGTTTCCGGTCGCCACCCTCTAACTTCCGCCACCCTATATTATATTCTATAAGCACGCACACACCCGAGCGTCCCGAAGTTCCTACCTATCGCTGTGGGTATGCGGCGGGTACGCCGCTCGTCCATTTCCACTCGGTTCGTACACGCGTATCGTAGGTATGTACACGTATGCGTGTATCTCTGTGCCGAATGCATCTGCACTCTTACGGGGACAGAGAGGAGAATTTCTGCCCTTCTCTTCGGGGTACTAAGACCCGCCCGGACCGAGAGGGTAGACAGATGTAGATATGAAATTTTATAGCGTAAGCAAACGTTCCGATGAAATATACTACTTCTGTCTGTCAAGGCCTCGAGGGAGGGCGTATAATATTGAGCCGTGCTTTACGAGGATTTGGCGAAGCGCGGCTGTCACGTTGTCGCTTTTTCTTCTCTTTTCAAACATTTTCCTATCTTGCGTTATCCCTAGAAGCTTCGGCGTCGGGCTCGGATTCGACTTCGACTTTTTTATCTACTGCAGGAACGAAGGGCATGCAATACGGAATTTCCACCCTTTCTCGTCGTGCGCGCTCTCCTGTAACCGCGACGTATATGTGTGTATTAGAAACACGCGTTCTTTGTACTTTGGAATATTAAACCTTCGAATTTTCTCCCAGCTTCGCGATCTTCTGGTTTTTTTTTTTTTATGCGAGGATGTTCTAAGCTGATTTTCTGTAGCTTTTTACCTGAGTAATGCGAGAGAATTTTTAATTTGTGCAAAAAAGGAAGAGAAACCTGTACTTCGTCGTCACAATGCTTGAATTGGGAGAACAGAAGAAACAATATTTTCCAGCGTACGTTTATTGGTGTGGAAATAATGAGCAAAGAGGCACATACAGCATTAAGTAGCGGAGTCGGAGAGAAACACATGTAGACAGATTTAATGAACGGGTCGCCGTGGGAGTGCAAGTGAACGAGTTAAACTTACCCGAGTTACGGATATCGCGCAAGGAAACGGAGACACGCCTGGTCTGCGGGTCACCCCTGCGGAGCCCTCTACAGAATTGCCGGACGTGAAAATGTATTCCCGCTCGATATATATTTCGTAGATAAAAGACTCCGAGAAGTCGATACAACCTTCGCCCAACAATTATTACTTACCTATCACCTGATTGCACAATTTACTGTGGAATCGTGGAGACGAATTATGCCTATACGGGCCAACCAGGTTTGGGAGATCCTAAAACGTTCAACTGATCGCGAACAACAACCGGGAACTCGTTTGGTTTCACACCTTTTTTTTTTGGCGTAGTTGGTTCGTGTCTTTTTTTTTTGCTCGAGAAAGTCCCCGAGGCTTCTGACAAAAATTGCCGGTTGCCTCTCCTCGGGTATCGTTATTGTTTCGTTGAAAAATTATCACGTCTCATCGGGTGTGGTTTCGAAGCATCGGTTCGCGAGCGTATCTCGGTTGAAAATTGTGTAACACGACCTAATAAATGTTTGGAGAGCACAAACCTCGCAGGTAGGTAGAGAGAATTGAAACAAAAATAAAAATAAAAAAAACAAAAAGGAATTAAAAAAGGAGAGATAAAATGAGGAAACATGTTTACCGAAAGGTGACGTTATTACTGACCGTCGGTGTTGCGTATGTGCGCGGCTAATAATGCGGTGGTTCGGTTGCGATCCTTCGTGAATGAACAGTCGTTACTCGAGGAAGGGAGGCATAACTCACTCACTCACTCATTCACTCACTCAGTTAGGTAAGACCCGTAACAATCCAGGTATAGAGTACACAAGAGAGGATGTCTGCCGATCATCGAGAGGAAGCCGTGTACACGGTGCCGTGGGCATCCGTCCGATCATCAGACTCTCGCCAGTAAATGAGGATGTGTTGGTTTAGCTTCAGCTCCCATCTATAGCTTCCGATTCCCGTCAAATACCGCTTTTTAGCGTAACCGGTGTAAAATCACTTCCAAGACGCTATCGTCGAACGTGATACAAAATTCGTAACATTTCGAATAGGTATCATATGGATAAGTATACGTTATACATGCATTACACTGCAGTTGCGGTGGATATCGATCGCAGAGGGAATTTTATTCCCTCGTATATTTTAAGTGCACTAGACACATCGCACACGGATTCGCAGGGCGACCACCCCACATAACGCACGGTGCATAACGAGGGTAGGTAACCCGAAATTTCTGTGAGGTGCGTTTCGGCCACGAAAAGTGCGGAATGTGATTCGATTGTTATGCACCCTTCCAACTTGTTGATTCTGTGTGTGATCGGTACAACGTGTAACCTGTATCATCTACATGTTGCACATTTCGACGTTCGCCAAAAAACGAACTGAAGGAATTCGCCGTTCGATTTCGCCTGTAATTTTATATTTTCGATATTTCGCGGTGGCCAAGATTACCGAAATCCCCTACGCCGACGTCCGCAGATTTCCACGCCACGTACAAATCATCGGACACGTTAAGCCGGATCATTACGCTGTACTTTCTTATATGGTACTCGGGGAATGTGAGTCGATCTCTGCAGCTGCAAGTTTTGCGAAAACTGCTGAACTACGAGTAACACAAGCGCTTGTTTTGCAACGTAAGATAACATTCTCCGATTGTTCTCTTCCCGATTTAATGGTCCTAACATTTATACTCATGCAAATGTAACAACACGGGCGTATGCATGTACGTACGTACCCGCGTGTGTACTGTCTATTAGTTTTGTATGCGACGAAGTGCAGTGATTGCGTTCTCGTCATGGCTAGCGATGTTTTACAATTCAGAATGAAGTTTTCTTCGGGAACTAAAAACAATCACGTGTACATAACTCTGCTCGTCGGTGGCTAACGTAATAATAAAATCCAATTTCACGTCAACACTTTTTATACCTCCACGTATCACGCGCTGGTATTTTTTTTTTTCTTTTTCTCTCTCCCAATTTAATCGCGGCTTCATTTTTTTTATTCACTCTACGCTCATTCGATTTCGTCGTTAAAAATTGTTCAACTATCCTTCGTACATTCGAACTACAATGGCTTCTTTACGAGCAGGTAAAAAAAAATGTTGTGTCTACTTTTATCACGTGTTTGGCGATAAGCGTTGCAACGGCCTATCTGCACCATTTGTATCACGCACACGCGTCGATGTCCAAATAATTTTCTTTCAACGAGGATGGAACATACGGGTGAAAGCTAACACGTAAGGGGGACAACTCAGTTCGCTAGTAGTTGGAGGGGTTTGGACGAAATTCATGTGTATTTTATGTGATGAAGTTTGTTGAAATTTATCTCGTATGCATCGAGTGTAGAAAAGCCAATTTAGCTTATTTCTCGTCCAGTTGCAGCTAAAGTTTTCGAGATTGTCTCGCTCGCTTTTGCCTCGCTGATCTTTTTTCGATGCGAGTTAGTTGGTTCTGCACTTTCGCAGTCAATGATTCATTAATTCCACGCCTCCGGGTTTTCCTATGCCGCAGCGAATTTTATACCGGATTGGGGCAGACAACGAACGTCCAACCTACGGTCCATTTTTAGCCCCACAGCTTTGAACGGGATTTCGCGAAACGGATTCGCCACGTGCATCTCTCAAATTTTTTCAACGAGAGAAAGGAAAAATAAACCCAACCACCGCATGGCATTTCGACCTCGTCTTGGTAACAGGAAAAAAAAAAAGGCAGATATTCGATTCCCCGCAAAAGTTGGCTTTACGATAAAATCCTCACCTCGGAGCCCGTAGCGCAGGGTATTTATCTATCTTCTTTCCGTGGTTAATTATAAACTTAGTTAACGGAAGTGAGCGGGGGGGGAACTTCAGGAGCAGGAACTACGCCTAGGCCGTTTCTATGCGTGAGAGACGAAACTTTGATAATTATTATACTTGGACACCGCGTTACGTACGTCGGTTGTACGTAAAAGTTTTCAAAAAATTACGTCAGCCGAATGAAGAAATTTCTGAGCGTTCGAAAGAAGGCTCGGGCGTACGAGACCGCCGAGATGTATACGTCCGTGTAACGTCCGACAGGTATCAAGATTTCTTCGTCTCCACAGAATTGAATCTGGAAACGTTAACGGACGGAGCGCGGACTATGCATGACCCGCATCCGTGGGTGATGCTCCGAGTCATCCTCCGGAGATGGAAAACGATCGAGAGTGCAGTTGGTTGAATTTTATCTCTTCATCGAAGGTATCCACGGTACAGGCAAACTCCCGTATATGAAATAAAATAAGCAACCACCGGGTGCGCATATCACAGTCGGTATATTAATATTTTAATAATGTACAAGATATAGGGGTAAACTGCAGCAGCACCTGAATTATATTTTTATTAATTTCATTCCAACGACTCTAATCTGCCCCGATTTTTTTTTTGCCCCTCAATAAATGTGTACGGGCCGTACGAAAGGACTTATCGTATACAGGGGCCCGCATGAGTCAACGATGTTATTAATCGATCCGTGATTCAGCTTCACCTTTTCGCTGCCAAACGAATTTTTCATTAAAATGCCATGGGTCGCTCGTTTCATTTCGAACGGGTTGGGCAGTCTCTTTACCACAGGTATACCTGTCTTAGAACTAAACGTATTTCGCGATCTCCGTCGGATTCGGTTCTCGCAGTTTCTCGGTACCTTTTTTTTTTTTTTTTCCGGGGTTTCGGGAGCGCGATAAATGTTTCTCTTTTTCCTCTCTCTCTCTCTCTCCCTCCCTCCCTCCCTCTCTTTCCTCCTCTTTTCTCCACGTGACGTGGTTCGCTTCCCGAATCGTTCTACCGTTACGGTTGCAGCATCTCTCGCGCGTTTCGCGACAAGGCCAGAGATATCTCTAGTGTGAATCATCGTCCATCGATCAGATGGATCGGGTTTCCATGGGATTCGCAGGATATCCCTCGTCCCATGACAGAGCCACGACGACCTGTTCGAATGCAAATATCAAAGCGGAATAACTTAATCGGAATATCGATTCTCCTGTGATATCTAGAAATGACGAACGACGCTCTCGGTGATATGATCCTGTTCTTCGGATATCCCGTTGTACCGCACATTGCGTTCGTCGACGAATATCTTTCGTAATTTTTCGTCGCTATCAATCCGTCCCCTAATTACTCCAGCGACCAATTAAATTTGGAACGACACTCGCGACGATCCCAGGAGGTCAGGCCATTTGCCGCCGACTGTATAGCCGCCGCTGCCGCTGCACTTGTACAACGGGTCGAATTAATGGGGACCGCTCGTCGCGTTGACAAAGTCGTTCTAAGATCCGTCGAGATTCGCTCCGAATGACGGACAAAGACGAAGAAGAAAACAGAGAGCGAGGAAAGGCGGTGAGAAAAAAGCAGAGATTACCCCGAGCCACAGAAGTCCCACAGAGAAGGCATTGATCGGGATTTATCAGAAGAACGGCACGCGACCGACTCCCTCTCCCTCCTCTCCCTCCTCTCCTTTTCTCCCTCCATCTTCGATGTCTGTGCAGCTTCTTCTTATCGTCCGGTAAACCCAGAGCCGGGAGAGAGATCATCTCTCGGTATGTGTTTCCCGTACAGGCGAGACGTGGCGGTGGTGTTGGTGTTACACACGCAGACGGACGTCCGTACCACTCAATTCAAGATTCGAGCGATCGGCCACGCGGGCAAGCAGGCGACCGAACCGGGGAGTCTGGGTGGCACCCAACCTCGCCACCTCCGAGGGGCAGCCGGGTGCGCTCAGGTAAGGGCAGCTGTGCACCAGGTGCAATGCACCCCTGAACACCCCTGCGGTTGATCACGGGGTGGGGAACGACGGATCCCGATTGGAGGATGGCTCGCGCGCCGTCCGCCGATACTCCGGGTGCGCGTTCGACGATCCTTCAGTTCGCTGCGAGCGCTCACACAGAAAGCGAGTGCTCCGAGCTCCTCGTGTTTCTCGCATATAAGTGCGTGCCAGGCGGCAAAGTCCGCGTTTTAGGGAATTAGGGAAATACCGCAGACATCGCCCTAGCTAACCACCGCGTAATTTCGTTCGATCATTCGAGGTATTCCGAACGAGGAGAGTCTCCGCGATTTCGAGACCCGGTACCACCTCGTCGTACGATCAAGAGCGCGAATAAAATTTGAATATCGAAAGAGGGAGGATAAGAAATTGATCAATAATCGCGTAAATTAACCGTATATATTATACATAGACTGTAATCACCTTCGTAATCTAGTCAACCACGCAATTACGTTGTAAAAATAATTCGTTCATGTGTCGAAGATCGCCCATCGTTCGATTCGTACTTTTTGGTTCTTCGGTATAATCGATTACTCAAAAGTGTAGCAAAGTAATCAATCGGAATCGATCGAAGTGACCGAGATTGTATACCACGCGTCAAGTTCTCCCATACGGATGCACCTTGTCTCGATTTGACATTTTCAAGCGGTTATCGAGCGAGATTTTTTATTCAAAGATCGTTGAATAAAAAAGAAGAAACCGGGGGAAAAAGCAAACTGTGAAAAGTGCTAGGAGGAGTAAAAAGTTTTTGTGAAAATTTTTCGAGTTTTAAGTAAAAAGACGGCTCCATTAATGGGGGTGTCCGGTGATTGCGCGGTGCGCTCCGCCGGCAGTAGGAGTCATCCCTGTCACTGCTGCAGTCACGCGGCCAACGCGAACGCAAGTGCTTCGTCGCAACATCATCACAATCATCACCACAACAACAACAATAACAATAACAACAACAAAAGCAACGACTCGCATCATCAAAACGGTGCAGACACCGTCGGTGTATTGGCACCTCTGCGTAGCAAGATGAAAGTCCTGAAGAAACTTAAACGGAAGATGGGTCTAGGTGAGCATTTGAAAAATTATCCATCTCGTTAGAAATTTGAACGGCGATCGGCGGGGCTCTCGTCCGACCCGGCGAAACGGAGCTCTCCCCCTCACTTTGGAGAACCGTCGTTACATTATTCAACCTTTTAGGATCATCCGGACGCCCGTTGGCCTTGCAGTTTTTATGTTTAATTATATGTATATCGACGATAAAATTTGCATGTTGTTAGCTCGTAGCACCTTTTTATATAAAATAAGCTACTTAAGACCGTTCATCCATACGGCGAATGTATTCCACTTGTTAATATGCAACGCTCCGAATAAACCGCACCTGCTACCACGTATACCTGCATAATGAGAATTACCGAGCGTTCGTTGTCAACAGCTGAACGCATCGCAGACCTACATGCGATAAATGTATAATAATTTATTTTTCGAACGCGATCTCTACGGTCGCGGTTTTTATTTTTCGATCGTAAATTACATCGTCTCACGGTTACGTCCGATGCCCAAAAATCCATTCGTTTCGAAGCTTGTGAAAAAACGTATCCTCGTCCCAACGCTCTTCCGAACGTAGGAAGGAATCTTTGCTCTGAATTATGCATACGAGAGAATAATGATCGGGGGGGTCTGGGTTGCTCGAGGCGATGAGCGCACAGCTGGGCTGGTATTATGTGAGGAAAATTAGAAAAAAAAAAAAAAAAAAAAAAAACGAACTAAAAATAATCGTCCTACTTCTCTACGACGCGAAGACAATAGGGCCGATATGCGAAATGGGTCACATCTCACGGACGGACCGGAACAGAACAGATACAGCCTCGCGGCATGATTCGCTTCGGATGAAAATGAAGCCATTATTGGCCCTAGAGATGTTTTTCCGGAAAGATTAAACGTGCGGCATTGATCATCCATTGAAGAGAAATAGGTCGATGGGGCGTTGGGAAATGATCCATTTTTCGAGGTCCTTTTTACTCGGAGGACGAACCGGTGTATCGCTCCCGGTTTTCCGGTACATTCGTCTGACTTATTCGGCTCCGTTTGCCGTTGATTTTCCAAAAATTTCTCATTCGTCTCGTCGCACAGTCCTGGAGGGCGAAAAACAAAGAAGAGAAGCAAAGAGGATAAGAGAAAAATTATCCATCTCACAAGCTTAGATCGGATCATATGATGAGGTATATGTTATCTCAGATACGTACACGGAGTCGCGTCATCGTCGCTGCACACGCGCAACGTTTATGTACACCGGTAACGGCTTCTTTCGCGTAAAACGTGATCATCATACTCAGTAACAGAAATCTTGGTCGTCTTATAACCCGGCCTATCCCATACTCGCTTTTTACTCAATCGACGAGCAACGCTCAACCAGCCTATTAGACGGGTGTACACGAAGTTCCTTTTTGCCAGTCTGTAGAGTTGCGGGAGTTAAGAAACCGAGTTCTCACACTCAATTATCGAGTGGTAAGGATACGGCTCCGCGTCGCGAGTACCTACCTACCTATTCGCGGATCTAGAAAGCGAACTTTGTCCATCGATTCTCTTATCTCCATAGCCTTTGCGTCTGCGAGGCTCCGTAGTAGCCCCGCGCGAATAGCTAACATTTTTCCAGGATAACGAGATGATGTTCTCTCCGTCGATGTTCTTTCAAACTACATCAATCTCGCATGAAACGGGGATTTGCATAAACGTACGGGTTGCGCAACGTGAAATGGGTTTACGCTGTACCGTAGGTACACCTTGTCTGCCGGGGATCAATGGCACCGTCTCTCTGTACGGGTGTTATGGGAGGGAGAGCTTTACATGGGAAACTGGTGATCGATATTGCACTCAACCCAGGCTTGTTTTGAGCGTAGCCATTGTTGGCGAGGTGTTGCACGGGCAGGTGCGCCGGGCATTATTATAACGCCCATCGGCGGCAGCCACTCTAGCTGCTGGTCAGCAACCAACTTTGTGAGAGCTTGATCACGCATGGCATCGCGCGTCGCGCGTAAAAGTCTTCTGTGTCTTCTTATTCTGCGTTTGTCGCGCATGGTCGTGACGCGATATCCTTGGCAAATGTTGCCAAGGATCCTCGGGGATCGACTCGACGATATTTCCAATCGACGAATGAGGATGAAGAACGGCGAAAGCGCGTACCGCTGAATTCTGGAGAATTTTTTCGGTTCGAAAACGAAAATTGAATAGCGAGTTGGTCGAAAGTGAAGGAGGGTCACGAAGAGCGGAGGAGTTTCTCTAATAACAACCTTTCGGGTTTCGTTTGCTTCTGGATTCTGAACTGATATATTTTTTGCCTCGCGGCAGAGAGAAGCCTTTACAGCGCCGGGACCAACGCTGAGGGAATTGCCTTCTTGCTGCCTCCTAGTGGGGGATCTTTTGGAACGCGCCCGTACCGCGCGTACCTACTAAAAGCTAACATATTCACGTGAATTCGACGTCGCTCCGAGTAAAAAAGGAGAAAAAAAAAAAGAAAAAAAAATGATGTTACGCAAACACAAGTTTACGGGATCCCGTAAGCTTGGAAAAAAACATTCCTCACACACGCACCGTTCGAATTGTTACGAGAATTCGTGAAACGTAACTACACACGGAGAAAAATAAGAAAACTACGTGAGGCGTATCGATGAAAAAGAATGAAAATCTTCGATGAATCTGCGAAGAGCAGCTATTGTGCCGCTCATGGGACGTCGCTCTACGGCTTCGGCTCTTTAAGAAGCAACAGCTGTTCGGGGTCCAGAATTTTTCTCCCAGTAATACAACGAGCAGCCAACCTTCAGCCCCTCCGATCGAGCATCAAAGAAACAGCTGACAACTTTGTCGTCCCCCGCCCCTTTAAAATTTAAAAGCTTCATACCTGGCCGGGGTTTTGAACAGCAGTGGCGATAATCGGCAATTCTCCTTCTGCTGCATATTCACTGCCTTCCGATCTTAATTTTTTTTTTACCTTGGATTTTCGCTTTTTTTAAAAGGAATAAAAAAAGGAAATCTGCCTTTAATTCTCGGTGGATACGTACCCTCCGGCGGTTTTTCTACCGCGACCGACAGCATCTGTGAAATCTGGACGCAGCCGAGTCAAGGATCTGTCGATAATTGCCCTAGGAAAGGAAAGAAAGAACATAAAATTTAAAAGTAGAGCTAGCTTTGCGTCGCGTTGCGTTGCAAGCCTACGGTCTGGTCTCAAGTTCGTCGCGGTTTCTCGCATCCAGCTATGCGGTGTACATTTTTTGTGTTAGTAAAGAAGGAAGCTATGCTACAATCGGTCAGGAAACTCCCACGCGACTTCCGCCTTCCTCGGAATAAACGGGGAAAATGCCGCAGCTTTGATACCCCGTTATACGCTGTATAATTAAATAATTCTTGAAAAAATCAAACTAAAAAAAAAACCGCAGAGGTTCACTCGACGAGTGAAGTTTAGCAGGATAAAATTGCTCGGTCTCAAATTGCAGATGAAGTACATACATATATACACGTGTGCGATGTGTACAAAATCATAAACTCGCGCAACGCCGGACGAACGTAAACTGTTGATTAAACTTCGATAATAGACGACTATAGTAGTAGCCAGGTATGCGCGATATTCGGAAGTCCCTGAAAAACTCCGGTTCGCTACCCTCGGGTACGCGTGCACACTATACCTATAGAACACAGACGTTTCCGGTCTCAATATATCGCGGAGCAGGAAGTTGGAAACATCATCAGAGAAATACGACGCCGCATTCACGACTCTTACATCCGAAGTGGAATCAACCGCTTAGAAATTTTCGAATCGCAATCGGAAGATGAGGGTTAGACGTTCCCCGTTTCCTCCATTTTCTTATTTCACCGTTTATTGAAGAATGCAGCGGTCCGATTTCCGTTTCGATTGCACGGTGCGCGGTTCCGGACTTTGGAAAACTGATTTTCCCCTCGTGCGATTTACTCTCGTTAAAATCTCGAACGCGACCAACTGTTACAATAGAGAATTATAAATTCGCAGGTGTCGGACCGCGGTAGTTGTACGGGTGATTAATGAATTTAAACAATGGGAAGCGGTCTGAAATTAAAAGTAGAAATTGAATGCGGTGTTCGTGACATGCGTTGTAGGTACACCGCGGGATCGGAGGAAGTGGGCGCTGCTTCCGTGTAACCGGTAAACGTGTCGCCGAATCACGCGTTGCGCGTAACGTCGAACATCGTCGTTTATCGGACAACGATAAATCACAAATAGAAAATGAAAAGAAAGATTGAACAAAGCGGAGGAAAAATAGACGAGGGATACAAGAAACGAACAAACACGCGGTCGGTCGGCACGCGTGATTTGACGAACACGTAGTTAAATACAAATTGAAAATCACCGCGAATACATGTGCACGGTAGGGTATTCGTGTACAAATATATATATGTATAACGATACTTCGTAGCCGGTTCGATGTTGGTTTCATCACGTGCGTTCATGCTGCGATGGGATTTTAACGGAAGACTAGACGTGCACCGTGCGTCAGTGCCCGCGGGCACTAAAATCTATGTACGAAAATAGTAGTCACTGAAATTACAAGGCAGGAAACGAGGTCGCGGTTATACGTGTACATGCACTCCATCCCGATCGCAAGCGCGGTACGTTAACCCGAGGAAGAGGAAGACGATGCAAAGACGTACCAAAACATCGAGAACGATGTACCCGTAGTCCGATGCGATTGTCGTGGAGGGATCGATCCGGTTTTCCCTCAGGAAGTATAGCCGGTAGTTTGAGGTTTTCCCGAAAACGGAACCAGCAATGATCGCAGCAGCCTGTTTTCGAATCCCGGCACTTCTACTTCTTCCTCTGGGGGGGTTTTTTTTTTTTTGTTTTTTTTTCTATATCGACAGAATGCAGGTCTTCGATGAAAGGCTTTTCTCAGTGGGTGAAGAATAGAACGGTACAGAATAGACCCATGCCGCTGCATGGAACAAGAAGAACAAAAAGAGCCAACGACGAGAACTTCCCAATAAGATGGCGGCCTTTTTCCACGCGGGTCATCGTATCGTGTAGAGCACCAGCGGCAGCAGCAGCAGCATCAGAAGCAGCAGCAGAGGCGGTAACATCGGGCAATATTGAGTCAGATATCTATACGTCTTCGTTGAACTCAATGGGTCCTGATTTTCTCTCCTCATTCCTCCCACTCGAGTGATTCTCTTCCACGAGTCTCGCGCTGCTCGCTTCGCGAGGTGAATCACTCTCGGTCAGAGATTCTCAGCTGGATGCTGCGGATCTCTAGATGCCGGTGCGTTCGTTACGTCACGTAAAACGAAAAACAAAAGGCCGCACCGACCGCACCGAGGCGTAAACATTCGACATACCGGTTTTGCACCCCGCGTACAAACACACCGGCGACCGCGTGTCCATATAAAATAAATTCTCTGTTTACGGATACGACGCAACGTACCCGGAGCCAAGTTGATCCATCATCCGCCGTTCGTCCCCCTCGTAAACGAGATTATTGAACCAGCGCAGATTCCGAGAGATTTCATCTCCCGCGCTTTGTTGTTCGATGTTCCTTTTGTTTGCACAACAAACACAAACGAAACGGATGGTTCCGCGGTAGCGCAACAAAATCTCCCGTCCAACGACTGAGAACCAGAGTCTATTCGCTCTACCTCGTCGGACAGACGCGAGCGTGGCGTTCGTAATAAATGGATGCACCGCGCGCTCCATACTATGCAGATGCGGGTGTGTTGAACTGCAACTAGAATTGCGCCCTTTCGAACATCACACGCGGAAATACCCCGAGCCCCCGTCAGCGCTGCGAATATTCATTTCTCAGTTCCTGGACATCGGCCGGTCTCTTCCTTGGCCAAACACTGACCAACCTCACGCGATGCATATTATCTATACTTCGCTTCGAGTGTAACGCCGCCGGGACTTTGGGACGTGTAAACATTTCCAACGGGGATACGAGTGACGTCACCCAACCGAGGAACACCGATAACCTGGTCTTTCTCACATGCCTACCTACTCCATATCGAGGACCGGTTTTCCCGCTCACCGAACGTCTTTGACGATGTGTTGGTAAAGGCGACTATATCGCTCAGCTGTGATGCTGCAACTTCAGCGTCGTCACCGTCGACTGCTATACCAGAATATCAGCTGAAGAAATATCCCGCTAGAATAACACGCTCGTATGTGAGACAGTAGTTCGAATCGCCGGACTCTCTGATTTGTTCACGTCGGGGCCGGCGGGTGTGCCGAGCGGAGGAGAAGAAGCTTTTGAACGTACCTACAAGTTTTCCACGGTTGTGTGCGGATCGAATCGATATCGTCCATCGCGTTGTAACATTGTAGTCCGTCTGGCGGGTCGTCGGCGATGGTGCGATTCCAGTAGTTCGCAGGGGATTACGGATGGGATAAACGGGTATTTCGAATGGACGTGAAATGGGTGCGTCGTTTATACGCCGAGTACCGTGATTTAAACGAGGCGTTAAATTTTACACGCTGAAAATCCACGCGAAACCTGTCGACTATTAAGCACTCGACGTCTCTTTATCTGGAGAACTTCGAGGCTCTCCGAAGGAGGCCAAACAGACGTCCGCGCCGCTTTGCCACAACGCTCTGAAAATTTTCCCAACGAACGGTCTCGCTCAAGTGGCTCTGGACGAAAGTGGCCTCGTTGATTTTCTAAACTTTGCCGATGCTCGTGCCGAAAGAAATTCAACAGACCTGCAGGCACGTCGTTTAAAAAAAAAAAAAAAAAGAAGATTAATAATCATTCGCTTTTTGAGTATAAAATTCCGAGAAGATAGAGGAATAGAAAAAGACGAAATGTCTGCGTAGCTGGTGCTTTGCGCTTTTCAAATTTCAGGTGTCGTTTTATCCGAACAAAGCGTCAAAAGTCAATACCCGCGATAAACAGCGAATGAAAGTATACTTTTATTTTGCCATACGGCTCTCAAAAAATTTTGTCCGTTCTTTTGTCGAGGGTGAATCATATCTCCGTGTTTCATAGGACGTATACGTATACCTATACCTATGTTGTAAGCCCCGTACGTACAGACGACGCGACGTATCCAATTCTGCAATTCCCTGCGGTTAGCGCCGACTGACTTTTTAAGGGCTCCGCAAGCGGGGGTGCTAAATTTCAGTCGACTCCCCCTTTGAAGGGAGTTGGAAGTACCGGGGTTCTTTTCCACCCTGGATAAAGGATGTGGCCTCTTTCGTTTTAATGGAACAAATGTCGCAAAATCTACCGACTTTAAACCCTTCGTAGAGATGTTGGAGTGTTAATCGAAAAATGTTATTCCGCGGGACCTCGCCCTCGGAATTGAGTTTTCAAATTCTGACGTTTCAACCGTTGTATACTGTATCTTATTACATCGAAATCCCGACTTTTTTTATTTTTTTTTTCTATCATCGGTCGTCGATCGAACAGATGATATATAAATAGCTTGGACGCATAGTTCGAGTGTACGACGAAAGCGTACATAACATTGATTAGGCTTATCGTCGCCGACTTTATTCGCAGATAACGAAGATCTAACGACTGCAGTTCAGATTAGATTGTTGTTTATTTCATAGTTCACGGGCAAGGAAACCTAGAAATTGATTACGATTGGATACGCTATCACGGATTATAATACGCGATGCGAGGTTGAAGTTTTTTTTTTTAGAATATCAGGAATTAGAATAAAAATAATAGAAGATTGGTTTCGGGGGAGCGAATATTTTTATGCGAACTCTAGATATTAATTATTGGAAGCCGTTACCTTGCTCCGAATAACAACGAGGCTTTATGGTTTTTCGATAAAGACTTTTTTTTCCTCGTGTATTCGATGGATAGATTCGGGAAAAATAATAGCGCGAGCATCGGACGATACCGATGACGGTGTGCCATTTTTTGTATCTCCCCAATATTTCCAGTTGTCGGTCAATTTGTTTTTTTTCACTCTCTTTCCGGGGATCCGTTGAAATTCGAGTTTGTGGATTTTATTCGACGATTTTCGTTCCTCGATTTCAGCCGATTCTCGCATCGTCCGTTACACTCGTACGGCCGCTCCTTTTCCTCGACCAATTCACTCAATTCTTCTAATTTACTCGGTCTTAATTAGTTAATTCTCTCTTGTATCACATCTCGCCGGAAGTCAGCGCGTATAGGGCATTTATGGCGATCCTTTTGCGCCGATTTGACGCTGTCCGCCCACCTATGCAAGTCCCACGCCCAATTTATGACAAGCGCCATTGAAAGGCTCGTTGAGCACGTCAATGACTGAATGAATGGTAAGATGATTTAATTACGTCGAGTCAAGGGTTAATAAGATCTCGGCTCTGCCGTGTCTCCGTGACGGTTCTCATTACGCGGAAAATTAGGAATTTCCATCCTTCGTCCCTCGAATTTCCACCTCCTTCGCGATCCTCCGTTCTGTTTTTACCTCGTTTCGCTTTTGGAATTCGAAAATTATCATTTCAAGTTATTCAGACGCGTACCCACCGATCGTTACTGTACACCGCCTCCGAGTTCCGGTCCACATCGATTATTTTCTCCCGCGATGGTCGCGGCGCGAGCCCGTGTTTCGTGACGGAGCGAGTGTACCGAATCGGTGGAGGCAAAAAGGCCGGGCCAACGGCTAAACGGAAATCGTGTCCGACCGAGGCAAAATACGACTTTAGAGCATTTTCCGTAAGTTGCGCGTGCGTGAAGTTCCAACCGGCTAAGTTGATATCCGGGCAGCTACGGTTATACCGACGAAAGAAATAGCAATTCGAATCGTGCTCCGTATCTCGCCGGAATTTCACGCGGAATGTTTTATTCGAGGATCGTTGTTCTTCTAAATTTATCGCGCCACCTACTTTTCGCCAACTTGAGGAGGAACCGTTTCGTACAATTGATTTTTTTTCATTTTTCGGCACACGGGAAAATATCCGTCGACCGCACAAACAGCGACAGCGTTGCTGATCGCTCGCGTAAACGAAAACTTCCTTGCTCGGTTGATTTCCTCGAAGATTTATGCTCCCCAGAATTCACTCGTTCGGGGGCATTGATCCGATCGCGTACTCGTAAAAGATTCAACGTTGTCGGTCGCTAATTGATCGCTCCAATAAAGGTAAAACTCTACCTCGATTATTCCCCCTATTTCATTGGCTCGGGATTAGGTAAATTATCCCGGTTCGTTACTCGGTTGAGAACCTTCGCATCGTGATCTTTGACCCGGTATACACATGGCCGGAGTTCTTCGCCGCTCGACGAATAATGAGACCAACGCGACTAAAATGAGACAATCCCTTCTTCTCGTACGGTTTATCCACCGTTGTCTTACGGAGTAGAATCCTGGTGCCAACACTTCGTACAACCGTAACGCACCACTCGAAATGTAACGCAACGCAATAACGACGTAGACACGCACGGGACGGGGCACTTGACGATTGGCTCTGAGCGCGCGTTATCTACGGATCTCTTTTATACCGTAGTAGATATATACGTGTACGAGCGGAGCGGTCGTTTTAATTATTTCCACGACTCATATGGTAAAAAATCGACCAAACTCGGAACACGTACGTATACATTATACGTATAATACGCTCGGAAGACACGCGTCGACGCTCGTAACAACGCAGGCCCACATTCGAGCTTTCAGGGGAAACTCGTCTATCTCCTGATCAGTTTTACGCTACTCGGATGACGATACCCTCGCCTGCATACCTGTCCCGTGGCTCGTAACGCGCTACTCGGATGACCGTGCAGGAAATCGCGATGCGATCGGAAGCGATACGCGTTCGGCAACACGATAAACTCGATCGGTGTCGCCGCGTATGAAACACACCGCACGATAAAGCGCTGGTAATACGCCATCGGACGCGATGTACGTGTGTATTCGTGGCACAATTTCATTCCCACGCATCGAAATGTCACGCCGATTCTCGTGCTGAATCGAGTGATGTAAAAAAAAAAAGAAAAAAAAGAAAAAGGAGAGAGAATAAAAAACGGATTCCACATGTTTCTGACATAAATCACCGGTTAACTTGTGAGTTTCGAGTATATGAGAAGCGTACGTAGATCAGTCGTACTTTTTGTAAGGAAACTTTTTCGGTTGTTCGTCGTTTTGGAAGCGTATATACAACAAATCTCCATTATGTTCAGCGATTCGTCTGATATTTGGGTAAAGAGATTGGCCATTCAGAGAAACACCTGCGTGAAATTTTTCCGCTTCAGTCGTCCACTCCGACCCTTTGACGATTCGTTCACGTGATCAAATGAGGAATTGAATATTTAATAACGGGATATGCAGATGATCGGAGAAGCAAACAACTTTCCCATTGTCCCGACGGGACCAGCGACACCACCACCTTTCTCCGCCAGACACTCTGTTTTGGATTCCCTATTCGGATTCCCATAGATCCCCGATCGTCCCTCGCACGTTACAAGTTGAGGATCTTGGTTCCCATGCGCTGCACCGGCCGAGAATAGACACCCTTCGGAAACCGGAGGTTTTTGTCCCACTCCCTAAAGATTTTTTTTTCTTTTTTTCCCTCATATTATTTTCTTCTTTTTTTTTTTTCTCTCTCAATTTTTTTCTCTCCACACACCTTCCTCGACGGAAGTACAACCGTTGCGGGAACGAATCCATACCGGGAGCCGACGCACCCCATCGGGAAGCCGCAAAAAAATCTTTGCACGATATCCGGATTCGGGTTCCGGTGCGGTACGTGCGTGCCGCCGTAGGAAACACTACCATTAAGAAATTAAGGCCGCTCGAATTCCCTCGGTAGTCAATAATACCTGAAACTCGTCTTACCTACGCGAAATTGTGTAATGATTAATTATCCAACGCCTCTTCCAAGGGTAGGGTTACTAACGAGCTTCGCTACGCGGCTCGGCGTAAGCAATAAAGTTGATATCAGCGGCGAGCTTCTTCCAAAAGTCTGTCTCCGCGTGATCGATGTTCTCCTCCGCCTTTCTGTACAACGGGGTTCGTTCGTACGGCAGGAAAATCCGACGTAACGTTCCGCGTTGGAAATCGAGTAGTATAGAGCAATCTTGTTTGCGAGTTGCATTATCAGCGTATCGTTGCCACATGGAATATCAAAGCCTAGGTGTTTGGTGACGAGCCAGGGCCAATCGATACGGGTTCGTGTTGCGCTCTACGTGAGTCGAGAGCCGACACAAAATCCTCGCGGTGTTTCGGTGTATCGAATATTTCGAAGCCACCGTTGTACTCCGCATCCCGTGTCCTACCCTCCTAAATACCTACGTACAGTGGTAGATTGATGTACGCGCCGACGCTGCGTGTTTCGCGCGTGTGTTGGATTCAACGCACCGCAGGAACGCGACGTTGCGCGCCATCGCCGCCCCATGCACCATGTGTATTTTCGCACGAGGGTTCGCTTTTGCGACCCCTTTGCCATTTTTCTACCCGTCTGAAAAATATGCTAGAATTTTCCGATAAAACGAATGGGACTCGGGCGTTAACACTCCGTAAAAATTAGGTCGTTACAACACCGTGGGGGTACGATAGATCGGCTGAATTTGGTGAATACGTAATTTATTATGAATATATCTAAATCGGAAATGGAGCTTCGCTTTTTTTTGGAGAACGGGGGACGAGGACAATGAACTTTCCATACGGAATAATTCGCCTCGATCCATAAACGGGGAAAAAGGCTCGCTAGGCCGATGTATTATAGTTCGCGCAATCGTCTCCGGCGATCGATCAGGCCCGCTGGCGTTTGGATTGTTATAAATTCGTTACCCGTAAAATTTTCGGGTGGATTGTCTTGAAGAAAAAGATGAATCGGAATACACGACGCAATTACGATTCTCCTCGTAAATCTGTTTTGCCAATTCTATCAGCGGACGTACGTAGATTCGGGTGAGGAGGAACGTGTCGCGCTAACTTGTACGGCTATATAACCGAGGTTGTTAACTCAAAGAAGTCTGCATGCGCGCACCGAGTTTCGTGGCTCGAGTACAAGCAGATGTCTCGTTATAGTTACCAGAATAAACCATTGGCGCGGGTGTTCAGACTTCGCTTCGTATACCTACTGTACGGCGTTGTAAAGTTTAACAACCCGAATGTGAGTTTCGCCAGGGGTTACCGACTCCCCTAAAATACGCCGTGTACGTACGACGCTCTCTGTATCCGATTCGGCATAATTTATCGACCCGGAAGCCACGTAGAATGACATGGGATCCGCGTAGGTAGGCGGTATACCTGCTTATAAAATCGTCCCCGAATTTCTCTACGCGCCGAAATCGATTTCCAGCTCTCTCGTAGCCGCAGCATCTAAAAATACTGCCTAGCGCAAAGGTACGCGACGTCCCTGAATCTTCTTTGTCAGTTTCGGAGATCCTTCCACTGCTTTTTATTACGGCATCGGCGCCGCTGACGCTCGGGAAAAAGGGAGATAGGGGCGGTGGGGGGCCCGGTGCGAGCTTCTGGGCCAGGTGGCTCGCGACCGTTGCGCTATGCCGCATCCCTCTTACTCGCTTCGCAGGCGCGTGGCAGCTGCCCGTGACCGTACCAGCAAAAGCTCTACTACTTAGGGGCCTGACTGTACTATTCTCCCTGCGCGGGTTCCGCGTGGGACCCGGAATAAAACGGGCTCAAGTCCCCGACTTCTTTCCCCTAGATTGGGAGATTTTTTTTTTTTTTTTTATTGTTCTTGATCTCCTTCTTTTCCGCCCCTCATTTCGTTCTCCTTCGGAGATCTCGTTCCGTGTGGATTTTTACCTGGGGGGAGGATAAAAGAAAGTAGGAATCGAAGGGGCGGGGAAATTATCGAGCACCTGTGACGTTGGGAAAAATTTTCGCGAGTAGAGTCATCGAGGTCATTCGCCGATATCTTTTAGATAGCTGACATCGGTGGATAAGACGGTGCAGGATAAGATTGCGGTTACGGGCTCGAAATTGTAACGGAAGGACGTTAGATAAGGGAGAGTCGATGCTCGCGTTCATTGGTAGAGGGAGTTGGGCCATTCTGATACTGGTGAATACGTGAATCACACGAACGGCACACCGCACACGACGAACAACGCCAAGGCCCAGCAGCAGCAGCAGCAGCAGCAGCACCGGCAACAGCAGCTGGGACCGCCCTGCATAACGCCCTGGTTGCTCTGCGTCAGTCTACGAAGCAGCGTTCCCCACGCCGCCCGTGTTCGTTGCCGCGTTATGTCCGCGCAAAAGTGCGAAATACGTCGCGTTCATTTTCTAAATAAACAATAACCAGCTCACGGCGATACTGCGACGATGTCGGTATTTTCGAATGACTCATGAACCTCGGCTATTCTCACTTCATTGCTAGGGTCTCTTTTAGGGGTCGCGGGTAAGAAAACACCCCGCTTCTACGGTAGCGTCGTCTTTGTTCCGATAAAAGTATAAGCTTACAAATTTATTTAACCCGCGCGAGAGACGTTCCTTTTATTCGTCGTCGAATTATTATTCCAACATTCGGATTTCATAACGTCGGAAAAACCATGTCGTTGTCTTACCATCGACCCCGAAGACCCATGACAGTTAGCAGGGCTACGAGGGTTGCTCGCCTCAGACTTTCTACCAATGGTCAATGTGAGTATACATACGACTCCCTTTCCGCCCTTCTCTCTCTCTCTCTCTCTTTCTCTCTTATACTCGTCTTTGCTTCTCGTACCTCACTCTCTTTGTTTGTATACCGTTTGGTAAATCCACTCCAAGGCGGAGAAGCGGGGGGAAAAAGAAAGTGCGGATGTAGGAATACGATCAAACGGCGATCGCCGTTACTCGTATGCTGATACATACCCATACATAGGCTTATCGCGAACGGTGCGTTTATCAATGACTCTCGAGCCCTGCGAACCCTTCAAGGACGCTCCGTACACGTATACGTAAAATATAGTTTAGTATAGAGAAAGTATATTACAGTGTTTGTATACGCCTGCATAGAAGTACACGTCGTACGCACGGGGGTAGCGTACACCCACCCTATCAATGACTCGGTCGTTGGCGAACGATCCCCCTCTCGCGCGCTGCGATCATCGCGTTCGTTTACCCTACAAAAGAGTACGGAGAGGAGCTACGTAAGCCTTGCCTTGATCGCGGTCACCCTCGATCGAAACGCTAAAGACACCCTAAGTAACGTCCTTCCCCGCTCCAATGTTTCAACTATTATCGCGAACCTGCCCCCATTATTTTTGTTGCCCCGTGCCGTTCGAACGCCCGCCCCCCCGCAAACCACGACGCGGACGTACGTACCTCGATTCTACCCTGCGAAGCGACAGATGCGTTTTCCGCGGAGACGTCGAATCGACCCCCACCCACCCCTCGCATCGCCTCGCCTCGCCTCGCCTCGCCTCTCCGTCCGAACGAAGTCCCCGACTCCTCGCCGGACGAGGATCGCCTTCGAGGGTGTTTTCATCCGTGATGTATACGGTAGCCACCCAAACCCACCCCCGACTCTTCGTTAATCCAATTGTTCGACGCGAGCTTTGTGAGGTCCGCTCATAAATAGAGCGATCGAAGTAGCGCACTGGGAATATACACTTGTCGTTGCGGGACGTTGCGACCCCCCGCATATGCGGTTGTTGCGGACGTTTCGTATTTTTGCTACTCGGTGCGGTGGAAGGAACAAGAAAAAAAAAAAAAAAAAAAAGAAAATGGATGAGAAATTTGCGGGGGAGTCGGATATTAGGGTTCGCAAATAAAAGGCTGAACGCGGTTATATCGCTTAATTGCGAAAACGTGAACTTCCTTCCAGCGATGTAATTTTTTAATAGATTCTCGAAAACAAGAAAGTTCAACGTCATAATTTCCGTCTCGCTGTTACGAACGGACGGATGTCGATCGATAAAAACTAGCCTTTCGCGTAAACAACTATATCTACCGTTTTTTACAGGTTGGTAAATAATTCGAAAAAGTAGGTAAGAAGAAAATTACACGCGAGCGATCTTTGTACAAACTTCAAGTGCACGAGAGGGGTACCTCGGTCAGGTAAACGAACGGTCTCGTACGTATTCTCACGCGTACTTTTTCACGGTGCAAAACCGAATGCCGAGCGAATCGGTTTTACAACGTTCCAAAAATTAATGCGATATACATTATCGCGTCAATAATACCGTGTAAAAATCGTCAAGACGAGTGAAAGTCGCTATATGGTATTCTACCCGCTAACCGCCTGCGGGCACACGTGCTCCTCGAGAGATGAAACAGAAATAGGACTCGCAAGTTCCTCGAGTTGGTCCGAGAAAGAAGCTGAGCGGCTGTAACGCCTCCCATAGAACCGACTCAGCGGTAGTCCGAGGGCTATATAGTAGGACTAGTATTTCTTTGTCTACTTCTGGAGATGGAGGTTGGATAATTTGAGTGCACTGGAGCAAGAGCTGTACGAGACGTGCGTCTAACTGGTTTCGATCGACCCGGCCACCGATCGGAGAGTCCGTTCTGTCGGAAGATAATTTCGATTAATTTTTATCGGCGTTACACGCGAACGCACTTCTCTCGGCGGTTTGGATCGATCGATCGATGCGTGGCAAATAAGAGTAACAAGCCTCCGCGGAAATTGCGGGACGATCGAAACGGTTCGAAAAGTTTCGTTAGCGGATCGCACGAGGCCATCGCTCGTCGCAGGAAGTAGACTCAATCGACAAGTGTGGCACGTGCTCGATTTCCGGAGCGCCGTCACCTCGTGACGTATCACCTACGCTTTTTAATCGTCAGGGTGCGGCAACGCGACACCTCCAACGGTTAATCCTCTTCATTCGTTTTTACGGAGCCGAATAATCTTATCTGAAGAACTTTGTGCGCAGCAAGATTTGTACCGCGCGTTCATCGCGAAACTAAAAATGTCGAGATCACGGAGATCGAATCACGCGAGCTGCACCCACGACGACGACGAAGACGACGACGACAATGACGATGATCGCTGAATAATTTGCCGTTGTAGATGTTCATGAATAGAGCGAATAGCAGATGCTAGGCACAGTTAGATTCTTACGGAAATAGAGTAATTTTAAACGACGCCGTGTACACGTCGACTTCCTAGGAGGGGCCCCCTGTTCCCACGCCCGGCACCGTGATCTTTCCTAGTCAACCCGCAGCAAGTTTGCAGGGGCCGGACGAGTACGGGGACGAGAAGAAGTCGCCTCTCTCCTATGCCTTTACCTCCACTCTCGTACCTTCTGTATCCGAGCCTCTGCCGGTGCCTCACCCGTGTATATACCTTCGAACAGGTAACAACGCCTGGTTATGCAATACCCGACGGCTTTTGCCAGGCGCCGAAGAACTTGAGCTGCCGTTGAATTGCGAGGGACGAGTGCGCAAAATAACAACCGTAAGCCGCTAATTGCACCTTTCAATAATTTAAAATCGAGCCTTGCTCGGAATTATTATCACCGATCGACGCGCTAGTTACTCGCGTAGACTTTCCCACGATGCTGTTAAACTGCTACCCGATGCAGCCGATCTATTTTCTTCTCTTATTTTTCCGATCCACGAAGATCGATCGACCGATCGATCGATCGCCGACAATTTTCACCGCGCCACCTAATAGCCACCGAAGACCCGGTAATACCGACTTGTCGAATACCTTCTCGCATGCAAACTAGAAAAATGCCATTATACTCGCACACACCGGGTTCGACGCCGGATAGCGGAACAAATGTGATTCGACAGATTTCTCGGCACTTGATGCGATTCCTCGGTGTTATTTGAACCCGAATCGTTGATATTGCGGCTTAGAAAGCGCACACCGTAATCCATGGGCTTGAATATCGCGCCTGGTTTCAGCGGGGCACGTTTAAAGGGCCACTGAGCACGCGTTCAGTTTCCTTGTACGCGGTATACTCGACGCTTTTTCTTTTTTTCTTTTTTTTTGCTTTTACGTGACTCGAAAGTTCATCATCGCAAAGGGTCTCTCCGCGTCATTCGTCGTTCGCAAACCCCGCCAATACAAAGGACACGAGGAAAATTATTCGATAATCGCTGCAAACTGTAATTGGGACAATCTATCAACGCGAAAAAAATCTTCCTCGTATGTAAATGCATACGGCGATGACGTAATTTCGCTCGAAGCGAAATGAGGATAATTTTAATCTATTCGCCGAACTTACGCATTCGGTCAACATCCGCCGTACATACCGGTGCGGCGTAGATCTCGATAACCGATCCTTTGAGAATACATTGACGAAAAAAAAAAATGAAAAAGCAGTCCCGTCATCGGACATTTGGGTTCGCTGAATTCATTAGAACACCCGTGTATATGGAAGGCGAGTTTCGAAGGATCTGTTGCGGTCGCTGGAATTTTCTAATATTCCCGACTCGAAGCAACGTAAAATCTTACCTGTGCCGCATCCACCGCTACGATTAAGTTCGAGGAGGGTTACACTACAATCATTTCTATAATAACGGAAAACTATCGACAAACATGCCGCTTACGAACGTCGGGAGAGGTGCGGTCATTTGCTGACAAAATTTCATCGGCGCCGCAATGACCCCTGAGCGGAACAAGTGTTGTCTACCTTCGACTAATAGACGTTGCTTCTACCGAGGGCAATAACTTCGATGTTTTGATCTACCTCTCCGACCAACTCCGCGTTTTACACCAGAATCTTGGAAAATCGTCACGCAGCCACCGCGGGTTTATAACTCGGAGCGCAAAAAAAAAAACACGCTCATCTTTTCCTAACGAACCTTTCGTACTCTCCGAATGAACGTCGAGAACAACGGAGAGGCATTTTTTTGCGGCCCAACGCGGTGGCTGTAGAAAATTTATTTTCGTCTCTCGAGGCGGTTGCCGGAGTTCAATCGATTCGACAGCCACCATTAACAGGTTCTATCATCCGAGGACGCTGCTTTTCGAGAGCGTGTAAAATTGCGCGACAATTTCCTTCGGACGGGAAGTGCAGAAATATGATATAGCCGGGGCGGTGATGTTGGTCGCGGTTTGTTAACTTGAAATTACTCAGTCCATACGGTACACAACGGTAAAGTCTAGCTTCCCACGGTAGCTTCTTGCGTTCCTCGCAACTTGTGTATACCTACGTCTGAAACTTACCTACTTCCACGTCTGTCCCGATCGCGGGTATACTGGCGAAGGAACCCCCCCACGAAGAATTACGAGGTCGCAACGCGCGTGTGTATCAGCGGTAGTCCTTGCGTATGAGCTGCTTACAGCCGCATCTCATAACTCAAGGGTGACGCTCGGCAGCATCTGCTTCAATTAAACATCCAGACTTTCTGACCATCTCTCTGCGCTCCGCGGCTCAAGAGTTGTCGCCATCTCGTTATCGAGGGAATTAGTGTTCGCGTCGCGAATTGCGTACATTAGTCATCGTAGGTACGTATGGATACGCGATGTGTACGGTTATCCGGTGAACAAATGTTCATTTTGGCGTTTTTTTTAAACCTGATTCCCACTTTATTTAATTTTTTTTTTTTCACTCGTTTCAAATCGCATTAAAAGCCGCCGGGCAGAATATATCGTGCGATTTCACACTGTGGGTTGACGCTGATGAAAAAAATGTATATCGCAACGCGTGCAGCAGGAAAATCGCGTTTCTAAAACCATCGGTGACTGGTTGTTTATACCTGCGCCTTACCTGGACCGTGAGAATGAACGCGAGATCAAGGATATTTAATAGTTGCTGTTCGATACCCGAGGAAAGCCGATTCGCTTGATGATGTTGCCCCGCGCGCGTCACCGTTCACCCACCGTATCACCTGAATAATAATACACGTCGTCTCGAAGGCTCCTCGAAACTTTCTCGTCAATCGGAAGGAGGCTACCTGCAATTAGGGGTGGTGCACCGGGTGTTTCGAGGTCTAGGTGAACAACAGGACTACATCCGTGAAAAACAAAGCCCTATCGCCCGGGGCATTCCTTGTATATGGAGCGACGCCCCGTTCGTTACATCCGGTCAGGAACGTGTGGTTTCCTGTCTGGATGTAGGTACGGTTTCGTCTGTTGCCTGCCAGGAAGGCACTTGACCACCGAGATCCAACCGTAGTCTTATGATCGGCTTCAGTAGACACACGGCGGTCGGAGAAGCGACAACACCCTTTCACTTTCCTCCGTGCTGAACACGGCGGGCCAACGCGAACGGTGTATATTTATTCCGTTGATCCTCCGGGTGCTGTCAGTGCGCGATTCATAGATGATAATTATTTTGTCTCGTGCGGCCGATATTGGAATTGAATGTATCGCGTAACCACCTCGTGCACATCCCCGAGTGAATGAAGAGCGAAAACCTGTCGGCCTAACGTCGATACGAAACGTAGTCATGAAATACAGGAGAGCTGGAAACGTCAGACGATCCTCCAGAGGTGTAAATGAATTGATTTTTTCATTGATCGAGGAGTGTCGAATGTCCTCCGTGGGCCAATATGTTTGGGATATGAATAATATTGGTAGTAGCGCATTTTCCGCGTCTCAATTAAGGTCTACGGCACATGCCGCACCTTCCAATGTTTCCGTTGTCTTCGGCGATACCTGACCTCTGGTTTTGACGATTTTTATCTTTTCTACTTGCAGCTCCCAGGTCGTCCAGTGGTGGAACCAATAATCTTCCACCGTTGACCTTTCACCGGGTTCACGGGGACAATATCAGACTCTGTAACGGGGGGACGATCGCGAGGAGACACGAAAGCTTTTGCAAGGGTGTCACTTTCAGCGCCAGACCCGTACGAATCGGGGAAAAGGTAAGAATCAACGACGATTCACTAACATTACTTAATCTTGTAAATCCGTCATTGGCGATAACGTTTTTGTTTGTACGAATATCCTTATCGTATAATGACGCCACGGACTAAATTAGCGCGACCACATCCCGCCAATTTTTTTTTGATTGATCCGTTATCAGATAACATCAAGGTTGCACATTAATTATAGAACTGCGTTCGAAGTAGTACATTGCGTGCATTCCGGACCTTTGAATTGTTGTTGCCGGTGCGATACGAGTATTGCTGTATTTCTACGTTCCAAAGACCCACGCGCGATACTCGTATGGGTTAATAATACGCTTTGGTAAAGGCCGGTTCTCGATTGCTCTAGGCCGTAAGGACCAAGTCTCAAACCCACGCGATGAATGTGCGTGGGTCTTGTATCCATTTTACGGAGATAAAAGTGTTGGCGGTTTTTAAAACCGTTTGACGACGCACGAGGACGAGTGGGTAAATTCGAATGAATCGTTGCTATTTGCCGTCGACAACGGTGTAATTGAATACGTGGCAAAATTGTCGAAAGTTTGAGGAAAAAAACAGAAAAATCCGAAGGCATAGTTAGCGTAGTTATCGGCTGTTATCGCCTAACTTAAGAAGATAAAAATAACACTCGCCGTTGTCCGTACGTTACAAACGCAAATCAACTTTGTTATCACTTTTACAACGAAATACGTCGGACAATGAGCGCGTTAACGCCAATAGTCTGTAAACAGTTCCATGAAAAGAAATCTTTCGACATCTCTTATCGCCCGTGCAACAGAATTCCATCGCGAGGCTTGCCGGCCTTGATCAATGACGACGATTAACGAGAATCGATGACTCGTCCGTTTCGATCAAAAGTCCTAATTTTTCCTCCTTTCTGTTTCTTCAAGGTGTGCGTGAAGTTTCTCGAGATATCCGACAACTGGAGCGGCGTTATTCGATTCGGATTCACCGCCAATGACCCGATCAACCTTCGCAGCGGTCTTCCGAAATATGCCTGTCCGGATCTCACGAATAAACCCGGCTACTGGGCTAAGGCTCTCGCCGAACGTTTCGCTGAAAGAGACACGGTGCTATTTTACTACGTCACGTCGGCCGGCGATGTGCACTTCGGCGTTAACGGAGAGGAAAAAGGCGTGTTCTTCAGCAGCGTTGAGACCCGGGGTCCCCTATGGGCGATAATAGATGTCTACGGAAATAGTACAGCGATAGAATTCGTAGACCCGAATAGACAACATTTCAACAATGTCAAACGTGGCGCGGATCACAGCAACGAGGATAACGCCCAACATTCGAGACACTCGGCGATGGATGACGCGAGTAACGCGGGTCGGGATGTCGAGAGAATTATCGTTCCTACAATGCAGAGTATGTCCATCCATCATGAACCGGACGTCGATCTACCGGGACTGAGGTTTCAACCTTCCGGTGTCGTCTTCAAGTCGCTACCTTTTCACTCGTGAGTTCAATTTTATTACACTTACGGTACACGTTCGTCCAACCCACTGCAAAAGATCTGCGAGATTCCGATGCACTGACTTTCTAAAATCGCTGGAAACTCTTTTCCATTTGAGGTGCAGCACGTGTGCCGGTATTACGGTGTTACGTGTTGCCCTATCAAAACACCAGAGTCCCCAAGGTGACTAAATAAGTAAAGTGATCGGAATCTGCTCGAGGCGTACCGGTTGAATGGTAATCGCTGTAATACGGGTTTGTGTCCGATGCTAATTCGTGGCATCGTCAATCGTCGACGGTATACAAGTCCAGGAACCTTCTGGTCGGGGGGTTACTTAATATACGGTATAGGACGGTGACTGAGTCTAGTTTTGAACTTTGATCCCTCGTGGGACGCGCCTGTTTGTCGCCAGGCCTCTTCAAACGCTCGGATCTTAGCGGCACGATTTCTTCCGTTTGGATAAACTTTTAAGGAGAGAAACCAGAGCCTCGCAAACTCTCGGTTTCACGCCCCCGCAAATATCGGCTATAAAATTGTAATACGAATAAATTAACGATCTATGTTTTTTTTTTTTTTTTTCTGCTTACAGAACTCGCGGGCGTAACATATGCTTCAGTAATCAACAGTGCGTCGCCACTCGCAGCGACACGGAGTTCTGTCACGGATACGCCTTCACCGGACGACCCCTTCTCCTGGGAGAAAGATTGGTCGTTCAGATCCTCGCGACTGAACCGATGTACGTCGGTGCCCTTGCCCTAGGTTTGACCTCCTGCGACCCGGCGAAACTCACCGCCGAAGATCTCCCGGACGACAGTGATCTTTTGCTCGACAGACCCGAGTACTGGGTGGTATCGAAAGACGTAGCATCCAGCCCGCAGCCTGGCGACGAAATCGCGTTTACCGTCACCCATTACGGCGAGGTGCAAATGAGCAAAAACGGAGGTACACCAAGCGTCGTGATGCACGTAGATCAGACTCTTCAGCTGTGGGCGTTCGTTGACGTTTACGGATCAACCCAAAGAGTGAGAATGCTCGCCAGCAGACCCACCTCTCCACCGAGGCAGCGGCAGGGTCCGGCACCGAGTCAGCACTCCAATCACAGCAACGCGGCAACGGAGTTATCGAGATTTTCCGAAATGGTTCAGTTCAAACCAGCCGTTGGCGGTGGCACGGTTCTCGTCGTGAATCTACCCCCTCAGGGCGGATATCCTGCACCTCCGCCGTCGACACCGCAACCAGTTTACGCCGCCACGTCGTCTTCGGCATCTTCGTCATCTCACAGAAATCCACCACCGGTTCATCATCCACCGCCTCCTCCGCCGCCGACGGTAACCGTCCCCCATCCCGGATCTTCGCGACAATCTCCACCGCTTACCGGGACCATGATAAGCACGGGATCATCGACGTACGTTGACCCCGTTTCGTATCAGACATTGGACGGAACCCTGACGTCGCAAGCTTCTTCGCACCTGCAACAGTGGAGCGAGGGACTCCAACCAACGCCAGGACAACCAAGCGAGTGCTCGATATGCTACGAGCGTAATATAGACAGTGTTCTTTACATATGCGGTCATATGTGCATGTGCTACCCCTGCGCGATTCAGCAATGGCGGGGCAAGGGAGGCGGACATTGTCCGCTATGCAGAGCCCTGATCAGAGACGTTATTCGCATATATAGATCCTGAACTGACTATAATTCTGATTCTGATTATGATTATGATTATGATTATTATTCGAATTCTAATTGTAATCGTTACTCTTGCTACAATAGAACTCGAGGATTTAACAATTAAGGACTCGTTGACGCTCGTGAATCTAGTTAGTTTTCAGTTCTTATTTTCTCCATTTTTTTTTTTCTCTTTATATCAACGAGTTCGAGGTGCTCCGAGGTCAACGCCACGTTTCGGTTGAATTTCTCAACATTTATAACCTGCCAAAATACTAGAGAGTTATATTGTATAACATAGTTTACTGCTGACGTTTAGCGAGCTTTTTACGAAATATCAACCTTCATCCCCGCCATTTGCACCATAGAGAGATACATGAACGAATGAAGAAGTAAATAGATAAATGTACATGATATTCTCTTTATCTTTCGATGGTGTCAAGAGAAGGGATTTTGCAAATGTTGATGATTGACTCTAGAGAAATTATGGCACCTCCGAGATTATTGATAACACATACGTGTAGTATATGGTATTATACAATATGATATACGATGATATGTACACTCTCCCGATATTACATGAGTATAAATACGGAGGTTTTGATTAATTCGTGTTTCTATTTCCGGTTCGAATCTCGTGATCGTCGTTTAGTCGTTTGATTCATCATATTTACAGGAGTGTCGGAAACTCTGTCAATTAGACCGTCAATAGAAGGAATAAATGAGAGATATCTTAAATTAACGGAGAAGAATAATATAAAATAACAAGTGGTGGCGTGAGAATAAGTGCGAGTACTCTCATTAATCAACACTGCCATCGTGTGATCGTAAAGAATATAGGGAGACACAAAATTACAATATACTCAAAATGACGAATTGCCAATCGCGCTTCTCCCGTCGCCGTTTCACTCGGTAAAATGATTCGACAATGATCCCGTATTCATTTGCCCGTCGCGTTCTCTTTGCATGAACGAGCTTAAGTGATTGTCTGTCTGTTTGCCTGTCTTTCTCGTATTTGATTGGATGATGAATGGATTGGGATAGGTTGACTCTAGTTTTACGAATTGTGTTTTATACGAGGTAGTGTATCGTTATCATGCTAATTAGTAATCATTATTATTATCACCACCATCATCGTTGATGTCACTATTACGACTATTGGTATGCTATTATAATTATCATCATCATCATCATCATCATCATCATCATCATCATCATCATTATTATCATTATTATTATTATTATTATCGTCATCATCATTACAATCGTTGAAATCGTCATGACTACTATTTAATGTAACGTACGTGTAATTATCAATCATCGCGGGTTTATAAGAGTTAGGGCATTTAGGTAGACTAGATCTTCTCTTTCTGTTTTTTTGTTCATAAATTGTTTCTACGGGTTTTTTCTCTTCTTGTTTGTATTTCTTTTCGATTTTGGGTGTATAAATAATTAGTCATGAACAGAGAGAGGGAGAGAGAGAAAGGGAGAACGAGAGATTTTTTTTTGGTTTTTTTTTTTTGAGAAGACGAAGATAAACTATTATTAAATAACTGTACTTCTGATAGATAATAACAGTTGATCAGATGGAATACTTTCGCAGCTCTCAAATTCACATTGCCAAAGAGATCCGCATGATGTTCGAGCCTTTTATCGAAATTGGCTTTTTTCTTTGTTGGATTAAATTGAATCAAGACAGAGAAAAATGTTCGTTTTATCAATTCGAAAGATGGATAAATGTGGAAATCAAATTTAAAAAAAAAAAAAAAAAAAAAAAATTAACAAAGAACGTGCCAAATGCAGAAACACGCACCCTTCTACACGTATGACTTTGGACTTCTTAAACACAGATAATATGAATAAAATTAAAACAAACAGCGCATGAGTATTTGAAACTGAGAAATTTGCTAAACATACATAAGCCAATCCACTTTACGATAGTATAATAAATCTTACGATGATTTTGTTGACGTATTGAATGAAAATACAACCTATAGATTTGTTACAATATAATTTTGAGCTCTATAATTTGTGACATGGTATACGACCGAAATTTGCAAGACTGTTGAGAAAAAGGAAAATCATTCTTTCAAATCACGGCCGTCACAATAACATTTTTTACAAAGCTATCTTATTTTCATACGCTACAATGAAACAAATAGAAAAAAAATGTAAAGAGATACAAAAAAAAAAGATAAAAAAAAGATAAAACCTAAAGGATACCAAAAAAATTAATAGAGATAATAATAATAGATACAGGTCGTGCCTTATGCTCGAATCGCATTTGTCTCGTTGATTTTATGGTTCGACTGGACTTGAGGAACTCGACTTAACTCCACTCCTATATTGTAGGCACACATATCTTCTCAGATTTCTCGTTCTGAATATGATATTTGTTGGTTGTGAAAAAAGAAAAAAGGAAAAAAAACCGTTTCAAATGTAAAATATTTGCGTGACTAATGTCTATGAAAATGTATAGACGCACGTCAAATTTTAAATTCTACTTTTACTAAAATCAATATTAAAGCTTGAACATAGGTGCGATTATGATCGAAAGTTCGCGTGTGTGGGTGTCGAGGAGTACGATTTAATTAATGGTCGTAATTGATTCGAAAAATTCTTTCGGTTCAATTTGCATATTTCGAAAGTCGCGTGGATATTCATCTATCCGAAGATCGATTACGACGATTTAGAAAATTCGCAAGTTTTTTTTTTTCCTTTCGACTATTATTACGATTATTTTCTTCTCTCATATAAAAAAAATGAAAACGAGTAATTAGTCAACACAATTGGGTGAAAAGTTAGACTCGCGCCCTTAATTGAATATCAATATTATTATTATATTTTTTTTACTTTTGTTCTTGTTCTATATCCAGAAATGATCACACACGCAAAGCAGTAGTGAAATCTCTAGTCCTGCGAGCGGCAGCTCATTCTTGGATCTGCCAATCCAAAAAAAGAAAGAAATATTAGATTAAAAAAAAATTAAAAAAACTAAAAATACAAATACAAACAAATGAATGAACAAAAAAAAAATGTTAAGTAAACGAAAAATTTATAAATAAAATAATAAATACGAAAATATTAAATTATCGTGTATCATGAATATGCGCAAGCCACAGATCTATTAGGAAATATAATTAATTATTCTATAAATTTAATTTTTAACAATAACTACAACCTTCTATGTTATATATTACATATAATAGGGTATGTCAGGAAGAACCGTTCCCAAAAATTCGCTGATAATGAAAGAGATAAAAGTAAAAGTAAAATAACAGTATATGATATGGTCATCGCGTAAAATATTATTGACGTAGGTGATATATTATTAATATTATCATCATCATTATTATTGTCATTGTTTTATTATTGCACTGCTTCATCATATTTGATTTAACAATTTGATCATCGACTATTTTCATCATCATGACTATTATCATCATTATTTAATCCAATAACAATATCAGTTCGATATTATCAAACAATAATTATTCACTAATTTAAATGTGCTGGTATTATAACAATTATTCAAGGGATTTTAGGTTTATTTTTTTTATTTGCTATGTAATTGACGATGCTTGTGGATAACCGTTTTATTCTAATATATCATTTTGATATCTAGCACTGTTTGGACTATAATATGGTTCTGACGTTATCTCATATCTTTCATTATAATAGTGCAACTGAATATTCTTTTTTCATGAATTATCATCACCATGAACGTATCGCATGCCAGTTATATATTATTATTATTGTCATTATTATCATTATTATTATTACGTGTACGTGAAATTACCTTTACGCGTTATGTGATGTCTTATACACCCTCATTATGCTATTCATTATTATTACATTACATTATTATATCATTATAAATATTATATACCTACCTAATAAGCTACGCCCGAATTTTTTTTCGGACAATGTAAAGATGGCGATGATGTTTATACATATGTAATATAATTCACGCAGCTAAACGCTGTAATACAATAAATCCTTAAATATCTCTAATTGAATCGCTATCATTTTGCGAACCTATAAAAGAAATGTTTTTTTTCCTATAGTGTACGTTTCAGTATCACGAATTCGACGCAATACGCGCGAGCCGCAACCGGCTTGGTTCCGTCCGAAACTCCCAAATTTTCGAATCGCGATATCACAGCAATTAAGGCCCATTGGGGACAAAATCAAAAACGGCGTTGATTCGGAGGTCATCGACTTTCACCACGCGGAAGGAGAACCCGATTCGCCAAATCTAAGCTCTGCCTCCTCCTTGTCCGTATGGAAGTCAAATTTAACTGATATAATGACACAGAAAAAATCTAGTCATTAGTTTCATCGTTGGAGATCGCTCGCACGGATCGGTGGCGGCGGTAGATTTTCTTATGTGCAAGAAAATTGGTCTTGTGATATCGATTTATACCTATGAAAGGCGAACTTTGCCTCGTTCACGAAGGTACAGTGTGGAGATTATTCATGCAAGAAAATTACCTGTTGTACAATTAGCGTTTTTTTGTGTTTAACTATGCCATATAGACATTCAGCACGTACGTATGTACATACAGACACCTATACAAGTTCCTAAAGATAACCGAGAGGAATAATATTTTTCTTCTAGTTGTCACGCGATTCTCTTCCGTTGAAGTCGCTTTGATTCGAGGTTCCATCGCAGTGCATAAAATTTTTAAAGAGTATTCAGACACTATTTACATCATGATTGTGATACGTTAAAATTTGATCCTGAATATGCAGGTTGATATTAAACAAATTTTTTTTTGCATCTCATTTTATAAGAGTCCGTTCAAGGGTGTGCCGGTATCAAGAAGTTGAAGTGATACACGCCGGTTTCGTGAAGTTTTCATAACTGAATTATTTCACTAATATCGCCGGCACCATTGTCTGCTCTGTGTAAATATATTCACATGACTCACATTTAATGAGACACTTTTTCAATCAGCGTCGCCGACTAGCGAAGAAAGGTTGAATAATCTACGCTCTGGTAGCTTTTCCTATTGATATAGAGAGTCGAGTGAATTTCTCGGGATAGTTGGTGTGGATTTCCAAAGACTTAAATTTTTCGTGAGGATTTTTTCACCGCTCATATAGCAGGATGAGATCCTGGGCCTTTTGGAAACAACGAAATCGCGGACCAGCCGATGGAAATTTAGTACTCGACGTTTCTGCAGAAGAAAATGCTGCAGCCCGCGCATTGTTTTCGGCCATGGTTTTGGTCAGCACCCCAGAGTGAGTATAAATTTATAAATTTATTCCGTACTTATTTCCTAATTAATCAAAAAATGTCCCATTCTTTAAGCCGTCATAAAAGATATTTTTGCTTTTTACCAAATTTTTGGTCCGCCTTCGTTTTTCCCGAAGATAACTGTATAGTCAATATGATTGAAATAATATCTGTAATCTCATTAGTCCGAGGAGCGCACTCATGATCGCATAATGTGATGCTATATGGAACTACCTTAGATGTATATCGTGAGTAGTTTATCATTCATCATAGAAGCAGGAGTAACAATTATATAAGTAATTGCAAATTCTAAAGCGATAGAGACAATTACTATTTACAACACGGCGAATCTGAGATGTAATTTCCTGAATGAAGCGTAGGTCCGTGTGTGATAAACTGCACGATAATCTACATATTTGCGAACAATCTCGTGCGGGACGAAAGAAATCTTCTTCGTCTCGGGGAACTCCCCGCATGGATGACGTCAAATTTATACGTCACTGTTTCCAACACCACAGCGGTTCTTACGACGAAGATTTTCAGAGACGTATGGATGAGGTCTCAAATTATCCTGGTTTTTTTTATTATCTATCGCCGAGTGCGTAACTTGCTGTAAATACAAGTATGCAATCTAATTATAATCTAGTCTCCGTGATTATACTATACCGCATACAGATGTAAATTGAATTACAACTGACCGCAGGCTGCATAGTCTTCCATGAGATTACAATATTACGCAATGCCGATGAAGATGCCGACGTCACATGAATATCCTGTCACGAGGTATTATATTTTGAAAATAAATGGAGAAGAAATATCGTCATCAATAATCGCAATGCAATTATTTTTCAAATTGATACAGCTACTCTAATGTAGTCTAATACCCATTCAACGCGCATACATCATGTACATTGAATAATTTTTCGTAATATGATGGACGTGAGTATTTTCTTAATTTTTCTTAATTGATTGCGGTTTGCGGTTATAAGAGTTAGAACAACGCTGTTACGTTTCGGCATTATTTCAATTGGATATTCCCGGAAACTTGTCTCGTGTTCAGGTTAATGTTCTTGAATATGACTCCGTTAAAAACTTTGGCGACGGGAAGACCTGGAAATAATGTAAATTGACAAAAGGGTCATCCGAGCTTTTCGTAGGCATTGCGCTGTACTGAAGTACAACTATCGCAGGACAAAGGAAACGACGTCAAATTATACATCGCGAGCAGGAACGAATAATAATCAAACACTCCCACTATAAAATAACGACCCTTTGATTCTGCAATTCGTCGAAAGAATAAATCGACAAAGATAAACCAGGAAGAGTATCTACTTTCTTTCTGCCGTTGGCCAACACTCGACATACCATTGTTAGTTCTACGTTCTAACTTCAAGTGTAAGTCCGAGCGAATAAATGGTGGCGTCGCTTAAATATTCAGACGGAGGTATCGCTATTGTCTGCATTTAACGCGTGATTCGTCTTACGCTTTGTTCCATAATACCACATGTGCACCGTGTGTTTAGACCATACCTCGTGACTAGAATTCAATCAATTGAAAGAACCATCGGTAAAAATAAAAATGCAACGCTACTATCGGCGATGATATAATATATATCCGCAAACAACTCGATGACCAACGGGTTGGATGGCCTCGGTAGACAAAATCTAGCCGCAGGTTTTCGATAGTTAAAATATCACATCAGGATTACGTCGAATTCTCACGTGAAATCCTTCCCTTTATCATCCTTCGCGACGGATGGGTTATATCCATGAACTGTACAAGATATTTCGAAAATAAAAACCATGTGAGGAAAGTGACTATGCGGACCGCAAACTATATAAATATCATAATTTTATTTTCCAAGGTCTGTGGTTCCTCCGCGGCCACTGCACTGCATCGCGGGGATGGCCCTTGCTGACGAATACAAGTTGCGCCGTAGTTTCAAGTTGTTATCGCAATAATCTTTCATTTTATCTGTACGCTTTTAAACGAACCTGGTACTTTTTCCAACCGTATAACGAGATGACGAAAGAAAAGTAACTCATACAGCGAATGAGCAGATTACGCGTCCTTAATGTAAGAAGATCGTGAACCAGATGCGCGTCTCGCGATTAGTCGACTTTAAATGTACATATTGCGTTATCCTGCAACGGCGGAGGCGCAGAAGGATATTGAAATATTGATAACGGAATCCCGGACATCCGTTGGTACACGCGACATTTATTATCGCGAATTAGCGGTGAAAATAATACGCACGAGATTTCTGGAGTCGTGTATGGAAGATTCTGGCCGTACCAGGAATTATTTTTCAATCTTCCATCCGATACCCGAGTTATTCTCTTCGTTCGACGCTGATCGCAGAACACCATGATACAAGGAAAGAGAAACGAAAAATAAATTGCTACAAATAGTCCTCTATTCACCTCGGAATGTAAACCATGATTCTGATCAAGTTCGCAATTTTAGAAAAGGATGTAAAATGAGCATCGTAGAAAAATATGAAGAAAAGCGAAAGGAGAAAGAAAAAGAAAAAGAAAAAGAGCATGTGAAGTGTCTGGCGATAAAGATTTCTTGATAATCTGAAGAGTCCGTCAGATGACGAAAATAGGTACATATAACGATATCAAGCAAAGGATGTGCGGGTCTCTTGGTGGTGGACATTATATTATGCCGTTGGGTATTCTGCGCGTGAACGTTCAGAAGAGAACTTCGTTGGCCGCGTTGAGTTCATTTCGCTACGGTTTTATATATGGGGTTCAGTTCGGTGAGTTCGATCATTGTGAACGCACGTGCTTACTCGTCGTACCGATCGATCGTTACTCACGGTACACCAGGTTACAGGATGTAGCCGAACGAGTAGATTTTAGCGTTTTTTTATAATTTTATTTTAATGTATAATTGTCTCGCGAAACTAAACGGTTTCTCCATCCTCAATGTCCAACCAGTGCCGATAACGATGGACACATTTTTTCAACGTTGTGTAATTTACATAGTGATGCAGTATACACTCGTGGTGACAACGGAAATTGAATAACTTTGACAAGAGAAAAAAGGAGTGGAAATTTTAATTATTACGAAGTTTGTGCTATGCTTTATAATTGACGAACCATTGAAATTAATAAAATATCGATGATGACGTCGACAAAGAAGTTCGGGGTGAATTTGAAGCGTGGAGATGTCGAGTTGAACAATAACGTCAAGAAGAGAAACATGAACATCGATTACTCTCCGAAAAAAAATGCGAGAGACAGGGGACTCTACAACAGTAACATCGAAGATTCGATATTGACGGACTCTCAAATTATTTCGGTCGAAAGCGAGTTTCCTTACGTGAGAAAAAGATGTTCCGAAAGCTCGAGGGCATCGACGTCCTCTTCGACCTCTACGAAGTATCCGGAGAACTTTTTTTACGTTATTGACCACGACGAGGCGCCGAATAACGATGATTTATTCGAGGACTGGGAAGTTGTGCGTAAAAGAGAAATCACCGAAAGCATTATCATCAAAAGTATATTGCACAAGTACTGTAAACCGAAGAACAGAACCGCCTGGTGCAGATTCAAACGCGACGTCCTCATGAACTTTCGGAGCAAAGTTTTTCCCAAAATCATGACTGGGTGAGTGAATAGAACCGAACTTGCAATTTTTTATTCATCTCATGTGCGTCCGATCAGGAATTTTCTGTAATCAATTACACGTTATGTAAAATCCGGGAAATCGAAACACCGTCAAAAACCTGTCGGCCATTTTGATTCTTTCTGTGCACATCAATCGGTAGCCATTGTGAACCCCTTAGAGGCTACCGATTTTCACGATGCATTTTTATTTAGACTCGTGCCTACGATTACAAGTTCATTCATAGTGCATAAGGTCATCGCACCCGATGATTACTCGGTGTTTCCCCTGTTACGTACAGGTAAAATACCGAATGAATTACTCGGGGTATACTTTACGTTTGTCAAGCATGGCCGGTGTTTCCGTGGTTACGAACACACGTGCCCCCACCCCCCGCAGGTGAGTCAGACAAGCAATACAGTTTCGAACAAAACATCGTGCAACCTGAGTGCTACCTGTATAAAATAAGGTACGCTGCCGGTGCGTAGGGTCTCACGCACGCGTGATTTTATTTCCGGCCAAACTCGACGGAGCCTAACAATTATTCAGCATGGCTATCACCGCCCTAACGCAGGTATATCGCCGCTTTTGCAACCGCGATGGCTTCCTCGCCGTATATGATGGGCTGACCGAACGCTGCGCATCTTTACAAAGGTGGATAACACCTGATTTTACTATGGCAATGGTCGTTCCGTTCTATTCTTCTTTTTTTCAATTGCTAAATCATCGCTACCTGAGATACCTAGTACGTTATTTGTTAGGCCAAGGATATGATTTCGTTATCGCGTTTCTGTATACATTTATACGTACAGTAAATAATGAACTTCCTGCAGCCGCGTGGAAGTCTCTCGTCGAGAATTGTACTGCTGATACCACGATGTTCGCTAAAAGGAAGTGGGGAATGATATTATTATGTATTGCGGTATATATCGTACGTAGAGGTATATGTCGGCACGGAGAGTACGTATGTACGTAAACTTCAATTACATTCATATCTCTAGTTAGATTTATATCCACTGCACCCACTGTGCACCATATCGAAACCATCTTTACGTCCATATAGTCGACACGCAGAGAGCCAATTCCAGCTGAATTTACTCGACGGATTCCTCTTCCTAGGGTCAAAATATGTAAGAAAAGTGCCATACGATCAATTTTAAAGAATAAAAAATTTTGGTCAAAAATTTTTATTTCTCAAAATTGATCGTATGGCACTTTTCTCATCGGTCTACGAGGGAGCCCGAGCTTTGCTGGAGTCAGGTAGCCACGGGCGCGCGGTTTGTTGTGGGGCGTCACCTCTGCTGAGCCCCGAAGGTGACGTCTCACAACAAAGCGCTACGCTGCTGGCTACGCTGACTCCAGCAAAGCTCGGGCTCCTCGTACACCGAGGAATTCGAATATTTCGACCCATGCATGGATTGCGACAAATCAAAGTGGGTCTACGACTAAAACCAATCGATATGTCTTCTAATTTTTCTGCTCCCAACAGCGAACAATTGATGATTACTCGATCGATTGCACGAGTAGATGATTTTGGCTTTCAGATTTGGATTCCTCAGCTGATTATACGTGAGATTACTCTTGCAGAAGCCAAAAAAAGAATCGATTTTTGGGCCAAAAGTAAAGTAGTTGAAAAATTGATTGTATTACACTTTTCTTACGTATTTTGACCTCAGGAATTCGAATCTGGAAGAAAAATTGATCTATCTCTAAAATTGACCGAGTTATCGCCAATTTTCAGCTTTTCGGGGTCAAAAATAAAAAATTGATTTATTAGTCTATCCTAATGTAATTTGAGCTCAGGAATCCGAATCCGGAAGAAAAATCGATCTATCTTCAAAAATGACCGAGTTATCCTCATTTTTTTGCGTTTTTTGGCATAAATTTGAGGATATCTCGAAGGGAAAAAATCGTAGCTCAATTTGGACAACGGATTCGTGTTCCTGAGGTCAAAATACATAAGAAAAGTGCCATACGATCAATTTTTAAAAATAAAAATTTTTGGCCAAAATCTGAGATTTTTCCAAGGGGTACCCCTTACGATTTTTTCAAATTTTGGCCAAAAATTTTTATTTTTAAAAATTGATCGTATGGCACTTTTCTTATGTATTTTGACCTCAGGAACACGAATCCGTTGTCCAAATTGAGCTACGATTTTTTTCCTTCGAGATATCCTCAAATTTATGCCAAAAATCGCGAAAAAATGGGGATAACTCGGTCATTTTTGCAGATAGATCGATTTCTCTTTCAGATTCGGATTCCTGAGCTCGAATTACATTAGGATAGTCTAAAAAATCGATTTTTTATTTTTGACCCCAAAAAGCTGAAAATTGGCGATAACTCGGTCAATTTTTAAAATAGATCAATTTAACTTTTAGATTTGGATTTCTGGGGTCAAAATACGTAAGAAAAATGTCTTTTCATCGATTTTAAAAATACTTCTATTTTGGCCCAAAAATCAACATTTTTTTTACTAGGGTTTATATGTTATTTCCATGTATTTTGATCAGAGGAATCCATCTATAGAATTAATCGAGTTATCGCCAATTTTTCGCTTTTTGGAGTAGAAAAATTGAGATATCTCGATGGGGAAAATCGGTAGATTCACAAAAAAAAACTCTAATTATGCATGTGAAATTACAAAGACCGACTGTTTTATTACAAATCCATCAGTCTACCTTTTATAATGCATTACAACACGATGCAAGGGAAGAAAAATTTATCTGGAATTTTTTTTTTCTGATGTACACTCTGTGCCTCTGTTTCTGTACTAAAGATCTTAAGCTTCAGTATGGCCTCATGGACAGAAATGAACTCGCTGAGTATACCCTGAACCATTTAAATACTGAATTTTTATTCATTTTCTTCCTTAATCGGTTACATAGAATTCGCAGAAATGCCGCAAAGGGATGCCGCCGATCAGGTGGATGAAAGGGGTGATGTATGAGGTGTGAACAAGATCTTAATCAGGTGATGACAGCTCGTCTGACACCTGCTAACAATGGGAGCAAGACATAAACAAGGACTGTGATTTCACACCTCATCACCTATTAAAAAGCCATAAATTATGTATGTATCGTGGCACGTGCCGTCAGTCAAGATGCCTGAAGCACGTGTAAAAATAGGAAATTCGCATTGGCTGATGCGAACTTCTTTTTGATTGGGTGAGCCGGAGCTTTGGACCCAAACTCCGCGCGGACTGCGTTTGCCCAATGATTTTTACATATGGATTTTGGTGCGAGAAAGCTCAGCGTGGTGGGAGCGTAGGACGCGAGGCGGTTCGCCGCAGAGCGGTAGAAAGACGAACGAGATAGAGAGCGCTCGGGTCCAGCCCGCTAAAATATGAAACCTCGAGCAGCTTAACCCGCCATCACGTTTACCGTCGTATCTCGGGAACGAATGGTCGGAATTTGATGATGCATTGAAATTCTGAAGATTTCGTAGTCATGGATTTTGTTTATAAACCGTGGCTTCTGGAAATTCAGATTCGTAGCTCAATTTGGAAATTCATTTTCGAATTTTAAACAAAAAATTAAAAATTAAAAATCAAATTGAATATGAAATTTTTTTGGAATTCAACCAAGTTATCTATTGATCGATTGGACGAAATAATTTCACAATTGCGCAAGCGTTGACTCGGCTTTCTTGTAGACGTGATCACTAATATCTCAGTCTTTCTGACGTTGTTCTGGTCACAAGGTGGCTCACTGGTCTGAAGATTTCAACTTCCTTCGCATGAGCATTAGGGTGTTTCATTTTTAGTCGATATTTCTTTTTTCTCTTTTCCTACCCGAAAATCTGATACTTGATAAAAGAAGAGGAATATTTCTGTTTGAATGAAAATTCCAAGTGAATCAGTGGCTTCGCTCAATTTTTCAGTATCAAACAATTTTTTTGCGGGAAATGACTATAAGGCTTTCGAAGGGTATTTAATTTGCTACAAAAAAGTTACAATAAGCTTTCGTTCTACGACCAATAGTTCTCAAGTTACAGCGCTTGGAAGGTACATACGAGTGCATGTTGATAAAAAATTGACATCAAATCCCCTATTATTTGGAATTTGTTCATCATACATAAAAAATTAACTCATAAAGTTATCATCCATTCAAATCTATTTTAAGTTAATTTTTCATGTGTTATTTAAACGGAAAATCGTTTTTCGGATGAGCGAAGCTACTGATTCACTTGGAATTTTTATTCAAACAGGGATGATATTCCTCTTCCTCTACGAAGTATCAGATTTTCAGGTAAGAGGAGGGAAAAAAAAATGAGGGATTATAAAATAAAATCCTGCATGAAATATCAAATTTCATCGTGAGATTTCATCTTGTTGGCTCGCGAACTCAGTCGACTGATAATTTAGGGGGAAAAAACTGAATGATTGAGAAAATAATGGAATATGTCCGCAGCAGGTGTATAAGTTCGTGCGTCTACATTCGCAAATTAATTCAAACATATGATGTCATGAAACTTCCAGCTCGTTTATTATACCCGGCGTAAGTATGCAACGGTCTCAGAATCCCGATTGCGCGTACCGCGTATGTACGTAATCGGTGAGTCGTCATCGCATCGTCATCTGGAGGTGGAAGACTTATTCAATTCACAACTCGATCTCTAAGGTAAGGCGAGTGCGAAAAAGCCGGTCAGTAGGTATGGCAAGTCTCTCTTGAGTCGGGCAAACGGACGTTTACTTCGGTGTTGTCGCAATTGAGTTTAAACGAGTTTATTTGATAATTGACAAACGATTGGTGGTCCCGCAACGTCTGATCGAATTTGATCGCAAACCGCCAAAAATTCATCTCTGTATTTCGGAGTGTTATCATCCCCTTATCAAAACCAGTGTCGGACGGTGTCGTCCTCTGACGGAGTGAAATTCGCTACCAGAGTGAATTCTGGTACCGGGTGGCACAAAGCAACAATGGTCAGTGGGTGGAAGATTGAAATTCTTATTGACAGACATTGTTGTGACGGTTTTTGAGTTTTTGATTTTGAAAAGCAATAGTTACGTTTTTTAAGTGTTAGAGGTAGTTCAACCCAATTCGGAAGATATTTAGTATTTACCGTAAATTATATTAGTTGCAAGAAATAAAAAGCTCGTGCGTGTGATCATCGGTATTTTGAGCTCTGCGGTTTTGAAATTTTATATTTATAACTACGCTAAACGGCATCGAAGAAAATTACTATTATACGATACTCGCTGCAGTTTTAAATCTCTAAAATAAAATCAATCGATCCGTAGTTCATCGGAGAACCAACAGTTACATTCTATTTATACACAAATTCGACTATAGAACAGACAAAATCAGCGATAAAAGTTTAACCTTGGATAAAATTAATTCGGCGACTCGCGGAGTGTGACTGGATACCTACATCAGATTCGACCCACCTTCCTCAATCATGGACGAAGAGGCGATGTGGAAAGGATTTTACCAAAAAATCGTCGCGGATAAGGAAGCGCGCGACGCCGACGATGAGAATATAAAGTCTGAACATGAAATAAGGTATCTAGTGGTATAAAAACCGTTTCCCGACTCAGTATAATAGACAAAGAGTAGAACTTGTCACTTGGGCACGTGTCTAACGGCCGGTTCGTTTGAAATGATATTTAGCGAATGATCAATAGCTAGGAAATGAACAACATGAGAAATAATTACTCACACGTACGTATGTAAAATGATTATGTCGCTGAAACTGTGACTTGACTTCCAATGAGATACCGTCTATTGTTTGATTTTACCGATTGTGCGAAGCTAATAACGATCGTCTCATTCCACTGGCATAAGAAAGACAGTGGCCCAAACGTGAACGAACTCTCTACGGCTGAAATCAGGTATCGGAAGGCCGTTTGGCCTTTATCTTCATTCGAGATATCTGCATCGGACTTCAAGCAAATTAATCTCTAGCAATGTGTGCCTCGAGACCGGGTTAAAATTCAGGTGGATTGATGAATTTTTATTTTGTGCGTCGTTAAATCTGATGAGAAAATTTTCAGGTTCAAAATTCCATGGGAGAGGAATGCGAGGATCTAACACACTTGCTCTTTTGATTCGGCGAGACCGGAAAATGCCATTATGATGATTCTGAGAAAGTGTCGTCATGCTGTTAACGTTTTCGTGCTGACGAGCGACTGCAATAGCACATGACACATCCGTTTCTTATACACGCTGACTAGAATTAGCTATGCCTGATGTAGATAAGATTGAAAAAAAATTTTCGTTGGCAGTACAAGTAATCGACGACAAAGGATCTACGAGTTACGATCTAAAAATGTATCCGTTCGATTCGAACGAGTCGAATCTCCGTCGAGCGCTGTGATCCACCTCTCTTCGAGGAACAACGATATTACCTCATCGGACCAGATGAGTCTCGGCCTTGAGAAATATATTTGAATGAAAAACGAGAATCTTTGAGACATCGGGAGCGAATGATCGCGAATACCCATCGACCGGAGCGCAGGTCAATGTCCGGCGGGTCTTCCGACACGGAGATGCGATCGTTTGCACTCTAATTAATTGAGTCTTTATTGGCAAATCGAATGTAATATTTAGTCGTAGAATTGATCGGTCGACCCGACCTTTTTCACAAGATTTATGAGGGCATTTCGAACTCTGTTTTCTCTGCGAATCGATAGACTGACAATGAGATAAACGAGTGCGATTAACTGACTCGATGATGAAGAAAAATGGCAACAAGTGCGATCTAGTCGTGCGACGGTTCATAATAGGGATAGGAAATTGTGGGATTAAATTATTGCAATGACTAATAAACGGCTTTAACATTTTGCGTGGGTTAATTCCGGCGTCAATTAATCGTGCGACACATACTATCGCGTCGGTTGCTTCAATTTTAATTCCGCTTGCACGTACGACGTATGATCGGTTCGGTATGTTCGAACTATCAACGTACAACGGCTCGTATTCCTAATAACAGGTACTAGTAGGTCAAAATTGCTCTTGTTATATAAACACATACATATGAATATGTTTGTACATAAGTAGGCGTTTATCTCTGTTGCTAAGGAGACAAAGATGCGAAGACAGAAGGTTTCTTGTCTAGTTACTCAAAGCGGAACTCTCGCGTTCATAAACTCGCAGACGTTCTCTAATGCAAAGTGAGAACAAGATACGGTGAATAGAAAAAGAAAAGGCAGTTCTGCTTCGTCGTCGTTACGTCACAACACACAGCAATAGTGGCAGACGTGATACTTCGAACTCGAAAGTGGGTTCGAAAGTGCAGTGCGAAAATCCGTCGGGATACCCTGAAAAATAAGTAGCTACAAGTAAAACGCCGAATAGATTGTTGAAAACAAATAGAACGCGAACCTTGACCCGAAAGATATGTTTCAACGCGGACTCTGTATTCGTCGCGTTGTTAAATATTTTTTTTTTTTATTTTGTTACGAGTCCGTAATGGGTCTAGCACTTCATCAATGCATAATGTGCCACGTAATTGTGAGGCATAAAATATTATGTGGAACGCACAGTTTTTCTGGAATATTGGAATCCTTGTTGTCTCGTACGAGTCCGGCGAGACGCTGTACGCTGTTATAAGTGTTAATTAATACGTCGATAAACCAGAGTTGGTGTAAATTCTTGGTAATCAAATTAATGGGTCATCGGTAATTGATTCCTGTAAAATAATTCTTCAAATCTTTCCTCGCAGTGTTCAATTCGAAACGCAATAGCCAAATTTGATTCTGACAATGAGATAAACCCGTTACGTAATCGTTTTACTCATACAATTGTAAATTTATCCTCGTTGAATTCGGTGTAGCGATAAAAAAAAAGGATTAAAATAATGCACAGGTTTTTTGAAACTGCTGCCGAAGACCGTTTCTCACGCGGGACAACCATTTGGACCGTTTGTAATGACGACAATTTTTTTTCGATAAAAGTCTCGAATTCACATCTCTGGTTTTGTATCTTATCTTCATTTCACGGAAATAATTTTGCGTGTGACCAACTCTCACGCAAAGTTTCAATGGATGTGAGGGAGCTAACAGGTGCGTTATCCCCATAATAATCGCGAAAAATTATTTATTAAGATGTGCGCATAAATTTGTGTAAAAGAACGGCGTGTAAATAAGTTCGAAGTTTTCAGACTTTTCGCTTGTAGAAAGTAGGTAGATGCCTGTGAATCTATGACTACATGTTTTTTCTATAATTGTGGTTACCTACATACCTGTGTGTAAAGCAGTAAATTAGGAATGGGGTAAAAACGCGATAAATTCACCGAAACCCATCTATGCTGGTCTTATCGCGGTTTGTTAAGGAAAAAGGATATGGTATAATTTGTTACGTCAGACCAGCTCACTGCATTGTCGGGTTCTCATTATAACTTATATTGAGCTCTTGTCAGTTAGTCTTTTGAAGATCGTTGCCGCGGTATAAGCGTATAGATCCCGCGAGTAGCGAAAGAAATCGCTAGGGACCGAACGCCGATCGAAAAAAAGAAAAATAACGACCAGCACATCCGGAGTCACCTGATGATTTAACTCGAACAAAATTCTACAAAATGTTCCGTTCTTTTGAATAATCACCGAAACAAGTGAACTCATAAATTCATCAGTCTCGCGTGCCTAGAGAACGACTCTGTGACCTCGTACAATCAAATCGATAGTTGTCGTGAATAGTTACAAGTGAGGGATTTTCAAGTGGCCGGTCATCGAGGATGGATGGGATACCGAAATCGCACCCGTTGTACGTCATTATAAATAACAGTGCTCGGATCGCTCTACCACCGAAGCAAAAACCGTTCACCGTTGGTACGCTGTATTGGAAATTTGCGGCCCACAACTTCATCCATAATAGGTGAATCGGCTAAAAGCTGTGACGAACGAATCCGCTTCAGTTTTAATGAGCTTGTATGTAGATTCAGCTTGAGATGTAGAAATTGAATAATTACGAACATGCGATAACTAATTAGCGACCGCTTTTATATAACTATTATAATTTTACACTACGATCTGCATGATCTGAAAAAATAACGGTGGGATAATCGTATTGGTTGAACCGCGTCTCTACGACAGGTATCTCGCGCCTACGCAGCTCAGCCGATAGTTATCCCAGGTGCGATGAGAACAATCGGAGATATTCTCCGATAATAAAGAGCAAACATAACCGTTGAATAATTAATTCCTGGTATATCATTACACGAATGTGGCAATAGTTTCCGGTAGCGTTATCTACATTTACATATAGTGAGATTGATTCGTTATACCTAAGTTTTTTATTTTCAAATAGATAGAAGCTCGATTGCAATTACGCACGATCATATAGTTTTTTGTGTAATTTTTATGCGCATAACTTGAGTAGTGACATGCAGCCAAGGACGTGGTTCATGTGATAATTATATCGATTTCGTTCTATTCAATTTTTAGAATCCAAGAGGCCGATGGCGGATTCTTCGAAAACCTTGGCACGCTTTTGGCGGCCAAAGCACGAGCCCAAGAAATGGCGGAAGGTCCTCTGCCAACACCTGCCACGGAGGGCGCAGAAAAGGACGAAGGAAATTCCAGCGACGCTGAAGGAAGCATAGAAGAACCGACGGAAGCTCTTTTGGAATCCGATAGCGACCGCGACGAGAACGAACGCTCCCACAATCTTATCGTGCAATCCGTCGGTTGGAATGTAAGTACCTTTCAGAATGAACTGATTTTTCAGATCGATTTTCATCCTCCAGGGAATACGGGAATCATCCTGCATCCGCCAATTGTAGTAACGCAATTTTTTCCCCCTCGTCTCATACTTCCGACGGAGGAGGACAATGGACCAATGCTTTTTCCTTGTAATAACCACAAACGAATTACGCACAAGTGTAAGATCATTCCAAGTATTTTTGAAGCAATAAAATATTTCATTTCCTCTTATAACGATGCGCACCTCTTTTTTTCGTTTTGGATTATAATCATCGCATGTATAATTCAGATGAACATCACTTGAGATTATAATTTTCATTGAACGAAGTCTAATTGTAACTCAAACGCTGTTTCAAATCTCTCCGACAAGTGGATTGCAGGAATGCAGAGATCCAATTCAGACGTAATCGCGATTCGTGCGCTTCCAAGATCTTTATAATTGATTTCGTGAGTTGGTGCTAATTTTAACCATCAAATGCCAACGTTAACCAGTAGGGAAGAGCGGATATTCCTTCGGGAAATTATGCATCTATTTTTAATTTACTCTCATCATTTGTGAGAAACTAAGGTTGTGGTTCGTCCCCCCGCCCTCCTCTCCAGCCCGTTTAATTTGCCTGAGTAAATTAACAAATAATGTGTACAATAACGCTTGCTAAACTGATCGAATTGAGCCATGTATAATCCTAATTACACACCCTCGAAATATATTTCATAATTATACACCTGTACTCGCCCGACGTATATTAGTAAATATCTACAAAACATAAAAGTTTCGTTCAACTGGGTCACGTAAGGACGAATTACTGCATCGCATACACATACGAAAGTACATTTAATTAACGATAAAGGGCTTACGCAGGTACCTCTGAAGGTGCTCCATTTTCTAGTCAAATCAAATATCGCGTGTGTGACGCACTCGCCTTTCCACGTGGTGCGTGACGTACTTAATTTTTCTCTCTTCCGACGACACGAGCCGAATTATTGTATTTCATGACGTCATGCCCGCTGACATTATCTTCGATTAATTACACGAGCCCCTTATACTTTCGGGCACGACCATTCGTATTCCATGCACCGCGGGTCTATAAATGTACATCGATTTTTCGAAAGGTTACCTACACGGTTGTTGCGAGCGTTGTTAGGGGTAGCGAGTGGTATAGTTTCAACCCCATTTTACCGTAGATATTGCAGCGGTCAGTCCATCAGACGCTATCGTGAATTCGTGATGTTGCGGTCATGCGACGCGACGCTCCTATAATGTGGAGGCTCGCCAGGGGAATAACTTTTGCTACGGGGGTGGATTCCGGGGTCGGAGATTACGATCCTCGAGATAAGAAATTTAGGGCTTCTGTCTCGGACTTGGAATTTCGCTCCTAGTTCTCCGGCTGCCATGCGGCTGCTCAGGTCGATTAAGGTCCTCTGCATAAAACGAGAGGTGAAACGAGTGAGTTTATTCTTTCCTTTGGTCTTTCCCTTCTACCTTCCACCGTAACGCACATACGCACGTGTTCGATAAAAAATTCTTTTCACGATTGTCGCACCGTGAGACGAAAAAGACAACGCGTCGATAAGACTATTGTCTAGAAAGGGACGGTTTACATCAGCGCATGTGTTTGACGTTAACTAGATTTATAATGGTTCATCAACAAACTATATATAGTTCTGATTATACCGCACTCGTTGGTTTTTATCCGACGGGATATGAGGGATAGAAAAATATCGACGTACCAGACAACGAAGCTGAAGCATATGTGGAATTTGTTCATGACACAAATACCTTGCATTACATACTTATGTACGTTAGATTAGAATTATGACGTGATTATGCAGCTATGCTTCTGTTAGGATTTATATATTTTTTGAATCATCCCTTTGAACGTGCACGTGTAACGATGGGTGTAAATTTGTCTCGTTTGTATACATTCTAGATTCGAATACACGTTAACGCGAAGAGGATTACGGGCTTATACGATGCTGTTGTGAAAATAAATTAAATATAGTTATGACGAAGAAAATTTTTTGAAAAAACGAAGACAATCGAAACGAAAGTAATTAGATTACAATCGGCTCCTAACAGATGCGGACAAAAGGACGGACCGAGTGTAAAATTAATAACAACTATTCAAACACTTGACCGGTTCTTTGACGATGCATTTGTACGCTCGTCGGAACGAGAGATGAGTTCAGGGTCAAAGTATATGTACATGCATAACAATGTGAAACGCTATTAACAAGAGCGTTCCACATACTTTTGTTGTAATCAATTTAGGCAAGGCCCGGTAAGTGGGAACTTCCTATAACACCGGAGGTACTGAAAATTAACAATTTTTGTCGCACCGCGCCATAAGGTGAGCCTCTCGATTTCTTTTTTTTTTCTCCTCGTCGGCTAGATTTCTGCACGGATTCGCCAATATCAGAACGAAAGATGGAAAAAGCGAGAACACGGAGATCGCTACTGACCGCAAAATAGCGCGCTGTTTCCTCCGCGTTACATTGCCTGATAGTTGTCCTCGCGGGTTAGTGAAAAGGCCGTTTACGGTCGGATGAGATGAGCCCGTATTCGATTCGATCAGCTGACCGCTTAAGCCTCATCTATTTCGTTGACGCTCCGCCGTTTGTGTGGGGGATGACGTACGACGTCGGTGATACACCGTCACATCGAGGATACCGTCGACGTAGACAAACCCTCGTCGAAGCTTCTATTCCCGGCAGTGTAGAACTCGCGTTCGCCACGATGTCGTCTCTTCTTCGGCGACCTGGTCCTCCGGCTCCGTGATCATCGGCGCAAGTGTATTTCTCCGATAGGATAACAAACTTCGATGTGATTTGCACGTGGTCTCCGATCGGATCCAACCAGTTTTTATAATACGACTCACCGAATGGTTTCCGTTAATTTCCCATTCGATTTTTTTCTCCCTATACGTTATCATTAGGGTGGTTGGGTCATCGGGATTTACATTTGTATAGAGCGCGATGAATATTCAAATTCAAGCAACCCAGAAATTATAGACCTAAAATTAATAACGTGTTTCGAACATGATCGGTAGAAATTCACTTTTTTGAAAGCGGACGAAAACGCGTAGTTTGAGGTAGTGAATTATTTAGCTAGGCAATTGTTTTGTTTTTTTTTTTTATTTTTCAATCAATTTCGAATTGGTTTGTTTTTGAATCACAGGTCATTAGAGAAAAAGAACAGGACAAATAAATTCTCTGCTATAGAGAAAACAAAAATTCAGTAGGTAGACGTTTATGTTTACGGTGAATATTACGTTACTGAAATTGTGAGAAATTAATTTTCGGAATAAGGTAGATGCTGGCTCAATCGTTGCGGTGAAAATTTGGGGCAGGTGACCCAACTGAACTTCGTAAAATGGGTTACACGGTACCAGCGAGAATGTTGATAAAAATTGGCAAATTGTCAGAAAAGAAGTTTAAAAATGAATCCGAATGACGAATGAGATGACGACTTATCTATTCAATTATTATTTGAAGTGCACAAATCTCGATAAAATTTCTTTTTTATTTTCGTATTTCGGTTGACTTATCTGAAATATATCTCTAACGCGCTTTAACCAAGTTGTGAATCTTCCGCAAAACGTTTCGGAGTGTGGGACGGTTTGAATATGTAAAAATAATTCAGTATTTTCGTACACCGGTTTGATTTTTCTCTCGCCTCTTCTGCCAACGATTATGCTATTACCTGTATCACAGAGGATACGTAAGAAGCGCAGCGAATTTCGTCGAGAATTTTCTGACGAAAAAATCAACGCTTGTTCAGGGGGATGAGATTGGCTCTAGTAAACCCAACGTCGCAAATATAGATTCAAAACGATCTGGGTCGTATCCTATTTGAACGGGTCGACATACAAACGCAATGCATTTAAACAATTGCGACCAATGAGAGTTAATATACCACAGCAATTAATTTACTACCCGGCAAACTTCACGGGTCTATGAGAAACCCGATATATGCACTCAATCTCCATATTATATTATATCATATTATATTTTACTCCATTTGTAGAATTTATTAATGTCCATCCGATATTTCCACTTGTCGTTATATTCACCAGCTGCATGCGATGTGTTTTAAAAATATTTCTTACGCAATATATGTGGTACCTATCGCGTTTTTGATGTTACGTGTACGTACGTACGTACGTACGTAAGTGTGTAATATATACCGGTTAATTTTGCGGTCGGTTGGCTCTCTACGAATTCTATTTCCTCGCTGTTGATCGCTACTATCTTCATTCAAATTATACGGAGCACAAGTGTTTCTAGCTTTCTGGGGCAAGACGCCGCTTAAGAAGCAAAGTCAAACTATTTCTGCAACTAGACAACTCGGTCCTCGCGGTCTAGGGCAAATGTCTAGATCAGCGCGGTGTCTCTTATCGCTCTGTGCCCCATTTCTTCACGACCTTATCGCTTGAACGAAATAAAAAAAAAGATGTACAGATTCATCTGTCAGTAGGTTCTACGTTACTTGATCGAAGCGTGTGGGGAGAAAGAAGAATGAGAACAAGTGAAATCTCGAAGGAGTGAAAATTGTTGAAATTTTGGACATCGACGGATCTCTATGAAAGTATAGCGATTGAAAAGTCGTCGGAAAATTTTTCTTTCCTCATATAGCGCGTGGCAGAGTACCAAGTATTCCGGATAGGCGGTAGCGCATTCTTTCTTGGGGTCACCTTTGTCTGAATCTGACTATGACTTGTGGGGAATGCGTCGACTTTCTTTATAAAGGGCAATATTCGCGGGATTTATTTAAAGGGGTTCCTACTCAGCCGTCACGTTGGAATCAAACGCTCGCTGCAGTCGTTCGTTTTCAGAATTATGATCCGGTTTAGAAAAGATATATAAACTCTTCTGCTCCGAAACCTCAAAAAAATTGACGAAATCTCGATCACTTCGATAGCTAAGTCAATGTAGTTGTAAAATATCGCGATTGATAGTCTGTACGAATGCGAGTGCCAGAATACTTATACTACATGGTCGTCCGCAAACGAGTCGCAAGCTATCACGATTAAGAATAAACGGTCAAAGTTGAAAATCTTATCTTAGCATTTTAATATTCGGGTGATAGTCCGTCGGTCTTTGATGCAGAATCAGTTTGCGTTGGCCTATCTGTTGACCAGCTGCGTGAATTTCTGGACCATTTTACTGAGCGTAGTGGTCAATTTACGCATTACACGAGTTTTAAAATTGAATGGGAAATTAAAAGCGATGCTCTTCGCGTCACGAGGTCGTCACATCGTTGCTCGTAGAATGCTCGATCGTTCGAATGTCTGATGCATTTGTTATTCTCTGTGTTTACCTACAGCCTCTTATATAAATCAATTGAGTGCAAAGTGAGAAGGACACGAACCCCCCCCCATCATGGGGTCAAGTGAAAACTCCGATGAACTTTCAATCTAAATAAATAAAGTCCGTATCGCATAAACCGCATCATGGTCATACGACCAGCCACGCCCGGCGGGGCGAGCACCCTTCTCAGGAAGAGGAACACCTTTAGAGGCGTTCCAAAAGCTGAACTCGAACGAAGAACGAACGCTATGATACAGGCTATGACAGTGAGTCAGTAAAATACAGCGCCACTTTTACCAACTTGAGATTATACTTTTTATCAATCTTCGAAACACCATAATTATATTTATTTAAATGCTCGACTTGAAATCGGTGAACGCGAAATCAATTGACCAGAGGAATTTCGAGCGAGTCTCGGATTCGGAGTAGCATTTCAAAACTTTCGATCGCGTTCTGCGTATTTTTAGAATACTGTTATGGTTGAAAATCACACGCTTCACGTTTTGCCCGAATGCGCAGGAAATGATTTTACACATTTTCCCCCCCATTCGCACAATATCCTCACGATTGAACCGATGACAAAAAATAAGGATCCCGCCACCCCTAATTTTTCAGATAGAGGAGTTGTACGCGTCGCTGGTGTATCTGACTCAGCATCAAATTGGTTTCGATGTTTCGAACGAGGTCAGTCAGGAGTCTCTCCTCAATCACCTGCAGAGCGCTTTTAAGGTCGACAATGAAACCCACCAACAGGTCCTCGATGAAGCTCAACGTATGGAGGTAAAATTACTCGCGATTTCACGTCAGCCTCCTACACCCTCGCACGAACATCCTCCGTTCGTCAACGACCATTGAGCGCAATTAATGCTCGCACTTTCAGGCGCCAGAAATGCACCTCAACGTCGAAGTGATAGAGGCCAAAGAATTGGTTTCCAAAGACTCGAACGGAAAAAGCGACCCATTCTGTGCTCTGTATCTCGAATCGGCGCCTACCAGGCGGTACAATACCGCCGTGAAACAAGCGACTCTGAGTCCAGTTTGGGAGGAGCATTTCGAACTGTACGTTAAATCATTATCTCATCTATTCGACTTAAAATTTGGATTTTCTGTGACATGAGTTTCGCAACTGTTCCCAGGCCCTTGGAAGATGCGGAGAACGATGTCCTCAACCTTGAAGTCTGGTGAGCGCATTGAACGATGTATATATATCAACTTAATCCACCCTTACTCGGCTTCCGATCGCATCTTTTCTTTTTCCTCTCAATATTATTTGTTGCACGTGGAACGACAGAAACAAACCGGGTATTGCGAACATACGTAAGATTTGCACAATGGTGTCTTTTAATCCATCTCTGAGCGAACTTTGCACGTTTGCACTTGTTCGCTATCAGTCACAAGACAGGCGATGCTTTATCTTCGAACGTAATTCGCCATCGCCACGTGGTGGATAATTAATCATTCAGTTTTTTCATTCCTGAAATTTTTATTCATCTTCCCTCTTTCCTTGTGATCGTCAGGGACTTTGACGCGGCAGAGACGGTGCCCGAAAAGATGAGCAAAGTGAAGGATGTCAAGGGTGTTCGTGGCCTCGTTAAACTTGCCAAAGAAATAGCTTTGACCGCAACGACGGGCAATCACGACAACGAATTCATCGGGAAATGTCAAATAGCCCTGAAGGTAAGATGACAGCGGATAGCGGGGTGACATTTTGCCCATAATCCATCCATAAAGTGAATTTTGGAAAAACAAGATTTTACATTCTTTCAGGATATTCCAGTCGTGGGCCACACTTCGTGGTATTCGTTGGAAAAAAAGAACAAATCGAAACGTCGTGGCGTGGTTCGTTTGAAGTTGGCGTTCAGTGCGGAACACAACGAGCAAGTAGCCGCTCAGGAACACCGACACCTTTTACGAATTTTACTTTTGCACGAGATCGAGACCGAAAAAATCGAAAAATATTGTTGGTGTGGCCGTTGGTCAGCTCCGGCGGAATCTATAATTTTACAACACAGCGCCCAGCGCGGACTTCTCGCTCGTAACGTCGCCCTCGCCCAGTGGGTGGAGTACATCAGAGTGCACCAAGAACACCCTCTAAGTTTTACTTTGCTCAACAAACTGGCGGTCGAATTACTGAGGCCGATAGATAACAGCCTATTTTCGGACGACGAAGCCAGACTTTTTTGGGACGCCACAAAAAAACTTCTCCACTCATGTCTCAACAGTATAAGAAAAATCCGAAGGCTCACCGTCGGAGACAGGCACACGATCTCACAATTGGCAGCGATTCTAGGGTAAGGGCAGTCGACGAATGACAGTTCGATTGTTTTTCTTCTCATTCCTTAAAATATTTTTACTGAAGGTAATTTTTTGTTTCAGAATTTTGTCTTCGATAGACTCTCTGAAAAAGCCAGAGGATCTTGACCTATTCCCGGCTAATATGTACGGTTGGCTTCCAGAGCCGGAGGGACCGAGAGCGGACGTAATGCAAGCTCTGGAGGACACGGTCATCCAAGGCGCCGAAGAATGGTGAGTGTCATACCGTAATTGGAGATGATTCAGTTTTTAGCGATAGAATTTTTGCCTCTACGTTAATCATCGATGGCGTTAGTGTCGTTGAGATAAAGTTTATTGCAATGTCGATTTTTTTCTCCTTTAGGTACGACCACGTTTTGAAAAACAATTCACCTACCGCAGACGCCGACGAAGACGTGGTCAAGTATTACATAAAAGTTATACAACTGATCAGGGCCGATCTACAAAGAGCCATCGAGTATTATGACAAGGTCTTCATCAAGTGAGTTGAATCTCGTCGATGACGCGAGGGTTTCACGACCTGCACTAATGTCAGAATTCAGCAATAATATTTTCGCTGTTCCGATTTATAGGCAAACCAATTTTCCCTACGCGAGAACGTTGTATATCCACTACGAGAAACGTATAAGCGATATGTGCATGATAATCGTCGAAGATGTCTGCGCGAGGTTGAAGAGGATAGAAGTTGAAAACAGCGACGGAACCAGCGAGGAATTAGGACTGGGTACGACACTTTTCGAGCTGTATTTGACGCTTCAGAGATACGCGATGTAAGTGAGAAATATTTCGATTTATTTCCACGTTTGTTTCCAACTTTCTGGTGTATGACGTGGGATTTACTCGCTCCTCAGACTCGGTCACGTGCTATGCGCGGATGGTCTGGAATACATGAAAATCCAGAGTTACCACGAATGGTTCCGAGCCGGGGTGGCTCACTGGCTCGACATTGCAGTTTTCAAAGCCCTGCGAAGGATAGAACGTGCGGTGGATTTCGACAAACTGCAACCGGTCGATTCCAGCGTACAGTACAGCTCGAGCGCCGTGGATACTCTCACCATTTTTTATCAAATCAAAGTTTTCTGGACCCAATTGGCCTGGCCAGACGTCGAAGGCTCCTATACGTTCATCGCAAAAATTATCGACGTGAGTTTCCACTTATTTTTGGGGACTTTTTGAGTAAAAACCTTTCATTCTCATGACGATATATTCCCTTTCGATGTTTCAGGATATATGCAGGTGTTCGGTTGAATACGCCGATAAAATGGCACGTAAGGCGGAAATGGTGACGGACTTGATGTACGATATGGAGAACAATGGCAGTGTCTACGAGAAGAAATTCGAAGTCTCTAACGCTTGGTGTTTCGCGATTAACAACATCGATTACATCCGGACGTCGATAGGTCCTCTGGCCGAGGATCTGGGGTTGAAAAGTATCGTTGATGCTTTGGCCGCCAACAAAACTCAACAGGAGGCTGAAAGATGTCGGCAAACGCTGCAGCTCGTTATCGATAACGCGACTGAAACCGTGAGCAATAAAATCGTCGAGTTGCTCGAAGTTGTTGCCACGAAAATGATGCCCGCCATGAGCAGATACCTTGCCGAAGGCGCGGAATTGATAGACACGACCAGTAACGCGATGGACAGGCTCCTGCAGTACCTCGACTCCAATATCACCACATTGCATGACAATCTGAACGAAACCAACTTCGAAAGGGTACTTTTAGTCATCTGGGAAATCATGTCGAAGATACTCTATGATTTGGTCAATAGCAATTTGGAGGTGAGTATTTCACACCGTCGCACTTGTCACAGAATACGAGATCATAATTAAAAAAAACAAACAAAATTATCAACGCGTTATTAATAATTTTTTTGCAGAAGAGAAGACCGCCGTCATTTTACGCAAACCTTCATCGTACCCTGCACACCCTGATTCGTTTTTTCAATCTGGGGGCAGACGAGACGTCGAATATCAACATCCTCGAAAAAATCGAAGAACTTCTAAAACTCCACGGTCTTGAAACCGCCGCTCTGATTCATCGGTACCATCAGGAAAGGTTGCAGGAGCAAAAAGCGTTGGAGGAACCCAGACACGGACAGTTGACCGTCAAAGCTCATTTCATCGATAACTCGTTGAACATACAAATTATGAACGCCAGAAATCTTAGGCCGATGGACAGCAACGGTAAGAATAAATTTTTTTTCTCAATTTTTATCGTAATGCAAAATGGTTATTCGTTGTTCATTTTTGTACTCGTGTATGGTGATAAAAAAATTGTAACCAGTTGAACGAAAGACGTGGCGAATATTTTAATCGCAATTTACTTGTATACAGCTTATTTTTTATTGAAATTTTATAGGCAAGATGTCTACTCTTGAGCGAAAACTCCGTTATAAATCAAAATCTAAAGTGAAACTGAAAGACGAGAGGTCAAGTATGTGAATTGAAAATAAGCTTGTTCTCATGAAATCATTCTTTCAATCATTGCCTGGAATGCCTTGCCCTCTTAGTCCGGAATCTGAAATACATGCATGAATTGTGTAAAATGTCTCGTAATCAGCATCAGATAATTGATGAATGGGTATCGTCCTGTAGTGATTCTTAGCAACACGATATTTCGGCAAACTGACCAGACTTTCGTCTTCCACACAGCCATTAGGGACCAATTTTACGATTTCTGTCGAAATGAAGTCGGTGTGCATGCAAAATGGCATCTACCGGGAATCGGGTTCTACCCGCAAACTAAGTTTCTCACATTCCAAAATTGCGTTTCAGGTAAATGTGATCCGTACGTGAAAATTCGGCTGTTACCCGAAGAGAAATTTGTTCAAATTAAACAGCCAAAGACTCGTACGCACAAGGAAAATCTCTTCCCGCTATTCGACGAAAATTTCACCATGTAAGTCGAGGGTTTTATCGAAAATAACTGAATCGACGAAACAGACTTGTCAAGAAATTTAGTCTGCAAATCATTGTCTTCTTTCAGTGCGCTTCCAACGGAACTTAGAGACACGGAAGGCGCGATCATAGCGTTTGAAGTAAAAGACAAAGATTTTTTGCGGACAAGGTTCATGGCTGAGGCGTTCCTAGCCTTCAGCGAAATCCCGGAAACGGGTCCCGACCGAGATTTTGACTCGCTGGAACAGATTCATCTGAAATTATCACGACCAGTTGGAAAAAGTGAGAATCTCTACACTCCTCTTTGGGTTAATCTTTGATATCTACGTACAATTTTTCTTCATAGATTCGGACGCTGTGCGCGCTCTAGAACACAGGAAAGGGGACAATCAGGCCGTCGATTTCATCTCAAAACTAAATAGTAAGATGAATACCAGATAAGCAGCTGAAAATGAACGTGATTCATTTTAACGCGTTCCTATTTCGTCAAAATCTCAGCATTTATTTAAATGCGAATCACCATTGCCTTATAACGAACAATGATCCAATCTCATGGTATGTGCATAGCGACATGTACACGCTTCGGATACCTCTACGTATACGTTATAAGAATTTCAAGTCTGACTACTAAAAGTGCTACTTAAAATAAAGCGACGAAAATTGTTTTATCTAAACGATTTCACGCGTAATTGATAATTATTTTAAATCAATAACCATAATACGATCTTTAATGGTACGATTTTTTTTTTTTTGTTTTTATTATCAAACTGTAAATACTTATATTTATATGTTATCAAGTAAGCGAATTAAATTACATAAAGAATTTTAAATGCCCTTTCAACAGTTCCTTTCAATTTCCTATCTTATCGCGTTCGAAAATCGGATTCTTTTCTGGCGTTGGAACTTTTAAATCAATGAGGAGCCGTCGTGCTGAAAATTTTTCAACAGAGGATCGGTTACAGAATCTCCTGCCGATAAACTACAATGCAAACGAGAATGCATCGCGGCATTCGAAACGCCCGTTCAAGTTCCTCTGCAAGAGATAAGTGCCAGTTGAAAACCAGAATCTTATGTTTCAGCGAACCCGGTAGTCGATGCTTCGTCCGCCGAGAGCACGATACGACTGGCGGTCGATAAGTTGCTAGAGGAGATAAATGTCCGTACCATCCGAGAGTAAGAGACCCAGACTAGGAAAGTTGGGTGAGGGTCTTTCTCATTTTCCGATTATGTTTTACCGCGACAAATCCATTCGATCTTTATAGAAAACTAGATTTCAGCCCAGTGTCGACGAAGCAAGACGAAATTTAAGTTCAACGTAACGAACTTTACATTTCACGGAGGCGATTGTACGACGAATCGATTTTTCGGACGAAAATTTATTCCGGTAAACGAATCTTCTGTGCAAAATTGTAACAAAGGGGTTGCGTCTGTAATTAATTTCCAAACAAAACAACCATGTAGTTTTACGCCAACCCATTCACGGCGGTAAAATGTTAAACAGTTTGATTCGGTCCAAACTGATGTAAACTTTGAGTGGATGTTCCAGGACATGCGAACCGTGTTAATTTTGAAACGTTTCATTATTATTTTTTTTTTTTCTTCCACTGTGTCTATATACTAAACTTTTGTACAACACTAATACCTAACACCCGATTGTACGAAAGGGTTGAAGGGCTGCGTTTAAATCCTTTCTGAGAGTGACAAGCCAGGAACGCGACATCGACAACTACCCCTCTTAATTCTTATCACTTGAATAGTTTGAATTAGCATACGCGATGCGTACAGCAGAGCTCGAATATTCGTTGCACGCGCGACCTTAAACTGTGCATTGACCCGTAATTAAAATGATAAAGGAGAGCTCAGAAATTTGAATGACAACCGTGGCACGTGTGAGCGAGTGAATTCGATCGGTGAGATTTTTTATTCCCTTTTTTTTTTCTCTCGTTTCTCAATACGACTTCGGGGTTGCAGCTTCGAATTCGGGGTTCACACATCCCGTGCACCAAAAAGGGTCCCAGGTGGCTCATCGCTGCTCCAAAACAACCCGCTAAATTGTTCGAACTACGGTAGGAAAAAGAAACCCCTCGACCACCCCACGGTGTCGCTAAGCCGCGTCGACGCTGCGACGTCACGACGTTACTTCCCATTTATTAAGGCTTGATACAATCGTAATCCGTATTTATTATCCTGCGTTTAAAATAGTCCATTGAACTGACCGTTCGCGGAGTAATATTACCACTCGCTTGGCAGTCACGTTTCTAATGAATACCAGAGCCCATTTCGGGGTGCTCCTGACGCTCCGCAGGACCGCTGTCCTCCGGTCGTGACGACTCCAATGGGATATGGATGAGTAAAAAATAAAACGCATTTTACTACCACGCGCGTTATTTGCCGTTCACAATGACGATCGCAGTCAAGGTCCTGCTGGAAGCTGAAGACGGTTCCGAATCGCTGGGTCGTCTTCAATCTAACGAGAGTCGCGGCTCCCGAAGAATTTTGAATCGAAACGTATCAAACTATAGTCGTAGATATATTGAACGATGGAAATTGAATCGATAACACAATTCTCAAGTTGAAATTCGTCATTCAGATTGTCCTGCGTTATAATCTTGAAGATGGATAACGTAGTTCGTTACACATTTCTAATAATGGTCTTGAACCTTGTATATGGAATTCGGTGACTATCTGTTGAGTTAATGTGAATGGGTTTTATAATAGAGTGTTTCCGTTCTAGAATTAAATATCGTTATCAGGTCCCAGGGTTTACAGTTTTAGGGACTCGGCGCTAGTAATTGTTATCGAATTAATTAGGTAAGTCGACAAATTAAATGGGATAAATTGTTGCCCCGATAAGAGAGAAGTGGATGTCATTTGTCTTGTAAGCGACTGGTTTTCGGTCACTTTACCTCGTTTCTACTATATTTCCGACAGTTTTCACGACCCTGTAATAATCCGAAGAATTTCAATTAAATGAGATAACCAATCTTTGGAATACATACGTAAAAATACAGATATAAATTAATCGTTTTTTGTTTCGTTATAACTTTTTTTTTCTCAATCCACCCTCCGCACGGGAACGAATCGATCGGGGCATCGCTCGGCTTTTTGTACGTTCATTTACTCATAATTATTCTCATGCAATAAATTCAGTTGGAAATAAGGAATTTTTTCGTTCGGTACCCACGATATTTCTACTTCTGTGTTTATAATCGCAGATAAATTACAGAAACATGCTGCAGTCACACGCACAGTTATACAAGTACACGATACTTTTTGTTTCCGTATAGAATAACCTTTTAATTTTTCAGTGAGGATCGAGTGTCATTCACAAAACGTCGTACGGTACGGGAAATATGTGACATCATTTATGTATAGTTATTGTTCGTTTCGGTCGGTTATTATCGTCAGACATCCACCCACATTTTGGTTATTCATACCTTTGTCCAAATCACGAAATTAAACCCGCGTACGTATATACATAAATGTATATATATATATATATGTGTAAGTCGTGTGGAATGCAGAGAGAGTGCGGAGGAAGTGAAACTAATTTTAAACAAACGTATATACCTATAAAGGTACGAATATAGCTGATATTACAACGACTAGTACCTACATACCTATGTATATCTCCTGAACAGTTGGTAATCTACGTCCGAACATGAACAGTTTCTCATATTAACAACTTGCATAAACTCATCCGGCGTTTCCCATCAACATTCAGCGTGATATATTCTTGAGGAACCGTATAAAGTAACTCGAGGAGCTTGACTCCGGACTTATACCAAAGTCTCGACAGATTCCTTTTTAATGTCTCAAAAACAGAGGGGTAAAATACAAGAAAATTCTCCTTACTACTTTAAACATTCTCTCTTCAAACGCTCGTATTATGCTCGTGTATAATCTCCAGACGTGTCTGTCGGTAAACCCTGGGAATCGCCCTTACTTAATTCGGGATCAGGGGAAACAAAACACTCTTGTATTACATACCTACGTAGGTATACATGTTCTACTATCGTACTACATATCTAAACGTTGAAGGTTCTCAAGTGACTTTTGGAAAACGAATTTTTACTCCCATTTATTTTTGAGCCAAGAGCTCCCCAGAATTCTCGTTATATACTCGTAGTCTAGACTCGGTTTGACTCGGCGGATTCCTGCAGACTACACCCTAAATTTCGCGAGGTTACTGTATTACGGGAGGCCGGAGGTATCGAGTCGGTAAATCATCGCGTCGCGCGGCGCAAAGCAGGGTCGAAGCTTAAATGGCTCTCATAGCCCGTCTACTGTGCACTAGAAATTACGTATACCTGTATACGCTTTTTACTTGCAAGTGTGTATAAGAGAAAGAAAAGCGGAATACAGAATACTGCGGCGTTTAGAATCGTCCCCGCGTACAAGTGTCTGCGGTATGAAGTTATTATCAGATCGACCAAATAATAGAGTTTGAGATTAGATTTAACCGAGCACTTTCTTAACACCGAGAAAACCGCCGGTTGGGTAAAGACTTTTTAATGCATTCCGCGTTAAAACTTACTAGAAACTTTCCAAACGAGTTACGGAACTCGAAAGTTCCGAACTTATTTTATTTAATTTTTTCTTCACTTTTCTTCTTTTTTTCCGTATTTTCTTTACACCCCGTCTCACCCGCCTTTCGTATCGAAAGATCGTTTGCGTCCCTCGCACATCTTGTTTGCCTCACTGTAACGTAATAGCCGATGCTTAGAAATTATAAGAAACTCGGATCTAGTCGGGTGACGCGGCGATTAGGACGCGAGTATGCTGCACATTATCGTGCACATCGACTTCACCTAGACTATAACATCGCGCTTTACGGGGACTGAAATTTTCCTGACACGTTCACGTGTATAATTACGTAGCGACCGCTTCTGCGACCGACTCGAATTTTCCTCGACAATTTCGGAATGGAATTATATTCAAGGTCCGCGTAAACCGCGTTAGCTCACTCCGAGCACATTATGACGTGTTTTACAGCCCGAAAAGGCGTAGAATTTTCATCGCAGCGATTGTGCAGCGAATTATATTCAATGTTACAACGATATAGTCGGTTGTTTTCACCGCTCCACGTTGAAAAATTTACTCTCTCAATAACCGACGTTATTACCTGCAACAGCGACGCATTATGCAATCGCAGAATGAAGTGAATGAAAAATAAAAGAGAGTAACTGAATTCAAAACCCTTCTATACCCTGCAACTTTCTTTGAACGATTTTTATAAATAGGGGGATGCGAAAAACGGGCGCTAGGTATACCGAACTCCTGACAGGGGTAGGTACGTACGTACGTACCCGCCGACAGCTTTCAGTCACCCATTCAATATCGCACTACATCTCGCTGTAGCGCTTCGGTAGGGAGAAAAAAGGAGAGAAAAAGTGACGAGAATAATGATAATATAAATAAGAATTGTGTTTCGATGATGAAATTGAGTAGGGCGAGCAATACGGTTCGTGTCATTTGGTTAATTGAAAACATGTTGTGTGATTTTTTTTTGTCCACATGTTTTTTTTTTTTTCTCGTACAAGTGGCGTCGCGACGTGTCACGGTCTTTTTTATTTCCCTTTCGCACCGAAGGCAGGAGACTCTGCTGTTTCGGGAGCACGACAGACGCTGACAGACGTGACGCGTTGTCACAAATTTTTTTGGTCCTCCATTTTTCACCGTCAGATTTGTTGCGGAGTCTTGGAAAATCAGGCGGTAATTGAAATTGAATCGCAGCTTGAAAATATTTATGAACTGTGAAGAGAGAAAAAAATTTGTTTTGGATTTCACTCTTCACCGTCGGCCCTCGATTATTATACCTTGCACGGTTAACAACGAATTACCAAACTGCAGTTATGTACGTAAAATAGAATTATGGTTTTGTGGGAATTGTGTATCGAACAGGAACAATAGTTATGTGGAACAATTGTGCAGGTATATTACATGCATACGTATTGTGCATACATCGAGTGAATTCCGCACCGGTTTGGTTTGGTTTCGAAGTTCAATTCGGACATGTTAAATTTAAGTTTCACGACTAATTATCGTTGGAATAACGCAAATACGCTGGTGGCAGAGAGTTCACCCCGTTTTGCCATAATATAACCACGGATGTATTGATATAACGTCGATATAACAATCCATCTGCGTACTCGCTACACCTGTACACCACAATATGCCGCGGTTGGTACAGAATTTCCAGCAACTCCATTACGAACTGTTAGTTTCAGCGTATACGTTCATCAATTCGCATGCCCAATCGGAATGTTAGTTTCACATGTATCGCTGATCCGATACACAATTACGACCCATAGATAAAACGAGAGATAAGAGATAATCGCGGAGAATGTCGATATCCGTTATACCTATATCCCATCCACGGTGAATCACGCGTACACGTATGTACGCGTCGCCTATCACTTCATGGTACAACGAAGGTGAAAATCTGTTTAATAATTTTTTTCGCGTTTGCGGCCAAAATTTTAGGGTCGAACTCGGCTCACGAAACACGTTACACGTATATGTAATATACAGCGGAGTCACACGTGTGTTGCGTAGGTACATATTTACGTATACAAACATAAGAGGGTTTATTTTCATAATAAAAGACTGTTCACCCCTTTAACTGTGGGGGTTGGTTCGCGGAGCTACCCCCGTATTACCAGACCCTCGGCCATTTCGCCTAGGGCGAAATTGTTTAAATCAGAGCTTTGCACTCGACTGTCCGTTCGTTCGTCCGTCTGTCCGTCCGGTTGATCGCGAATACCCTCAGCAATTATAAACTTTCGGCGCATTGTCGGATTGACCGGACAGTAACGAAAAATGGAAAATAAAACATGAATAAAGAAAAATTGAGAGAGAGTGAAGAGTTTCAACTTAATTTCAACAAAATAATTCGTTCGATCGCTAGGAGGAGCTCCGTTGGATTGATTCGTGTATTGCTGGCGGGATTGGTTAAATTTTTTGTTCTTTCTTTGAATACAGGCGTTTTTTCCAAATAGTATACCCAGCTATTTTATCACCACGAACGCTACGAATGAATTCATGCGAAATCCACCGTGATCGACGTTGATCCGTTGAAAAACAATGACAACCTTGTATAATTTTTGGCATTTTGGGTCGTCGAATTGGATTCGATGTTCGGGAAAATCAAACGTTGAAAATATCCGACTACATTTGTATGATCAGTGAGGGAGAAAATTTCGCTGTACGTTTTATGAATTTCAGTAAATTTGTATCCTTTCAAAAATTTCTTTTCTATCGATCCACATAAGAGTTGCCGAACGGACGACGCTCGCTCCGAAATCTGATGAGATTCAAATTAGATCAAAGCCTTAGAAAAAATGTTATTCCGATAACTCGATCAGTACGAAACCGATGGGATTCAAAATTCAGCAGTTCCATAGGCCGCAGGTCGAATCCCATGGGAAAAGAAAAAAAGTAATATGAAAATCGAATGTGGTCCGTTTTCAAAATAACGTTAAACCGAAAATCTGTCAGTCTCCAAATGAGGAAGAAACTAGAATTCCTAATCGAATGCCTTCACACTCAAACGACGAACGAAAATTGGTTGGCGATAATTTGTTCGATCCAAATAAAACTCGCTAGCTCGGTGAAGACCGAACTTTCAATTTTTGGAGCAATCGTTACAACTTTTTTCCCCGATGCCGAAGGTTGAAAGAACCGAGTGCCTCGGGGAAGAAAGTCTTCGGAATTTGAGAGTGAAAAATTCTTTCGACTCGGTCCGTGGATCGGCAACCCTTCCCAGTAGGGGTGCGTAGCGTACGGTGGCTCCTCCAGAGGGAACGTCGACGGAGAAGAGTCCGGGTAGACCGCCGCGCAATCTCGTATTCTGATTGGTCGTGGTCTTTGGTGCCACGAGCTACCTAGCAGTTGAGCGCGAGTCTCCGAACAGTTCGGTCGCACTTGCTTTAGCCCATTGGCTGTAGAAATCAACTTTGTGCGGCCCACAGTGATTGATATGTTACGACGTATTAGGCATGATCCTCCGAGTTGAATTTCACAGTTGAAAATCAAAAAGAAGTACAGAAGATTTTGATCGAAAAAATAAAAAAAATAAAAATTTAATTAATTAAGCAGTGTAAGTCCCGTACGATTCATCTGCGTCTATAATATAATTGATACTTCAATAGTGCTGGTTATGTGCTTTTTGTTGTGATTGTGTTTTTTGTCAGTGCGCGCGGAATTTTGACTGTTTAATCGTTTGGTTATTATATATTTGTTTATAAATTTTTTCTTTCGTCAAAATTTTTTGATTTTGGTATTCCGTTTCCTCGTCTGACTTCGTTAACAACATCAAAACTCCGGCTCGCAAGACGTTTCCGAACGAATGGTAAGTCGATATCCCTTACGGTCTATCATTCGTTAACTTATTTATTTGTTCATTGGATCATTCATTCGATATCTCCTCTATGTGACAACGATTGTTCCACGAAGCTTTACCTCTTTCCAACTCGTAGAGAATTTGAATCTTTGAATTCGATACGTTCCACTCGGAGCGATACGAGAGCCACGCGCTCGCTCGACGAGTTCGAGAACTTTTCGATAACTTTTACATTCAAATACTCTGCCGCAAATTTACGTCGTATTACTCATATATCCGAATCTCCCATAAGTGGAATTATTATACTTTCTCAATGGTTGAAGTTTTTCGAAACTTTTTCATCCCCCTTCTTCACCCTCGCGTCGTCCACCTACAAACGGACGTATTAAACTTGGTTCGTTCTGCGAGCGAAAGAAAAAGCGATCGGCGCTCTTATACGCGCGGGTGTTTCAATATCAGTACATCGCAGGTACAGATGCGTTGGGATAAAAGCGTTGAAATATTTTTTACCCGCGGGGTGATTTGGGTTATAAATTCGTTGAAAACTAAATCGCTAATTGCATCTAGTTTCGTGACTACTTCGCCGGTCGTGGACACCGATATCGGTGAGCAGTTACCCCCAAAAGTCTTTGGGAGTACCGACGTTTAATCTATGTAAATTCGGTGATAAGAATGCAAAACCAGAGTAGAGCGCCGGCAAAGCTGTGCGGTCGTGGGACCCGCGACTCGGGACATTTACCACTTCGGTTTCTACCGCGATATTTAAATAATAGTAATGGTAATACAGTTCCCTAAGTTATTGGTATTAATTGCTCATTGTTATAGATGGAAATCTCGCGTGTTACGTACAACTCGCGCGATCATAATTGAGACTTATGATAATTCTGACTGAAAAAACTACCGAGGAAGTATCGGGGAAAATCTCCCCCTTATCATAAATGTATGAGAAATTTAAAGGCGATTCGCGTCTCTCCCGGAGCGTAATTCGCACGACCCGCGCATTTTCGGGACCATTCATTATTCCCGTTCAATAAGCTGCAGTTCGGTCCATTCATCGGCATCTCCTCCGCAAGGACCATCCTCCTTTTCGTTTCGTCGTTTTTTCGTTCCTCGTATAAACCAGGTTGCGAGAGTTGCACGCGGTGAAATAAGGGAAAAGAGATAAGAAAACAGAAAAAAAGCGGATCGAGGGGGATCGGGGAACGGATAGGAGCGCCGAGGTAGAATAATGAAACAAGAGAAAAGTAAAAAGGAATTCGTGACAGAGACCGGGGAAGAGCGGGAGGCCGGGAGGTGCGGTACGAAGCGGTGAAGAGAAAAGAGGGAATGGTCGAAGGGAACAAGAAATCTCGAGGATCAAGTCTCCGTAGCTCCGGTTTACGACGGGCCTATACAGAGTCGTTAATACGACTTTTCGATTCCCGAACGATCCTGATCGTTTTATTTTAACGTCGTCGCAGGCCGCATCTCGTTGCACGTATATTGAACGTCGTTCCACCACTCGGTGCGTGCACCCGGCCACCCCGCGAACTTATTAACGCTCATTGTCGTAAATTTAGCGTTTTGTGAACGCGAATTCTCGCCTACATCACACACACGTACTCCATTCGCAACTTCGCGTCACAGCAGCACACGCTTCTAATTATACCGTATACGCTGCAGTCTGCTAATATTATCGAGTGAGTGCCATTTGCACTCTTCGTAATAATCCACGCGTATACGCGTTCGAATATACTACAACCTGCACCCATGCACCGTGCATACGTACGTAATAACGGCGTATGGGTGTACCATTGAAACCCACCGACTGGACGTGGCGGGTGGGACGTTGCAAAATGCTCTCGCGAGTCCAATAAGAACAGCGAAACTTCATCCAGCGTACACGACCACTAAATATATAGGGAGGGGAAAAGAGTTTGCGGATTCCGGCTTCGGCACGGAACCTGCTTCAGCTTCTCCTCGCGATCGCGGTGCGTGCGTGATCTGAAAACGGTCGGGCAACCCGAGATCCGATCCAAACTCTCCCGTTCGGTTCGCTCGCGCTCATTCGCTTCGCCGTCGCGAATATCCCGTCTTCGTTATTATTACACACGTGCATATGACATGGCGTACACACGCACGAGCGGTGTATTACGTCACGCGTTAAGAGTCACACACTACTTCCACCATCTGATTATTGTATTTTCGAGAGGGTTGTTGTTTATTTTTTTTTTTTTTTTTTTTTTTTTTTTTTTTTTTATGGACGCAAGGGACGCGAAACCGCATGAAAGTAAAATGGCCCTCGAAACTCCTCTGTATATACAGCCATCTTTAATCCGGCTTGAAATTATACATCGTACCTACGTGAGTGTGAGTGGAACACGAGTAAAACCGTCCGCAGTGATTACTGATTACGTTTTCGGAGGGGCCATTTTGACGAAGTAAATAAGTTAATAACGAGCGTGTTTATCTCCGCGTCTTTCGCTTCCTATACAGACGTACACACAAGATACAACGGGCGTTTAACACGCGTTCGCACGCATCTACGCGTATAGGTGCCCACGGACTTTGGGCGGTTTAGATTATGCGGCGGCGACGACGGTTGCATTTTGTGGCAGAACCGTATCGTATCCTGCGGGGTCAAAATCGTTCGTTCCGTTTCTGGTCACATCTGGCTGCGGTTCCCGCAGCTGACGACTATACAAGCTGGACGACGTACGGCGGTGCGTTAGGATCGTTGAAGAATTGTTTTTTTTTTTTTATCTTCGCTCTCTTCCTCCAATTGCACGCGAGCTCGACGACGCCGTACCTATACGTGTGCGTGTCGTAGTTTTGTCTCAACTCTCGACCGAGCAACTCACCCGCCGCCCAAAAATTACTCCTAACAAGATTTATCTCATTTAAATGAGGATGTGTACTATCCATAGGGCTAGATTATATATATACCACCTCTTTAAACTTTAGAGTGCATTATATGATCCTAAACACAAAATGATGCCCCGCTATGCAACGTTTTATTATACCTACGCGACGTAAATAACGTATAATATTATCCGACTTCTAACTGAGCGGACGAATTATATTTTCCATCGTTAACAACCCGATGAGTTTTAAAGTGCGCTTTTGTTTACGAGGAATATTCGAAGCGCGTTAAATAAACTTTCGAATCGCGAATGGAAATTGGTATTTTACTTTCGTTCGCTGGGCGTATTTTATGATTTTGTTTTTACCTCGTCGTATCACCCTGCACACGCCGCACGCGGCTACTTAAAATTCTTGACCGGAGTAATTAAGATAGATATAGCCCGAAATTGATCCAGCAGAATTCTTGGTACAGCTGGAGCGTGATGTGTTTGATTACGTATGTATATCGCTATCATCTCACCTTATTATATCCCTTTACTTGGAAGCAACTATCTCCGAGTGTGAGTTCGTAACGTACGGGTATATAGGTATACGTGTAATCACGGTACGGACTACCCACTTGGTTAATTAATGGTTGGGCAACGTTTACCTCAGGGAAATTACCAGCGAGTGTCATTTTGGGCGTCGTTATAATCCACCTTCTTACCCCTCCGTCTTTCCTCGGCAAAAATTTCGGATCTCAGCTGCTGATGCGGTACAACTGGGTGTAATATAATACGCTTTTAAGAATCTGCAAGGAGATTATTCGCGTAATCGCACGACAAAAACGAACCGAAGATCAACTCTCGCGCGGTAGGAGGTCATTCGTAAAAAAATTTATTTCCAACGATTATGGGTGCAATTTCTTCTTTTTGTTTTTCTCTCTTATTCGTTTATCAATTCTCATTTTCCCGAGCGGAATGGAGAAGTTCGTGGTATTTTGTTTATTTAAAAACGTATTCAGGGGGGGGGGGAGAGAGAGAGAGAGGCACACACATAAACGACGGTAGTAAACGATTTTTGTCCCATATTTCTCGACATCCGTATAGAGAAGTTCTTTGGGGTGCGAGTTATTTCCCATAAAATTCCTTAAGAATTGGTAGTGACTTATTTTGAAGCGTTTACGGCGACGAGGGTTATTTGAATTTTAAATTTCTAGAGTTCGTATATAATATTGGTAATTTTTTGACAAATGATCGCCCGGGATATTCCGATCGAGACCGAAGTGTGTACGAGATACACGCGCGTACGTATCTATTTCTCATACATTCGAGTTTTTAATGCACTTACGAACGTACATAGATTTCGGGTATCACGTATACCAAGTTACTCACGTGCAGGTGTGTGGGTGTAATCCTGGAGAAAGTAACCCCGCGAGGGTAGTTTGATTTATGGCTCGTATTTCACAGACAGAGTTGCTTATCTTCAAAGAAAATCTGAAAATCACTCTTTTGTTGGATTTAGGAGAAAAAAGAAGGAATGAAAAAAAGAGAAAAAAACTACAGAAGAAGCATATACACAGCGAGGAAAGTAAGTCGGTCAAAGTTTTTTTCACTTCATCGTTAGAAAATCTTTCACAAAATTTTCTCCTCGAAGATTCTTAAAACTTGGTTATTAGTTATTACAAGAATCTCTTCGCTCGGCGTCGCCGCTGCCAATTGTTATACTATACGCAAACCTACCCCCCCCCCCGTTCTACCTTCTAAATTTTACCTTTCATCCCGCTCTATAGCTGGCGAATATATACGTACTCCTCTTCTTTTCTTTCTCTCCTTTTTTTTGTTTTTTTGTCTTTAACTGCGAAGAAATAAGTAGGAGCACTTAGTTAAAAACCTCGCTGCAAAATGTGAGTATAAATATATTATATATATAGGTACAGCGAGGAGACAAAAAGGCTCGGTCTCTCCCCGGCGGATGAGCGGCTCGGGATGCAGGGGCAATAAATGTTTTACAAGAGCCTAACCGCCGCTGATGTATTATTTAAATACAGAAAAGAACGTTAATAATACCGAAAAGTTATGTAAATTGAAAATTGCTTCTTTGCCGTTTGCGTCGCGGACTTTGAAACGCGCTCGAATAATAACGTCTACGCCTCCGCCGAAAACGGGTACAAGATAAAACAATTAGGAACTACGTCCCAGTAGTCGTCGGTGTATTTTCACCCCTGGAGGGATACGACGCGCGCGGGGTCGACGGTGGGCGAAAAAGGGAGGGAGACGGAGATCGGGATCGGGACCGGGGACGCGCGGGTACCCTCGAGGTATGCGAAGAAAACTACCCCCGCAGCAGACCCGGGATGGTATAAAAAAAAGGGAGCGAAGAGGGAGTATATATATTTCCCCCCCCCCCCCCCCCCCCCTCCCACCCTCTCTCTTCCTCCCGGTTATTTCTCTGCCGCCCTTTCCCCGCTATATAAGGAACATTACGCGCACCCCTGGGGAAGTAGGAGGCGCGACGCGGACGGGGAGTGAATTTTATGGCCGGGTATGGTTTATGTGGGAAGGTAAGGCCGCGGTAGTACCTTACTTCGGCGAGTATCCGTGAACAGGTGGAATTGGATATCGGACTTGTATGTAGGATCGATTCGATTCGGTGTAGAAGACGAACGGCGAACACCCCGCTGCAGTGGCATCGATTCGACGGATGGAGAAATATGGAAATATCGTACGCACGACGTCACTCCACGTGGACGTTGGAATACCTAACCGTTTCATAAATTGAAATTTAAGACCTTTGTGCCGGACGAATTGCATGAATAATTCAACAACCGCGTACATTTCTTTCAGCCTTTTCGAATTAAACTTCTTTCACTAAAATGCCGTGTGTAACGTTGCACGGGGTATCACATACACACAGGTACACCCCACCACGTTACAGAATTCTCATGCGCGTTATCGGACGGAACAACTTATTCCAAGAACAAGATATTAAATACCGGTACGGTAACGACGTGCCTGTTACCGTCGGTATTGCTGCCGTTGCTGCCGCATCGAGTTCGATTGCTCAAAAAGGTTTCTTATTATACCGTGGATTATACGTCCGTCGAACGCAGCAGATGTAACTCGCTCCTCCTATCTACCTTAGTATCCGTCGAAGCGAACACCTTATCGAAATTTATGAAATTTTATCGTCTTTGATTTTCGGTCGAGCTGTGGGACCGTGACCCAGATTTAAAAGCATGTAACCTGCGGTGCACGAGCGGCGAAGTATGTGTGTAAGAGGATACGTCTATCCATATACATATATATGTATTTCGTTTGATATTTTCTGGAAAATCAGCGCTCCAGATTCAAGGCAGGATCGGTTCGTTTGGTCAGGAATATAAGACTTTGCGATCCCGCAGATATTCCGCAAGCCCGTCGCCGCGCCATCGTTGCGGGTAGGAACGGCAATTTCGCAAACTCTATTTTTCGCTGCATCGATGCACAACTCGCGCCAGGATACCGTCTCATCTATATACCCAGCTGCAACGCCCGCGGTTTGACGAGAAGACGAGGAGGGGCGAGGAGGCGAGCGCCCGCAGGAGTAGAATGAGAAAATAAAAGAAATCGAAGAACGAAATGCGAAAATAGGAAAGGAGAAGGAGGACGGCCGAGGAGCTCCCACTTCCGAACACGTATACCTGTGTGCGGTACACAAACCGCGCTCTATACCTATAGCAGATTATTTGGCGAGAACATCGTCGGGCATGCGTCGAAAATGAATGTGAGGAGATGACGATGAGAAAAAAAAGGAGAGCCGCGAGAATAAAATAAGGAGAAAAAAAAAAGTAGCGTCGTCTCACAAAGAGAAGGGAAAGAAAAGTGGAGAGAAAGAGTTGAGCGATAAAATCGCGACAGCACAAGCGGTGCATTTATCATAATTCAGTGGAGAGTCGCCATTTTTCTTTTATATACCACATGTGGTCGTGGGTATATAGGAGCACGGTGTATATCGGGGGCCCGCGGTCCCTGAACGGAATAAAGAACGTCGGGCGGACTCGTGCCCGATCGCTATCAGCCAGAAAAACATGTCCCTGCATAGCCGCGTACGTGCCTCGCCGACGGGGCACCGGATCCCTCGATCCCTCGATCCCTCGATCCCTCGATCCTCGATCCCGTATATATACCAACGCGCGGACGGAACTCGGACGACTCGCGGACACACGACGGGTGGTGTATGTATCGCGTACGACCCTACGACGTACGACGACGTACTCCGTACGGCGTGTCGTCGTCCGAGAAGACCTTTCTCCGATCCTCGTTGTTTACTCCTGTGGGAGAGCTCTCCCGATCGCTTCGACGGTATTTTCTGCACCCTCCGGCTATCGTAACGCTCCAATTTTCAGCATTTCTGTCGCGTGTACTGACGACGGGTCGCATACTCTACGACTGGGCGATACACTTCCGTTACAGGCTCGTGAATCGAACGTAAAAAACGTTGTTTGTCCTCAAAATGACTTCGAAACTCTGGGAATGGCCTCCCGATGATACAAGAAATCGGTCGAACAATCGGATTTCCAAAATGTTCGAACGGTGTTCGGATATTTCCACGTTACACGCGGAACAGCCGGGAACGGGGGGCGGTCGTTGCCTACCTTCGATTCTGATTCATAAGTCAGCGGAGAGAGAAGACTCTGCATACTATGGTTATCGGTATCGGGTCTCGCTATAAGCTCGGCGATAAGTCAGAGATTAAAGCCATCGCCGTCCGCTTATTCGACTCGTATAACAAGATATCGTGAAGAACGTGTAGTTTCCTTACACCTATGGGTGCAGGGTAACGTAAGCGTGTGCGTTTGATGCCGTATATAGTATTTTACCTAAAAACAACACACCTGGAAAAAGAATCCATTGGGTAAAAACATGATCGTTTATGTAAAACGAACCAGGTGCCCAGCTGCAACTTATATCTGTGACGGCATCTCGAATTCTTGCGTAAGACGAGTTCGGATTTTTTTAGATTTTGAAATACTCGTCGGAATAGAAATCAAGAGGACGGTACGGAAATAGAAACGGGAAAAAAGAAAACTCTGGATGAAATTCGCTACGGACAACCGTTAACCCAATTATCATCGATGAACTCGTAACGAAATTTGAAGATCACCCCTCTTGGACACCATTTCTTCGACAAAAAAAAAAAAAAAAGGATTGTTTTCGGATGACTTTTCATTTTTTATTCTCAGAGTTCTCGCACGTACAGCGATTCGCGTTCAATCACGTGTGACAATGACAATCGGTGGTGCTTGTTCTTTTTTTTTCGTTTGCGCCATTTATCCACGCGGAGTTTCGCAGGAACGGTGTTCGCCGACTACATCCTTTTGCTCCTTTGATTACTTACATGGAGACGACGACCTCCTTGCGAGACAGCACCTGGCTGAGCGCGTTGTGTAAGATCTGTGATTGTCTCCTGGGATTGTTTCTCGGAAACTGGAAGATCTTCTTCCGTCTGCCGTTCGCTCGGTCCCCGAGGGATTCCCTCGGCGCGGGGTGAACGGTACAGGGCGACGACGAAACGAGAGAAAGGTGGTGTAAAAGAACGCAAAAACGAGAGTCGCGGGAACGAGAATAAGAAGTCGCAATAAGTCTTGGACTCGAGCTGAAAGACCGCGTTCAGATATACTACACCGTCTGAATTGTGCAGGAGATGTAAGAAGTACGTTATAGATTTATCATTAGCGCGTCACAGGTGGATGACTTTATTAAAGTCGTTCGGAAAAAACCAGAATAGAAAAAGAAAGAATTATAGAAAAAAAAAACGAAGAAGGATGGTGGCAACATGTGATGGATGAAACGAGATCTGTGACAAACTTTACTATGAGGGACGCGTTGAAATTCCCTCGTTTTACTTCGACTAGCATTACACGCGCACCGCTATTGATTTCATTCGTCGTTTAAATTTTTGTCCCGTGATTTTTTTTTTAAACAACTTACGTGTTTTTCCCATCGAAATATCTCAATCTTTTTTATAGATACATCAATCTAATTTGCGAAGTCGGATTTATGAGATCTAAATTCATGGGAACAGAATATAACCCCGAATAAAAAAAAATGTTGATTTTTCATCCCCTTTGGATTCTTTCGATTTTTGGGCCAAAAATTAAGTATTTTTGAAATCGATGATATGACACTTTTCTAACGTATTTTGATCTCAGGAATCCGATTCTGGAAGAAAAATTGATCTATCTCTAAAATTGACCGAGTTATCGTCAATTTTCAGCTTTTTGGGGTCGAAAATAAAAAATTCATTTTTTAGTCTATCTCAATGTAATTTGAGCTCAGGAATCCGAATCCGAAAGAAAAATTGGACTATCTATAAAATTGACCGAGTTATCCTTATTTTTTCGCATTTTTTGGTACAAATTTGAGGATATCTCGAAGGGAAAAAATCGTAGCTCAATTTGGACAACGGATTCGTGTTCCTGAGGTCAAAATACATAAGAAAAGTGCCATATGGTCAATTTTAAAAAATGAAAAATTTTTTCCAAAATTTGAAAAAATCGTAAGGGGTACCCCTTGGAAAAATCTCAAATTTTGGCCAAAAATTTTTATTTTTCAAAATTGATCGTATGGCACTTTTCTTATGTATTTTGACCTCAGGAACACGAATCCGTTGTCCAAATTGAGCTACGATTTTTTTCCTTCGAGATATCCTCAAATTTATGCCAAAAATCGCGAAAAAATGGGAATAACTCGGTCATTTTCGCAGATAGATCAATTTTTCTTTCGGATTCGGATTCCTGAGCTCAAATTACATTAATATAGACAAAAAAATCAATTTTTTATTTTTGACCCCAAAAAGCTGAAAATTGGCGATAACTCGGTCAATTTTCGAGATAGATCCATTTTTCTTCCAGAATCGGATTCCTGAGGTCAAAATACATCAAAAGAGTGTCATATGATCGATTTCAAAAATACTTAATTTTTGGCCCAAAAATCGATCGCAGGAAACTTTCCCAAATGACGCTCATCCCGTTCCATCTCGCGTTTTGAGTTTCGATTAGTCATAAACTTTTCAGAACGGGAGAAATTTGGATCATTTCTTCCATAAATAGTAGAGGAAAATGCGAATTCTTTTTTCGTACGATGATCTTCAAGAATACGTATGAGTATCTATATCTCAATCGCACGTGCCCGATGAGGTATACCTGTCCCTGAAAAATTCCGAGCTATTTGTTTCCAAAATCAGATTCCATCGGGCTGCTGAATTCACAGCTCGACAATTTATTTCCCCTAATGTACCGTAGCTTAGCATGGGTGACATCAATTTTTTTTCTCTCATTTTTTCGTACTCCGGTCGACCCTTCGATGGCTTCTTCCCGGGGGCGCCCCACGGCAGTTCGGAGCTTCTCCTTATTCGTCTCTCATCTCTTCCGCGTCGGTTTCTATCCCTCTTCATGACGGCAGCAGCTATTAAATCTCCAGACCTACGGGAAAAAGTTCTTCCGAATTCTATTTGTCTTGATCCAGATTCGTGAGTCGCGCGACGCTGCAACGGCTCTCGCAGTAAAGTATAATATACGCCGATATCGCAGCCGCGACGCAGTGACTATAGTTGTTATCTCATATATCGCTGTCCGGCTACTTCCGGTACTTCCGTTCGCATAGACGACGTTCGCTTCGCGTTCGTTTTACCATTCTAACGCTAATCGGTCTAGACGTCGTCGCCACGATCATGCGAAGCTCTCTTTTCTGCTCCTCGTTGCGAGACAAACGGACCCCTGAGTGCGCCCGCACTTATCCTTTACACATCCGTGTGACCAATGAGAACGGAGAGAAAGCGAACAAAAAATGGAATGAAAAAAAAAAAGAAAAAAAAAAAAACTGGCAATGACGCGATTCGCCGAAATGGACCTCTGCTCTTTCCTTCCTCGCTTCGCGTAGGTATATAACGTAGAGATAATAGCCTGTGGGGTCCGAAAATGATAATGGAAAGGACCTGTTTTTCCAACAATGATACTCGTCCCCGTGCACGCGATGTCCACGGCTGGGGTTTTGTATCGTGAATTTTGAAATTTTGCCACTCGCGTTTCGAAAATTTTAACGCATTACCCCATATACCGCTGTACGTGCGCGAGCAAGGCGGGAGATTTATGACTGGCAATGAAGAGAGGCTATTTTTCAATCCGGTTTGAAGTGTTTCACTGGATTTATATATATAGAAATTTGATGGCAGTTGTGATTTTATTACAGTTATTCCATTAAATTACTTTTCACGTAGGTGACATTTATGGGGCATTTTTTTCATCCTTTCTTTTCCCTCCTCGTGAACAACTTGGAACGAAAAATATCCGGTATAGACCACGCGGTTCTTATTTTTGGGGATCGGGTATTTAAAACATTATTTCGAAGTCGTAACCGCGATCGGGCAATATTATTTTTTAGTACTTTCCGTCCGTCAGCATCTTCGAACGACGATTACAAACCCGAAATTTTTTCCTGTAAAAGATTGAGTCGAAGCAGAACATTAATCTCGAGGAAGAGGAACAAAAATTAAACGGATACAAGTCCATTTGGTGCGATAAAGTTGCTGCCGAAGGACTTATTCGCGCGAAAATACAGCTGATTCTTTGCATCGATTATTGAACTGGATTGGAGTATTCATCGGAATCGCGAGTACCCGGCATGTAACTGAGTTAATTGTTTCCCACGTTATGTAAGCTGCTGCATAATATATTATCGCAGGAACTTCTGCAGGATTGTATAAGTGCTCGTTACAATTATCGATGACTAATAATTAATTCAGACATCCCGCAGCGCGGTAGGCGTGAAATAATAATTGTTCACACGATTCGCTCATCTCGATCACACCGACGTTGCATATTTTCGCAAAATTTATTCAAACATCCGGAGTCTTCGAAATTATTCTCAACATATCAATCGAGTAGGTGTACCGTATCTTGACGGCTGAAGAAAAAAATTAAGTAAAATAAAATCATTCAAAAATCCTGCGAATGAAACAAAATTTTTCATGTTCGTGATATCAATTTGTTGAATTTACGTGTGCCGTGTACGCGGGTTTTATTTCTCCGTTTTTAATCAAAAAAGTTAGCGATTGAGTAAAACGACATTCGTTGGTAATTAGAAACTTTTAATTGAATTTTCAGACCGCGTTGGTACCTGTGTTTAGTTTTCCGTAAATACCAAAGATAGATTATATCGCTGCCTATGCAAACTGTTCACGTTTGCGCCGCTGCTGAACGAATAGTCGTAGCAATTTGATAAATGGGCGCAGGGTACGTAGATGTATAATAATACGCCGGAGTTGTTCGCTTATGCACGTTTATAGATTCCTCGTTGAGAAAGTTGACCGTAAGATAATGTAGCGCATAATGTGGGAACGCGCGTAATGCGTTCGATTGATTTCAGTATCTGATCGATACAGTATTTAAATATTCAATCAATATAAATTTGCATCGCGATTAATCATCGGAACTTGTCGAGGGCTGAAAACGGAATTAAAGTGGACGGACTGCGACGATAAGGGGAAAAGATCAACGAAATAGTACAATCAAAATGAATTGTCATGCAAAAAATCACCCCTTCACGCCCGCGATTTTTTAGGGGCAGAACTTCGTATGACTTCTAGAGCTCAGCCCTAGATTCCGACGAATATTTCCGAGTGAGGTTTTTAAGTTTCTCTAGGCGCGTATTAATTATCAAGTTTTAATGGAAACCGTGTGTGTAGAGTAGGAATTCATGTAATATTAATTGTGCAGTGACATCAAAACTTCCGCGCTCCGTAGTTGCAGTCGTGCGGTAGATATACGATCGATAATTTATTACTAATTGGTAATTACTTGGCTGATGTCGTCACGCGTTGTACTCCGTTCATAGTCGGTACCGTAACAGCTGTGAGATAATGATCGTGGCACACCGTCAGCCGCAGACATCAAAATCACTTTTCTCGATACTGAAGGAGGGGGGGAAGAAAAAAAACCAGAAAAAAACCGTCTTGGGCAGAATTTAAAGCAGTTTCAAGAATCTTTTTTCCATCCCAGTAATATCATTCGACGTTACTGTCCGCGCACCTAGGTTTCTTTCTTCTATTTCAATAGTCTTAATCCAGTCCCTCGTTTCGATCGTCCTTCTTTTTTTCCAATCACGTATCCCGCACCTGCGGAAAACTCCGATCTGTTTTTATAATTCTGGAGACTTCGTAATACGGGGTCTGACCCTTTTCTAATGGGGTGTTACCGCGCACCCGTCTACGTGCACCTACGTATGTAAAATAAGTTATTCATTCGAGAATATTTGAAACCTTCCGAATGAAATCGTCTCGTGAAGCGACCGAGTAGAAATTCTGAGCCATACCTGTGCAGTCGGCGTATATCGAGGAATATTAATGTAAATACGATGCATTTTTGTATATAGATATGTATATTGGTACGCGGAGGTATACGTGTATTCTTATTCATATAAAATACGCGTAGATATCTATCTATACGTCATACATACGTTCGACACAAAACTTACTACCGAGGCAAGCTGAGTGCAATATCGGGAGTACGATAAAAATGTATGGCTCACGATGCACAATCAAAGCTTTCAATATACTTTTCTCTCTCATATATAACCGAAGTTTTCAGGCATACCCCCCTTATGTAGAGTCGAGGCTGCATTATATATCGGAAAAATTTTCTGCGCTCCACCTTTTGCGCTGTGTCCCATTTGATGAGATTCGAATCAATGCGATACTGCATGCTCCGCGAGTTCGTCGTACGTACGATATGACTTGTACAAATTTACGTATATTCGCGACACAGTTTCTCCGCGCGAACTTATTCAAACTCCCCCGTATATTCGAAAATACATACAACGTAACATACATACGTACGCCGCGCTACGTTTAGCCCCGAAATTAGGTGTATGCAAATTATGCAAAACAGATTCACGGAGTTACATAATCCAGCGGTTACAGATGGTCGTCCCGAGACTGTCCTAATGATTATTTAAAGTTTCGTATGTATAATTTATATGATTCGTAGATACGTCATGTCATAATATACGTACGGTGATTTGATAAGAAACAGCTTCCGACCTCCGCTCACTCCATTTGTAAAGTTATCTCCGTACCTCGTAGATTACGCCTGTGATGTTGCAGCAGGTATCGGTTGTTTTTTTTTTTTTTTTCTTTGGTTTTTCTTTCCTTTTTCCTTCGGTCAGGTAGCACCGTGGTTGGTATAATTATTATTTACTTACCGCATAGCTCGTAGTCCGAGATTTGCCCCGAGGAATCTATAGAGAGTATCGGCGGCAGCGGGAGCAGGTTTTACACGGTTATTATCGAACGTTGAGAAATCCGTAATAATCGTACGTTGATTTTTGTTGAATTTCATTTGTTCTATTTTATGCCGAGCGCCGAGTACGAGGTGTTCTCAATGGCGCGGGTTTTTAGAGAACGTCCGCGCGTCGCTATCTCCTCGTTGAATGGTACAGCTAGAATTTTATTCAATTTTCCAAGATTAAAAAATTCCCGTGAAATTAATTATTCACTTTGGAGCGTTGAATCGATAACTCGATTAGTCGACGGGTAGCGACCCGACGCACGTATATAATATTCTGGAGCACTCTCGACTAGATAATATCGCCTCTGAGGGCAAAGTTAAGGTAGTCACTGTATATCGGTCGCTCGCTATCGCGTATACCTACATATACAGGCGGCAACCTTCAGGTAGGTACGATATTATATTACATATCGATATCAGGAGACGTAGGCACTCGTACAGATGCTTTACATTAATTAATTACGTTAGCGCATATCAATTAGGGCTAAGTGGAGTTACTGTAACTAGCTTTGTAGTTATCACGCGTACCCCATTTCGCCTTGCGTTTTATCCGACTCTATCTTTTTTTTTTTCAAAATAACCGCTGTTTCAGACCCAGCTACATATATTATGCATCACCCGAAGCCATGGGCTTGCAGTTTCTCTGGCGCCATTCGATATCCCATAAAGCTTTTTCCCCCCTATGTTTGCAGATCTGTCACTTCACCTTTGCACAGGCGGAAATAAAGAGTACAAACAAGCCAACGGGTTCTGTCTCACCTTCGTGTCGTACATAAGTCGTTGTCGTTTCTTTGGTATTGATTTTATTATTACCGTTTTTTATGTATCTCTTTTGCACCCTTCTCCTTGCCCTCTGCATGCCGACATCTCCCGACGCAGCATCTCAGGCGTTGCTCGATTCGAGATAACAATCTACAAAAGACTCGTGCATTTTTTCGACGTTTGGTTTATTCTGTTCTTTGATTTTTGTCGAATACGTAGCGGGTACGGAGTGACCGCCGGTATCTTCTAATCATCACCGTAGTAGGTTGGCGCGATATTGAAGCTCGCGATATGATTCTGATCCGGTAGGTTCGCGTTGAATTTTTCTCCCGCCCCTTCCCCTCGCCGACTTTATTCCAAACGAACCACTAGAGCCTTTCTTTTTAGCTATAGGATCGGGGATCAGGGTGTAGAGTTAGGGAGAATCCCCGTCGTAGGCGATTCGTCGGCGAACCTTCTGCCGGCGATATTGTATTCTTATCGGCATATTTGTAAGCCACTTGGGAAAACAATTTCCCATGGAAAATATGCGGATATCCGAAATATCCGCGAGAGATGGAGGATTATACGAATCGGGTAATCTAAAACCGGCAGAGAACCGTTTATCCCCTGCCGGTATACGGCGGGTAGGCCGAAAATCTTCTTTATTCTTACGAAAACCGTTGAGAGTCGGAGATGGGGTTATACCGGGAGAGGTTCAATTCGGCGGCGAGGAGGAAAAGGCGGCGAATCAGAGGCCAGCCGTAGTTCGCCGGGCGCGCCAGCTTCTCGAGAACGAGAAGCCGAAGGGGATGAAAGAAAATTGAGGATTTTTGCGAAAAACCCAAAGTTTGTCTTGGAACTCGAGATGTTTGGAGAACATGTGTGCTTAATGGGGCATATGGAATGGATTTTCGGAAACACTGCTCCTCGTGCGAACGCGTTTCGTGTGTATTCGTTATTTTTCATATTTCTTCGCCGTTTTCTTTTTTCTACTTCTTTCATTTCACCAGCGTAAAACTTACGGGGCATATCCAGCCACTCGTCGTTCACCGTCCCGTGTTGGACGTCGGTTGTAATTCGATACAACTAATTATGTCCTGCGACCTTACCGCTACCACTCCGTGTGTATTTAGGTATCGCATGGAGCGTATAGCTGGAAATAGCCTCTGTTTGTCACTTTCTCCCGTACGTGATATATACGCTCGTGCGGCTTACGACACTACTCAAATATTTTTCCCTCGTTCCGTTAGAATATCACTTATAATCTCCGTCCGATTCCGAACCGCTGACTTGAAGCGAATATTGAAACAAGGTTCTCAGACGATCGGTGAGGTGGTCGAGTCGCCGGTTTTGAAGAAATAAACGCTCGTGGGCTTCCGATGTTGTTGCCGCCGACACCGCGGCGGAACCGCAGATTGTGACGTCGATACCGTAATCTCTAACGAAGCCAACTACCACCCGCTACAACTTTCACCAACTCTATACAGTGCGACGGATGAACGTTGAAGCATTTTCCGACTCGCCTCGCGACGAAGATTAAAAATCAATAGATCCCTGGTACCCGGCGCCGTCCACCCTTGAAAGGTGCACCGAGGCATGCACCTATTTTCTCTAAACTTATACGTATACATGGCGAAGTCCATCCGTCTCGGGTTACTCGTTGCAGTGTGGAAAACGCTCTTTCGAACCTTCCGCGTTATACGTATATATATATACTCTTTCTCAATCGGGTGGTTAGTTCGTTCGTTCGATTTTTCGTTGGGGTGCATTTCTCAGATATTAGGTTTCCCACTGCGGTTTTCAACCCCGTACCCGTCGGATGATCGACCAACGACGCGTCCCAGGGGAAATCACACAATCAACAAACCTCTGTGCTACTACGTTTTGGTTATATCCCCGCAAGATGTGCACCGCCTCCTCAAACACATTACCATAACTTCTTTTCTGGAAAAAAAATATCATCCCTGCCTTTCATCGAACATCATCGACGTATATATATATAGGTGCATGAAAAGGAGACTTCCGTCGCGCAATCACTAATCGGTGCTATTCTCCGTTTGTTTCAGGTTATACTTTTCCACCGCTCCCTGATCCGCTGGCAGTCGAGGAACGGAATTTCGCAGTAAAATCGGATTATCTCCTCCGGATCGCTGTCAAATTTGAACAAGGAGTTACAAATCGAGACTCGGTGGGTCGGTCGGACGCATGGTGTTGCGGTGAATTTCAAGAGCAAAGTGTACCCTAGAGCCAGTAATTCGTTGGAAATAGATGACCGTTCTGGATCGATCCCCGGAGAAAAGTTTCCATCGTCGAGAACCGTACCCCCGTGGGGTACGCTACCTCGTCAGTAGCGTCCAGCATCAAGATAAGGGCGTTGAAGCTCTGGAAAGATGAACGGGGTCAGGCTAGTTCGCTAGTCGTGGAGCAGACCTGCACCGTTCCTGTCCACGCTAGATCCGATAGTAGGCCTCCTGGGCAAAAGGGGGGCCCTAAATACGCCGGCCCCGAGGGTCCTTCGCGGGACAAGGTATTCTCCTGGATTCCGCCGAAAGCGGATACTCGAGAGGAGGGTGGTGAGGCGAAGCGCCTCGAGTGCGTCTTAAAACTTTCCTCCGGCGTGGGTGAGGCGGTGGACTCCTCTCTATCCGCAGATTCCGTAGCCGAGGGCGTCGTCGAGGTTTCGCGCGACAACCCCGAGGTGAAAGACGTTCGACGATCGGTGAGAGGTCCGAACGCGCTACCGAGGAAAACTTCAAAGCGTCGTCGCGCGGCGGTTCGCGAATGCGGCGGATCGGTTGCCACGGCTCCGACGGGAAGTAGAAACTCCGGCAACTCCGTGACCCGGAGTGCTGCGGCTCTAGAGCAAATCGGGAACCATCCACCCGCGGAATTTTTCCTTCCGGCCAATCAAACCCGACCCAACATTAGCGAGAATCGTGTCGTTAATCTACGCGCCCGTTCGACCCCGGCTACCGGCGGTCAAACCCGGGATACTTCGGCGATCGCCAGAAATCCCGTAACGGATCAAAGGACCCGATCCGACGTACAAACGAGAATTACGCTCAACCAGCGAGTGGAAGTTGCTTACTATTCGACGACAGCCGCGACTTACGACGAGGACAATATTCTACCCAAGCGGCAGGAAAAGTTCGTCAAAATCCTCGAGGGATCCAACCGTACGGTGAAGAGAATAAATAAAAACATCATAAGAATGGCTCGTGCTATGACGCCCTCTTGGTCCCTCCGTCTGTTGGGCGTGAGTTGTGGATCCGTTATGTGTGCTTGGGGACTTTTGTTGATATTTTCTACTATCGGAGGAGCTTCTCACGACACCGGTGTCGGAAACTTCGGGATTAGAAACCTCGGGAGTCAAATCGAGGACGCGGAAGGTGCCAGGTGCCCTTGGGCCTGCAACTGCGGGGGACAGGAATTGGACTGCTCTCATCGGGCGCTCACTCAAGTTCCGGGGGATCTCGCCGTTCCTCTTCTCGCCGAAAAATTGTAAGTCGAACCTCTCGATCGCTAATGTATCCCGCTGCCCCCTGTCTTCCTTCCCCGAGCTTTTTGATAGGAGAAAAAAAAAAAAAAAAGAAAAAAACGATTCGCTCGTCGCGTCGGCTCGTAGTATACCGTGGAAATCCATCGATGAGAACCACTGTCGGAACGTACCTGTTCGCTTTATGTTCTCCACGGGTCTGATCTAGAGATAACGACTTACAACGCTAACAGCTGGATGGGCAGCCACCCCGTATTCCATTTCAATCCCCATCTAAATCTAAACTGTACTAGGTGCCGTGAGTGGATAGGCATATCGTATATATCGCCTATACCTATACGGATCCATTCGTTCTCGTGTACGTTGCACGGTAACTTCGAACGCTACCTGGGCACAAGTTCGTTGCGTTCGGTGGGTATCGTACGCACGGGAGGGACGTACGTTCGCGCGGTATCGGGAGGGGGCTGGGATATATCGACGCGGGAATAGAAATTTCACCGCAGCCCTGCAGCGTTACACCGCAACTCGAATCTCTTACAAATTACACCTGTGATGACCCGGGCGCATGCACCGCACGGTGTTGTTGCCGGTCGTGGGCAGCCCGCAGCTAAACTTGCGCGGTTGCGTTGCCTCCGCGAAGGCTTGCCACGGGTTCGGTCCCGCGTACGGCGGCTCTACGTTGCCTCGCGTTCCATTATTCCGTAAGGACACCGACCCAATAAAACTCGAGATTTATGGGCAATTGCCCCGGGGTACTTTGGCGGACGTGAGAAGTCCTCGTAAACGTTGATTGGAATTAATTATTAAAATTGTATCTTTTAATACCGGGGATTATATCGCCGGAATTGAATTACCGTGAATCTTCGTTGTCATCGATCACCGCGCACCGTGTTGGTACGGGTGTACGCGCGGCTTTACAACGCACCGCACGGACATCGCGTCTTGAAAAATTCATATCGCCCCCCCCCCCCCGGAGAATTGTTTCAGAGCAGAGTTGTAAAAGATATATAAAGGCTCGAACGATAAAATGGGTGTACGGCGGAAACGTCGGCCTCTGTATTATATACATGAGAATATCCGAAGGGAAATCCTTACGTAAGAATCCCGGGCGTCTGTTTACCGGCCTAACGACCCACGTAACCCCGCGTCGAATTAGGACCCTTCTTACCATTTGCATAATAAGGAACCGGGGCTAATATAAATATTAATAATCTCATTTAATAAGGCATCAAGTATTAATAATATAAGGCACACGATGCCACGGCGCATATTTAAGGGGGTTCGACACGCCGCGCCGGTGGATGCTCACGAATCCGATGCTACCGCTATGGCTGACTCCCGCTGCTGCCCCGCGACCGTGTATTTATACCCGTGAAACTTCGGTAGGTAACACCATCATTCCTCGTTTTAACTCTTGTACAAGTTTAGTTTCACGTGCGGTGCACCGACTCGAAGAGGTTTACGCCGCCAACGCTGACGCCACCTCATCCCTCTGCTTATGCTAATGTGTTTCATGGATTTAATTATTCATTCCTTTGCTTCATTTTCTCCTCTGCCGTTAGCATATTAATCGTATGCTGATCGGATGAGTTAATAGCCCGTCTTTACACTCTGAATTTATTAAGACGCGATCGGCTATTGATTATTTGTTGTAACCTCCGCTCATTTCTCGCTACCATATTCATCCATCCCTCTCACTTTTTCTCTTCCATTTCTTCTTCTTCTTCTTCTTCTTATTCTTCTTCTTCTTCTTCTTCTCTTCGACATCGTCCAGTTTATACCGAACACGTACGTGGCGATCGCGAGGTACTTAATAAATTATTTTCAAAGGCATCAATTTTGATTTTCTACGGTGATAATTAGCCACGTATTACGTATACATACGTACACTATACCACGGCCGACTAATATCTCTCCTCTTTCGAGATGAGCCTCCCCCCTCCCCCCCAGAGATAGATATTTATCAGTTGTATCCCACGACTAGCTAAAGTTACGAAGCTCATGCTCGGTCAGAAATTAGCCCGTCCGCGGCACATCGAGGCACCTGGGTCTACGTTATACCGTGCGTGAGCATTTATTTATCGAATCAGGTTCGACGGAGGTAGACGATTGGCATGTTCCGTCGTTTGTATCATCCTCTCATTTTCCTCAGCTCTTTCTTCGTTTCGATTCTACGTAACTCGTCACGAGAACATTTTTACGATACGAAAACCTGCGCGACTTTATCGAGTGTGTTTGCCCAAGCATTGCTTTTGCTCTGCTCCGTCGAGTGCCCGTACGTGCGCTGATGTTTTTTCAACTAACATTCCCGAGATGTAACCAAACGCCAACCAGATCTTCTAATATATATTTATGGGCGTCGGACCCCGGGGGCTGAACGACGGACGGAGACCGAAGGAGATAGAGGGAAGGATATAGCCCGTAGGAAAAAAATAATATCCTTTGCTCGTCCGTCCTATTTACAAATCATTGAAAGCCGTTCGACGAACTTGTATGCGTACGTATCGTATCGTATCGTATCGTATATGGTGCAACGCGTTTGTCGAAACACCTGACTTGTCGCCTGCTACGTGTAAGTAAATTCTACGGTGTTTAGTTACACGATGCAGTTTCCCAAAGTCACACGTACGGAGTGGCTCGCATTCTGGCTTGGCTGAGGTAGCCCGTAGCCGCTATTAAACCGGCGGACATATTTGATCCGATTTCGAAAGTTACAAACAGATACGTTGCCACGGTATCGGAACCAAAGCGTCGTCGGGTTCGATGCTAGATGTTAGTTACGGATTCAGCTGGAGGCGAGCCGCTCGATGAAATTGATACATATTACAAGCGGATATCATTCGATACGCAATAATATCGATTCGTTGTCATTTAAGAAAATAAAAAAAAAAAAAAAAGAATTACAGTTTGATTGAAACGTCGAGGGCTCGGTAAAATAATATAATATATCCACATCCGAGTTAACGGTCGTGTAGCCACGGTTATAATAAATAGTTTTTCATAGCTCACGTCCTCATTATATACATAGAGCAAGATTTCGGTAAAACCGGTTTTCAATAGGAAAATTAATGATTTTCGTTCAGCGGGAAAGAAGAAGAAAAAAATGTTTTACTCAAACAAAAAAATTATTTGTTAAAGGGTAGCCGCATTTTTTTCTCCTTTCTTTTTTTTTTTTTTTGTTGCTCCCATCCCGTCGTTCGAAATGACCGGTGCGATTCTTTTTCTCTTGCCCCGTAAGATCCCCCGTAGATCCCTGGGCGTGGCGCATGGTTACAAAACGTAAAACTTTTATCTTAAACCAAAAGCAGGGGTAGTTCTGTTTTTTTCTCTCTCTTTTTTTTTTTTTGGAATTAATTTTTCCGCAGGTAGATATTTCTTCGCCTTGTATATATATGTATGTATATTCTTCTTTCCCCGACAAGGACGCGAGTTCGGATCCCTCTTACTCTTTTCACGGTATTTCAGTACGAAGTAGCTCTCTCTTGGAACGTGATCGAAAGTGGGAACCCTCGACGCGCAATCCCGATTTTCTTCCTTCGTATATAATGAACCCTTAAGCCTCCCAGGGCATGCTACAACGGAATGCTAAACAAGCGCTTATGCCAGAACACGTTTTTGGGTATCGAGAGGTGTGAGAAGATTGCTTCGGGCTCGCTCTCGCAGGTGGTGACTGGGCGGCTGGGGTCGAAGTTCGTACGAAGGAACTTAGCTCTGAGCGAAAGACTCACTCGTACATATACATGTATATACACGGGCACCGACATAGGTATACGGGTGTACGTATAGACGCGTACCTATATATATACACATATATACATATGTAATACGCTTTAGGGCAGCCATGCGTACCTTGGTCTCTGCCTGCTGCTTTGGTTGCTGCTGCTGCTGCTGCTGCTGCCGTCGTTGAATCTCATGAAAATGTGAGAGTGGGTTACTTATATACGTGCACCCGTAATATACCTATGTGTGTACGCGGAGTATCGGTAAATTATACATGCATGGTTAAGATTTTCGCCAAAGATTAAATAAATTGCCTATAAATCCTTATTAGCCGTGACTTTATGGCCGGCTTATGTAATTGTGGGGAAACTCACGGTGTCGGGTTTGGTTCATAGTTTTTATTCCGTATTCCCGGTATACGCGCGTTACACCTACTATATGTATCTCGGAAAACATGCGGCGTGTACAAGGTACAGGTATATGTAAGGGATTGTGCCAAGTTTTAGACCACGGTTATTCGGGACCTAGATTTCAAAGGAGAAATCCCGATCGGATCAACCTCCGCGCACGGTGTTTTCTAATTTCTATATCTCGCGTGTCGATCTCCGTCGAGGGACTCGATGGGGGGTCGGTCGTTCTAAATATTCACTCCGCGCGCTGCGGGCTGCATAATAAAACAATCGCACTAAAAACCCTCATTCCATTTTCCGAGTAATTTCTGAGGGGTCTGTCCACGAAAGTATCTCTCGAACCGTATCTTATAAGCGTGAATTCTAATTTGAGATTTATTTCAAACAAATTCGCGATCGCGGACACGAGAGTTCCGGTGTTCGGGTCCTCGAAATATCGGCTTCCGAAAGTCACCCTTTGAAGCGAGAAGGAGCGCTAAGCCGGATCACCGTTGATTTCCCATTGAACCGCGCAACCCGCGTACGCCGGGTATAACTTTTCGCGTAGGTCTCGAACCACGTGAAACCCACTCGTGTAGAATTCGGAGAGCGAGAGATTAAGGCGTTTTTTAGCGGTGGGCGAGCGAGAGCTCCAACAAAGGTTGCAGCCTTCAAAAATCAACGAAATTCTACCAAAAGACTTCTGGAATGGGTGCGACTGCACGGGGAGGCAACCGAACCCGGCGGGGGCGCATTGTGCTAAAATTTACGGCATCGCTTCAAAGATGCGTAATACAAACGTTAATGGTCTTGCCGCGGTTTTTCCATTGTTTTTTTCCTCCTTTCTCATTTTCGCATTTAAACGTACAGCGCATACGCAGAGTAGATCTACGTGGTCCGAGATCCCGGAGAAAAAAGAAATTATGTTAGCGCGTGTGAGAGATGTATACCTAATGTACTACGAAAGAGCCGCGCGCGCGCGCGGGTAGGTACCCTCGGAGAACGAAAAACATGGAAATGACATTCCAAGGGCATTCGTTTATGGAGGGTATCCGGGACATCGGATCGGTGGGGAAATGCGGGGACGGGGACCCGCGAGCAGAACTTGCGGTATAAAGAAAAGTTCCAACCACTGAAATATATGCGTACCTACGCCCGTTTCGAGGGTTGTAACTGAAGAGAAGAGATATAAAAATCTTCTCTTCTCTTTTTTTTTTTTTTTCTCATTTTACTTTAAATATGGATGAACATAACAACGGACACACATCTGTTTCTTTTACACGTGCCGCGTAAAAAATGACGTCGAGTTCCGTCGCGCACATTTTTCAAATATGCACCGTTCCATTTCTTCCGCACCCCAAATTTCTGATATCGTCGAGCCACGGTAGGAGCCGTTCCGACCTCTTCTGCTTCTCATGTTCCGAGCGAGTGAATATCGTGGCGTGAGTATAATGGTGTATACTTATCGCGGACGACACGAGCGGATAATCGGAAGTCCGTACAATAATCATTGAGAGGACGCATCTTGAAAGGGTGACGACGGGTCCGGTGACCGGCATTCGAGAATGAAACGTCGGTGAACGTGCCCCGCCGTAAGAAACGAAACCAGTTTTTCAGCACCGTTGTTATTGTCCGACTCACGAACTCCTCGCTCTCGGAATGGAGAGCTGAAGAAGGTAAAGAGAAAAATAAACAGGGACGAGCCGTCGGTCAATGGATGCTGCCCGCGATCGCGCTGGAACGTATCGGAATAATAAACGCCGATCCGAAAAACCAAAGGGAGCCAAACACCGAATATAACGAGCGTAAAAAATACGCGAGCTTTCATTTTGGCGATCTGGAATTATGGAGAATTTAAAAATAATCCGCAGCGTCGCAAGTTCGTGGACACTCTTCGAAGGAGAATTCTCACGGCTGGTTAACGACGGCACGTAAATTAGAGAAATGAAGCGTAACAATCGCGCCTTCGTTGAAAAAGGTACAGCACGCGCAGCGATATATACTCGAATTTGACAGTGGAGCGTGTAATCTCCGGCGCATTGTACTTCGCCATTGGATCTCTCCGATTGCTTTGAGCCGTGGGCCTTAGCGTCGAGAAGTGTTGGACGCCCGGGTAGCGCTAAAGGCACTAGAAGTACGCATTAGGCGATGACTGGTGACTTTTTCGAATCCGCACCGTCACCGCGAGGGTCTTGGGGGTCCCTCGGCCCCACGGAGGTACAATACGCCGCGCGAAGGGTTCCTACCTCTCGCCCCATCGCCCCGAAGGTGGTCCACGATTTGACGATTTGATAGAGACGAATCTCTTTCGAACGTGACTTAAGATTCGCTCGGGAATTATCTCGAGGGTAGCGTCGATGAGCGGAGAGTGAGAAAGAGAATGGAACTCCGAGGAGAAACTCATCGCTAACTTTTTCTATTCACGTCGTACGAGTGCAGCTTCGCGGTTCGACGCCGAAACTATACCTACAACGGAGGTCCGAGCGGTCGGGTGGAAACGTTTGAGATATTTCGTAAATTCGTTGGTCTCGTACAGCACGAATGCTTTTAGCAAATTTTCACGCTTTGCAGAATCTCCGATTGTTCTTAGTTAATTGAAAATCTTGCGGAAGTTTCGCGCACAGAGAGTCGCACACTGGGCTGTTATTATACACTTCCGCTGCGTAATGCAGGTGGTTCGAACGTTGCCTCGGCCCGAGCCCGATTAAATTCCAAACCTTTTCATTCGTTGCGCGGAACTCGTCGTCCCCGCAAACGTTCGAGAAAATGACTACGGGGGGTTGGCTGCGGGGCAGAGGGGAAGAGAATCTCTGAAAGGAGCGAAATTAAACGGAATCACTCGTAAGTTTGCAGATGTAATTAAGCCTGCGCGTGACACGCTCAAACGCTGAAACGCGCCCGAATGCTCAAACGCGTTTTCAACCTCCGCAGGCAACTAAGTATAGGTCGCACACACACGCGCGCACACGCCTATGTTCCCATAGATTACACACGTATGTATGTGTGTACGTGAACACAACCCGTGCAAAATATCGCGTTCAACGGGTCGTGCCCCCGTTCGCCCCCCGCCCCCAAATACAACATCAAAACACTTTGTGCTCAGCGCTGACGGTTTTCGTAACGGTACGTCGCTATAAAAGAGTAGGAAAGACCGGGGTAAGAAAGCGGTACCAGTGTACGTGTCGATTTTCATTTACACGCGTGTTTTTTGGGTGGAGTCTCGAAAGGGCCGAAACGGTTCGCCCGGAGCGAAACGGTGATCGAGATTTCGGGTGTAAAACGAGAGAACGAGGTTGGGGCGAGTGAGAGAGAGGGAGAGAGAGAGAGGGAGGGAGGGAGGGAGTGATGCGCCGGTGATTAAACGTACAAACATTTATTTCTCACGGAGCAATTTGTCGCGTTAATTAGGCGGCTAACGACACCCTGTCACGCACTAAGATACGCGTGGGTCCACCGCGACCGCAACTCTCGCTCGTACGTACACCGGGATCGCCGTCGCCGCTACTTTACACCCGTTCCGTTGCGCGTTCAACGCGTGAAACGCAGCCGAGTAACGCGTTAGGGTCGCGGATTCGTTACCTCGTCGTTACGCGTTCTTACGCACAATTAACGAGGAAGCGTACGTAGGAGCGAAGGGTTTTTTCCAACGCACTTTTAATAACGGCGGAAGGTGTCGCCGTTGCGAAACGAGTTGTGAAACGGACGATTTCTTCTCGATCCGCACACACATTCGAACGGTTTCGTAAGAAGTTTTACCGAGGTTTTACAATCGGTTTATATCGCACGTCGTCGACGTCGACCTCACAACGTGGATCCCCGACTATCACTTAGGGCTATTAATTTCGTATGCATTCCACGCGACCTAAGAGGTTCCCTCCGTTCTCCGGTTGAAAGAGATTTATGCGTTTAGCGGCTGACGGGCATATATCACGTAGGCAACGTTATGGGTTCATTTGAGCGGGCTTCGAGCTTACCAACGCGCTCCGACGCGTACGTATCGCGACGCAACGCAACGAGGATACCAAGATCGAGCACACGCGGTGTCCGGTATCCGATTACGCGACGAGCCACTCGTCCTATACGTTCGCGGGTTCGACCGTCCGGCGCGTACCACCCCGGAGCGGATGATCCTACGAAGAAATCCGACGCTTTGTTTGATACCCCATCGCGATACGGCTGCGCCTCCGTAATACCACTTCTCCGTTATAAACTCGTGTACTTTATACGCACTGATTAGTTTTACGCGTACATCTCTCTCGCGCTTTTTTTTTTTTTTTTACCGAACTCTCATCCGTCCGCTTAACGGCACAAACCGCAGCTTCTATAATGTTATACACCGGTAGACGCGAGACCGTAGTAGCACGCGAGGGTTTCCGTTTCTACGATTTATATAGGGAGGCGGGAAGCACTTTTACGCGAGAAAGACGGAGGAGGAAAATCATCCCGAATTCAACGGATCCCCCGTTGTGTGTTTAACCCTTTCACGCCTCCCACGCGGATTAGCGAATGTGATTAAAACTCGTTCAACAATGGGACTGGGTCATGTTGTAAAATCATTGAATATGAATAACGGTACCCAGGTAGAAAGTTATCTTGGCAGAATAAGTTTCAGCCTAGCCGCTAGCCTCATTTAATATTGGCTTGCGAGGTTCGCACTGCGACATTGGCTTTAGGTTGCTGCTAGGTACAATTGCAGTTCAGGATTTCGAGATATGTTGCTTGGTTATTACCTTTGCATTGTACCTAGCCGCGACCTAAGTATACGTGATAGCTTTACTTTTGCGAAAAGTGGGGTTAGGCTTACAGTGACATATATGTATATGTTTAAAATGTTCAGTACACACGTGGTTCATCGATAAAAGTAGTATACGTACGCATCTCACGTATTTATCTTTTTCAATTTTATTTTATATGATTCGATTTATAAAGGTATATGGATGATACTAAGCAATAACGTCTTAGCCAACATTTTGAAAAAAATCGAATTATTATATGATGAACGTATCCAGTGAATGTTAAAATGATAAAATAACGTTAAAGACTCAAATTTGTATTTTTGTTGGTTAGGACGGTATTGGTTAATACCGTCATACACGTATAGATCTTCTATATGAACCATACAATTATATCGCAATTATAAATTTTCCATTGTTATATACGGTGTGTATCTATGCTATGCTAATTTGCGCGAAGCGAATGCGCAAGCGATGGGTATGTTACGCACGTTTTCTGTGTTTGTTTACTTCATATTCATATTTATATTGTGGATATTCTTCGTTGAACGTGATTAACGACCAAATTTAAACTGGTAAGTAAAAATAATATTCACTCTGTTATAATTACTAGTGGAGAAAAGTTTGATAGTTCATTATTCTTGACTTGTAATTCGTAACAATAATTTAGAGGTTAAGTTCAATGATTTCCGACCGGTCTGATTCATTTTTCCATGTGGTTCTTTCTTAAATGTTTTTGTAATTATTGTAATATTTTCATTTTTACAAAGTAACTGTAATTGATACAACTTCTGCGTTATGTCTTTTCTTTAGATATTTCGCTTTTGAAAGTGTCTATAAACTTTAAACAATTTTACTTTGACCTGCAGAAACTTTAACATCCCGGATAAATGCAGTCGAATCGAAAGTCTATGCCGCACTAGGAACAGTCTTTACCAATTCAAAAGATTGGGAAGGTTACAGAATAAATCGGACCAGAAAAGAGAAGATTGACGAAAAAAGTGATATAAGCGAATAAGACATTTTCTTCACAGTTTAAAAGTTTATTGCAGTTATATAATACCCATAATTTATTACTTGTTACTCCACCATAATATTCTTCAGTATATTTTGATAATAAACGTTAATAACATAAATGATAACTGTATAGTGGATTGTTAATACTGCAATTTATTTCACGTTTACCTCTAAAAATCCCGAAGCCTGCTACAACCTGAATTGATCATATTGGTACTAGCTAAATTACGAAGGTTGGCCCAAGATAAGTAATTCAACCTGCTGCTAGCTAAAATGAGCGTTACAAACCGAGCTTGCAGCAGTATAGTTAAGCTATGCCGCACCAAGATAAGAACTAGCATAACTAGATCGCGGTTAGCTTCTGCCAAGATTAAATTTCTACCTGGGTAAGTCGGTCGAGTCGTTCGTTACTTTCGTTTTCTCGTAACGAACGCCGATCGAAACTGACCACGGTCAGTAATGAAACGTTCGTCTTACCGTGTCGAGGAACGGAATATATCAATCCGATTCAATCGCGAGAGACGTTGCAATCGCGAGGTCCTTGTTTAATTAGAACGTAGAGTCGAGAGCAGACGTGTAAAATTTTTATAATTAGTTTGCGAGTAACTCGGCAGTAGCTGCGCTACGGGGGTATAAAACTGCAGCGACGGTACAGCGGTACCGGTACAGCTACAAGTAACGCGAGAGTAGAGCAACAGAGAAAACGGGACAAGGAAATACGAAATAAAAGAATGGATAGGAAAGAGAATTACGACGTACGTGATAGGTAGCTCTAATTGCCGGTGGCGCGCTACGAGTGATTATTTTTTAATTGTCGACCTAAAAAAAAAAAAAAAAAGTTACGCTACATAATTCCCGACGTCGCGCATTTTCTGTTTTCTTCATTATTTTATTCTCTCATTTGTTCACTTTCCTTTTTTTTTTACCCCTTCAACGTAAATGAGTTTCGAAAACTGTATCGTCGTCTCTCCGTTTTACGTCGGACCTCTTTTTCGATGAATCTGAAAAACAACGAATCCGTTCGACGGTGAATTCTCCCATGGAAAATCCGAGGAATTCGCGTGAAAGAATACTCGCAATGTACCCGCGCAACCTTCATTTTTCAACTTGCCGAAGACGAAGAAAAAAGAAACAAAGGAAAAAGATAGATGGAAAGGGTTGATTGGCGAAAGTAGTAGTCGACCTAGTCTTATAACGAATACCTTAGAATTTTCGACTAGAATTACACTCGAAACTGGTGAAAACACCGGCGGATCCCAATCTTCGATAACTTTGTACCGGATTTCCCAGGGGTTCCTGTAGGTAATTTGGCTTCGCTCTTAACCTGACTAACAAGGAAAAGTGAAATTTCGCGGAAACCGTGCTCCGCCCTGTATACCGCGCGCTCGCAAGCCTCCGAAACAGTGACGAATTGCTATCCGTGGTAAAAAAAAAAAAAACAACAACAAAAAACGACGAGGGATGAATGAATAAAGAATCTAAACAAAAAGGAAAACTCGCCCCCGATCGAACGGAGACAAACCGCGTAACACGTTCGTCCCGGAGGCGACTAGGCCGATATGCGTATCCAGGTAGATCTTCAAAGAAACGGCAACCGGTAGCCGTTTATGGAATATTTCCTTTCTTCGCACACGCACCTACGTGTACGGTATTTTTGAATTTTGTCACGTACCGATCCAACCGGAGGAATTATCCGCGGTATTATCGTCCGCGACCAAAGACGTCGGGGCCGATGGTAAGTTCTCGTACGTATCGCATTAGGCGAGAGACGGAACTTAACGGACGTATAAAGTACGTCAACGAAGACGAAGATTCGTTACGTTGAACGCTAATGAGTCGGCGGCTTTGACCCGGGGAGAGGTACGAGTCGAGGTTTAAATGTGTGTATGTAACGTTGGCTCTGTGGCAGGCGGACAGTCAGCGCTTTGCATCCCTGTAATATAAGTCGTTGGCTGCCTGGCTGGCTGGCTGGCTGGTCTGTGTGAAATTGTCCATGGTCGGGAAATCCCCTTGTGTGTGGGTGACTGTAATAATTAATATCTAAGTCACTTTGATCTTCCTGTCACACCAACGTTTCGTTTTTTTTTTTTTCTATTTTTCTTTTTTTCAAACAAGCGGCGAACGCGCTCCGTAAATTGCTGTCTAATTATTTTATTTTCAACCTTCACTTGCGGTTTGAACGATGACGGTCTCGAGCTGTCTACCTTTGAGTCGACGGTCGAGCGAGTCTTTGAGGAGACACGGCATTATAGAAAAGACGATCGCAGCGGTTCTTCAATGATTGATTCACCCGTAACTTACTAATGACCGGTGTTTATTAGTCCTTCGTACCGCCGTATAGCCGGGCGCCCAATTTCGGTAAAAAGTTCAGTTATTTTTGCGATAAGTATCCGGTGCTCGGAGAACGGAGAACGCGAACCTTCGGCTCGCCGTCAAAATACATAATTGAGAGGGCGGAAAACACGCTCGAACGCTACCTACTTTATTTCCAACCCTCATAACCCTTATTGGCTGTTTAGCCAACGTTGCGAGAATTGAAACGTAATTGTCGACGGGGAAACTCATTAAATCAACATTTATACGACCGGGTTGAAATACCCGGTTGAACTTGGCCGTATGAGATTCACCTCACGCACGAACCTTTTCCCGATCCCCGAATGACTTGTGTACCGAGTCGTGCGTGTAAAGTGTTTCGCTGCAGCACCTCCGAGGCTATTTTTTTTTCTCTTTTTTTTTGTCGTCTCTTTTTTCCCCGTCCGATGCAACGATGTGTGAAAATCTACACGCACGTACGCACCTTATACAGAGCTGTATGAAAACTTTTTACATGAATGTATAGCCCATCGGTGGCGGGGGTCGAGCGAAGACAGTTCGATCGCTTTGACGCGTGTAAAAAATGTATATAATATATCTCTCACGCGTCGGAATCGCGAGTCGTTTACGCTGGTGGCCAATTTTAAAACTCAGGTGGTGTTGAGTTTTTTTCCCAATGTAAATTACGGTAATACGGGATTACGTACCGTGGTAAAGTTGGCTCGTCGTACGCAGGGCGACTCGTAGACGTTGCGACGGCTCGCTGCGATTAACGACGTCGTTACGACGTCCCGAGATACGCCGAGTTATACCACCACGTGTCCAGATTTTTTTGGATTCGCAGACTTTGAGCTCTGACTTTGAGCAACTTTTCATCCCCGGAACGCCCGCTATTCCGCGGTTAGTTAGCGGACCGACTCGCCGCCAGCTTTAAAGCTGCGCTTGATATTTTTTTTTCTTTTTTTTTTTTTTTTGCTCAAAGGACGGTGGAGATCTTAAACCCGGGTGTTTCGAAGCACCTGTGAAATCGAGAAACGACGACTTGTCTTCGGCAAACAACGCGTGAGGTCTGAACTCGAGTCAAAGTCTGAGCACGCGACGACGGTGTAAAGTTCTCTATGTTATTCCATTTACGTGCTTGAAGTGCCATTCCTTATCTCATCTTTGTTTCTATTTTACTTTTTGCCTATGTTATTTCCTTCTTTCTCTCGGCTGCCGGCGCAGTTTCTCTTCGCTCCCGCTTCTCTCCTTCTATCGCCAACTATTTTCTTTCGATGCGACGAAAATGTCTCTAGTTTCCCGTCTCATCTTGTTAGCGCGAACGTAAACGCTAGCCGTAAACCAACCGAGTCGCTGGCTCTTCCAGACTCGGCGGTAGCGTCGCGACGCCCTCCGAGGTAACGTCCACCAATGCCTTCCCAACGGTTACGGAGTAACGGCACTTTTGCCGCAGTTGAGGGAGATGCTTCATCGCTCGCGAACCGGCGGTCTTGAGTCTTCGTTATAATTTCATCGATTTTTTTTTTTTCTCAAATTTTTTTTACCTCCCGTAAAGACAAATTAAATCAAAACTCGAGTTTACCGAGAAACGAGCGCGAGACTGGCGTCTATGCGCGACGAAGAGGATCCTTAAAACGAAAGTTTTTCACCCATATTTAATGGTTCGATTGTCAATTCCGCTCGTTCGGTCTCTGCAGAAATTGTCGAACGTTTTCGTTCGGATCTCATTAAGGGAAGATTTTTAAAAACGGGATGTTTCAGTTCCAGCGAAAACCGATATTGCGAGTCACGTTCGACGCGCTTCGAGTTGCGTCACGTGGCCGTCCAGCACCGCTTTTACCTAGCTAATACGAATTTGCAATTCATCGCACGATTCGACGACGCACGAGTAAAACGTAGGTACGCAACGCCACGCATTATCCAATATATCGCGTGTGACGTGAACGCTACGGACAGCCCATTGTGTACATCCGAAGGCCCACCGAGGAAATGTCGTCGATTAGCAATTTGTGTCTTCCTGCGTCAAAGTGGACCACTAATCTTGCCCGCTTTGGTCCAACCGGCTCGTACAAACGGAACGCCGACGGCTCAATCTCTTTAAAAGTGACATCAAGCGGTACAAGCTCTGACAAAATTGACCCACCGTGATCAAGCGTCGCGCCAAGCCTCGAAATCTGTTTTTCCGACATTTTTCGCAGAAAATTCGGTAGTCTTTCACTCTTTCAGACCGATCCAACTCACGTATCGACACTCCCATATTTTTCTTTGCACAACCCCCGAGAAAAGGGGAAAGTCTTTCGTTTATATCGCTGTCCGGCGAAAATAACTCGCTGAAAATAGAAATAAAGGGGAAAGAGCAAAGTCCATTGGACGGCGACCAACTGGAATATAAGTATATTTGCGCCGTGCACCGTAGTTTCAGGAGGTAGGTATATACTTTCGTCCGTATACCCGACCCGACACTCCATAGTTTTCCGGACCGGCGATGGCAAGGAGCCACAATAACGATCGGAGATATTGGACGTCCGAGAGAGTAACGAGGATTTAATAAAAATTTCAGAAATATCTTCGGGAGGCGCGTTGCACCGGCGTATCGGAGGGGGTTTACCAAATCCGTATGATTTTCTATCCGCCGCTAAGGTGGAAGCCGGAAGAGCTGTCGGGGTTTCACCCTTTCTTATTTCCAGCTCATAACAGCTCCGGTGTCGTTCTCATACGAACTGTTCGTGAGCTCAAGGATTTCTCCGGATCGCTTTCCGCGAAGATATACGGGAAAAGCTTTTGTCCCGGAGATTGCGGAAAAGGTGAAGGTCATCGAAGCGGGGAGGCTTCGGTATGAGATCGGGACCCGAAATAAATAAACCCTGACTTTCCGTCTACCGTACGTAGAGTAGGACGCCGATAAATACAAATACATAAATATACATGCGCATACGTACGCATACGCGTACATATTTAATGCATCTATCGGCGTTCTCCCGCGGCGTTACATATGTACGTATACACGCGTTATACGTACATCCAGAAATCCGAGCCATTCCGTGAGCGGTGAAATCCGGGCGAATAGCGCCTACCTACCTCGCCCCGAGATGACGGACTGACGGGCGGACGGACGTTTACTAGGAAAAAAATCGTAGCGGGTCCAGATCTGGAGAAGAATTTAGCGGGGTTCGCATCCCTTGAGCTGCCTCCTCTTCGGACAGTTTAGGTCCTTTTAAGGTTCAAGCGCTCTCGATGTACCGGTGTACACACACGAACACGCGCGCACACGGTACTCTCCGTGACGCACAAAGCACGCTCCTCGTGGCACACGGTACACACAATCAGCCCGCAGTGATTGAGGCTTTGAGGGTAGCAGTCTGGTGGCTCTCCGGATCTGCGGTTCTGGTTCGTTCGCGCCGGCACTCGTTCGACTCTCACGCTTTTCAGGGAGGCAAGAATTCTCGATCGAGTCGAAGGGAAACCTTTCGAAGCCTTTCGAAGCCTTTGTAAACCTTTGTCATCGTAGTTCCATTTTCGTTCAGAGGTACATGGTACACGTACCTACCTATACCTCTGCGTATATTCGGAGTCTGCCTTCTCACCCCTTTGCACGCGGTTCTGCAGAGGTATCGCGTGTATGCCTACGAATTTGGTTTACCACCCTATCGGGTAACGCCGGAATTCCACGTCGGCAAAGTACCCCGCGAATCTACGCAGTTTTTTTGGTTTTTTTTTTTCTTTATTTTCCGATCGCGGAAGTTCGAAAGCCTCGTCGTCGTTGTTACGCGTAACCAGTCATCGGGGTTGACGAAATTGACTGAAGTGATCTTCGGAAGTCTCGAAACGTGGACGTCGATTAAACACCGAGTTGGAGAAAATTGGATCGCGGGGCGGGGGGCACGAGATACGCCGGTGGATGTTTCGCCGGAGCGAGAGATCGCCACGAGAGGTCTTTTGACCACTTCCTGTCTCCCAGACTCTGCGGCTGAAACTCCCAGACCAGCGGTACTCGAGGCTACGAAGAGAGTCTTGCCTGTAGAATTCGTGATTCCCTTTCCCCTTCTCTCACTCGGTTCTTCCCACAAGTTCACTCCTCTCTCGTTCTTTCTATTATTCCTCATCGCCCCGTCTCTCCCCCCCTGCTCCAATTACGAGGAGGAATGCTCATTTGGACCACGGCAGGGGACCGGTAATGGCCAGCGCCCACTTCAAACTATTATCAACCGTCTGGCCCACTGGACCACTCTGAATTTTTAATCTAACGCGCCCAGGTGACTAACCTCCCGCATCTCTTTTTGTCGCCGGTACTTCGTCAAAGTTGTCCCACATAGTTCCGTCGAACGAAAAAAAAATTTCAACGGAGTTTATTTTAATTTTTCACGAGAAGTAAAATATCGGTATTCGGGAATCCTGAAATCACCGACCTCGGCGTAAAATACGTTTCAGAAGTAGATCTGATTTATTTCTCGTTGAAGTAAGAAAAATCGTTCTAATTGAGTATATCGGTTGTAGTGAAATTACGAAATTGACCTTCGTTCAAAAACGGGTCAAACTTGTAAGCGTTAGCGCGTCATCGTCCCATGTACGGAAAAATGATGTAGTTTTCGACTCGGTACTTCGCGATTGAGACGAATCGACGACCGTCTCGACTCGACCAGCGTCGTCCTCGTCTGTTTCGGGACATCGGCACTTATTTTTTTTTTTTTTTCCCTTCCAAAACTCTGTACGATCCACAGTTAACGTTCGTCCGACAAAGAACAATGCAGGAGACCTACTAAGCCATAGCGATAATATACGGTTAAATTAGACGTCGAGTGGTCGAGGACGTAGCGAAGACACGCTCGACTGCTTTGGTACCGTGTGATCCTCTCCTCGAAGGTAGAGGTCCGATGTTGTATTATACCTATAGGTATAACACGAGGTGTCCAGGGGGCCTTGGGAAAAATAAACGCGGGCTCTAGAAGTTAATGGCGGTGTACGGGGCGCGCGAGAAAGGTCGTTCTAGATGGCCGTGCCGCTCGCAGTCGTAGATTCCCCACGTTCTAAAGTAGAGCCTCCCGGTACGCTTCGACGCCCCGCAGGATCGCGATCGCTAAATTTACCTACATCCATCCTTCGCTTAGAGTAAACTACCCCCCCGTCTCTCGGCACCTGGAAAACAATGCGCTCGGCTACCGCGAATCGCTTCGGACTATTCCATTTCTTCAACTGCCGAATCTGATCGCAGCATACGCGTTCGCAGAGCTTGCAAAACTGGGAACCGCCCCGGTCAAACGAGTCGGAGGAGGCTTTTCGTTTTTTTTTTTTTCTCTTTTCCCGTTTCTCTTTCCTATCCAGAATCGGTGGGGGCTGTAGCTCACAGCTGTAGGAGTGATGCATCGAAGCGCGGGGTCGAGACCACGAGGAACGGCTTGGTCGGTGGAATGTCGAGTATAAATGTAAAGATATTAGTCAACCCGGGAGGCGAGTTGCGAGGGAAAGGAAAGTAGCTGTTAGATGGATGAGCATCGTGCACGCTATACGCTAATAGAAACCTAATGTCTATAACTAATGTCTCTTATACCCGGTCCCTTCGCCTTTATCTGGACTTCGCCGCATCCAACTTCTGAAACACGCGGCTTTTACCAACGTACCCGTGTCTATGCGTATACCTGTATCGTGGTTATGTTACGTACGCGTTCGACGCGGTAACTCGGTAGGCGCGAAGCTCGCTATTGAACTTATCGAAAAGCATGCTCGTACACCTTTGCGGGGAATCGTCGCGCAGTCGATACCGAGATAACGACGAAACGAAAATAAAGAAGACTCCACGTCGCTTACGTTATATCCCGTATGGGAGCAAGACCAGTTTAAAGCGGCTTCGCTTTATCTCTTCAGATTCCCGAATAGATTGAGTCAATTTTCAACAAGGAAATTCTATACCTTCACTTCCGGCCGGATGATCGCCGAATGACTTACGACCCTATCCTGGAAACGATATACGCGACCGACTGGACCATTCGTATAAAGATAAGATTAATCATCTAATGGAACGCACCACCACGTACCGCAGCTAGTTCGACGTCCGCATCGGTTGACTTAATCACGAACGATCCTATCCCTGGTAAAAAAAAGTACATCGGCTATGCGGAGGCAAGAGATTTACCCATTTCAATCTCGACCGTACCACCGCCCGTCAAATCCCCTGGAATTTTAAAAGTTTACACATTTTACGGCAAAATTGTCAACGTACGTACCTACGTGACGGGGAATCTTACGTTTGCATAGCTCCGTCGTTCGGTATCTATAATTCTGGGAACATTTTGTTTTTCTCCCGTTTCGACGTACGACTCTCGTATTATACGTGGTTGTACCTATGTATGTACGTAAACTACCTACGTGTAGACCGAGCGTACGTGCGCACACGAGTGTCTAAAGCACACGGAGGGTCTTCTTTGCTACACATTAGGGGAGGATCTCGGCAAGCAGGTAGCTAGCTAGACAGACAGACGGACGGACGGACAGACAGACAGACAGACCCTCCATACATTATCCATAGGCATGCCCCGCGTACGTTTTTATACCGGGTGACTCGGAATTTCATGTTACGAGTCCCGAGCGCTGCATCGAGGTCTTCAATTTCGGGACTCGGTGAGGAAATTGTCTCGTTGAATCGAGCGCTCCTCGTTTGTATCCGGAGGGTTTTCTTTGAAACTTTATTTACTTCGTCAGGGCGAGAAGTTTTAGCGCAAATCGTCGCGCCGGAAATGACCGGGTATAATTTTCATTGCGCATTTCGATTCGCGTCACGGAATGTCACTCGCGTATTCGCAGTAGCATGCACGGACATTTGTGAGAAGAACGAACTTCTGTACCGGCGTCCTTTTATTTTCATTCTTCGTCGCGCGATGCACGGACGTGTCGAAAGAGGAGTAGGAGGAGATATTGCAACCACCCGTGTGTTCGAGCTCTCGTCCTCCGGAGAAAACTCGCGAGTCGAGTATTATTTTCTCACGTCCGCGAACTGCACCTGCATCTTGACATTCTCGTCTAACGGTGTACCTACGGAGTACCCTCGAGTCTCTTTAGATTGAAGTTTGGTACGGATCGAGTAAACAGCGTGACGAATTGTTCGAACACCCATTGGATGAATCGTTCGAGCGCGGTAGCGACCCGCGGAGGGGCTGGGGGACAAAATCCCCGAGAACCTGGCTGACAAGAGTGAGTGTAACGCTGTAACTGTTTGGAACAGTCAAATATTTGAGCCCTGCCTTTGGTATCCGTACGTTACAATGGTACTCTCCGAGTTCCAACGCAAAGTCTGGAGGCTTCGCGGCGCTCCGTCTTGTTCCTCCTTGTTTCGCGGTCGCATTCATCGCGATATTTTTTGGGGGGGGGGGGGGGGAGGACGAGGCGGGAGGGAAAAAAATCTTTTGCTTACGGAAGCTCGAAGTTCCGCGTTAATTTCATCGGAAAACTCGGCCGAGTCCTCGTCTTCGGAGAAAGTGTTCAAGCGTCGCCCGATGAAATCGGCGAGCGAGACGAAATTTTGAATACGCCGAGCCCCTTCCCCTAACTTTCCACCTTCGCGTTTACCACCGCGATGCAACGGCAGGTTGATCGTTGAAAAGTTGTCGTACAAAGGAATCGGTCGGAATTGCGTGGACTTAAAACGTATATAAGCTGATTTTCCTCTTTACAATTCCGCGAACAATAAATTCATCCCCCCGTCGTGTAGTAACGGTGGAAACTCCGACTCGAAACTCCCCGGGAGCGGGCGTCGCGATGGAATACATCCAGCCCCCAACCTCCGGTTAGAGGAGCAAAGTAGGGGATAGGAGTTTGCGAAGGATGAAAATCCGCTTGTTGGCCGTTATAAACAAATTAAACTCCTTCTTGCAACTGCTTTCTTGTTACGACGTCTTCGCTACAGCCGGATAGGTATCCCTCAAAGGCATCTTCTTCTTTCGGAGGAAAAAAAAAAAGAGGAAAAATCAGAACCGAAGCATTGTCTAACGGTACCCGCTGTATTAATGCCGATAAAAGAGACCTCGGTATTCTCGGCAATAAGTTAGAGTCCCCGTATTTCTGTGACGGAATAATTCTCCGCTCTGTATTCCCGCTAATTTGTTAGAAACTCCAAAGACGACGCCCTTACCACTTCTCTTCCCGCGACTGTATCTTCAAAGCTGATAAACGCGCGGAGCGACAAAGAGGGCTGAAAGGTAATCAAAGTTGTTCTTTCGGCTAATAATTACTCGGTGTGGTGCCAGTTGCTTTGAATTTCAAAGCCGTGAACAATAGCCCGACGAAACCATTCGCCCCTCGGGTCCTTCGCCACAATTACTCTTGTTCTTTCGTTTACACGTAATTGCTTTTCTCAAACTCGCTCTTTGCACTTTCTATCAAGGGTCTACTCCACTTCGTCAACTTTACGTTCGTCGACGGTCACTTTCTCATCTCGATCGTCGGAATCGAGTGCCTCCCACCGGTCGAGGCGATCGACTGCTACCGGGGGGGAAAAAAAAATCTATTTTCGTCGTAGCGAAGGCCGACCGTGTCGTTGAGAGCCCTGATTTTCTCAGCGGTAAAAAGATGGCCCCCAAACGAGCCTCGGAATTAATCCAATGGCACAGCTGTTCTAACTCATAGAAACAATATCGGGCCATTACACCCCTTTGCACGGCGAGCCATTACGCCTCTCATAGTTCGTTCGTTTCTTCCGTCCTTGGTTCAAGCGGTGTACGGCTTGATTCGTTCGCAGCTACGAGAGTCCGTTCGCAATTATTTCACCCTAAAGGTTGGGCAAGGGTGACAGGGCGGTGGCGGAGGTGGTTTACCACCACTCTTAATTGTGGAGAAACATCTGCGAAAGGAAGGTATTGCAAGATACGATAAAACTGTCTGTGAGTGTTGTTCGGTCTATGGACTCAACGAAAGCTGCCCAAACGCACCGAAACTGTCCGACCAAATTCCTAATTGGAGCTCAGAAGGGATTTATCTCTCGCGGAATTATTTTCTTTCGGTACAACCCTCATCGCCGAAATCCCGGGACCAACGGCTCTTCCGATATCGCCCACCTCGCAGATTCCCTCGCTCGCTCTCCGTGCAAAGGAAAAGCGTCAAAATTCATCGCTCCCCGCGGCTATAATTATACCTTCCAAGGGGGGAGGGTGGTTAAAAAATGATAATCAACGCCGCTTCGAAACGCTGGATTTCCTTACGAACACAATGAAGTCATTCGATCGGAATTATTACAAGAATAATGCATCGGGAATATATTCTCTTATTTTTTCCTACGGTTATTTTCGGTTCATTTGTGCCGCGCGCAAAATACATGCAACAAGACGAAACGAGAGAGCGAAAAATCTATCTAATCGCGACGTCGTAAGCACGATTACGGTTACACGGCAATGATTACGATCAGAATTACAATTACAATACGGCAAATTGCAGTAATAACAAAATCACCGAGAGTAATGACTCCAAATTACAGAGGAGTGTCCTAACCACGTCCCGCGGTAATTACCGTTTCGTACAGATACCGTCATATACATATTCGCGATTACGAAGAAACGATCCATACGTACGTCCGGAAAAGGTCACGTGTCTCCAGCTGATATATTCCGTCTTCGGACGTCTCGGGGTGTCGGGGCGAGCCCTTGGGAACCTCGTGGACGTTCTTTCTTGAAACGGAAGTGACGTATCCCAGTCATTTCAGTAAATTTATTCCGAGGTATGGAGAAAAAGGAAGTCGCAATTTTTCTCGCGCAGGTACGACCCGGCGGTCGGGCGAGCCGGTACCTACCTGAGATTTCGCATGCACCTTCGAGAATTTTTCCTTCAATTTTCTGATTTTAAAGGCCGATGAACATGCAACGAAATGAATGAATGCTCGTCGCATGTATTATGGAAATTTTACACGGCCGTATAACGTGAAATTTACAACGTACCGTCAATACGTCGACTTATTCGCATAAAATTTACAAACTTACGGCGAAAGAAAGCTGCCGCGACATTTTCACGCCACCGTTTACCCCGTTCTCCACACTTTTCCCCTGCGTCCAACCTGTTCGTCGACGCTCTTCTTTCATTTTTATTATTTTTTTCTCCTCCTCACCTGCGGAGCGGAATTTTTTATATTCAACGTGATACCCGATCGCAGTAGTTCGTGTTGCTTACGTGGAGTCGACGCGTTCTCCTCCGCGAGGTCTTTCGCGGAATATTTCACGCCGCGAATCGAACGTCGCGTCCAATAATAATACGTTACACGACGGAATTCACCGCGGGGTGTTTTCCACCTGGCTATCCGCGGTGACGTTCGGTCGGGTCGAGTTCGTTATTTGCATAGAAATTAATAGAAAATTTTAATCTCCGTCGAAGCGCGACGCTCGCCGGGGTCTCGTTCGCTTCGCGATTACGCTATGTAGTTCGTATGTACACACGGAGAATTAAAGCTCATCTCTTCACGATTGCCTCGAACTAATTGCGATGGAAAAATGGGGTGGGCGTAGCGGATCGAGTTAGGGATGGATGCTTAAGCTTTAAAGGCCGTTTATTTCAGGGCGAAGATCTTATGACACGTTGGCCCCTCCTTAACGTTGTACTCGACCGCATCTCGTTCAAACTGCCCATTCTCATTCCGGTCCTGGCACTACAGCACCCATCTTTTATCCTTCTTTCGACTCCTCTTACCCTTCTTCGACTACTCGCCGTACCTTTACGCGTCTCCTCTCATCTCCGTGATTAATCTCTGAGCAATTCTTCGGCTCGATGCTCGATCGCCGGTGGAGAGGATGCGGGCAGGTGTGGATACGCGGAGGGAATTTTTACTTTCATATTTTTATTTTTTATTTATTTATTTATTATTTTTTTTTCGGCGGAGGGATACGTGTTTGCAAAAGAGAAGCAGGCGACGCGTCCCTGAGCTTTTGGAAGCGAACCCTTTCCCTTTCCCTTTCCTTTTCCTTTTCCTTTTCCGTTTCCGCTGCCTTTCCTCGATGCTTACACCTTTCCCTTTTCCTAAATAAATACACAGAAGTTGAGATAACCGTTTGACCCCTGAGAATGCCCTCGAGGAAATTTCGCGTAAAATTGTTTTCGTCCGTTTCGGAAAGTGAAAACGGTAACTAAGCGGAGGGCTCGTTAGCGACCGGTGACTTTACGGACCTTTAAGCTTTCGTCGTTTGATCGCTTTGGGCGATCGCGTGAACCGGAAAACGCGTGTATACCCTCGTAATTATATAACATTAGCTATCTGCGAAATAATTCTTTCGACCTTTTTTCGCCTCATTCCTTTTACCACTCTCCGAACTATAAACCGAACGTCAGATTTCGAATTCTGTATTATACAGTATACACGACGGCACGAGGCTTACCTAGTTGTATTCGTTCGTACGTTTTTCTAAACGCGGCACGCCCGGGTCAGGTATCAAAAATCAGCTGCTTCCGAACCTTTTCTATTCTACCCCCGGGTCGCCCGTGTGCTAGGCGAGTTTTACCTTTCTATTAAAGTCACACATCTGTTGCGCCTCGGACATTAATCACGGGATGAATCGTGATACCTTTAGTGGGGCTTTTATGGCGTTAATTCCTCGTTGAAAGGTGGGTATATCTCGTCTACGCTGGAGCACCCCTTTTTTAAAATCGGAGGCTGCGCTTTTCGGACGGAATGAATAACGGGCGGAAGGATCGTCGCGTACGAACGTTAATTTTCGTCGATATCCGTGAGACACGTATCTCGAATAATTGCGTGGTCGTCGAAGTCGAAATTATCGGCGAGATAATCCACCCCTCGAGGTACAGAAAGAAACAACAAAAAAAAAAACGAAGTAAAGTTATCATTACGGGTTGTTGGTAAGCGGGTAGCGATCATATACCCTCGGTGTGCGGAGTTTGAAATCATCTCGTAAAAAGCGTAGCAATTTATCGCGGTAATTAAGACGCAATTAACACGCACCTGTATAGATATATATATACCGGTATTCTGGCTACACTCTAATTGCCAAGCGAAGTCGAAGCCTGGTTGATTACTGCCAAGAATTATTGCAGGGACGTGATTACCTCTCTTCTATATACCTTAACCCCGCGTTGTACGAATTATTCTTGGGTAACGCCCGTTTACTCTGAAGCAATTTCTGCAAACCATACGTACAAAGCCCGGTAAATTGCACCTGTGCATTTCAGCGTCCGCGTCGTATCTGTGGTCAGGAAAATGAGGGATTTTCTCTTTTTTTTTACCAACTCCAATCGATTTTCACGCCAACTCCATATCGGACGTGAAAATGCAAAATGCGGTCGATCGAAAGTGATCCGGCACTCGACGTATGTCGTGTGAACTTTTATGACACGTATGTACGTACGTACACGGGTGTGCGATACGTATAAATTTAGTCGCGGAAAAAGGAGGAGAGGACGGGCGTCTCGACATGATAATTGGACGCCTCGTTACTCCGCGCGTATCCTCTCTCTTTTCCTAAGCATCGCGGCGGCACCAACAGCGGCGGCATATCGTTCACGTGAAGCGTTATTTTTCAGCACACGTATTATGGATGTGTATGGAGGTACGCAGTCACCTCTAGAGTTGCACGAGGCGAAGCGACGCCCGGGCGTCGTGGAGCCAGAGGGCACTTCATTAACAAGGAAATGTGCAGGAAAAGCACGGTGAAAACCACTACCTACCTAATGGTCGGATTTCATCCCTTTCCTCCACTTCTCTTTGCCGCCGCTTTTGGCATATGCGGTACATTATAAAGAGCAGCGGCGGGTGCCGTTTTCGCGACTTCTCGCTGCACCTACATGACCCTTTAGTTCCCTTTCCTTTCCCTACGGATTGCCGGCTTACGCGTGTGACGTATACGCCAAAGTGTATACATTGCAACACACGCACACACGTCTTTACAGTTGAGAATCGCAGAGGCATTAAGACGACGCTTTTCGCGTGCTTCCATCTTTTTTCTTCTCGAATCTCTCCGAAGGGTTTTTCCAGTCGGCTACCGGCCCTATTTTTCCCCTACGAATTTGCTCCCGGCTGATTATGAAATTCCGTTTTAAAAATCTCGAGTGTCGAGGTCGATCCGAATCCTCGGGGCGATCGTGTCTACAATCGGCACGTCGGCACGTGATCATCCCGTGGGAGTTTTGGGGTGTAACTAGTTCTCGTCTAGACCCCGAAACACCTAGTTAAACCGAATCGACGAGGGGTGGGCGTCTTGTCCGTACCGATGTCTAATTGAGTGGGCGCGTGGGAGAGAGTAAGAGTTGTGGGAGGACGTCGCGCGGCGCCCGATGTTCGCAGCTCGATGCCCGTACCGCCCGCCCCGACTCTACCTTCGCTCTCCACCGGAATACGGAATTCAAACACCCGCGAGGGTTTCGAGTTACTAAGTTTTTGATCGTGCGCCCCATCGATTCCACACCTTCCATCTAAATTTACGTGTACGGGTACAGCGATGCGCATCCTTACCTCCTCTTTTCTCTCTCGTACAGTATTCTGCATTCAATACTAATTGAACTGTAAATTTCGCAACCGTTTTGTTTCTGCATTGAATTGTCAAAAAGATTTCCTGCCCTATGAAACGCAAGTTCCACCTTCTTATATAGCGAACGATATGGACATCCAGAAACATCTTCTTGGATGTTTAAAAAATTCGATTCGCGTATTCCGCACAGCTGGTGCTACAATGCATTATATAAACGCTAATGATTTCGCTTTATTTTTTCTGTTCCAGGTAAGTTATTCCTCGATACATTCGTGAAATTGTGAACAAACGATGGCCGTTTAATTGGACGTTACGTGGGCCATAGATTAGGGTAGCTGGTAAGTCTATTTCTTCAATTATGTCTTTAGCTCCGCTGATTTTTTTTCAGTTTTACTTCTCCTGATTTTTTTATAACAACGTACGTACCTACGTGTGAATAGGTCCTCTGCGAAACCGAGTGTTCGGGATTATTCGTACAACATTATTCGTCGTCAGCATTGTATTCGAATATTATGGTTTGGTTGTTGAGTCGTACAGTTGTCACCGTTATCGGAACTGTTATATGGAAAAAATATACCACGAATGGAACCGAGGCTCTCACGGAGTGACCCGCGTGTCCGAATCGTTTCATTAATTATTGACGAATACCCAGGCCGAAGAAGGGGTGAAAGCCGAAAGCCGAAAGCTGGCCATACAAAGCACCGACGATTGTCTCGTAAAATATTATCCGACTTCCAATTCACCTCCGCGGACTCATGCGCGTGTACGCGCATGGGTGTATACGTAACGACGCGAAGAAATATACAATGTATAGAAACTAAATTATGGTACTTTCGGAAAAGTTCTACGAAACCTTATAAATATGGAATAGCGTGGGTGGCGGGGGAAAAAATTCCGGCCTATAAAAAGAAACAAACAAAAAAGAAGAGTCATAAAGAGCGAGAGGCGAGGATGGGTGAGGAGGAGTAGAAGAAAAAAAAGAAAATGTGAATCGGGACAAAAACGAATGGGCGGTAGTTTTCGGTTGATTGTGATCGAGTGGTGGACATCCCCGTAACTAAGAATATAAGTAAAAATGACTCTTGGCGTGCGAGTGACATCAATAACGCGTCAACGAGTTTTTGTCCTCTCGTTTTCACCCTCGACCACGTCGACGCGCCTCCCTTATACAACAATATCATTTGCGCACGACGATTCGCCAAGGATTCGTACGCGCGTTCGTTCGACAAAAATAATTATCCGCCGAATGAAGAGTGCCCCTTAAAAAACTCGCGAGACCCGCGAAGTTTCACGACAAATTGGAAAGCGAAATATCCTTATGTATACATAGTACAGAGAAGCCGCAAATATATAATATATTTCTACGTAAATTGAACGTTGTCCCGAAATTTCGAAAAAAAGAAATTCATTTTCATTTAATATGAAAAGTTCGCCGTATTATCATAATAATTATAATACAACGTGGAAATTTGGGGTGAAAATTTCACCACGCGTGGCTTGTCTGAGCAGCGGCTACGTTGCGAGTAGGTGACCCTTGCTGCCGGTGTTGTACGTCATATAAGAGCGAAAGAGAAAAACATGACTTTCGCATTTCCTCCCCTGCGAGTAATATAATATATTGTGCTCTTAATCCGAGAATTTATGCGCCTGGAATTAACGCGAGTATGATGGTAACTGCGGAGAAGGGTGTGCCGTGCATGCAACAAGCGTCTCCGGCTCACCTTAAGTAGCACTAGGCATTATAATAACCGTGCGGCCGACCTTACTTTTGTGGAAAATTTCATACTCTCCAATTATTTTGACTTCATTCCACGCCGGGGCTGAGGGAAAATAATCCATTCGTATCCTCCGCTCCGCGGATTCGTCGATTTTCAATTTTTCTGTACCGTAATTCGATCGCTCGCTTCTAACGATTTGCGCAGGGAAAGGGCGCGACCGTGTAAGTAAGGTATAGGTATACGTACGGGGCAATGAAAGCTGAACGGTAGAAATATCAATTTACTTATCAATCGTTGTTTTAATTAAAGCAATTATAATAAAATACGCGGCAGGAATAACATAGGGCTGCTGTGACCGCACTTTCCAATCACCGAGATTTACATTTTTAATTTCCGCTCCCCCCTTCGACGACCTCTCAGTCCCCCACAAGTTCCTTCCCTTCGGTAACCAGCTCCTCATCCGCTTTTTTACGGCTCCACCACTCTTACTTTTTAATTAACTCTATTTTCTCGCGTCTTATATCGGAAGGGTGCCGCTCCCGCTATGCTCTGCTCTGGAATATGCCTGCGCGTATCCGTATAGCTTAGTTTCTTTCCTCTCACTCTCCCTAGTTCCCGCCGTCTTTCCCTCCGTCTCGTTGTAAGACTGTTTTGCCGGCTACCGTCTGCGAAAAAATTACCCCTCATTTCCCTTTATAGAAATGCTGAAAAAAGAAATTTTTTCAATTACCGAAACTTCGGTAGAACGTATACGTGAGAATTCCCTCGAATTGATATCAACGTAAATCTGAGGCGATTTCCAAATTAGAAATCAAAGTCAAACGGTCGATTTCGAATGTCGAAACGTGAAAAACAAGAGTGAATTTATCGCTCCCGATAAATCTATCGCGACGCAAGGCTTGATTTCCACGTGCATATTTAACGTATACGTTACACGCATATACCGTAGCCATCTTCCGAAGCTTCACCATGTAATACAACAACCAAACGGTTTGCCATAAATTTGAGGGAGTATCGATAGTTTCGGCTCATTTATCACTCGCCGGTGTGCCCGCGGCGGTTGAGTTTGAGTATTTTTCAATGAGTAGTACGCGACAGTCGATCAAACGAACCAACGAACGAGAAACGCATACGGATAAAAAATTGAGGGAGAAACGAACGGACATCGGGTCGAGCGGGTGGGGGTGGTTAGACAGAATTTTATTCAAAGGTAGCTCAGTAGCTTGTGGCAGCTGCGTCCGCTAGATTGAATATAAATACGCCTTGATAGACCGATCAATCAAAGCGGCTCCACCCCCGGTGCAAGTGGATTACGTGTTTTCTTTTAACGGTTGCCAGATATTGCGGCGCGTACCCCGTGCAGATATACGGTCTGCGAAAATTCGAAGAGATAAAATCCTCCGATTTTTGTCTCGAGGTCCGAAAAGCGGGCACGACGGGGTTCGTCACTTTCAGCCAGTGTACCTAAAACTCCGTATTCGGTAATCGTTACGTACGCAGAACTGGCGTGAATATAAACGATTAGCGGTTCATCAATCATCTCGATTGACGTAACCTTATACACGGACCAATTCCACCTCAACTTATCCATACGCCTCGGAAACGCCCGAGCCAGCCGTCCTGCCCGGTGCCTGGTGTAAACTCTTGCGCTTTTCACGCGGATAACCGTCCCGTTTACTTCTCACTCCTGTGAAAGCTATTGTTGTATTCCTCGAACGGAATATCGAAATTCGAGCGTCGAACCCGTGACATTGGGTGGCCGTACGTATAACGAATGTGGATTCGATTACGCGCGATAGGTTTCGGCGTGATTCCTGAAAGTTCGTTACCCAGAATTTGCGAAATCGTACCATTGACGGAGAAGTGGCTCTCGTTTATCTTGAGCCGTTTGACGCTGAATAACGCATACCTATGGGGGGCAAGTGACATTCGAATTTCCTTTGTATCAACGTTTTGCAAGTTCTCTTCGCCCTGGGCAGGGAGTAGCAGCGGGTCATTCCGGTACATTAAATGCTCGGAGCACAACCTACTTGGATGGAACAGTTTCCTTGGTTTAGCAGCTACGGCGATATACTCTTTGCTTGGCCCGGAATCTTATCAGATTCGGATGCCGAGCTTCGGTCCTGAACCCAACGGACCCGGTGGGTAGGGCCGACTGTGTTTCAGGGTAATGAACCGAATCCACCGAATATTACGACGGCAGCCGGAGAACACACCCGGGGTAAAACCCACAAAGGATGATGAATTATTAGATATCTTACGGCTTCAAACTTTCTGACGAAGACGCATTAGCGTTGTCTTGCGGTTGTTGAACATTTCTCTACCCCCTCGCTCACTATCTTCCTCCCTCTCACTATTCTTCATCTTTTTTCTCTTCCTCTCTCTCCAGTCCTCCAACGAAAGCTATTTTGAAAAATATCAAAGTCACAAAGGCTTTCGAAGAAATAATTCGCACGGATGAAAAATTGAAGCCGGACGACCGAAGTGAACCGCGGTCTCGCTTACCACCATACGCTGTGGCATGACGCAAAGTTTCGATGTTTATAAATTATACAGGAGTGAAATCCAGCACGTTAATTGCACGAAAAACCTTTTGAGCAATCTATCTTCTAATTACAACATTAATCTCAACGGTATAGAGCGGGGGGGGTGAAAGAGTGGACTGGGCATAAGTGCGACTTTTCCGTGTCTTAAAGTCGTAAGGGCACGCTTACGTTATACATGTTCAACCCCTAAGTGTGCAGCACGATGAGCGAGCGTGCGCCGTTGACTCCCACAGGCCATTATAACCTACTCGACGCATACACATCCTCGCAAAGTGCGACCTCGTCCCAACGTATCAACGTGTTCGGACTGACCATTGGCAATTGTGTTGGATGGCCGGAATGGTCTGTGTGTGCGACGTACGTAACGTGCGCCGCCTGCCTATTCACCTACGTACAAATGTCGTGTTTTCCACACGTACGTATGCGTATAACCACATTGATTTTTTCCCCCCTTGCAATATCTGGCCGAGGATCGCCAGCAATAAAAGTCTCGAGGAATCATGCGACACGCCATAGTCCCAATCTTAACCCCATCTTGGCGTTGTATATATCACGTCGGATCGCACCACCCTACGGTGGAAAGTTCAGCGTAATGGGAGAGGAGAGCTATAACAGTTTGGAGTCCATTTCCCAATTTTCCCTCCGCGTGCTAAAAGTGTAGTCGTACGTATAGGTATACGAATTTCGGAAGAGAAACACACGCGCCCGTAATGGCAATTAGCAACGCGTGCCCTTTGGTGGAGCGCGTCGCGTATATTCTCTTGATGTAATATCCCCTTGCGGTGCTCCCTGTATATGTATATGATGTAACTAAGACGTGGTCCGGGGCGAGCGCCAGATACGGGGATCGCGAGAGAGCGACGACTGTTTCCGAATCCACCCGTCATCTTCCCAAACCGAAGAAGACTTCGTTCGTTACGTGCGGCAGGTAGAATATTATTCGTCATTGGGATCTCGCAGTCGAGAGTGCGAATTGCTCGGAAGGGGTACGCGGCGTGGCTAGGATAAGGAAATGGGCTCGAGGGAGTAGAGCGAAACGAGAGGGAGTGGAGCGACGGAAAATGGTTAGAAGGAAAAGTGGACGAGGGGGGGGAGGGGGGGGGGGTGTAAAGAACTATGGAAAGGGGATACCAGACTGTGGCACGTAGAGAAATATAAATGCGGATCATCAGTCAGGCCGTCAACGCCAAGCCAACCCTTGAATGTTACTCGGAATCGACCAAATCAATTTGTGCCACTGCGGCACGCATAAAATTTCTGCGTCACGTCCTACGCGCCAATCAACCTTATAGCGTACGATGTATACATATACGTAGTACATGTAGACACCGAACAATTGGATCGACCGCGACAGTCACCGGGTCAACCGACTCCACAAGGATCGACGACAAAACAGAAAAAGAAAAAAAAGGGAAAAGGAACGACGAAGCAACCCTTCCGAGCTTTTTTTCGCACTTCTCGTCACGGTCGTGCTAATAGGATGTTTATTCGCTCTGATGACGTTAGGCGAGATTAAAAGTCAAACGAACACCTCGATGCACTCTGAAAAGGAGACGAAAGTTCTTGCGAATGTCTCGAGTGCCGTAAGACATACGATATTCGAGTGAAGATGTCTGCGTTGACGACACGCGAGCTACGCGATCGTCTTTCCATTTTTTTTTCATCATTTTATCTCGTCGTTTTTTTCATCTTTCTTCCCTTATTGAAGAAGTTGTATATACTGTGGGAATACTTTTTCGGCCGGTCTCGCTGTTCGCCGAGCGAAAAGAGAAACGAAAAAATATAACTGTACGTAGATGACGCGATCATGAGACGTCCGAGTCGTATTTAATATTTTATCCAGAAGGTGGTGAGTATCGGGTCGATGAAATAAACCACTCAAAGTGTCGTAACTCTGGAAGGGTATGAGGGCAAAAGGGAACCGGGAAATATCCGAAACACCCGAAAACTTTGGATCCCGGTAGAATTGCGATGACAGTTGGCGGGGTCCGAATATCAGAGGGGGTTCGCCTGATGAGTTTCCTTCGGTAATTTGTTGGGCTCTCGGACCAACCGACTCTCGGATCAAGCAACCCTTCTTCGCCGGGAGATGAGACCAATGGGAAATGCGTGACCCGTTATCATAACTTCTTCAGACTTTCCCTCGGGAAAATCATCCGCCGCTCCTCCTTTTCCACCCCGATTCCGTGTAACTATTCGTTTTTTATTCGATGTCAAATTGAATTTTCACAAAAAAAAAAAAAACACGAAGAGAATATATCCGATATTTCAAAACTATTTCTCTAAGCTGATTTTCTCGTCTAACTGGGAAAATCTTGACGACCTGCGAGGTACACACCGACGACGATGTAGAGGGGTGTGCTTTGTTCGGTTCGATGTTATTGGTTGGCGGATAAATCCGGTGGCGCATAGTTTCGTGCAAACAGAAACAAACATATTTCAATCAAAGTTTCCACCTAATCCTATAGGGGAAGCAGGGTGGTGACCAGCGAGAAGTGGAAGGTGGAAGCTTAACGGCAATACCATCCCGCCTTCCTTTTGACGACGACAAACACATCCGACGCCGTTAGAATCAAACAGTTCCGCCCGATTGTGGCTAACGCCCAACACTCGGATGTGTCTGGCACCCCGTACACCGTCGCACGGAAGGTTACGTACGAAAGTTTCTCGAGGTGAGGTCGGGTTGGTCTCGATAAAAGCCGAAAGCTCGCGATAAGCCTGACCTGGCAAATCTCATCTTCGACGTCTTATCTTCCGGATCTTCCGACGGGGTGTATCGATCTTGAGCGGGGGATCGTCGGGGGGAACGGAACGGAAGAAAGTTGCACGTAGAGAGGAGCGATGCAGCGGGGGCACGCCGCCTGCACCTTCGGGTATTACAATTATGAACAATTCGTCGCGACGTACGCACCGGGTGAAGCAAACGTAACCCGGTTCGTCCGATCATCCGGATGTACGGCAATCAACTATTTTTCCCGTTAACATTACGGGTCAACGGTAATCCTATTACGCTATGCGGAGGCGCGAAGTTAATTCCACTAGCGATCGCATTGAAACTTATTGCGAGGATTATACCCTGATTCCTGAACTTCGTTTCTCCTACGTATTTCCCTGCCAACTTTATCCCGTTTATATTACAAGGAAGATACAATGAATATTAATTATTCGCGCAGATGTAGAAAATTTTTTCAGTCAGCCTCGCCTCTAATTAACTACCATCTTTTCATTCCTCGACTTTATTTTCATTCATTTCTTCCACCTTTCTTTCATTGCACAGGGAAAAATTCTTAGCAAAAACTCATCACTTGCGTACGTTCCCCGTACAAATTATTCTTTTTTTTTTTATCCCCCGTCTATTTTGGTCAACCGGAGTGTCATCCGATGGAAAGGATTTGAGAGTGAAAAAAAAAAAAAAAAAAAAAAAAGACTCGTGCTTTTCAATCGGAAACTCGGTGGGTTAAAGCTCGGTACCAAGGCTGGCGGGTATTGTGTTATCGTACGTACTTATTCCACCTTATACTCGCCTTCGTTCTCTGGGGGACATTTACTCGTGGAAACTTTAATTGTATCGATTCCTTACCGCTAAAAGCTTTTCAACGAGCTCCCGGCTGTAAGCTCCTCAAGTATTCGGATGTGGGCTGCAGCTCTACGCTCGCGTCGTTCGCGCCACGGTGTTCGTGTACGGGGGAAGGAAGTTTACCTCGAACGGTGCATGCGCCTCTGAATATATCGCGGTGGCGATATTTCGATCCGATGAAAATGCGGGAGAGGTGTAATTTTTATTCTGTGGCGAGAATCGTCGTTGTTGTAATTTAACGGTAGCGTTGAAACAAATTGGCCTGCACGCGGTGTACCGTGGCGGCAGCAGCCAAGGCGACAGTTGGTCTGGCATTCGTGCGGAATTCAATTGTTTTATTGCGTCTTCTAAGTTTCAAAAGTTCTTCTTCTCCCCACCTCATTTCCTCTCCAGGGTCTCCTTTTATACTTCTGTTTATATCAGAAAGAACAATATCCTGTACCCCCCGTCTCTGGCTCGGTTTCACCGCCCGAGCGTCCCCGCGACGCCTTCGAGGCATCGCTGCCGCTACCGCCGGTCGACGGAAAGGCGAGCTCCCTAGGCAAAAAAAGCGATAGGAAGTCACTAAATCAAATCTCTGTGTCTACTTCTTTGGAGACTTCGAGGACCGGCGAACCGGGTCTGAGGATCTCTCGCTCTCCTCTATTATTCCTTTTCTTCATTTTTTTTTTCCTCCCCTCGCGCTCCTCCTCTTCCGCGACTTTTTATACTGCGCGTCTGTTCTTTTTCCTCGGTATTCGAACAAATTACTACAGCTGAAAGATGACCGAGGGGGCCCTCGCACGGTATCTAGATTCTCTTCTCCTCTAACACGGAGAGTCAATCACTTTCACAGCCTTTCGACATCGGGATGAAAAATATACCCTACACCCGGGGAAACCCTAGGGTTCGAAAGTCTCGGTTTCCCGACACCTCATAGTCCCGCGTAAAGAATTCTCTCGATTAATAAAGTTCGCCTCGATATATCCGACTCGGATAATTTCCACGTGGCCTCTACTCCTTCGGAATCGCGAATTTTATTATTTCCTCAAATGAGAAGAAAGGCATAACGTTATTATACGCTCTCTATTCGAATAACGGTCGCTTTTACTCTCGCAGTACGGATAAAATTGAACGAGGGGCGGGGAGGGCGAGGATCCGTCGATCGATCGTAAAAAGAATTAGAGAAAAAAAGGAGGGCAGTTTCCTATCAGGTTTTCGGATTCTTGTTCACTATAGATTTCACGTTTCAACGACTAACAATGTGGACGCGGGAATTGAAGCGGCGGTAGTTACGCGATCGGCGCGCTATCTCCGGGAACAAAAGTTTTCCCCCCACGAACCGGAAGCGGGGTGCCGCCCCGGAAGTCAACCCCTACCTTACTGACTTCCGGGCTTTGATACATAAGGCTTCGTTGCTCCTTGCGGTGGCGCGGACGAGTCATGCATACTATTCGAGCTAATAATTCCGATGGAAATTGGCTCTAGTCTTTGGTCTTTGAGAGCTTTCATCATCTTCCACTCCGCGCGGGAGGAGAGTATACAGGGTATCCTGCAGGCTATACCGACTCCCGGATTCCGATGCTAACGATAAGAAAGAGACGGGCGATGGGTATAATCGGAACCCGTTGGGATACACGCGAAATACTTACCCCTCGCACGAACAAATCAATCTCCGATATAGGCGGTACGCGTTGCCGTGCTCGCGCTTCCTTTAACTCGCCTCTTTCTAATTAGAAACTCTCGGTACAAACAGAGCCGCGAAGATGGTCGCTTCCGCCAGACGAGGAGTAATTAACTCGAGACAATTAAACTCCGCCCATCGACACTCTAAAAGCTTTGTCCTCACCGTTGTCGTTGGAAACTCCGCTCTCTCAATTAACGACAATCATATCAATTCGTGTGAACATCTCGTAGCATATTGGTAACGGGTGCATTATATTCGCTGCTACCGCGTGAGCTCCCCGATATCTGAACTAGACGATATTATTTTGAAACGATCGTGTAATCTAACCCACCTCTGTTCGCGGATACGCGCCCAGCAGCGAATAAGATAGGCTTGTTACCCGTTTGCCGGAGGTTTAAGCGTCAAGGGGGACCTCTGAAGAGGCTCTTTGAAGTTCGGCTTAGATTTGAGAACGAGATATACGCGTAGATGCTCGTTCCCCAAATTCTGAACGGAGCTTAAGAGGATATCGAGTATTCGATTGCACTGAATAATTGCTTCCGTCATTCGCAGAGTTCTTAGATAATCTAGTCAGTTTCCGAACGAAAACGTCGAACAATTTCAGTTCGCTATCGGGGATACTTGCCTTCCCGCCGTACGGATTCGTCGATGCCAAATAAAAATTTATCAACAAAGTTCAAAATTAATGGAACGCCGAGCGATCGGACCGTATGAATTATTCTCCGTTGATCAAAATTCTAGTGTCTTAAAATAACTATCGGCCGTCAAGTTTCGTCTCGTTGAATCGTAATGCGCGCGGCGTCGTATGCTCATCCGTTGAAGTAAATGTAACAGCCATTTTTCAATCCATGAGTTGATCGATGCCACGAATTCAAGGAAATTGCAAGGGTGTGATTCATGAAAATAAGGAAATCGATTTGCTCAACTGGCATAAAATAGCATATAATAACCCGGAGCGAAATCCCAAAGTCGTTCGGAGCTTATACGCTGGGATTTACCTCGAAATCCCTTAGCGCGCACGGGGACAAGTTCCAAGGTGATGAAAGCTCGACTAGCCAAACTCCTGAGCTTATTGTTAGTTTAGACCGAAGGTATATAGCTCTGCGGAATTTGTGCAAGGATGAGAAGTAGAGGGAGAGGGAGATGGAGAAGGAAGTGTAACGACCGGACGTAGCTAGTGTAGCGAACTTTCTGCGTAAAGTATATACCTATACACGTATACAACGGAGCAAAGAACCTGGGCGTGCACCCGATGGTGGTGAATTTGATACCTCGTAAACAGCGGGTTATCGCGTGGTCCACGAGTACGTGACTATGGGGTGACCACCGAATCAATTGCACCGTTGGGGTCAGTGGCCGGGATAACGGCAAACTCAACCACGAGGAGGGTAAGGTCGAGGATGGGACGGAGGCGCGGCGTCGGTCCATTGTGTGGACTTAATAAAGAAATATACAAGGTGGCGAACCTCGACATTTAATATCAATTTGCTGTGCTACGCCCGCGTTTTTCCCCGCTGCCATCGTAACGGTGAGAAGGGGTGCCGACCCCCCGGAAAATAAAAGAAAATGAAGAGAAGACGCCCACGCGACCGAGGAACCGAGGAATTGTTTTCCGGGGTGGGGGGGGTGGGGGAAGGGATCTGCCCCCGGTATTCCGCGTAGATTGAGGAATTTTTAGAAATATTCTGCGGCCGGGAAAGAAAACGTTGAATAAAATAGCCCGGATGTGTAGCGGGGCGAGGAGGGGTGAACTCTTCGGGTAACTTATCCGCCGAGTCTGAAACGAGGGCGGAACTGGAATTCTTTAAACGCGCCGAGCACTCGTCAAGTTTCTTACCGTACAATTCCATGTGTACGTTCGCATCTTTACTTTATAAAATAGCCGGCGTTATTTGCACGCTCGCCATAGCGTCCGTATAACGGCGCGGTGGATGGAAGCTTGCACCTGCACACAGGACTCCGCGGTACTCCTCCTCGTCCGACATTAGAGGGCTTGCCGGTACGTAAACATGTACGTAAACACTCCTCGAAACTGTTTCGTGTGGTTTATAGTCCCTGCCGTTGGTCAGATGAAAAAGGGTAGTTTTTGCTGCACGCAATCGTGTGGCGGAGCATAAAATATATGTATGTATATATATATATATAGATACTCGCGAACAAATATCACACGTATTACTCGAGCATACGTGTGTACGTTCGCAGAAAATACGTCAGTCGGTAATTTTCCTTCAATCATGCTTCACTTGCTCCTTATTTACAAGTTAACAAGTTCTCAAAGAATTTCAACTAGGTATGAGCTTACTGCGCTTATAAAAGCCCCGAAGTAGTCCGCCGGCGGCTTAAATTAAGCTCGATAATAGAAAGCGCGCTTTTTCTCGCTCCGCAAACTTCATCTGACATACTTAAAACACTACACCCGGCTGTACCCACTTAATGTTTTTCCTATCTTTCTTCGAACCCTTCGAAAAGGTGTGAAATTCCGAAGCTTCGCTTATAATCGATTATCGATTGAAATTCTTCTGTACACCGTCACGATGACTCGCGGCAAATTTTTCTGCCCCTGACTTCGGAATCGTTGATAAAATATCCGCCGTGAAAGTCGCACTTTATAAAGTCATGGGAAATAACGCCGATCCATACATTATACATACGTATTTGGCTGCGACTCGTTATTGGCTTCTATTTTCGCGATGCGGGCAAACGCGGCGATGCGACGAAATATTTCTAATTTTCATACCATTTTCTATCCGCTGATTGGACAATAGTTTTCGAAAACTCTTTTTTTTTTCGCAGTGTTTGCACCAGCGGTACTGTGCACGGATGAAATTGCTACGTATCTATTTGCATTTAGCGAGGGGCACAAAGTGATTTTGCCAATTCGAAATTCAACGTTTGTCAGTAGCTCATTACTCCGCGTTCAATTTGTCAAACTAGCAGTCGGCGTGCTTACAAATAAGCGAGCGGATACTGTGAACAAAAAGAAAAAGAAAAAAAAAAAAATCTATGAAAATTAAATTCACACTCTCGTTCCAACAAACATCACGTGCGTACCCCCGCGTTATCTGTGCGGAAATCGAGTGCTGCATTTCCAACGATTTCATCAATATCACCAAATTTCTCACTACACTCGAATATTTCAGGTGTTGTATCGTCACGTCGAAAACTAGATCAGCCGATTCTCACCGCGCGGTAACGTCAATGAATCGAGCATTTGTTACGCCCTGATCATATTCTTGACAAAAAAACGCGGGATCGTGTCACCTGTTATTCGATAGAATCTGGGGGTTTGAATAAATCCGATTGCTGGACGAAGAGCAAAAATTATCCGCTCCGCATTTTTTGAGGTTCGAGTGTTTTGAAAAAATTCAAATGTGATTCTCATACCATGTGAAAATTTGCAATTGATTCAATCGTTGACTAGAATATTTGGCGCGAAGAGTCAATAATAATTGTATCGTATTCGGTATTCGTTGATCAATGGTTCGGCAGTTGATATTTGCGATGCCTCAATCAATCGATTGGATTCGTCGGGTGAAACACTTTACAAGCGTTAATTTCGTTTCTCCGGAATCCCGAAATCAGTTGTTCCCTGAATAAATCTTTCGACCATCTCTTTTGATCTCGAGTTTCGACAGAGTCTAAGAGCTCGTTGTTAGACATTCGACCAGCCCGAAAGATCGTGTCTTACAATTAGTTATACCGAGTTGCATTTGGCGTACCGGATTAAATTTCAGAGGCAAGTGGAGTGAAGCGGAGAGTAACGAGAGCTGCCCACTGACGCGGATACGAAGTTATGAGTAGTTATCGCGCTCAGGGGTGGGCTGTGGCGTGGCGTCTGTAGCGTCCCGAGTATCCTTGAAGGATCACCTTTGATGAGTTTCACCGAATCGGATGACCGTTGCCGAGTGACGTAGGTGCGTCTCTCGATAAGAGCTAAGTTTGCCTACGCAGGCGAAATAGTTGCGGAAAGATTCCGTCTCGTATATATATAGGTATTACTCGGCAGCGTCAGGCTGCAATTTGTTCTCTGCGCAATAGAGGTGAGAGTGCTGCAACTGCAGCTCCGTTTGTGCACACTACATTTTTATTACAATACAAGGCGAATAGATGTACCTATTTTCGAGGCAAGTGTGCGGAATATATCCAAGTGTGTACGTGTACGTGTGCGTATAAATATAACCGGAAGAAAAATGGTTCTAGGAACGAAGAAAAATTAGTCTTCCTTGAGAAACGTAATAACGCGCGAAGTGCCGCAGTCTTTAGTGGACCGAGAAAGATGGTGAAAAAAAAAAGAAAACGAAGGAATGGACGCGGAAAAGAAAAAGAAAAGGTAGAAAAGAAAATCTTATTCCGCCTTACGTTCATTTTGTTAACCGTCTCTGCCGTGGAGATTCCGAGTAGCATTTAGCTGAGAATATTACGGAGAAACGAACGGAAAGTGGGTGGAGAGAATCGGGGGAGGAGGTGCACGTGTGGGTAGTTTAACGATATAAAATACACGTGAGTTTTCCGCTCCCCTGTTTCTGAACTCAAATTTCAAAACTACTCGGTTTCGGTTAATTAACGGCCACGTGCGTCTCATTAACCGAATTTTAGCCACAAATCACCGCACAAGGCAGCTTCGAATATAAATACTAATTATGCGTAACTCGTCGGGGATGCCAGTGAGTATAACTTAACCACGTGGGGTTCAACCCAGGGGTGAAGTCCAGGTTCAAGTCGACCCCCACCGAACCAACGCAGGAACGTAATTATGACGTATATAGGTCGCGTGAGGGTTCTGCAAATTTTTTTCTCTTCTTTTTTTTTCTCTCTTTCGCTCAAAATTTTATTTCCTAATGGAATACGCGATTGAGACGTACGACCCTTTCACCTTTTTGTTACGTGTACTTTGGGCAACCAGGATTTAATTTTTCTCCTCGTCTACTCGATCGTACGCATTTTCATTTTCATTTTTATTCCCCGTGGAGGCGGGGGAAGCTTGCATATTTTTAAATTTTTGATCCCCGAGTTATTACCTATTTATAAATTTTTCATACAATTCCCGAAAATTTCGGAAAATCGTTACATGCTCCAAAGAGATATTAGCTATACATGTTTATTCGTACGTCGTCTTTTGATCTTTCTGTAAATTTGGAAACTCCTCCCGAGGTAAAGTGAGGGATGTTTCATCCGATACACGAGTACGGGACGGGTAACCGTACGGTATGCTACTCACGCCATACCTGATACGGAGAATGAAATTTTCAAATTCAACGAAGCTTCTCGCCGTAGCAACGCCTACCCACGTATTGCTCTACCCGCTTTTACGCGAAGGAAAATTACAGAGAGCCTAAGAAAAATACGTAGTGAATTATTGATCAATTCCACTCGGCAGTTCTAATTGCCGTATAGGAATACCGAAGTGCGACGCGTAACGCGCGAAAAATTGACGCACGAAATTCTGACGAAATATGCTTCGCTTCGGTGGAATCTTTCCCGTATAATATCCGGCGTCAAAGTGAAATCCCTCCGATAAATTTATTGTCTATAAATCGCCTCTTAGGGGATTGTAACCACCGTCATATTACCTACGATTTGCCTACCAGCGCAGAGCCGAGACCCGCCACCCGGATAATAAAGACAAAGCCTTCGTCCTGCACCCCTGCCGAGTTATTACTTCTACCGTGTGTTGAATCAAGACGCCCGGCTCACGCTTCCTCTGGCGGTAGCGCCGCCTAAAAAGCGCAGTTTAATTTTCATCCTAGGAGGGTAACGTTGGTTGGCACCTGTCAGGACTTGGAATATTGTTGCAAGCTCAGCTGCTAAATTATTATCAAGATAATATTATGAAAAGTGGTTCGCAAAAATGAGATGTATGAGGAGAAAAAAACTCGCTTCGAATCTCCGAAGTAACTCTGAGGGAAAAATTGTAGCGATGCGCGGTTATAATTCAAGAGAATTTTTCGAGCTACCGAAGGAGCATGGAAAATTCCAACCGCTGAATTCGTCGGCAACGCGTATACCGTGCACGCGAACTAGTTTCAGACCCTCCGATCGGATGGACGCAAAAAATATTCCCTTGAATTCGGAAGGAGTAACGAGACGCTTCGCGGACTTGATTTTCATTGGATCCTGTGATAATTGATGCAAGCGAAGGCGGTTATCGTTCTCTTTAGAAGCATAATGAGTTTGTTAGAACACTCGACAAACTTAGGTTGTTTCGTAACGAATGACGGTAGGCGAGTCAGAGGAAGGCGATTTATTAATACAATTAGTCTAGAATATGAAGGGTACTATAGTGCATTATTGGGCAATTACGCCGATATTGTCCTCGGCAAAAGGAAGAGAACTTCGTCCTACTAAGTATATGGATGACGACCGGGAAAGCTCAGCGTGGTTTCACTTGCGAGTGTCGCTTCTCAAAGGGATACCCGAGGGTTGTTGGGAGGAGGGGGAGCACCAAGTTTTAATGCGACCTAACCTCGTTAATAAGGCATAAAACCGAGAGGCGTTTCTCGTACCCATTTTCCCAGCCACCTCTTTGCCCTACTTTACCTCAGGATCTATTATCGTATGATTTACAGGTGATTAAACCGAGACGTCACTTGTCAATATTCTACGGCCGCTGGATCCACCTCAGCGTTTCCGGCGCTCGGCGCCTCGTCGACTCCGTATACTTATCCGTAGCTGTCGCCGTTATAATTCATAGCGGTAGTTTCGCGCGAGGCGAAAATTCGCGAGATATCGAACTAGAGATTACGGATGTAACGCAAATGTACCGCCACGTCGTCGTGATCGGGTCCGTGAGGAAATCCGAGTTGCAGGATGTCGCGCGCAAATGAAACCGTCAGCGGAACGAAATGCTCGCGGTTGCAGGTGTATATCTCGCGTGAACCGGGATCTCCGTTCGTCTATTTTTGACTGTATCGGCAGCCAGTCCTCCACTCGAAAGAGGAAGGGGCGCTCATCGGATTCCCATTTGTCTAGTTTCGGGACACCGGCTCATTTTCTCGTTGGATGTGCGAAGTGCGCCTCAGAATCGGTACAAAGGGGATATATATACATATATATTTCCTTCTCGTTTCTCGTTTTTCGGAGCCGTTGCTGCAGCCATTAAAAAGTATCTATTGAATTCTTCCGAGGCTGATATTCCTTAACGCCAGCCTCGGGATATTAAATAAAGAGTCGTTCCCCCTTCCCTGCCCCCATGTCCCGCGGGAAACCCGAACGCCTCGGGCGAGCCGGAGAATTCTACGGAACGACTCTGTGCTTCCCCTATTCCCTCACGGGGTAACCATGGCTATATACCTATACTCACTATCCCGAAGCATACACATTCGCTCCTCCTGGCTACAACGGTCCACATTATGCCCCATTCATCCAAAGTTACCCAATATTTAGTCCTGTATTAGCTTCAGCTCCTGCCCCGATTCAACCTCCTTCCAGACGCCGTTTCCTACTATATTGCTCTTCCTCTAGGGATTTTTGTTATTAGGATTTTAATTATGTTTGAGTTTGCACTTGCCAAGGGAGAACATTGGGAACAACCTGGGGCAACGATATTGCAAGACGTTAATAATCTTTCTTTTCGCATAATCTACATTTTTTAGAAAAATTAAACCTACGGACCCGCAGATTTCCCGCATCTACCCGATTCTTCGATATCTACAAATCCCGAAACCCCGAAGCGCGTCAAAACGCGCCATCGGCTGAGTACCAGAGATACCGTGAAAAGTATTCGTCGTCGGTCCTTGTCTCGTTGCGATCCGAGTTGAGCCAAGGTGATTTCAGAAAATGGGAGAAGATAAAGATGAGAATTTTTAGACGGGGAAATTCTGTGGGGTAAATTCACCCGGTATACGTAACTCGACGTTATAATGGTACACAAGTATACGCGTGTACATTACATCCTCCGTCGTCTGCTACCGCGACAACGTGCTCCAGAGTTTCCTTGGTAAATTTAAAGGAACTCTGTGCGCCCGCCCGCCCGCGCCACGCTCCGTTTTACGAGCCTTGAAAGGGGCGTCGCGAGGCAAAGTGGCGTCAAATTCCCCTAAACCTACCCCTTTCGTTCGGCGTCTCGTGTACGAATACATGTACGTTTCAAGGTTGCAGCGCGGTGCGTATGCGGTTTGAATCTCTTATTCTTGTGTATTTTTTTTTTTTTTCTTTTTTTGGTTTTTCCTTGTTGCCCGGCTTAATTATCAAAAGTACGCCACTCCGACGTGCATTAGCCTGCACGAATCTTCTACCCGTTAAAAGTGGAAGAAAAAAAAAAGTTGGGGTGGAGAGAAAAAGCCTAATTAACGAATCTGACGCATTCATTTTGCGCGTTTGAAATATCTTTCCATAATGGTATCTCCTATAATTGGAATGGAAGCGTTGGACGCTCGTCATATTTCCATCCATGTATATTACAGTCTTTGTGCTGCGTTCTTAGCATTTGAGAGGTAGGAAAAGAGGGCTTATACTATCGGGTTATCCTCGATTTTCTGTCACCTAATTTCTCCCGTTTCCCAAAAATACGCCCAAAGTGTACCGTATAAGTGAGTTTGAGGTTGACGAGTGTTTATCCGATCGGTGTAACGCAAGTGGTTGGTGATTTCGTAACTCGAAACCCGCCAATCGGTGCTCACCCGACACGTGGTACCCCCCTGAAAAAAAATTTCCTCTCTTCTTTCCCAGGTAAAGAGGGATATTCACGGTGATTTAGTCCCGCGACTCCCCGGCCTTACATAACCGACGCCGTATCCCGTATGCATGGTTGTTCTTAATTGTAATCCGATCCTTGACACGAACCGAGTCGCTTCGCCTCTTCTCTCTATCCTCGTGAATTATTTAAATTTAATCGGAAGCGAAGTGGAAATTTTGGGTGCCTCTTTCGGCTAATCAAAATTCAAATGAAACGGGCCACCCGATATCATCCGCCCGCGGTGTAGGGCAATGCGGTAAATACCATAGAGTATATGTATATACGCGTGTATATAATACGTGTGTACCTACCACATGACATGTTTCTATTCGTCCTGTATACCTATAGCTATACGCGTATACGTATTCATATACGATATGTATGTACTTAGAGACGAGTACAACGGAGCCCCCTGCAGCGGGAACGAAACACAACGACACGAATAAAGTGACGTGACGCGTGTAATGCGGTTTTTATTAAAGCGCCCGTTGTACATAGGGGTACAGCACCGGTTACGTTTGCGGCACCCTCAGCAATCCCCGCTACTTTGTTTCTGCTGTTTTACATTTTTTTATGACTTTTGGTTGTTTTTTTTTTTTTTATTTTTTTTTTATTCTCTATTTTTTATTTTTACTCGAAGCTTTAGCTTTGTACGATTTCTGAATTGCGTCTGTATAACATTTGCCCTTTGTTTTATCATGTTTCAGGTAAGTCCAACAGCTCAAAGTATTTACAATGATCAAAAAAATGAACAGCCAACCCGCACCCCAATCCCACTGTCGGCCTTCATGGTGAGCAAATATTAATCATAACTTTTGTTTTAACATTTCTTCTTAATTGAAATATACGGTGAAATAAACCTGAGGCGTGTGTTACCTAAACAGGCAGCACGTGCCGCCTAATAATACGCATGATGCGTTCATTTGAAAAAAAAATGAAATAAGTAAAACACGCGTTTTGGGTTAACTTTTCCTTTCTACCGATGCAGCATGTGCGTGCTGTCGTGATTATTCATTTAGAATGCGACTGGATGGATACTGGAGTCGAGCTACTGTAATTTATTTCTGAACTGATTTTAATTAATTGTAATTAATAGTATTTGAAAGTTTTCGTATATTTTTTTTTTTGATTTCTTCATCCATTCAACAGAAATTCAGCGCATCGTCTGAATTTTTATCCAAAAAGTATTCTCCAAATTTGGGCGAATAACGGCGAATTGCGCTTTTCCATTTGAATTTCATTCACGCATTACTATTGAAACTGTTGATTCAACGAATCGACCTTCTAACTATGTTAGCAACTACGTAACCTTACGGTACGGTAAATTAAACGTCAATCAATCGACTGGATATTATTATGACGGTATATATATACTCCTCCACCCGGATCCATTGCAGAGGCAATTCAACCTGTACCTAAAAGCTTTGAGAATGTTCAATTTGTTTCTTTCATCCGGGAGACCCTCCGCCGCGTTTGCTGTACACAGCTTCGCGAAATTCGTGAGCAATCTCGAAAATTGTACGCCACTTATTATACGGGTACCCATACCACTCGAGCTTCTCGAATCTGCAGAGTATAGTCGTAAAAAAAAAAATGTTGACACGATAATGATGAAAAGGACTTTGCAAAGCACACGGGCAGTGGAAGTTAACCCTTGAGATACGGAGCTAACAATGAGACGACGGGAACGCATGAAGAAGGGAATCGAGCGGGGAGGATATGAGTCAAAATACATCAAAAATTTTATTCGATTTCTCGATATTTCACTTTTTCTTTATGTTCAACCTTCGCGGACGTTGCAAATGCATACAATCGATTGATCGAACGCTCTCCACGTACTCGCAGCGGGACGCGGATTTGCCATTAGCTGACTAACAACGGGCGTTACTGATGGCAAATAAACGCTTGGCGCACGTTAATTGGCAAATATTGCATCGGCTCTTATCCCGAAACTGGAATCATTAACGGGTATTTCTCAATCGTTGAAATTCGGCCAACGCATAAAATTATCGTAACGCGTTCGCTATACGAATTTAAAATAAACCTAGCTGATGGGTAAACAAGTTCCGATTGCACGAAAAATATCGACGCGTTCACCGACCACCGAACATTTTCGCAACCCACGCTTTTTCACCTAACCGACTCCGAATCGACCCACGTACTCACGGGCGCGGGGAATCGCGCTTTTCTTCTCCCGAAGCGATACCGTATCCGAGATACCGCGACCGCTTATACCCCCCTCTACAGATGTATATTATACAGACCATTAACGAGATATGAAGATGAACACACGGATGCAACACATGGAAAATATCTAGATGCGATGATATACTCGTATAGCCCGCTAGTGAGCGAACCTCTCGGGTTCCGGGTCGCCGAGCACACCCACGCATTTCTCATAGACCTTCCATACCTACTTTACATGCACACCTACCCAGTCGCTAACGTCCCGAGAAATAAAACACACGATTGTGTCGTTCGCCGGGTAACCATCCCCTTTAAGCTCACCGTAACCGCTCGTCAATGTCGCTGTTCACGGAAATTTCGCCACGTCTGAAAATTCACCGGTCTTCGTCAGAATCTTGATATTACGTGGGTTGTTTTTTTTTTTTTCTTTTTTTGTTCGCTCCCTCTCTCTCCATCGAACGAGAGTATTTATTCAAGGTATTCATTGTGTCCCGCAGGATCGAGCCGACTAGAAATAATAACAGCGAGGTCTAATTGCTCAATTCGTTCGATAATAATTGAAGCGGAGACATGTTAATGGTAATTTACAAAAGGCTTTTGACCCAGGCGTACACATGTAACAACCTCAGCCCTGTCTGAGAATCAATTTATTTAGCATGAGGGCTTGGCCGTTGTATCCCGAAGCACAAAAGTATGACGCGACTTTCCATACAGTGGTACCGCGCGACGAGTATACCTTGTCCAACACCGTCGTATAAACGCACTTTCGAATACCTCGCCGTCCCACACATACATCTGTTCGTACGTATAAAACACGCTCGGTGGCACCTCATCGGCGAATCTTATTGTCCCGAGATTATTTCGTACACGTTAAAACCGTTGACAGTCCCGTACGATTTACGACGTGTGGCCGACGAAAGAAGCTTGATTAAAAAGTGGAGAGGAGACCGAAAAAAATAAAATAAAAATAATGGTGGGAAGTAAATCACAACCATTGTCAGAATATCAGAAAATAAATTGAACGTCCGCAGCTGTTCCGTGAATCGGAATGACATCGAACTCGAAGGTGACGACGCGAGCGGCTGGGAAGGGAGAAAAGAAATCGAAAGACAGAGTAAAAAATAAAAGGCAAATAAGGGGTATCCATATCCAGCAACGGGCTGCCACACGACGCCGCAACGTGCGGTTGAGATTTACGGGTGAAAAGATAGCCGCGATGGCATTTATATGTATGTTACGCTGTATACGTGTGTAAGCTGTAGTGACCGGAAACCGCGCGAACGGCGGTCCACGTCGGGGTCAAAAGGTTACTTCGTGCCCAAGCTGTGCAACCCGTACTCGTACTATAGTTACCCACCTATATCAGCGGGACACACCTGCCCGAAGACCCTACCATCAACGCCCCGTAACCACGGACCAGAACTATACACGGGATGCGAGGCGCGAGACTCGCCCAACCTTACCCAACGTGACCCTGCCGTGTAGAATCTAGCCTATCATTTACCACCACTTTATAACGCGCCACTTTCTAAGGCGATAGATGATTTAGGTTTACCTTTACACGAAGACGCTTCTTTTCTCGCCGAACCTTGTATCGGACGTACCCAAGAGCACATATACCTTCGCTTATTACACATCTCTGCGGACGTAGGTGTTACGTCAGGGCGTAGATATGTTCCTAGGTATCGGGGTGGGTTGAAAAAAAAATTCTTTACTTGATATTTTGAGGTAGCCCACTCGTTTTTTGAATAAATAATTAATCAAGTAGGGTACTTCCAGCAAAAAAATTAATCATTTTTTTAATTGAGTTTAATATGCTTTTCTGACGTATTTTGATCTCAGGAATCCGATTCTGGAAGAAAAATTGATCTATCTCTAAAATTGACCGAGTTATCGTCAATTTTCAGCTTTTTGAGGTCAAAAATAAAAAATTGATTTTTTAGTCTATCCTAATGTAATTTGAGCTCAGGAATCCGAATCCGGAAGAGAAATTGATCTATCTATAAAATTGATCGAGTTATCCTTATTTTTTCGCTTTTTTTAGCATAAATTCGAGGATATCTCGAAGGGAAAAAATCGTAGCTCAATTTGGACAACGGATTCGTGTTCCTGAGGTCAAAATACATAAGAAAAGTGCCATACGATCAATTTTAAAAAATAAAAATTTTTGTCCAAAATTTGAAAAAATCGTAAGGGGTACCCCTTGGAAAAATCTCAAATTTTGGACAAAAATTTTTATTTTTTAAAATCGATCGTATGGCACTTTTCTTATGTATTTTGACCTCAGGAACACGAATCCGTTGTCCAAATTGAGCTACGATTTTTTCCCTTCGAAATATCCTCAAATTTATGCCAAAAATCGCGAAAAAATGGGGATAACTCGAACATTTTTGCAGATAGATCAATTCTTCTTTCGGATTCGGATTCCTGAGCTGAAATTACATTAGGATAGACTAAAAAATCAATTTTTTATTTTTGACCCCAAAAAGCTGAAAATTGACGATAACTCGGTCAATTTTAGAGATAGATCAATTTTTCTTCCAGAATCGGATTCCTGAGATCAAAATACGTCAGAAAAGTATATTAAAACTAATTGAAACAATGATTTATTTTTTGTTCAAAAATCGAATTTTTTTTTGGTTCTTCAAGAGTAATCTAACATGTAATCAGCTCAGGAATCCAAATCTGAAAGCCAAAATTATCTACTCATGCAATCGATCGAGTGATCATTAGGTGGAAATTTTTTTTTTCAACCCACCCTCCTAGGTACAGGCAAGGGGATAGAAATTTGGGTTCAACTACGCAGCAAGTTTCGTCGAAGTAATTTCACCTTGTTTCTTCAACGAGAAATATAATCAGTTCGAGAAAAGGATTTCGTTAACTTAGCAGTTTCCCTCAACCTTCGATGGACAAGGTGTACAACGAATTATGAAAGTTTTGGAAATTGGCAGCTGCTTTTTTTCTCGGTCATATCGATGAGTGTGAGAGTCTCGACTCGATTGACGAATGGGATGCGATAGTAACAGCTCGCGGCTTATGGCCGAGCGATTTCCGTCGCTGTGCAATATGTGGTGTTTTTGATCGATACCGTAGAGAGCTCTCGGTGAACTAGATATGATAAGGGTTTTATACTCTGCGAGCGGGTAGTTCGGTGTAACGGGAGAAAATTGATCGCTCGAAACTAGACGTCTGTACGGTTTACAGTATTTGCTCTGTAATTTTTGTTTCAATGACCATAAAAGCAACACGCGAATTCTACTCCGGTTTCGGAACACCTTTAATGGTAGCAGGCCCAGTACAGCCAGACATTATACTTTCCCATTGCTTGTCGCCGCAGTGCAAAGAAGAGAGGTAGTTTCAGGTAATAAGAGAGTCATATCTTTGACCACAAAAGTGGCTCGAATCTCTCGGTGCTCAAGAGTGGGAAACACCTCGTATTTAATCTTGACTCAGGGTCGGCTTGTGGCGAGTCGAGAAACACTAATGGCTCCTGAGGTGAGCGACTGCGGCGGTCGATCGCCGGTCGAACGAAATCATGGTAGCGCGCAACTTCAACGCCGAGGATTCGAACGTTCGACGTATACGACGCGTTTTATCGTACACGGCAATGAGAATCGATGAAATTTAGTGAGACAATAATTTTCGTTGTTTTCGTTCGAATCCACCGTCAGGAGTTGCTCGTCTTCGCTCCATAAACCCACAGCCATACGTGCCCTCCTACAAATTGGATTTTGTCCTATGACATAAGGCTGTTTACGGGAATGTTATTTTTCAATTTCAGTTTATTCCCTTCGAAGAAATTCACCCTGTTTTTCATCTCGTACGACCGGTTTGAAAACCACTCGTCTTTCGGCAGCCGAAAAAAGCAACGACGATTGTTTATCGTGGAATCTGCGTACCGAACCGATAATCAATCGCCTACTAAAGCAGACAGGAATTTGCGAATATTGCGATCTTGACGGATTTCAAAAGTGGAGTTACTTCGCATCTCGTAAAATTTCGACTTAGCTTTTGAAGCTTCTTCAAAGTCGGCGATATTTCTTTTTGTCGGAAGAAAAATAGTAACCCATTTTTTTGCAGTTCCTGCATGCCACTTCGGAGTCGGAGTCACACTTTGGGATAGATAATAATAATTACTCAAGTGGGTGGGCGGAGGGAGCACGGCAATTAACGTCGCTCGTATAAATTACGATGCTCAAGTTGCAACGGTGATATAATACATATAGCGTTAAGTCATAAAGTATTTTTGTTCATACAGCCGAGGTTTCGACTCAATTCTCTAGCTGGACAGAACTGCAGGTTTACCACCCACCTCACTTTCATTTACCGTTTCTAATGATGACACACGGTTGACAGCGCGATGATGTAGATTAAACATCCCAGTAATATTTAACTCAATTTTTTCCCACATCCGTCAATCGTCCGACGTATTCTCTTTCCACTTCCGTTGCAACGTCAGTCCCCTCGATAAATTCTTTGAATGGTAAGTCTGCCAAAAACAGGTTTAAATAAATGACCAAGGGTAGGCATCGATGGCGACCCTTGACTCCGACATACCGTTCGACTAAAAATTGTAGCACATAATCGAGAGAATCGTGCGTCAAAAACGGCCCGAGGCTTCGGAACTCGTAATTCTTCGGGGGTTATAAATATCATCTGGGTGTAAACGTTTCGATGTAGCGTAGGTACACCGAAGTTAGTTTGATTTTCAAATAAATCGGTACGTTTCTCTCGTCACAGACGAAGATCCGACGAAAATTATTTTCTCCATTTCCCGCAGTACCCGCGTTATTCTCATTGCCGTATAAATATCTGGGGATGCATATGGCTACCATATATAAACGTTATCGACGATAGTAAAGTAATTGGGTTATATTTCCTACTTATTGACGTGTAATGTCCCATTTGCTAGAAATTTATTATTGATTCCGTCCAATAAATTTCTATTTGCCTCCCTAGCTGAGCGATGCTCTCACGTCTCGTGCTTCCTCTCATAGAGGTGCTTCAAACATAATTTTTTTTATCTCTTTTATTCCATTTCATTTCTGTAATTTGTTTTTTTTTTCTCTCTCCAATTCCTAAACGGATTAACGACCTCCGCTTCCCCCCTGGAAGAAAAACTGGACCGGCGTACAACGCGACTGTAGCGAGACGCGAGTATTCTAGTCGGAAACTGAAAATCCACTCGGCAGTCCCTATACTCCGGTACTGTCACCTTATGCACTCGTGAGAAAGATATAAACTCTCACTTTACACTCGTACGTATCTTTTTACGGGTTCACGAAGAGTTCACATTCGGTATGCTCCGAGCATCCGAAGTCTCAAGTTCAACCGTATAGGTAGATATCTCTTGATGGATGCCTTTTTCTTCTCTTTTTATCCAACCTTCGTTCGGGCCAATGCCTGACGATTTAACCCGCGGGACCGTCCGAGTCTGAATGGTTTCTCGCTGGAGCCATAGCCAGGTTGTGTTTCTCAACCGGTGATGGCCTGTTTCAGATAATGTTGCAGTTGACCGGAGTATTACCGCGAGAAATGTAGTCCCGGTTGCTTTTGTATTAGGATTCTCGAACAATCGAGTTCGTATACCTATACAACAAACCATCTGCAACGGAGGGTCGGGGCTCCGGGAGTCTCGGCCAGGCTCTCTTCGACTCGAGGATAAATGGCACAGCAGATAGGCAAAGTACAGTTAAGACAACCTCACGATTCGAGTTGGAGAATTTAAAAATCGAACAGCTGGTCTTCGGTTTCTGGAGTACGCGTACACGGGATGAACGAAATTGGAAAAAAAAAGAAAAGAATAGCAAAGACGAAGGAAAGGAATGAGTAACAGGAACTCGGGAGTCCTCGGATATTTTGACGCCTCCGCGAGGAACAATTACCGATACACGAACGGGCGAAGCGTATTAGATTATACGGGTGCGGAGAGAGCCCGCGCCGGTGCTGTGAGTAATTTTAGCTCGTTCGACAAAATGTTCCTTTCAAAATAAATGGGCTCGATATCACCGAACCCTTTTATCCGGGAGCCTTAATACTTTGAAACCTTGGAGACCTAATTCCGGGGCGTAATCTTTCTAATCTTTTTATCAGAGCTATTAACATAACGCGGAGCGAAAGAAGGAGGAAAACAGAGAGAGAGAGAGAGAGAGGCGAGAGTGAAAAATAGGGCGAGGATCGCGAGAACCGGCTACGGTATAGCTGGACGGTGGAGTAAGAGGGATAGAAAAAGCAGCCTTCCTACGAAGAGTAAGTAAAGCGATTGGGTGGCTGTTCGAGATAGGGGTTAGTTTCTGAGATTAGGTGGAGTTTTAAAGTGGCTTCGCTCGGAGCGGGGCGTCAGTCAGCCGGCGGTACAGAAAGGGCCTCGAAGGTGGATGGAAGGTATAGTCGAAGGACCGGGAAGGGACCGTATGGGAAGTAGTCGCTCGGTGTTCTCTCCCCGTGCAGACACCGCCACTCGAAGGTACGAAGGACTCGAAAGTCGAGAGAAGTGGGGATTTGCGCTAATCCCCCGCCTAGTTCCATCTCGCTTTCGGTCTCCCCGAAGCGGTATTCCCCGCGGTGTTGACCGTCCGGACTCGAATCCCTTCGCTGCGGCAAGGGTTAGCGTTCCTTCCAATTTACGAAACAGAACGAACGGACCGTCGCTGTACGGGAGTCGAGCTCAGCCGGGCGCTCGGGCGACCGTGCCGATCTCACTTTGTAGATAATCCCCACACCGCACGTCTGGTGTATATTTTACAAGAAACCGGGGAGCACTCCGCTTCTTAAGGTCAAGTTAAGTCGGGTCAGGATTAATACCATTACCCCGGGCGTACGCAATCGCCCGGTGTAAGTGTAACGCGGGTACTTGAATTTTATGCGAATACCATTTCGTCGTTGGTAAAACGAATGGAAAGAGCGGTGGCTATTTCGTCGTGTGGTATGGATTTGAAATATCGCACTCCGTTCGTAAATGCAGCTTTGATAATCAAACTGTGAATCTCAATGACTGCGCTGGGATTGCAGGTAGAGCCGTGCGTGCGGCGGAGTTCCGCGAACTATACATTATGTGCATTGTACCGGTGCTGCGGCAGCGAAATATACTCACCGCAGGGTGCAAAACTACGCGACAACCCCGCGATTCATTTTCATATCTACGGAAAATAAAAATACCCCCCAAACGTACAAACGCAACTCTCTGGGTAAAACGGGGTGTTTCGGAGGCGGTGAACGTTCGGTTAGATAAACCGTAAAGCCGTTAATTGAAAAAAAAAGGCCCTCGCAGAAGTGGTGTTCGCATGGCGCACAGGGCTGCTTTACACGTACGTACGTACGTACGTACGCGTACACTCCGTAATTCGCACTATGAATCGCCGCGATACATACGGCTGTATGCCATAAATGCAGCGAACGTAAAGCGTCGAATAATTAATTGTTTATGTAATTTGTTCGATGGTAGATACCCCGGCGTGGAAATGAGTTTGCCTTTCGTAATTAATGTTTGAATAATAATTCATACGTGCATATATTCGCGATTATCATCGCGTTAAATGAAATTGTCATCACTATCATTATTATTTATTGTTATCGCAATCATTTAAACCGTGGAAACAGCAGTTCCATCCGCCCTGCAGGTACCTACTCCATAACGACGCCAGACGCGATTCCATAAATATTTCACCACGATTCGTTGAACATAGCCCTGGATGGTACGCTAACCGAAAACCCAAATACCAAATCAAATAGAACGATTTACAAATGTTCTTTTATTCACTCGCCCGAATCCAGGGGCGGGGGGGGGGGGGGGGGGGGGGGGGTTGATTTCGCGGATAAATTTTTCCCACGTCATACTGCACGACCAGATGATACCCGGCTGCGCGGTCGAGCGTTCTTTTTTTTCCACTTCCTGCAGATCTATGAGGTAATCCCGTTTGTTTCCGACGCTAAGCTATAAAGCCCGGTAGTGCTTCCCAAGCAACGTTCATATAGAGGAAAGTGCAGTAGTTACAGCCGTAAGGGCGAGAGCTTGCGTTGTCTTCTGTCTTTTACTTCGAGACCCCGCAGCTCGTAGTTCATGGCTTGCGGTTCTTGCCACATAGTTAGTCGTTACGGTGTGCGATCTGTACGTAGGTACGACGTTAGGTGTTGCCGAGTCCCCTGTGTTGGTACGGAGAGGGCAGAAAAGGTAGGCAAAGGTTGTAGCCCGCCTTGCGAGGCTTCGCCAGTCTGACTGGCATCGATCTGGAATATCCCCCTGCTTCACCGTCGACCCTCCTCGCTCTTCGAAAGCGAGTTTCTCCACCCACGTACCACGGAATAGAGTGCGTCGCTTAGCTGCACGCACCTTATACCCGTGCCCACAGACATCCGAGTGGCGCGAGGGTGCAGCTCGTAGGCAACGCGAAGAATTACAAACGACGCTTCGGCGGCATAGGTACGGAGACGAAATTATTACTCCTCGGTGGCGAACTTTATCTCCACCGTTTGCTCTGTTCTCTTCGTTTACGAATCGGCACCCCTCGAAGCGCTCGCTTTCGGTCGCTGTTATTAGTTATTGGTTTTCCACACCCTGGAAATTTTTTCCCCCTTTTTTTGGAAATTCCGTCCGACGACGATTGTCGAAAGCGAAACCGACGGAGTCTACTTTTTATTCCCGGCGAAACAAACCGTTCAATGTATTATTTTCGCGTATTTCTTATACGTGCAACGTGACGTAGTGCGCTCGGTCATTTGCTCCGAGAGTGCGCGAAGTGCTCGATTTTCCGGAGTCCGATGAAACTTTATGTTTCACGCCAACTTCGTGAAACGTCACGTGGTTTTCCACACTGTTTCATGTCGGTCCGTACCGTAGATAGATACGCGGCGAACGTACGGTACCACCTTCTTCGATTCGAAGCTTTTTCATCGAGCAGATGTTATCGCATCCGCTCGGGTATTACAAACTCTGATATTCTCATCAAAGAAATATTTCCGTGTACCTTAAAGATTCGATACGTACAGATATAATAATAACCCCTTTGATCCGGTCTGCCGCATGTGCTACGGAATTTTCGCGTTGAAAGCCTTTCAAAACATATGCTGCCTGGTACTTACGCAAGGGTAATCAATTACTCGCTCGCCATCCCATTCGGAACCTTGTCTAACTTCAATCCGGTCTAAACCACAATATTTATTCTGCCTACCCGACCCACGTTGAATAAAATCACCCAGGGCCATCTTACCTCTTCATTAACAAACAAACGTCAGGGGGGAAATGGTACGAGAAGGAGCAAAAAGATGAATCAAAAATAAGAAGGATGGAAATGTAAATACAAAAGAAACCCGTGTCAATAAAAAGTGACTGATGAATGAATTGAAGCAGACTCCACGTTGCAACTGTACCTTCTCGTGACTCATTGTCAGTCTTCTGGTTGAAGCGATACCGTGCAACTTCGGGACGTATATCGTTAACTTGGGGCCTTATCAGACTCGGCGTGTTTGCTCCACTGATATAGAACGGTGTTTGTCATTAATCAGCGGATGTGGACTCGAATACTCGAATACTCGAATACTCGGAACCTCGGAACCTCCGCTTCGCTGCGCCGATCGTTAGTTATCCGGCAGAGAGTACCGAGCATCGTAGCCGGTTGAGATCGTTGAGCAAGAGAAGGTGACGCGTCGATATGTGCAGCACGACTTCGAGGAGGTAGCCGGTGGACGTCACCGCGTATTTCTCGGCTACTCACCTTATGTTTCTACTCCTCCTCAGCTGCGCCGTGGTCATCGGACTGTCACCTACCTACCCCGGTAAGGGACTAACGACCGTTCGCTGGACGCAACCATTAATTACCGTTAATTGCGGAATAATTTACATCGTACGATGCCACGTCGCCGCTCACGATTCCCTTATACCCGGTTATTACCGGTACACGTTCCGAAAGTAACGCGTGCGCTCGAATCCACACTTTACTCGCGGATACCCGACGCAATTAGCAACTGAAAATCACTAATTAGCTATTAGCACGGGTATGATTAGCCGCTCGACAATTTTTCCGTAATACTAAACTTTGACGGTGAAAAATTTACACTCCCTCGAAACGTTTTTTTTTTTTTTTTTTCTGTTTTACGAACGAACGCTTGTAATGCCATCACGCTACATCGGAGCCGGTGCGATGTTCCGCGTGCGTATATATTTATTTTGTAAAGAGAGACGCAAAATGAGAAGAAAAAAAAAGAAGAAAAAAAAAATAGCAAGGTTCACCGCGCCGCGTGGCATGACGTTTGGCACTTAACCCTGAAATTGTAAATTTTCCCGCAGTATAAGTAGGTACAACGCTACTAGGTAGTAAAAATCTACGAGGAACACCCTGGGTTCGCGAGATCTATTCGTGCGTGCAGGCTCCTATTAGCCACTTTATTAGACGGGTGGTGTATTTTTACTGGGTGTCGTTCCAAAGCGACAGCCAGAAGGAGTTACACTCGTGTTTTGACGGCTCATATTTTTATGAGTTTCGGGAGCGGGGCCAAATGGTTGGAGATGAAATTCTAAGTATAGAACTTCAACTCCGTCTTATCCGTCAGCCACCAGCTAGGCATATCGTACGCCGTCGTCCTAGGTGTAGCCTAGCGACGGTTCGTACGCGTCGAAGTTACCGAACGGTACAACTTGAGAAAAAAAAAAACCGAGGGATGGACGCGAGTAAGGGCGTCTCCGGGAACAATAGAGAGAGAGAGAGATGGCAACAAAGGATATCTCCGTGAACCGCGAAAAGTGCACCGACCAACGAACTTTCTTTTTTTTTTCCATCCCGGAGAGAAGAAAGCTGCCCCGAAGTACAGCCGTCCGCTCACGTTTATCCTGATCCACGGGGTTTTCCCGGCCACCTCCGCTCCGCTGAAAATATCATTTCATTTTCTTCGAAGGCCTTCGCGGTATATAAGCTTGGAACTGTAATTCCGAGTCAGATCCTGATTTCATCTCTTTTATATCGGAAGCAGAGCGTACGTGTTTCGCAAAAATATTTACGATACCTCGTTTTTCTCTCCATCGGCGCGTAAATTGATATCCGTATAAAATCAGTTTCGACCGGAATAAACAAGAGCGTTCATTTAAGAGATCAATAGGTCTTCGGGTTGCGAGTTATCGGTGTATTAACGTAGGGGTACGCGGTAGGAAACAAAAGCGAGCATCGGATATCGAAACGAGTGATTCCTCGGAGAGACAACCTTTCAGACATCCGATCCCTCCGACAAGATCACGCGGTAGTGCCGCCGGACCTCGGTCGGCTACCTCCGCTGGAAAGACGGGTAACATACATACATACATACACTGCACGTAGACGGGATATCTCCCGGTTGTTAGGTAGCGGAGGAAACTTGCGAGTTGCGACCAAAACTCCCACGCGGATTGACCCACCAGCTCCGGCTTAATAACTATTTTCCCGAGCGTCAAAACCACCATATTGTTAATTCATGTTGCGGTAAAACATAATCGCGCACCTCTCACGGCGTCGACCGCGAGAGTGAAACGCGACTTGGTGATGAAAATCGGTTTATTTATGATGCGCCGAAACCGACCGAAACGATCTTGAATGTCAATGATCTTGCGGTAACAGATGTCACACGGGGTTTAGTGGCGTTACATCCGGACCCAAAAATAACCGTACGCCGTAACTCTTCTATTAATCTTCCACGCTTCGATCTACGTACCGACGTTACATTCTCTCGCGGATCCGAAAAGTTTTTTTTTTTTTGGAACAAAATGGAAGAAAACGGTAACTCGGGAAATTGGTGTTCGAAGGTGAAAATGAGGGTTGGAAATTCGGAGCCTCCGGTCTTGGAACCTTCCATTCACGAGAAGATGAGAATAATTAAGGTTACGAAGCGGTCTAACTCCTTGATCTCCTTGGTTAGCTACCAATTTCGGTCATACCCTGATCAAGAAAGTACGGGTGCGTGTGTATCCATTGTTCAACGACGCGTAGAGCTCCTTAATTTAGATGGGAATTTACATTGATAGCTGTACCATGATTGCCCGGGTGCCCGGTCTCGTACGTACACCGAATATTATATCTACCTACCATACCATATATAATCACAGAATTGGTAATGTTCGAAATAAATTAACTGAGAAACGAACGAAGATAATTGAATATGATTACTAATTATGGTACTGCACCTACTCTAATCTGCCCAAAAATGGGTGGTGGACCGCCTCGCCCACACGACGAGAAGAATAGAAGTATTCGCGATTAAGAAAAGTAGACGAGCGATTTCATTATCTAAACGATACGAGAATGTCGAGCTTAAACGACGACGGAAATCCTCAAAAGGCGAATGTTCATTTCCGAACTCCTCTGACCTTCGCTGCACCGAAGTGCAGTTGATGAAAAAAAAAGAGGAACCGACGTCGCTACTAATGGAAAAAAATGGGACCGCGAGACGCTGCAGCATCGGTGTGTAGGTTATATAGATATCACAGCTTCTCCTCGAGGTTGTCACAATAAATTTCCTGTATCAAGATGAGTCGTGCTTTTTCGCCCTGCGGGTCCACCGATGCGAAGCTTACGGCTTTATCGGTACGAGCTGCTGAGGAATGCGTCGCGACGTCGCCGCGCACCTCAAATATACACGCGTGGGTGATGCAAAGAATCTTTTTTCACCTTCCATCGGAAAGCTTCTTTCAAGGTGTGTCTCGTCAGGACGCGCGAGTACACGAGACGTGAGAATTTAATGGTGGTTTTATTTTTTACTTCGTTTTATTTCACTCTTTGGTTCCTTTTTCTTTTTCTTTTTTTTTTGTTTCAATATAATTCGTGGATGACCTGCGCAACCGCCTCGTAGAAGGTACGCACGTAGAATTTTTCAACAACTCATTTGACATCTATATGTACGATTATACGACGGCGTTCTTCGTTGAGCCGCGGCTATACGGGACACGAAAAGTACCCACCTTCTTACGGTGGTCTTTTCTCTTCGGGTTTCATTCTCGTGTCAGGAGGCGATAAAAAGATAAAACTATTCGAGTACTCGACGATAAGACGGTTGACTTACGCTGTGTTCGACACGCTCGATCGCCAGTTTTCATTGTACTTTATTTAATTTTGTTGGTTTATTGTTTATTTATTTATTTTTTACTATTTACCGCTCGAGTGACAGGGATACGACACGGTTGTCGGTTGTAGACGGGATGAAGACCGTCGACGAGCGAACACGCAACATCTCCATTAATTATTCTTTGATTATTTTGCGCCACGACGCGCGGTACGTATGGTTAAATGACGATGGACCCAGCGATACGAACCAGATACACCTATAATTGCGATACACGGACGTATTTCGAACCGATACTTTTTACACCGCACACCCAGACATGAAGTTAATTAAATTTCAGCCTTTGCCCATTTCTACCGGGATCGTTTTTAACCGGATTATGTAATCCCAAATGACAATTATATTACGAAATATTCAAAATACATTCAATATATTCAATTATTCATTAAAATTGAAATATGAAGCACACGGATTACAGTATTTAACGTGACTGCCAGAGCTACTGCATAACTCATGTCGGTATTTTTTATTCTATAAAAAGTTTACGTATCGCTAATTACATTTACCTTTGATTTACGGTCGATATAATACCTTATCCCGTTAATCGCATAAATACCGAAGAAAATATAGATTCCGCTGTGTGGAAAAAATTTTCAAGAATTTTCAAAGGATCAAAGGAAAGAAAAATTCTTGGATTTGTGATTTGGAATCATCGAACTGAAATATGAGTAATTCAATTAATGAAATGCCTGGTATGATTTATAAAAATTTTCATCAATGATTCGTTGGCTCGACAAGAGAAGCCGGGACAGTCGAGTGTGCGGAACGCACGCGTGTATATCTATACGGCACACGCGTATCGGTGGAAAGTAACACATCATCTTCACTAATAGATTTACGACTCTCAGGTCCGGATGATGAGGATGAGCTCTGCTGCGATGCGGTGAATACAAAACGGCATTGTACGCCGCACGATGCATGAATACGCGTTGCGCGTGTAGACGGTATCCCCGCACGTACGTATATACACACATTTCATGGTGATGGATGAACTGCGTTCTCAAGCGTCATTAACACCCCTGCAATACCGCGTACACAGTACGTTGGTACGAGTGGCAAAATGATGGAGTTGTACAAAAGCATTAAACGCGCACCCCGAAACCCGCCATGGATCCGTATAAAAAGCTGCCAGAGATACTCGACGACGTCTTTTTCTCTCTCGCTCGGTCGCTTACGGTGCAGCAACCCCTTTTTGTTTGATGAAATCTCGGGGTCCTGTTTCTACTCTTTCGCTAAAACCGTGATATGCCCCCACCGAGAAACGTATTACCGGCTAATGCCACTCACCATCGAGGGGATCCTCGATCGCTACTCAACCTCCCGCAAACAGCATCGGTATAATTGCACCGCCCTGGATCAAATCCGCGCAAATAAATGTCTCGCAACCCACCGTCTTCGACGCGATGAAAATCCCAGGGGGGTGAATGTACAAATATCGGGACAATTTTTTCCACGACGGTGGTATCGATTCGCGAAAGACTATTTTTCGTTCAGCTTTTCGGACCACGTCTTATGATTTTTTTCCACTTGTCACCTATTTACCGGGATTGCCATCGGACGGTTCAATAGAAAATCCCGCGAATGTAGGCGAGCGTATCGTATCGCAAAGCCCCTGGAATATCCGAACCCGTTGTTTAGATTGGTACAGTTCAACGCCAACGAGCCGTTCAGACGTGGACGTTGGATCTGACGGCTTAATTAAGGGCGTGAGATGGGTGCACCGACCCTTAGCCCCTTGCGAAGCCGACTGTCCGGCTCTGCGGTATTTCATCTCTCGGCAAAGGGAGTCCCAATATTTATAGAGTCGGTTCGGGCTATAATTTGAATCTCCGACCGACGTCGAACGTTTAGTTTCACACGTAAGTCGAACTCGCGCTCGCTCGGACCGCGGGCATATCAGAAGCTTCTGCAAGAATCAGAATCGAGCCGATCGATGAATTTTATACATTTTTCTCTCCCTTCGCATTTTTTGCTGTTCTTGATTTTTCTTCTTCTCTATTTTTCTGTTCATGTTTTTTGTGTTTTTTTTTTTTCAATTACGCAGACACGTTTCACCAAATTTATCGAGACTTCCGGTTCTTCGGTCGACGAATTATTATAATGGCTAATAACGATACCCACGACGTACGCACGTATCGAATTCTTTACGGACGATATCGATACTGTGAGCGTATACGGTATACGTAACGATCATTCGCTCTGGAAGTTCGTTCGCGTATAATCCGATCGGACAAGTGACTCGGCATTCTTCGGAGCGACGTATATCGGAGTCCCGTATACTTTGATCAGCTGTAACGAGTCTAATCAACGATGAAGGCTGACGGAGAAATGGTCAAACGAGATGTCCCAGTGACCACGATCAATGATCAGTTTAACCGAACGATGCGGAAGCCAGACTGTCCTTTTATGACTGCTTCAATTTTTTTCAATCAGAATTTGAAATCGATCCGATAGAATTCCGTGAGAATCGCTACCCGTTCCAACGACCGATGGAGAAAAGTGCTCCGGGCACCGGGAAAATCTGGACAACGTACACGCGACTGTCCAAATTGTTTCGAAAAAAAAAAAATACACGATTTTAGAATAAAAGATAATTACTCGCGCCATCTTCACGCATGATCGAACGTCTCGGAGCTGATGAATTGATCAAAAGAAAAATCAGTGAGGCATGCCGGAATAATAAGAAAATGAAAAATTGACAAGCGTCTAGGATGTCGCGAGTCGTCGCCCGAGCGAAGGAGACAACGATTATCGATCTCGAATGATTTACGATCGTTTGGCGATGCAAATTTTTACGGTACGTAACGTCATCTTAACGACTGATAATTAGAAGTCGGCGGTACGACGCCACTTTTCTCAATGGTGGCGAGGTGAATGCCGCAGAAAGCTCGACGACGTTGTGCGTCTAGACGACTCGGGGCGCCTCACACGTACACACGTACCTACTCCGTGTACCACCAGCTACGCTACGTAACGTCCACCTATATACCCACCTACGTGGAACACGCTCGTCGAACAACTTGCTGTAAAACATTTTATCTACGAGTCTCTCCCTCGCCCTTACGATCGCCCTCCCATCGCCCCACCCCACCCGTGAAATCCTCAGGTGCGTAGACCGCACAGCCGTATGTACTCCCTTTCATACCTACATACATATATGTAAGCGGTGCGAGTATGTACTCGACAGATAACAGCCGCCATATTCCTAGTGAAATACAATGAATTAGAAGCTCACCTAAGGGTTGGATGGGGTGCGAAAACTGTTCCGCTGCCGTATTATACCCTTGGGAGTAGAGAAAACCGATGTTATTAGAGAGAATTACCTGAGAGAGTCCAATCGCCCGGATCTTAGGGGACTGGAAAAATATTTATAATTTTTTCGTGACACGCGAGGTTTTCCTGGGCGCAGGGGCCTCTCGGTTCCCCGGTATTCGATAGAGATTTACATCCACTTCAAGCTCCGATCTATACACAGTCGGCTGTTTTATGCTCGTGTTTTTTCGTCAGAATTTACTACAAATATTTATTCTCCTAGCTACACATAGCTGCGCGTCGTAGACCGTGGGGGGTCAGGTTTGCAGGCGGCCTTCGCGCCTCGATACTCGTGTAACAAAAAAGTTATCGGGGGTGTTTTCTTAGCGCGCATCGCTACCAACGTTCTATCGACGGAGGCTATAGCTATAAGGTGTACGGTTGATATCGTATTGCTTTTAACCCCGTAATGGCGGGAAGGGATACAGATAACTCGTGGGAGCCGTCCTTGTATATGAGCAAACACAAATTTCGCGCGACAAGCAGTAGTTGATACCGGCTCGAAATGATTAATTAGCAAGTTTAATTAATTACAAAGTCAGCTGTCGAACCCGAAACCCATACTTACGGGTCTCCGCTGTCGTTTCAACTCCGTGGAACAATAATTTTCTATCGCAACCCCCCCTCCCCCCTGTACAACCACTGTATATAGTTATTTTATGTTGTGTACCTCGGTCATTATACGATACCTACCTACCTATGTACCCGACGTTACATAAGTGTACGGCCCTAGTTGTAATAAGAACTTTTTGCCTCTCGTTTATATTATATGAAGAGTAGAAAAAATCGAAATATGGAATCGAGTAAAAAGATTGAATAAAATATGTCGATAGAACTAGAAAGAGGGTTCCGAAAATCGAACCTTTTCTTCGACACGAATTGAGAAAAATTCTCGAAAATCTTGACGAACGAAAAAAAAATAAGGAAAAAGCTTTTAACCGGTCTAGCATGAATATTGACGTGGGTAGGTGTAATTTACATTACTATTAAATTACGAACGCACCAGGACCACATGCCGTGAACATTTGCATGTATAATACGTTCTGTTATATAAAAGTCGTAGTTTCCTCGTAGGTTTACACGTAGTTACGTATCCGAAGTCATTAGGATCACCCAAGTCGTCAGGTTATCTAGAAACATACCTAGTATCCGCATGTATAGTACTCGAATTGTTGGTGGAAAGGATTGCAATTTGTAGAAAAAGTTGATTCGCCGCGCGGCGTAGGTATACCATCTACTTACTATTACGTTAGCTCGAATCGCATCCGCACTTACGACGCCACAGTCGGAGAGATTTCACCTGGAAATTTTGCTACGTACGTACGTAGAACACAGACGCGCGGCACACACGTATGTTCTACGTACGTACCATGCGGTAGTTTTCTGCCGCATGAAGGGGTAATTCAGCTCTGACGGGTAAAACCATAAATCTCACTTCAAGCCTCCGTGTTTAACACTTTTTGTTTGTCTTCGCAGTAATTTTAGCCGGACGATAGAAGTAGGTACAAATTATCACCCCGCGTCGCAGGTGTAACGAGAATCAATGAACCATCGCACCGCGGCGAGGCAGGCGCGATCGTATTATATGTATACGCGGTGGTTACCTCTGCTTTTACCGCTGCCGGTGTCGGTGGTGTTGGTACTTATTTTGTTTTTCAATTCTCACGAGCACCTCACGCATGCTAAACAACCGGACGACTTGTAAATCAAGTCCGGGCGACACGCGCGTTATAATTTTATATTTAGTGTTAAAATCCGCGTCGATTAATTCAGCGCGGTATCGCCGTCGCGTATAGAAATATCGTATATCTTTGATCCGATGAATATTGAATTGCTTTATGAATTTACATCGTTAACTTTAGAGAGGGATGGAAAAATGAATAAGTTCGTGAATCGAGTAACTTCAAAAATAATTCCCACGATGACGATTATTCTTCGGAAGAATGTGTCGTCCCTTTCCTTCCATAAAATGAATCAAGGTGGAAAGATCATCCTAGCGTTACAGACGGTGAAAGAAAGAAAAAAAAAAACGAATGGGAAAGTCGGATCTACGTAGATCGACTGATTTTACAAGGCGTCGCGATGCGCGGTAAGCAGAAGAGACGGAGTAACGCTCGACCTCGTGCGTCGCTGCGAGTTTTTCCATTGTTCGATGGCGATTTTTGAGCGAACGAACGCCCTCTTTCCACCCTCCTCGTCGCGCGTAGTCGCATTGAGAACCGCTGAGGAGGTTCGCCTCGGGGCTGCATTAGTTATACATGAGACTGGACTCTGGCCAGTAAAGCTGGCCGCGCACCCACACGAAAATTGTATGTAGAACGAGCGAGCGCCGCTCGTCTCAAAAGGACCGGGTAGTGGGTCTGGTGCTCGTCTACGGTAGATGGGTAACCTTGTTGACTCCTTGTTCACGTCAAGGGAGAAATTTCGTCGCGATTAACACCCTCTATGTATGCTAAACTCGATACGCTCCCCCGATCCACCTCCTACACGCCTCGTTTTGGGAAGCTCGCGCTCTTCTGATCTTCCCCGACACCCTAAATCAAGCGAACCGCTCAAATTGAAACCTTGAAATCTATAAGACCGACGATTCGTATGTGCCATTGCCGTTTCAGGCTGCAAGGGTCACTCGATTCGGGGCGTTGTTGAAACAGTTTCATTTTTTTCCAATGTCTCCTCCGCAGCCGTGATCCCAATAAATATTCAGGATGTTCCCTTGATTCCGAAAATCGTTATATCCGAGGTGTTAAAATTGTTGGTTACACATCGCTATTTTCTCGCCCGTTTGCGTATTACAATAATTATACGTTTTAACGTATCGCGGATAAAAAATTTACGACAGCGCAAATCGTGCTGCCGCTGGACCTCTCTCCGTCTAACACTCTCCCATTCTCCCGCCTTTTCACACCCATGATAATTACTTTTAAGTATCGGTTATCCGCTCGATCGCGGTTGATGGATTTATAGAGAAGAATCGTTCGGGATTGAGTGGCCCGGTCCATCCGTTGTAACCACATCTACCGCATACGTCGAATGGCGAAGAATCGATCGATGCAGATATTGCGGCGAATACACAACCGTACGTACCTCTGCACGCATCGCGTAAAAAGAAAGGGGATTGATTGCGGTTCCCCTCGCTTTTCATATCGCAACAAATAAACACGCAATCACCCGTACACACACACACACGCAACTCTCTCATTCTCAGAGCCGAACGAACTCTGTTCGCCGCTACGCGGCGCACGGCGCTACGCTTCTCGCAGGTGATTTTCTACATATTTGCCCACCTATGTACCTACGAATGTATTTGCACAGAAATCGGACGTATGTGTGTGTATAAATATTATATGGTACATGGCGCGGCGGACTAGAACTACGCGTCCCGTACGAATCATGCTAATGACACGCGTCGTATTTGCCGACTGTCGCGACGCGATATGACGTCACGATATGATATATGCTTATAACACGTACGTGATTTCGTTGGCCGGTGTGCGTACAGAAATTATTTTATTGATTGATGGGCCCCTAAAAGCGTCGAATAGATAGCGAACGATCGCGTCAGGTGTTGTCGTTTAATTTCCCATGGTGTACCTATACGTAGATACCGTCGAGCGTCGTTGCCTAATTTTATACCAGCGGTGAACGGAAGCGTCGTTACTTCGATTGGGTGTAGGATAGAATGAAAGTTGCCGGTCGAACGTGGTCCGCAAATTTGATGTATAGAATTTTTGGAAATTGCGATACGTCATTTTCGTTTGATTTACGACCTCGATATCGTACAAGTTTGCTCGAGTTTGTCAGCTAATATTATTGCGCGTCAGCTCGTTTTGCAGAGCAACCCGCGCACTCCGACCCCCCGCCCCCCCCTCCGGCGTGTGTGTGCGTGTGTGTGAAAAATGGAAAAATACACCTATGCATAAATAAACGCGTAGATACATCGGCTCACCGATATCAACGTTACGGCATCGAAATATTTGGGCCGAAAAATTTTCATTAAATTTCAATTTTGTCGGGGCTCTCGTTGCGTCACAAGCCACTTCGAAGAGAGGCTGAAATACAGAGTTATTGCCGTATCGTCGGGCTCATCGAAGCTGAAAAGTCGAGCGTGTTTCCCTACGAGTTGCTGACATGCCTTCCCCGTTAGGGATTCGATACTCTTTTGATTCCGTTTCGACTGAAATCTGTTTTTCCCTGAACGGACTTATTTCCCACGATTGCTGCAAACTTCGATGAGGGTGTCGAGCCTTGCGTTCATTTTCTTCAACGTGATGCAAAAAAATATGGATTTTTTTTTTTTAGCATATTTTTTTGTAACCGCGAAACGATCAGACCGGTAACATTTGTACACGGTGTAAGAAATTACGTACGTACATCTTGTGAAAACTTCGCTCATACGTATATATCCAACGAAGATAATTTGCCGTCTCACACACGTAAGCGGTGTAGCTGTACGAGGATCAGTTCTGTAAGTCCGTAGGATACTAGAAGTGAAACTAGAACAAACTAATTAAGTGAACAATATTATACCACGACAGCGATAAAGTGGTCCTGATTATACCATGAAACCGCAGTATGTAACTGAAATCAATTCGGCATCTGTCACTCTTAGTTATAAAATTGGATCGATTTTATTGCACTTCGTGCAATCGACGTGATAATTGAATTACTCGACACGTTGATCTGTATCTTCCAACGTATCGAAATTCGCTGAGCGAAGGTTACCCCGATTTCTTTCTTCAGGTTTCTTTAAAAAAAAACAATAAAAAAGCACGGGTTCGTCCTCGAGCTTGCGACTTCTACCTACCGCGCGGCGAATGTCGTACGACTTGGAAGATTGAAGAGAAAAAGAATGACAAATTTTGAAGTCGCGACGGTGTGGCAGGAGAGCATGAGGAGACAAGTATCACCGTTGTGATTGGATAGAAATTCTATACTTTATATACTGACCACGCTCGCGAAATGAAAAGAGCTTTTAATAAAAGGATCGCCGAGGTGACCCCGCTATATATGGCTGTTATCTTCCGGACACCTCATCTTTTTTCTGGCTCATCGCTCCTTCATTTCTCTAGAAACCACGCGAGCTGATGTTGCTCTCGTTTGAACTTTTATTTCGTCGAAATTGCGACTTTTATAGTTCGAAAAAAAGGGTTCTCGATCGAAGAGTCCTCGTACAGGCACCTGCAGTTCAAACAACTCATATCACCGAACGGCTACAGCGTCTACTTTGATCTCATGAAAATTAAATGTCCCGAAGAACATTACAACGCGGTGATTTTTCTTCCTTTTTTTTCTTCGTCCTCGCGGAGAATTTTCACGCGAACGATCGACGAGCTTGAATTAAATTTTCATTAAAATTCAGATTGCAGTTTCGAACGTCGCGATAACATTTTTCGAGAATTCTCACGTCTCATGAACCGCGTTATATACGTGCGGAGCTGCGCGGCGTTAACAGGCGATTGCATCGCTTATAGGTACGTACACGTCCATTGGTCCACACGGGGGTCAGGGAAGAGTCGGTGGTGGTCTGTCGAATAAAATTCTCGCGGCACCTACGACCTCTTCGAATCACAACCGTCCACCCGCAGCGGCACGAGCTTCGTATGTGGAAAATAATTCGTACAGCGCACCAATTCGTTAGAACATTTTTCAGCGGTCGTTCTCTCCTCCTACCGACGCGGCGGCTTCGGTCGTCCACACATTCCCCGCCGACGACGACGACGACGAATGTCGGTCGGTCTAGCTCTCGCGGGGCGAAATTAAATTTCAAACGCTTTGACAAGCGGTTGACATCACCGCGAGCAGCCAACTGTGACCGAAATATCTAAATATCCCCAGTTAATTGGATTTCGATCTAAACCCAAAAGAACGAACAAAGTTACACAACGAATGTCGCACCGTCGCGTCGCGTCCGACGGTCTGCGGAATTGCTCATTTTCTTCCAGAGCTTATTACCAGACACGAAACCGTCGTGCGAGTTATTTTCGTACATCGGATCGTAAATTTTACCAAGCATCGTCGATATATCCGGCGTATTTAACGAATGCAATTTTAATCGGCGAACGGTAGGTGGGTATACGTACGCGGCAGGAAATCCGCCAGAGATTCGTAACGTACCATTTACAAATGTACGCACGGGCGGGCGGGCGGGCGCGCGCGCGCGTATTTCTGAAAGCACTCATCGCACGGTCAGCTTTGAACAGCGCTCTTTTGGGAGTTTTAATTAGCGGCGTTGAACATTTTCATCATCCCCACGCCGTCCTACTCTTTTTATTACAGCGGTCCGCGCACTCGTACGTATGTACGTACGTACGAATGTGTAGCGCGTACGTATCGATACAAGTTACACAATATTCCCGCCGCCGCCGGACCCATAGGCATGGGGACTTTTACAAACGCTGCGACACTCGGAATATCGCGGAGTTCAAATTCCAACTCGGAGCGTGACCAACGCTCGAACCAACCGTGTCCGAACGGACAAATGAACGAAAAATAAAATGGAAGAGCATCCCATCGGACGAATGTAACGAAAACTTTTGTTTGCCTGCGGACGACAATCTCACAATCGGACGTCCTTCGTCCGCATCTATAAATATATATATATATATATATATATATATATATACGCCGAGCCAAAAGCCGTCGTAATTTTGAAAGAGAATCCGTATAATTAACCGCATTGTGACTTATTCGCCTTATTATTTATTTATTTTTTTTTTGTTTCAGGTAAGTACCCATCGCAACCTCGACAACTACGTAGGTGTATACTCGAGTAATTTTGCAACTCATAGGAGCGTCAGAGGAGGAGGAGGTAAGTAATTTCCCCGACAGTTTTCAGATAAGATAATTATCGAATTACGGATGATCATCGCGAAGGCGGAAGTTGTTCCGCGGCGCAGGGTTTTAATATTTCTCGAAGATTGAAGTAGCTCGCCGCACGGCGCATCTCGCGCGTACCGTTGTCCCTACCGTACGTAGCATTTATTTTCTCGTTGTCCGACGCATATCAGCGCACCGGACTCGCTCGCATAAACCAAACTTGACGTTAACAGTTGGCCTCGAACAAATGCGGCTCCAAGGTATAGAGTAAAAACAGAAACGATGGGAAAAAAAACAACCGCTATTCAGTACCAACCTTCTACTCACCGGTATACCCGCGCTGTACCTCGCATTGTGAAGAAACAATGCAATTGTTTCTAGCTAATGTACAAACGCTACTACTATCGACGCTCTCTATACGGGTGCGGATATCCCATAGCTACAGCGATCGCGGCGTGGATTCATTTCGTTCACTTTGTTTTTCGAAACTCTGCTTCGTACCCCGACCGCCAACATTTTCTTAAACACATCCCGTTATAGCAACAACGTTATTAAATCGGAATTTTTTTTCGACTGTTTCCCACTCGGACGATGTTCGAATGTCCCTCGATTATCATCAATTTTCATACCGCTTGGTAATAGAAACGTAGCAAGTTTCTCATCTGCAATAGTTGCGTATATTTCGTAGGAAGATTCTAGAGATTTTGACGCGTGTACGGTTAAAGTTTTCGAGGTATGGTTGTCGGGAAGCGCGTCCGCAGGCGTTTCCCGACAGCTAAAATAAACTCGGAACGTTAAACGTTGGCGCGGAAGTTATGAGAAATCTCTTTCCGAAAATTCAACGCGATTCTCTGTACTTGAACGTTTGCGCGCACCGCAGTCATCAAATATGTATTTATTAAATTCACCTTCTAACCGCTTCTGCGGAAACGTTTTGTCGAAATATACGAAAATTACTAGACGCGAGTACCATTTCCGCAAAACGATTTGCGTGCAAACACACGTATACCTATACCGCGGACACACACGACGGAAAAACGTGGGGGTATATGATACACGAAAGTATCGCACGTATGTGCTCGCCAGCGATTCAGATCTATGCAGTTTCCGGAGCAGTTTTCGATGTCTTCTCGGGGCGATCGAAAGTTAGCGAATGTGAACAACCATAAAAGTAACAATAATTGTTTTCACGATCGTTCGACAAGAGCGATGAAGTAAGATTCCCGGTATCCCATAATACTTGGGAATCATCGAGTTATTATCGGAGATAGCGGTATTTCCGTTTCCACTCGAAGCCACATTTTTTGATAGTCTCTGGCGCCGGGCTACCGCGTTACCGTCGCCATTGAACAACGATATCGGAGTTGAACTTTTATAGCGGGTAGTCGGTCGTCTTCTCGGTAGCTGAGCCAGCGACTATCGTTGCCTTGTGCCTCGGCGGCTTACTACGACACTTGAGCGCTCCTGAGTCGTGGCTGAACAAACAGAAGTAATAGCTGAAAAGAGTGAATACGACGTAGCCGCCGCTTCGCGACTATACGCGGATAGACGCGACGGGCGCTGGGATATACGCGCGCTACGCAGCAGAGACTACGTACGAGTCTGGGGGGGGTTGAAGATGAGAAAAAACAGAAAAATAATATAAAATAATAACGTACGGAGAGAAAGAAAACTATGAAATTGTTTACCATCTAGAAATGCCGCTGGATGCTGCTGCGTGGAGAAGAAGGTAGGCATGTGTACCCTTTATTTGACTTGCGAGTCTCGACGATTCTCGACGTACACGTGAGGAACGTGCGCATATTTTACACACACACACACACACCTCACCTCTCTTACGAGCGTACCGCCGAGCTCTGGGGAGAATTTTTTTCCACTTTCCGGCACGCCACATTTTCCGACTCGTTGAGGGAATAAAACTGGATGTGCCGATTTTACGAGGAGATTAAAAAAAAAAAAAACTTAACCCACTTGAAAACTGCATATCTCGCTGAGAATCGTGAACTGTAAATAGTTCTTGAGAGGAATAGCTAATAATTTTCTAGGTAGGTGAGTTATTTTGCTCGTTATCCAATTACCGTACGGCAACGTCACTCGTCACGTAGGTTCTGGGGTTCGACTGTATTTTTAACGACGATTTTTATGGTTTAAGGATAATACGTAGTTTGTTGAATCTAGTCGGAGTAAAAGTGAGGAAAAACGTTGTAAAGCTCGGATGGACATCGTGGGTGGCGAGTAGGTGTTTGCTATAGGTGTAATATATCTTTCCCAACTGGTAATATGGGGACGATTCCAACTTGGCTGGAGTCACATAGTGGATGCGTACGCGCGAGTTGAGATCGCCGGCTTACGGCGGATGCGACGTTATACCTTCTCTCGTCTCGAAACTCGTTCTTTGGCTATTTTGAAGATGGTAGAACGCGCAAAGTTGTAGCTTCCTTAGTCAGTCAAAGGCCGAGTTAACCTCGGTGAAAACGGACGGGAGAAATAATACAACTCGTATAAAATTTTACCCGCCACCGCCTACGGAACCGACGATAAAATTAAGTCAATAGTTTGAATGAAAACACACGCACCGCCGAGTCGTACTACCGCTATATGTATGTATATAATACGAGCCGAGCAACGTTTTATCCTCCAGGTGCGGAGGAACGACTCGTACACGAGGATTGAACTTTTCAAATTCTTATTACAACCAGTTAAGGCGAAACTCCAAGGCTGCAAAACGTGTCTCTCTCCGGTTCGCCGCAGGTGAACCGCGAGCTGCTTTAAATGGATCGCGAAAAAACTGTACCATGCCCAAGATGAATCGCGCGAAATGGACGTACGCGCGCTTCTCTTCTTCGTTTTCTTTTTTTTTTTTTTTCTTCCGAGTCTTCCGAGCGTCAGCTATCGTGCCATCGCGCCGTCGACATCAAAGGGGTTGATTTCAAACGGCGACACGTCATACCTCGAATTAAGCTACTCGGCTTGACTTCTCCCTATAGACATTGTTTTTTAATCTCATTGTCCGCGATCGCTGGAAGTTAATTGTTCGATTTGAATTATAGATGAAATCGTGACGGAGCTGATTTGTAGAAGTCCAGAGACAACAACGAGACGAGAGAAAACATTGACTCAGGCGGCAGGAACGGGGCCGTACGCGTACGCCTGTAAGGGTTGACAAAAGAGAAACCAATATACTCATTCACGGCTCGATAGGACAGCTTATTCCAATCCATGCTGTCCAAACAGGAAGGGTTACCTCCGCGCCATACCCCGTGAAAAAGTATGGATCGAAACACATACTCACGATCAGTCAATGTCCCGCAGGGTTGAAGCGAAGGGGCGTTACGGCCAAATGAATGTCTACGTAGATTCGGCGGGTTTTCTTTCGCGAGTAGCGAGAGTCTGTCAGTCTACGTTATTGTGATAGCAGTTCGCGTAAATATTAGATTAAAGGGTCTTTGTTTCGATTGTCTATTTTCTGACGTGTATTCGGGGTACGCGGCGGTCTTAACGCCCACCGTGAGGCTCCGTCCTGTTTGTTCTACGCCCGGCGATCCGTTCGCTTATCGATCCACATAATCGAGACCGCTCCGCTCCTTCGATACCCCGCACCGCGCCCGGAGAACTTGATCCAGAAATGAAAAAAGGAACGCCTCGTTAAAATTAGGCACCCGAGACAAAGTTAGAAAAACGATCGTTCGAAAACGCTTTCGTGTTTGAAAAAAATTTCATCGACTCCCGATCGCGTTGCACCGGGCGTTCGTTCGATCGTCGCCAGAGAGGGAGAACGAAAATTCTAGAGCATCACGGTTGTTCGCCGCTAAGTCAAATTCCGATCTTTATCAGAACCTGTATAAATCCGTGCTCGTGTAACGTGGTACGTATCATACGTACGGGTAGGTAGTTTTCTTGCTGAGAGATCATAAACGCCATCCTCCTGCACGGCCACAATTCGTCCGAGCACCTGTGTCCGACATAAACATAAATTATATTTTATTCCACGCTGAGCTACAAGTTTTAAGTCTTATTCACGCTGTACGAGGTATACCTATTTTGTAGCTATGAAGATTGTAAAAATGCTTCTATTTCACGATTGAACGTTCTACCATCAGCGGGGCGGTACCTACTCGTCGTACTCCTCGAACGAATGTATATTTCAACTCTGACTCGAAACTTTTTAACTTTACTCCTCGCGATTATTGCACGGATCCGGAACAACGACCGCGACAATTTCACAAATTAATCCCACGATTATGATTAGGAAAACGTTTGTGTTTCACGACCCCCAATCAGCGCGTTTTCCCATAAAACGTGCGCAGCTCCTGGCTAGCTACTACGTTTTAACGGATGGAACGATTCAATTCTAGACGTTTTATGTACCTACGTGTTCATATTTTATTCGCTCTTCTCCGTCCCATCGAGATCTCTTCTTCTGTTATTTTTACTTTTGTTCCGTCTACTCTACGTGTTGCTTTTCTTGGTTCTTTATTTTTTTTCTCTCTTCATCATCTTCCTTCTCTCGCCCTCAATTTTTCCTCCAGGTCGGAGAGGCTGTCGTACTTTTTCCTATCCCACGAGTTGAAGTCTCGATTGTTCACCTGACTGTTCAAAAATAAAATATTTCGCCGTTCGCTCCGCACAATGAACAAAAATTCTTCAACTATTCCTGAATATTTTTTCATTCAAAAAGTCGATGAAATAATGAAAAATTTCGGAAAATTCATATTCTACGAGTTTCGGTGTCGCGTTTTCATTTCATTGTTCACAACATGGGTACATGCGATATTGTTTCGTTGTATTTTAAATAATGCAGGTGCGATACAATCGCGTTTGGACCCCGCGCGGAAAGGATAACGACAATGAATATAAACCAAAACTTGATACGGCAGTGGAATTACACGATTTCGTACTTAGTCGTGACGCGAGTTTGATAACGACAATTACCTTGTACAGCCGCGGGCTATCGGGCTGTAAGTTCCGTAACGTGCACCGCCGTCGAAATATTTTTGTTACCCAATTACCTTTTACATGTATATATCCTCGGCGCGACTCGTGGAAAAGAAGAAATATCCCCCTCGGCATTGTCGCCTCGATTGTCGCACGAAAGAGAGGGCTCCTCCTCTTCTCCCCGCCCTCGCTGCCGCTCCCCCGAGGCAAGTCGAATAAATTAGGGGTTGATCGCTGTAATTTTTAATGCCAATAAATTCAGATCTCTCGCTCCTTTTTCCCTTTTTTTTTGCCATTCTTTTTATTTTTATACATTTACTCATTTTCTTTCTTTTTTTCATTTACTTTGGAAAGTCTGATTTTTACCCTGTTTCTTTATTCCCGATCGCGGTTCATATCCGTCTTGCGCATAGGTATATATGCATTATTCGTCTCGTGTTTTTTATTCGCACTTCTTCCCCCATTCTTCTTTTATCGCTTCTCGCTTCTCCACGCTCCGTTTGTTCTCATGATTTTGCTTTCCACCTAAACCAACGGCGAAAGAAAAATTCGCGTATTTCACTTTTATTTCCGTTTCGAAGTTACTTCTTTCCCCCACAGATGCACGATAGTACAATTCATAACCAACCTTCATTTCCGCTATACTTCCTTGAAATATGAATTTGTTTTCTAACGGTAGAAATCCTCCCTCGCCACATATATGCACCCAGATTTACCCCAACCCCACCACACCCCACCCCCTCCTTTCCTCTCCTTCTCTCATTTCTCTCATTTCTCTCATTTCTCTCCCTTCACCGTGCTCAAAATTGACAGGCACTGTGTGTGCCCACCCTTACAGTCATCGACGTACACCGTATACCCCCGTCACAAAGGCAGTTTGTAGTCTTTCAATATTCCCTTTGAATCTTCAGATCTGAAAGATATGAGGGCAACGAACATTTCCGATCACCCTATATTACGCTCTTCGCTCACCTGCAAAGTCGCCTAACTGCAAGATTATTAACGTACCGGCAATTAATGCTTATTGCATGAAACTCAGACTGCGGCAACTTGCACGAAATTTCACTTCGTTTAACCAATTAGCTTGTCAGACAAAACTGTGAGAATGAAACAATGAAAAAGGAAACATCAGAATAATAATTTCTTTGCGGAGTCGCGGCATGCCCGGCCCGCAGCTGTAATACTCTGAATTTAACTTCGCGATGATGATAATAATAATAAATAATAATGATAACAACGATGATAAATAATAAAAGCGCTTTCCGGAAGAGAGCAAGCGTGTTTCAAGTACGCAAAAAGGAATTATGAATAAAAAAAAAAAAATCAAGGAAAAAATGGAAAAAAGAAAAAGAGGAAACGGAATGGCCTCCGGAAGGGGTGTACCTACCGATCCCGTACAGCGGTCGGTTTGCGGGCTGTTGCAATTTATTTATTAAGTCAACACCGTATAACAGCAGCGATGTTAGGTAGGTTATAATATTACACACATATAATATAAACCCGTTGAAAAAACAACGCTTGGTATCCCACGCGTGAAATATTAACCGAGTAAACTTTTTAGCCGCAATGTAATTGAGGCACCGGGTAGTATTTTCAGTGTTTCTTCGACCAAACTAACATCACTACCAACTTTTGCACTTATACAGACCACCGTCTCTGCAATAAAAGTTATTTCGCGCAAAATGCAAGTAAAATACCGCACACGTACGTACACGTGCAACTTTAATCGTGTAATATACATACATATGGGAATACCCATTATCTTTACACCGGCCTATTCGTAATTTTTTCTTCAACCGCGGCGTATCCGTTTGTACGAACCTACCTGTGTGCGTTTCGAAAATAAAACATATGAACCATTGTTTTTCAGTCAAAGTAATATCACCTTTGTGTAAAACGTTATGCTTCAAAGGTTTTTCATACTCCGACAACGCGATCGTCGCGCGTAAAAACACGTGCAACGGTGAATGCATACCTGTATATCACACACACGTATATTTATTGTTGGTATAAATATAAGCGTATGTAAAATACGCTCCACATAGCTACCGCGCACATGGGATAACGAGTAGGAAACGCCTGTATGTATACTTTCAATTGTTCCCCACTTTATTTTATTATGTTTTTTCTTCCTTTTTTTTGTAAAAAAGAAAGAAAAAAAGAAAAAAGACAAAAAAAATGTTAATTCTAATTTTTTTCTTTTCTCTCCTCTCTTTCGCATGCTATACTCGTTCCCCTGTCCCGTGTTTGTACGCGTTCTCCGTTTGTGGGATGCCGGAAAACGCGGTGGTATTCAACCCTTGTTTTTACTCGCGGTTCCGTAAGCTCCTGCAATGCGTTTAACGGAATCAGGGTAACTCGTGATTAAAAGTGCACCGCACGGACTCCACCTATCAACATTGCGAGTGGACAAACGAGAACGAGAGGACATTATACAAAGGTATTTCGTTTCAAAGCAATCTTCTCTTTTATTTCCGCTTCTGTGTACCTTTTCTAGCTGCACATACGTAGCGGATGTGTATTTCTCTTTTCTTCTTCTTTATGAAGACACCAGACCTCGTTGCGCGTAGGTTACGGATCTGTGCCTGTACCTAGTTTGAATTGGATAAATGAAGTTCGCGCCGAGATTTCGTTGGACGTTGTGCAGCCGGAAGAAAAGGGAAAGAATTGACGCGGAAAGAAATAAAGAAGGAAGCGAAAAGTCTTATACTTTTTTCATAACGCGTTCGGTGCAAAGCTGCCGCCCCAAGGGTAGCAGCAAATTTCAGCAGCAAGTATTAACATAATATTGGCTAGGAAATGTGTATAGTCATACACGAGGGGGGGTGGGAACGTGCACCAGAAACCCTGTAGGGATATCAAAACGGGACTGGGGGAAGTTGGGGACGTTGCGACGGAAACGGACCGATAATGCATAAAAGATAAGAACAGGATAGTACGCAAAAACAACAACTTCAACTTATTCCCTCCTTTCTATTCCGAAGGCGGAACTTCTCGTTACTGGATAAATATACGTGTACGTATAGTCCGGCCTTCCACCTTCTTATCCTCATCGTTAGTCGCTAATTTTTTCTTCGTGAATTTTTTTTTTCTCTCGTTTCTTCGTACTGCTACGCTTGTTAGAAATTTGTTGTCGAAGCTACCCCTTGTCACCTACGCAAAATAAGCTATTGCCGAGAATTATCGGAAGTCTTGTTAGCTCGAAAAGTTCAATTCTCCGCCCATCGCTTTGAGGTTTCCTCGTCCTTCGGGATAGCGGTGAAACGAGCAGGATTTTAATGACCGACAACCTGTTTACGCGGGCGAAGTTTCTTCGATCATTTTCTAGGAAATATCGGTTGATTATAGTCACCTCGGAGGGGGTGAGAAGTTTTAATCGTTACCATCGTTCGATGACGTACCGATATAACGTGCTTAAATATCAGGGCTTACTCGCGACGATGAATTTCAACCATCAATTATTTTTATTATAACATCTTGAAATAACATATAAAATCTTAAGTCTTGTATAAAATCTTGAACGATAACGATCGATAGGGTTGTTGCAGGTGTGTAAATATTGATACATGAATTTGAATTGAGTCGTGATCAAAACTCGTCCGTTCGCACTCTCGACAACCGTTGAGTCTATTGTGACGGAAACCGGCGTTATTCAATACGTTAATCTCCGATGGCGGTGGATAATAACCAAAGAAATAAGAATCACCCAAAGGAACAGCCTTCACCTCCGACCACTTATCGCTTTCTGACTGCCAGTCAATTGTCCCTTCCTCTTTGAGTCTACCAGCTTCCTCTCAGGCTCGAAGGGTCCGGTAAAAGGAACTTCAGCGAACCAAAGAATCTGATAACATCGGACGCCCGTCGGCTGCGGACCGAAAAAGACCCAACACGCGTCTCGTTATCAACAGATGGAAATTAAATTAACTGACGTTCAGTTAACAAAGAGGTACAAGTGACGGAGGAAATTCATAAATACATTACAATCGCCTCTCTGTTGTAATTCCGTTCGCTACGAATACCATACTCATTGTCAGCAAAATTGGCATCCCCCACTCGTCCAGCCAATTTTAGATGAGACGGCTTGACCGATTGACCCGAAACTTCGTAACGATCTCAAGGTAGTCTCAAGTGTTTCCAGAAATAGTTGTTACGAGTTTGCGGAAATTTTGGGTCTTCTGATGGTGAAAACTAGGTAGATCGTGTAAAGTTTTCCCGCGCGGTAAGGAAAATGGAGATAAGCTTCGCTAGTCATTTCACAATCGTTCGAATCGGTTGCTACAAATCGTTCGTGTTGTTCGTTTTTCGTTCAAATACGGTTGAACTCGTTCCATCTTGGCAGGTCTGCGCGATCCTACTGTAATATATTCTGTCCCATTAGCGATATCAGGTTGCTTTCACCCCAACAGATCTATACTCCTCATCACCCTGTGCTGTCCTAGACCCATCCCCGCAGGATGCCCATCTCACCGATCCAACATTAGATGTTCAGGGTACCTCCTGTTAAGTTATGCAACACCTACAGAGCACTGCAGGTGAGTGGGTACGAGTGTATTTATACATATATATATGCGAATTACCTATTATACAATTCATACCATACTATTCTATTGCGCGTATCGTACATATGCCTTCTACGTGCATTGCACCATATCTGTCTGAGTTCGTATATTACAATACATAATTGCATTTGCTCCGAAGTTACCATTCGTGAATCGAAATTATTTGACAGCAGAGACGTGCCGTGTCTTAATTTAACAGAGTTTATAATATGAATAAATGAATGCCATCGAGGTATCCTTAATTTTTCCCATTTCGTTGTCAGAACGATAAATCGGCAATAACTAGATCAATTTCGGAGATAGGTAAATTTAACTCCGGGATTCGGATTCCTGAGATCAGAAAACGTAGGAATAGCTTATAAATCCAAAAAAAAAATGTTTACTTTTGGGCAAAATATGAAGTATTTTAAAAATCGATTGTATGACGCAATTTTTGGCATAAATTTGAGGATATCTCGAAGGAAAAAAATCGTAGCTCAATTTACTCAACGGATTCGTGTTCCTGGGGTCAAAATACGTTAGAAAAGTGCCATACGATCGATTTTAAAAAATAAAAATTTTCGGCCAAAATTTGAAAAAATCGTAAGGGGTACCCCTTGGAAAAATCTCAAATTTTGACCAAAAATTTTTATTTTTTAAAATCGATCGTATGGCACTTTTCTTATGTATTTTGACCTCAGGAACACGAATCCGTTGTCCAAATTGAGCTACGAGTTTTTCCCTTCGAGATATTCTCAAATTTATGCCAAAAATCGCGAAAAAATGGGGATAACTCGGTCATTTTTCCAGATAGATTATTTTTTCTTTCGGATTCGGATTCCTGAGCTCAAATTACATTGGGATAGACTAAAAAATCAATTTTTCATTTTTGACCCCAAAAAGCTGAAAATTGACGATAACTCTGTCAATTTTAGAGATAGATCAATTTTTCTTCCAGATTCGGATTCCCGAGGTCAAAATACGTAAGAAAAGCATATTAACTTCAATTAAAAAAATGATTTTTTTTTTCACCCAAAATCGAAAATTTTCCAAAATTCAACATTTTTTTAAATCGATCGTACGACACGTTTCTCACGTATTTTCACTCGAGAAACAAGAATCCGTCGAGTAGATTGAGTTACGAAATAATTCCGGCGAGAAATCTTCGATTTTTCACTGTCCAGAGTAATAAATCGATTATAACTCGATCAGTTTGTTATACGCGTAAACCTGTTAATGGATAAAAATAAAAAAACCAAGTACAGACCGAGTGCGTAACAAGATTTTCAACGAATCGATGCGACTCGTTAAACTTGTAACGTGTGTACAACGGACATGAGTACGGCATATGCACGACCTATGGCTACATTAATGGGCGCGAATTCCGCGATGATAATCAGTTACAAAACCAGAATTATACTGCAAAGCGGCGATCGATCAGCCGTGACGTCATTAACCGGAAATAATTAAACGCTATTGTCGCCGGGCATTTGCGAAGCTCTGGATATTTCGTATCGCGTGCATGTCGGTGGATATTCGCAACGGTGGCCGCGGGTTGCGGGGACTACAATAAATTGCCTCCAGCTTTCGGATGTACGTACGTACGTACGCGATGTCATACCTACTACGTTATTTGTACCCGCCTCACCTGCGTGTAAATGCACTTTGTAAAAGGTACGTACGTACCTAAGGAACTCGCGGTTCGTACCGCGTCTCCGTTCCACGATGGGTATTCCGAAGTGGTTGCGAAAATCTCGCGGATCCGCGAGACGACGCGACGGTGGCGCAACGAGGATATCGACTCGCCCTCTCTTTCGCCTGCTCTCTTTATTTTTCTCTTCCCCGAGACTCGCGTATCGGAAGTTTGTTTCCCACTTATTAGATTGCATGTTGGGAATGCTAAATCCAAACACAGAACCCACCGCACGTGTTCTGGAACAACGCCTGGAGGGAATAAGGAGAGACCGAAGGAGTGAACGGCTGCTGCGGGTTGTCTGAAGCGAGAACGAGAAAGAGATATAGACGGCGGGTGGGACGGGACGGGGTGGGTTCATCTGCATACAAACAAGCTCACTAGGCCCGATGGAGCCCCTCTGGTTCGAGTGCAACGTTGCAGCAGCAGCCCTACATCCTCGTAGTCGACCTATGCTCTATATAGAGGATCCACTCGTGCGCGCACCGCTAACTCTTTGGTCCAACATGAGAACCCATCATCGACTATTCCATCCCGACGGTTCACCCTTCCCACCTAACCAGCCACCCGTTCGTTTGTTATTCGTTCGTTGGCTTCTGCCTCCGACGATGATCAGCTCGGAGATATGAAATTACCGATCCTCGTGAAACCGGTACCGGGGGGGCGAGGGGGGGGGGGGGGGGGGGGGAGAAGGAAGGAAAAGGTTACGTGGCGTCGTGGACCGGCTTCAAAGAAGTGCTCGATTTATGGGACTCATTGTCGGATGGTATTTTTGAACATCGCTTCGAAAGCAAACTCCCACATTCTTCGCTGAAACTCCGGCACGAGATTATTTCATCGAATTCAGGTTCCGACGCCGTTTTAAATGAGTCTAGTATTTTATTAGCTCGGATTTTACCGTAATTCAATGACACGCAGCGCGCAATCGCACTAATGAAATTTTTACTTGCATTCCATGGCTAACCGTTTCATTTAATTACAATTTCTTTAAAGCCAATTATATTTTTATGGCTACGTACAGCGTATGCTCGTAAATGGCAATTATGTGATAGTCGCTCTGAGAAAATGGCGCGAATTAAATACCCCGAGTCTTCTTTTTACCTCCCATGCACTTCGTTAATTATAATAGTCCTCTCAAAAAAGCGCTAATAGAACTACCCTTTTTTTTCTCCGATCTTACGTTAAACGGTTTCTCATTACTCCGTGCAGCGCGGCAGGATGCCGCTTCTGATTAACTCTCCACGGATGAGTCCGGTTCATAATTTTGCATCCTCTCGGTTCGTGTCTGCTGAATATTGGGTCGGAGGTCGGATTCGGGAAACGTATGACCGAGTCCACGAGGTCTGGCATCGTACAAGCAACGGGGGAAGGACCGAAAGAGATAAAGACGGAGAGGAACTACAGCTTTGTGGGACCGTGTACCTCGCGAGTGATTACAATGGCAACAATGACAAACAATGCTACGCGCATAGATACGTATAGGTATATATATATACACCACACGGACGAATGCATGCATACTTGAACGTGGATCTGTATGTACAATACGTAAAGGCGTACAATGGTCAAGTCAGGATGTCACGCCGTATGACGCTCAGCGTACGTTCCTCGTTCATCCGTTCATCCGTTCATCCGACTGTCCCGTCCGTTTTGTTCGATTATCGCATCTGCTACACGCATAAATTTGCATATTCAAACATATAATGTATACATATATATACATATATATATATACGTCGTATACGTACGTATTTTAATTCGTAATACAATGAATATGTATAGCGTTTGTTCATCCATCGATCCGGACGATACACTTTTCGATGATCCTTATTGCGGGGAAATGAAATTCAACTCCTGAAAGTCCATTTTTTATCACCGCGAAATATAGATCGCCCCGATGTGCATCTGAGAAAAATTTCTGACCGTTCATCGCTCGTCTTTGAGAATTAGATGATCGTAAATCAGACGGTACGACGTCCGGTTCATAACTCTATCGGCGGTCGTAATTTTTTTTCTCGTTATTCGTCGCTCGTTTTAATCTCACGTAGTTCTTTATTCGTTCTCTCTTCATTTCGCCGGACCTCCCGGGTCCGACGGACCGTGCGAGGGTGGGTACGACGTCAGGCGCGCGGCTTTGTAGGTTTTTTCTCGTAAAATTCGTTTATTGATGACGGTGATGGAGTGTGCGGAGCGATCTATAATCAGGTTTGCTGTGATCCGAAAATACCGACCCTCATTCTTCTGCTGCGCGACGGAGGAGCGACGTGAAGTTGCCAACAATGGTCGGTGGTCAAGTCGTTCCCTCAAACTTGCAAGCCCTTCAGAATCCAACTCCCCACGCTCTGCTACGCAGGCGAGTTACCGGACACAAAAAATTGGAATAAGAGGAAGGGTCCTCCCCGTAATTTATTAACACACGGCGGAAGCCGGCGGTATCCTCATAATGCTTTTCGCCGGATCACCTTTACGAATAATAAAAAAAAAAAAAAAATGTCCCAATAGATTGAAATTTCGAGATGTACATCGTCATGTTTTTGTAGACGAAAAAAATGCGTGTTCCATCTTCTTGTTTTTTTTTTTTCTATACACACAATCAGGGGCGACGGTCCTGCGACTGACAAATCGTGACGACGCGATCGCGTCCGTTCATTGTCAGCTAATCAAATTTTGGTCCCGAAGGTCGAGCACCAATCTTCGCCGCGGACTTTCTGCCGTATCAGGCTCTCTTCGTAGAACGTTCGTGAAGATTCAACGGGACGAAGCGTATTTCTCGGTGAGCTGACGAAGACTTCGTTCCTTATACCGCATCGCGTTGTATATTTTATAGTGGCCGCTGATGAAAACGTGAAGAGAGATTAACCATATTTGGTCCTGTTCTAATCCCGTCCGCGTGACCCCTTGGCACCAAGGATAACTATGTACATACTACTACGTTACGGTGTAACTCTATGGGTCAATAAGAAGCAACGAAGGGCAGGCTAGAGAAATCTAGTTAACGCGTGACAGCTCCGAAATTAAACGCAACCGCTGAAAACGTAAAAATAAATTTTCGAAGCTCTTCATATCGCCCGCTGCTCCTATGGAGTTCGAGTGAGCTATTCCCAAACCGTCCGTACAGACTTATTGCATTCCGACGACTCCGTATAAAATTGATCGGTGCTTCTCCACCTCTCTCGTTAACATCGCGCAATCGGACACATCGTCACCCCGCCACGTGGATAAAAAGGGGGCGCAAAACGGACACCGAGGCTGAAAATAATAATCTCGTTAGAATTTATTTCTCGCGGTACTTCGACGCTCCTCGAACCGAGAATCGGAGAGAAGCGAAAAAATCGAGGAAACAATCGTGCGCGCCGCGGGGTCCTCGAATCATTTTTTCCCCGGACCTGGAGAAAAACTGCAAGAACGGTAAAACCAAAGATTTCATGTTCCTCGGGACGATTTCTTCGGAATTCCCTGGTTTTCGGTTTGGTTAAAGAATCACTGGAAAATACCGTACGTGACTGGAATTCTGAAAAAGTTCAAATACTTCAACCCTTGTAACGCCTGTGTTTTTCGGCCCCCTTTCAAACTACACGCTTGAATTTATAGGCGCCTACATTCGGCAGTATAAACAGAGAATTTAGTAGAGCTTGTTAGCGCCCGGTGAGTGAATATATTTCGCGCCAAGTCAAACTATAAAGCTAACAGTGTTATTGGAACTCGACCTCAGCGAACGACGGTGCGGCATCCACGTCGGCGTGGGCCGACGCTAAACAGAAGCTTACCCCCCTCCGATCCCTTGCATTGTGCCCACAATGTGCTTAGCGTGCTCCAGTTGTTGTTTAATCTAATTAACGAAGTAACCGTACACTACGCGTACAGTTCGCCTCATTCGTAGAAGAGTCGAGTCTGTCTGTCTGTCTGTCTTCGGGTGAGCTACATCGGAAATACGCTCGCGGTAAGCGCGTTCTTTACGCCGTCGAGGTTCCAAGTGTACCGCAGGTGGTGAACATTTATGAATATTTATACGCGAACGTTCGCGGCCGGCCGTTGCCGTCCCGATGCGCCGCACTCTTCAGAATGGGAAATATTCATTTGTCTTTTCCAGCGTCGTCTTCAAACGTCTGGTAAGTGTATATTTCCAGGAACGTGACCTACCGTTCCGTACGTTCGTTTAATTTTTGAAATATGATCGTCCAGGGAAGCCCCTGAAACGCTCTCTGGAATTTCAAACTTCGTTGACAGTGGGCATAATGCTCCGACCCCGAATCCTGTTACGAGGATTTTCACATAGCTTAACTGTGTTTCCCCACTTGCAGCTACGATATAATCGCACACTGCTTCACCTAGTGTAACGTACGAACACTTCCGTCCCGCAGTGGCCCCTGCACTTCGCTAGATTTCCATTTCAACAAACGCCCGATGCTACTACGGTAAATCGCGAATTACGAGGCCGCACAAAAAGCACGAGCAAACACCGTTTAATCCAAACGTGTATAAGCCACCCGAAATCTGCGCGACGTTAACCTTCGGTAGTTACACGTAGGACCGCACGCGACTATTTTGGATAGTTTTGTCGCCCCGCTGCGCAAAATTTTCGCCGCACATCGCACCCGCCCCGCAGTTCGGACACGTTCCTCTGCGGAGAACGGCTAATGTATTCCGCCGGTAGGATACAATCAACGTGCAACGTTGGAATAAATATTGCACACACACACCCGTGAATGTTACGTGTATATATATTTTGAAATTTAATAGACAAATATTTGGTCGGACGCACCGCTCCGGGTTCCGAAGCTTTTCCATCCAGTTATGGGGTGTATACAGTTGCCGAATCGAACCGTGGAAAGCTTCGGAGCGACCCCGATATTCCGCGAAATTCCATCAGCCGGGTAACCGAAGTGGAGTGTTCGTACCACCCAGAGTTTGTCGAAGGAGTGGGACGATCAAGAGCGTCGGTATGAACGTGATCCGAAAACTATCAAAGTCTCGCTGATTTCGATGTCCGTGAACAAGCGAATGTGCGTAAGCCCCCGCAGGGGCGACAGACCGCGGAAATCCATCGCGGCTAACTTATGCATGATTCTCAATGATCGGCTAATTGTGTCTCGTTTGAAATAGACCCGAGGAAAACCCCGATGTCCGTAAATATTTGTTCGTTCTCTACGTGCTCCCGAATCTACGTGTGCAACCGCAAGTTCATTTCTGCACAGAACACACACACGCCTCTACGTGTATGTGCAAAAATAGCGGGTAGCTAGAATATATAATGTATATACATATACATCTAATGTATATGTTTTCGGATATTATAGGTATGAATGGTTATTGTAATGCCGAAATAGTCGTTTGCCTGTGTATATATTTCCATTAAAATTCGTGTATCGGTGCAAGTCCTGAGGCGAAAGCTTTAGCTTTTATGTACGCGCTCTTTACCTGTAGGTATGTACCCGGGTATACCTATGCGGCGTAGGAAGTTTGCGTTTAATATTATAAAATGGCAGTGCGGCCGGGGGTTCGGGTGGTTTATTGAATAGTGTAGTGAATCGAATGAAGGTTGATATTACCCGGGATGTATTACCGTCGTCGTTTGTAGTCAAGTTTATATATTTGTAGTATGAGAGAATGGAACCTCGTGCTGTGTATGTCCGTTGAATGCAGAGGCTTTCACTATGGAATGGGCCAGGTGCTATTCAGAACCTCTGATTTAAACGACTATAAATATAATTAGTGTCTTGTAACTAAAACTGAGTAGGTATGTGGGTACTCCGCGTTATTCGATTTTATTTTTTATTTTTGTTCTTATTTTTTTTTTTTTTTGGTTCCGCTTTTTGTTTTCTATTTACAGAATATTTAAGAGCCATAACAAGCCCCCTAATTCCCTTAATTAAAATTCTGTTCGGATCCAACCACACGCCGAGCGTAAGATGTCCTTTCTCCGCGATCTCCGCTTCGGTAATTAACCCTAAGATATTGTTATTAGACATCGTTAATTATCCGGATACTGTACGCCGCGAGGACTAAACACTACCGGCTGCTATACAATGCAGATCTTTTCCAATTTCAATCTCTGTCCATAGCTTGTCAGAAAATATCAAGCAGTCCATGCATCATCCAAAAGAATTTTAAGATTTCCGATCGTTAATTTTTCCCACCGGAGTTTCAACTTTTCTTTTGAAATTCGGTACATGAAATACAAACAAGACAAAGAGAGACGAAACGGAAAGCAAACTTCACAGTTGCCATGAATTCAGGTCGGTAAAACTTGGAATGAAAACAATTACGGTGATCAAATTATACACACATCGTCTGCACGCCGGGGCACATGTGGAATTTTTATACAAAATATACCTAGGCGATGTAAAAGCCGCTTTGGGCCCTCCTGCCGAGGATAGATGGACAAACGAACTTACGAACGGATGGATAGCAGGGTAGGTATGAAACGGATGAAAGGATGGACGGATAGACGGATGGATGGATGGATGGATGGATGGATGGACAGACACGCTGGTCGCACGAGAGCGGACCATCATCATTAGTCGTAGGGCGCGTAATCACAATCATTCTTCGGAACGCTTAAATTGCCTTAAATTGCTTCTCCCTAAGAAAACAAAGAGGGGCGAATGCCCCATTTTTAACGAGTCGGAGGGCGACGGGATCCCCGTATTCTTTTGGCCCGTCTCTTTTTACAAGCGCTCTTCGAGTCGTGCAGCGAGTGCAGTTCTCGAGGTTTGTTCCACTAAGATAGTCGGTATTAGCAGCGACAAAATCGACGATTGCTTTTCTCCTTCGCGTCGTCGTTTCTTGTTTCTTCTCGCCCTAAGCGAACCGTGAGAAGATGTAGTTACACGAGCGCGTTTTCAATTTTAGTTTTCTTCTCGAAATTGATTTTGACCCTGCACAACGTATCATTAGGCCGGTGCAAAGTTGCCATCACAACCAAACGGGCAATTTAACTTTTTCTTTCAGTTTTTTTTTTTTTTTTTTCTCCTCCCCAACCTCGAGCCAAAGGATAAAAACGAATGTGAAAAGGAAGAATCGGACTTGATTTTTTTCTTCACTCCGCCTCGGCTTAGTAATTACAATCCGGTACGTCTTGATGACCCAAAAGAAAAATTCTAATACCCTGAGGAATCTTTCGGTGACCGTCAACTCGTCCTTTATACGCAGTGGATGCACGGCAAAAGGTCTTAAAGTCTTAAAACCCGAAATTCCTGAGTGCTCGGTATGGTGGAACGGTCGAGCGGACGGCCCTGCAGGACCGCATAACGAGGCTTAGAATTTGAATGGCGTGCTGCCGCTCTCCTGTCCACATCGTTCCTTACCGATACTCGTTGGTCGTCCTTGTAGCCCTTGCATGCCGGTGAAACGCGACCGCAAGGCCTCGCTCGTTGATACCATCAAGGGATGCTCGGGGAATGTTCACGTTCACCGTGAGGACACACCGGTAGTGTACAGCCACGGAACCACCACCCCGCCCAATCGGGACCTCGTTAGCAGTACGAACAAAGGAACTTTTGGTGATATTTCGGTGACGCCTGCAGCCACGGGTAAAAAGGATACAACAATAATGAGGAATGGGGAGATCGAGAGCTAAAATAAATATGTAACGTCTCTCAGACGTCCGTTTTTTCGGCTCTCCTCCTCCCCTCGCCTCACGTGAGAAACTCGTGATCTTTCTGCGCCGCTGGATTTGCCGGGTAATCTGTAAGCCCGTTGACTCTATAAGGTCATCGAGATTGGACCGTCGGTAAAAATCGTATTTCTCATTTTAAAAACCTCTTCACCGGAGTCTGATGCGCTTCGACGTATAGGTATACCGACTCTGAAATCGAACCAGCGGATAAAGCCGTACGTACGATTGTGGAGATGAAAATTTCTAGCGAATCTAAAAAGTGAGAAAAATTCGTTCGTTCGTTGTACCTCGATCTCTGTTCTCTCCGGCTCTCCTGATGTTTCTTCGGAGATAATCGGGTGATAATTCGCAGAGCGTCAAATGAAACTTGTACATACATCGACGCGAATCCATCGGCGTACGAATCGAGGCGGAGGGTATAGCAGGGGTATACCCATTTACCAGGTGGTCACGTTCGTTTCAATCGGAGTATCGACTAAATCGAATATCTCCGAGATGACGGTGATTGAAAATTGGAGATTACGCGGATAGTCGATACTCGACCTATATTTTCCGTCCGTCGGGGTTGCGCGGTCCGTTTTCAATTTTCCATTTTCAATCTCCCCCATCATCAATAAAGTAATTTCTCTGCACACTGAACAATTCTGCCTCCGCATCCTCCGCGGGGTAGTCTTCATCAGTTGTTTACCTCGCGTATTTTTCGATCACAACTACGAACAAAACATCGGCAATTGGTTCGATTCAGAGCGTAAATATTCGCCTCATCTGTCTCTGCCAATACACCATCATGTTGCCTATACGCCGTACACACGTGTATCGCGGTACGTGTACAGGTGCCTACCGTCTGACAATTTCCTTTTGAATCTTGAAAATCCGTGAAAATCCAGGTGAAACGTGTCGATCAATCCTACCAAATATCGCGATGTATTTTCCCGGGGAAATTTCAACCATAGTGCCGCGCTGCGCTGCACATGTGTCCAAATCAACGGACCATTATTAGCCACGCATCAATAATTCCAGGTTATTTCTGCCGTTCTTTGTTTCATATTTTTCGCTAAAAAGTTCGGCTTTGGTAGTTCAGCGCATCGGTTGAAAATCAAAAAAATATGATCTCTGCGATAGCGGAAAATTGCGAAAAATTTCTGAAAGGCATTTTTACTCGATTGATTTCTAACGAAATTCGAGTAATCATCTGCGACTGATGAACAACGTCAATAACCGATATTTACCTACGAGTAGATATTATATTATATGTACCCATCTCTTCGTATGTAAAAGCGATTCCGCTGAGAAGTTACGTGTGCGCGTATTACGGGATATCGAATTTCTCAAAGGGAAATAGTCGGTAGGTAAATCTGCTCGGCAGAAGGAGAGAAAATAATTTTTCTGCGAAAAACATTTTTCCAGTATTTGTTCGAATTCACTTCGCGTTTACGATTTCACGCGAACTCGTATCGTCGGTATACTCTCTGATACACATCGTATCGTCGGCAAACCAATTATTTATAGAATCTCGTTTGTAAAGATTTGGAAAGAAAATCAAACTCGGCATTCGAGAATTTAAATATTCCACCTCAACGCATTCTTGATACTCCGAATCTCGAATGCGCTGAGATATTCGGTCGTATTAAGGAGTGGAAAACTGTCAGGATTATTCTCACGCTTGACACATTCGGTGACTGATCGTCCCGAAGGAGACGGCTCTTCTAATTTTCTCGTGATATACACGCGATTCTTATCGTCCCGTTTTAAATTCATATCTTTTTTCCTCCATCCGACTCGTAACCTGAAACTCATTCGTTCATCTCGGACAGATCGAATCGTGAATTAAAAATATCTTTGCAAAGTACATCCGACCGCGGAGAATGACTGGGGGGATAAGAATTAGGGGAAGAGAGTTTTAACGGGTCGTCCGTCGATCGGAAGGAAGCGAGAAATAAATGAAACTAAATAAAATAAGTCGGAGCTTTTCCAAAAATAATGTCTCTATTATATCCACGGACCATAGACTCCGTGGAAGCATATTATACATTTCGTATATCCGCGGATACTGTAATAACAGAGGCGAATAGAATTTATAACGCGCCAGCGGCTCCGAGCTCGACGGTTCTTTTTAGTGGTTTTGCTTCAACTTGAAACCCGCGCATTTATCCAGCTTCCCAGAGACTTGCGTAAGTTACATCCTCCGTATCTAAGTTGGATATCAGACGCGTGTCGTATCTTCGGCCCACGGGTCCCGGAGCGTTGCATAAGTTCTCTTTCTGTAGCACGGTGTCCGGAATTTAAAACTTGAAATAAAAAGGAAATTCTCTCCAACTTCACGTGGAACGTAACACGTCGCCTTGAACGTAGAGTCTGCTCTTGATTTCTTGATTTCGTAGTGAAATAAAATGAGACGAAAGAAATCGGACGAGACGACGAGCGACTTACGGTACATATCTCTTCGGTCCTCGGTAGAGGTAAATTGAAACCTGTTCCCGGGTACGGAGTTACGTACGGACAAACGTTGCTCTCGTGTACAAATTTTCGGATAGGTTTTTTCGCGAAAAAAAGGTACCTACTCAAATCTCATCCCGACGGGATGACTCTTATTTCTGGTTGTGCTCGAGCCGCGACTCGAAAGCCGTTCTCCGGCCTCTCGACGTACGACGGTCACGGTCGAGAAGCTTCTGGGGTAGTTTTCACGTTTTTGGGATCGACCCACTCGGTTATCCGTTGTTCGCTGGCGACTTGACATCTTTATCGTTTCATCTGGAGGCGAGCGTCCAGCGGAGGTGCTTACGCCATCCATCCATTCGGATTTCGGATCCCTCTTATCTCTCGTCTTGTTAGAGTAAAATGGTAACCAAGAGTAGGATCGTCGCGTTACGCTGCTTCGCCTCATCTCTCCTCGACGAAAGAGGGTGTCAGGGTGAAAGAGATCGGACCGGTCTCGTGATAAAATGAGAAGATCAATTTCGGGGGACACTTTTGTCACTCCGAATCGGTAAAGAAAGAACGAGAGGAGGAGAGCCCTCCGCTATCTAGGTTCGAACAAAACCTGATCGATCGACGATTCCTAATTGTAACAAACGTTGTTCGAAACGGAACAAACGCCGGTCTGCAGCCTTTCGGATTATCAACGTCGTCCGCCGCCGCGACGACCGAACCGGATCATTTTCTTCCGGATTTAATTTATGGAGGGTTAAGGGTTAAGAGGACTCGCGGGAAAGCCGAGAAGCCGTACAACGAAAAATTACAACGAAAAATCTGACGGACTCGACCGCACATACCGCGACCTCCGAGGTCCTAAAATAAAAACCGAAAACACCGAACCCGATGCGTATTTAAATAAACGCTTTATACGCGGACGAGAAATCTCTCAATTCTCATCGTATCTTTTTACATAGCGTGTGTGGCACATTTTCATCTTACCGGGATCTCCTCCTTCTCTTATCTACAAGAAAAAAAAGAAAGAAAAAGAAAGAATGAAAAAACCACCGTAAGGCTATCGGGTTACCGGAATTAGTTTCCGTAAAACAGAATCTCCGAAACCCCCGATGCATCGCTCTCGTTCAACCGCGGAACGGTCTCTGTTTTATTGCTCGTAAAAGGAAGGGGTAGCAGTCAAAGCTTCTCGGGGCGAAGTGCGGGAGGAAGCTTGTCCGCCAAAGACGGAATGCACAGGCGTTCATAAACTCATCGGCTAAATGTCCTTCAAACCTGCTGGCTAAGGAGCTTCCGGGGCTCTCCATTCTCGAGTTCAACTTACAATTAGTCCGGACGAATGAATATGTACATTTAATCAGTTAACGGTTAGACCGCTTTAGCTGACTACGGCGATCTCGATGTCGAGGTACGTAGATGGAACATCACGAGAGAACCGTTGTACGCTATACTTCGGTATTAAACCCGGTGATAAAACCGAAGGAAATTAAGACACGTGCGCTGGAGAGCCGCGCCGATGGCCACCGTCGCGATGTCGTTGAAAAGGGATCCTCTTACCAATTACTCACCCAGCGATTCCATTCCTCTCGTAGCGTAACAAGAGGATTATCCACATTAAAACATGACTCGGAGTCGCCAATTTGTCCGTTAACCGGGGTAAACGATAACGTTGACATACTTCGCACCTTTGGCCAGATGTCGACGAACCCGATCGCCGATCCCAATAATTGGCCTTATTGCGTAACACCGATGATTTCCCGAGGTCACCGAACCCAAAGGCGCAAAGTCGCGATCCTGCAAAGTCAGACGTGAATTCCATCCCGTAGGTTTTACGTTGTGGGACGATGCGCACATCCTAGCCGAGGTGCGTCCCTTTTGGATGATCTTAGCGATAGCGTTCATTAGCTGTAACCAATCTCGGGTAATTAATAGCCCCGTCTCAATCAATCACTCGACCGCACCGACTACCAACAGCGGACCTCGGTCGGAGTGCGGAGTACAATGGCACGGTAATTGCTTAAAACTTATTATAAAACCCCGCGTGCACGGGCTCCCATCGCATTGTTGCCGTCCGACACAACGGACATGCCACGCGGTTAAGCCGTAAGAGACAGCCGTACACGCCCATGCAGGTATCTCCCACGCGATCCACGTACGCCCTGAGAGAACGGGATGATAATTTACAACGGTTTTCTTAGTCCGGGACCGGTGAGCCATGGTCGCCCGGGTACCGGGATTATTGTCGCGCGACATCGACACCGGACAATTATTATCAATTTTCTTCGACGACTCGCTAATGCCCGATCGAGTGGACTTCAACGCCGTCGAGATACACGACGGACTCTTCTTCGTTATATCGGTTGTACGCCGATTACCATATTTGATTGCTGCGCTTTCTTCGGCGGGGATATTAAGTCATTCTTACGAGTAGTTGTAGGTACCTCGTATAGGTAGGTATATGTACCTATGTGTACGTGCGAAGAAGCTCGTGGAATGGAAAAGATCGTGCTTTATTGAAGCACAAAAGTTTTGTTGGGATTCCGCAGTAACTTTCGCTATGACGGTAGAATAAATATTATCCCAGACTATCGGTACGTCGATGGGGTGGGTTTTCGGCTGTATTCAAGGCTTTGAAAACTTCTTCGAAATTATGTTCGTACGAAAAGAGTTTGTTTGTAACCGGTCGATACGGGGCACGTCCGAATTATATCCTATCCCACTCCGTGCGGTAGTCGAAGAACTTTGAAAAGAAGGATTGAAATTCGCTGTTTAAACGGCTCTCTCATCCGGTCGTTCCTACGGCGTGCATAGAAATCCCAATCGGAACGCACCGCACGATACAACGTAGGAGAGCCAGCGGTCTGTCGAACCCAAGAATTTCTTCATCTTCAATTTTTATTTCCCCCTGAACGACGACGCGGTACTTTTTAACACGGAATAATAAAATCCACCGCTTTTCTCCGAGCACCGTGTCTGATCCTATTTAAACAAAATACTCGACCCGGAGATCTGAGAGACCCATAAAATTGGACCTCGTATACATACATACCTGTACACAGTCCTCGCGTCGTCCTACGACTAACCGCGACACGGGACCGCCCCCATAAACGTTGCTCCCGCTTACCTCCGAACAGATAAATACATTCTTTTCCCCATACTTCGAGAACGTTTTCGGAATCAAATCCTAATCCCTCCCTTTGTCGGCACTTTTCATATTTACCCGCGTACCGACTATTAGAGGAAAAGGTAAATAAAAGTAATCGAGTGAACTGTGCATTTTTTCCGTGCATTCAATTTTTTGGAATCGAACGATTTTTCATTATTTTCTTCTCATTCTCTGTTTCAGGTAAGTCGCCTTTCGTCGCTTTCGACGGAAAATTTAGTTGGCTGATGGAAAAATTTCAGCGTGAGTAAGTAGTTATAAATGATCCATGCGCCTCGTATCGTATATGTACGTACATCTAGCTACGGTGAACGGAGGATCGAGTCTTATTACGATCCCCCATAAATACCGGAAGTACTGTATCATCTTAATTAATCTCGAGACGCCTTATACGGTGTGTCGAATGGGCCGAAGTCTGAAGACGAATCTCTCAGTCTTCGGAGTTTTGAAATCTTTTCACTTTGTAACTATATCGTATCGGTCCGGAGAAGTGGGGTCCGGAGCGATACGGTGTATCCGGGATAATTCGTCACTTCGAGCTGAATACGAAAATCGCCATATGAAACTGCGGTCGTTTTAAAAAAAAAAAAAAAAATGAAATAGAGGAATATTGTATCGAAAACTACGCGGAGCTGGATAGAAGAAGCTGGACGTACGCCTGCCGTCCAATTAGTCGCGGTCGGTGTCCCCGCATTCCAGTTGGCGCCCGTTTCGTTTCAACTGCATCCTACCTCCCCCGAATCGTGTCGAAAATAAAATCAAACGAAATTCAAAAGCCAACAATACGAACGAAGAATTCGATCCGTATTCGTAACTATATTCCACGGTACGGTGGAGTGTGCTTCATTTTTTCCCATTTCGATTTCTCACTTTCTATCGATTATTCGATTCCTCCTCGCGGTGAACAGACGTAAATTCTAACACCGCTATTACAACGTACTCCGCATCGCGACCAGATTGATACAGTCAGCTGATTAACCGGTTGATGAATCGTGTCTCTTTGTACCGTACCCTCCGCTCGACGGTATATTGGATATAGATGAGAAAGTAAATCTCTATCCTTGTATTACCGAAGGCGAGATCGAATCTGGAACAGGCAAGAAATCGGCCAATCAAGTCTCTAATCACGCGTGCAATCGGGATTAACGTAGAGATCGTAGGCTCCTTTATTACACAGCTGCGCATGTTTGTCTTCCCAGCCACCGACTGCGCTGCCACTGCCGCTAAATACACTCGTGAGCCACGATGCAATTTTCTCCATAGCGCGGAATTATCGGTACAGCTATGACGTTTTTCCCCGTCCGAAAAACATCTGTACGTACAGGTTTCGGTACGGTATCGCCTCTAATTATTCGCCACCGGCGATTCGCGTAATTATAAACACGCCTGGCGGGTCAAATTTCTGTAAAAAAAAAAAAAGCCGCGTTGACCTGAACATACCACTTTTTTCGAGAATATTTTACCTCCGACCCGCGACGAACTTGTGGCGTGTAATTCCCGATAAGCTAAAAAATAAAGCTCATCGAACGATACGTTATAAATTTTTTTTAGCCTAGACACGCGTCTCGTAATCGCGTTGAATCCGATCGATATCGTCGACGTTTTATTACGTATTCGGTTTACGCAACCGTAGGAGACACGTTTCGATCGGAAATTACACGTATTCGTATTTATCTCGCGAGGGTGTTTATGAGTGGTCGGTAGATCCGTGTAGCTGTATATGCAACGGTGAAGTGCAAATGTGCCGAGCCATGTAAGCGTACATATATGCAGGATACACGGTCGTGTGTATGTCTCTATGTACCGGGTGATTGGGGGGAGGACAGCTCAATATCCACTGCGAAGGGCAGAGCTCCGAGATACGGTGGTCAGTGAAGCACTGTTGTTGCAATTACCGGCAATTACCGGAACCTAATTAATTAACGCGATCCGTTCCCGTGCTCCAGATATACCTACCCACGTGTTATAGTTGTTCGACCGGCGGCGTATCTTCGCCACCCCGACACGTTGTCTCCGTATAAGGTAGCTGCGCTGAATACGCCAACGTTATCGCCAACAAATTGCTGAATTCTATTCTCTCCACCTCCGGCTAATATCCGTCACACCTACCGGCGCGACCGCGTTCCTCCACAAACTGACCCGAAACTGGATCTCTTCGTTATCAAATTCAAATGATGTTGCGCCGTGCAGTCTTACTTGTACGTCGGCGAATAACACCCGGTTGGGGGTTTTCGCCGAGCCCTTTGAATTCTCGTTGTTTCTCTTCTCTACGTTCGCTCGATTCGAATTACCGCGTGTATATATGCATGAACGATTTTCTAACGGGCTGTTGAGAACTTGGTAAAGCTGTTTCCGGTGAGGGAATTTTCGTTCACCGATTCTAATGGTACATCGTTGTTGGATACATTTCGTGCAGCGTTAATAACAACCCCTTACGGTTGTTTCGCAATCTACCATGTATACACACACGTTTTCACGTAAAACCTACACATAGCCCTCCGTATCTGCCGCGGCTCTACGTACATACATACCTCTGCACACATCGCTCCGATTGTGATAGAATGTTAACCGAATAATAATGAGGCGGGGGGCAAAAAATGGGAGGAGAGAGAGAGAGAGAGAGGGAGAAAAAGCGAAAAGAGCTTTCGTTGGGCGAAGCCAAACGAACATATAAGTGCTGCAGACTTCAGTTTTCTCGCGGACGATGTGGGATCCGGCTTAGAGGAATTATACCGGCTTATCGAATGGCGTGCTTTGGACTTGACGTTATAATAATAACAAATAATAATCATATCGATATGAAACCGACATGCGGACTGATTGCGAGCAAATATACAATATTTCCACGGGAATGGGTAATCTACGTACGTGTATAAGTACACCTATTCGTGTATGCGTATATGTATATTCATGCTTTACGGGACTTGTCGAAAGTGGAACGCGGGCACGCGAGCGTCGCTTACACTTTGACGAATTTAACGCGCCCCGCAGATAGCGTACGAATTCATTTTTATCGCATCCGCGCGTTTCACCTTTATCATGGCGCGTACGCCGCGGTTCTACCGATACGAAAATTATTCCTACCGTACGACAGATGAAGCGGCGCGCTATGCCTCAAGCCGAATTGTTTTCGGAACTTGATACTTATTAAATATGAATAATACCCGCGGATGAGGTCTGAGGCGTGAATATTTCAACACCGGGGTATACGCGCGTATGAGAGAGAGAGAGAGAAAGAAAAAAGAAAAGGAGGAGGAAAAAAGAATTCACCGTGAAGGAGAGTTGCGTGCGCGGAGATGTGAAACGACGCTTGTTGCGTACGTCTTCATTTTAGTTATCGAGTTCGTTTGTTCGCGCGTAATTCTTGTCCCGAAGGCGAAGGCGCGGCGGCGTCCCCCTCATATTTAGTAGGAGTGTACGTCGGTATATAACGCCGTTCGCTAGTTGGGTCTTAAAAGTTCACCTCGCCATAAGAACGATTCCGAAGCCTTTGATGGCGCCCAAGTCTAATTGTTGATTCTAATTTATAACCCTAAGGCGCTTACCGCCTTACGCAGAGACCTCCGCCCCTCATACCGATGTGTGCTAGGTGTGTACACACCTATACCGCTATCTCCTCAGGCTGTACTCCTCAAGTCCGCACCCTGCAACTTACGAATAGATAACTCGACGAGCTTGATTTAGACACCGGGTTATATATCCAGGTACTCGCCCTCATCTTTTGCACCAACGAGCTGCGAATTTAACGTCGCCAAAGTCTTGACTGTAAGGGTATTATCATGTACTTCGATATAACGAACGAATTTGTCTAGGGAAAACGGAGGAATAAATTCATATCTCATGTCCGAGCTAATGCTGCATCGTTGTACACGTTTTTCACAATCGGCACGAAGTGAAATGAAATTTGAAAGAAAGTAAAATAAATGACGAAAAGAATAAGAAGAAAAAACTGTGTCATCGGATTTCTAATCCTCGGCTGAGAGTCGTCTGACACGGTGAGCTAAGCTCAGGTTTTAACTCCGGGAGGGCTTTTCATGCAAAGCTCGCTGCAGCAGTTCTGTCTCTGCAGAGCAAGGATCAGGGAAAGGTGTTGCTTTTCGTATTATTTTCTTTTCACCCTCTTCGTTATCCCATTTTTCTTCTTTTCTCTCACCTTGTCCATATCGTCGTATACACGTGCAGCCGACGTATGACGAAAATAAGAAAAAAAAAAAAAAAAAAAAAAAACGAACCAACGAAAAACATATTCATCCGTAGATATATGCATAGAGAGAGAGAGAGAGAGAGGCCGCTATGGTTTCAACCGTGCGCGGTTTATCTCCCGCGACGGCCTTGCGTGTCGAAACGACTTTATCTTCCGAAAGGGTTACGGTACGCAGGACTTCGGGGTATGCCCATAATCTCGCATCTATACTCGGTGTTTCATTCGTAAAGATAAATGTTGAACAGTGTTTTAACACGAGCGGAAGATAGGTATCTGGTCTCTTTGTACACGCATAGATTACGCGACGTTCAACGTCTCCGGGGATCTGACATTAATTAGGGTGTACTTCCCGTTGCGTTTAATGCCATTGTTGCAGCTTCTGCAATGGTACGTATACGTTTGTATACGTTATACGTACTGTACATCTCGTACGTACATATGCACACATATGTACGGATTAGGTCGGGCGACGGGTATCATCCGGATACCGAATTTCACCCTGGGAATTCCGCCGGAAGTTCTCTCGCGGCAACCGTACCACCAGAAGGTCGCTCGGTGGTGCTCCCCTGGCCTAGCTGTGACAATGAAAACCGCGCGTTGCACGGCTTACGCTGATTACAGCAGCTGTTGTACCGATCGATATTGTAACATCGTAATTACGTCGGTGATTGAATTCCACCCTCAACCGGTTCGTTCGAATTCAAAAATCGTCACGATTCTCCGTTGCTCGTTGAAAGGAAAGAAGAAAAAAAAAAGAACAAGAACAAATTTCAAGAGTCGTTTCACGCTGCAGTCGAAGTCAAATGGCCCGCAATATTTTGGCACTAATGTGTTTAGAGTTCGGTATAACCAACTATGTGAAAAGCTCGTTTTCGGGAAATAGCTGGAATGTGCTTGAATTATTTGAACAAGAATGCGAAGATGCGAAGATGCATTCCTGTGCCCGACCACAAGTATTCCCCACGGGGTTGTGTAGCAATCTGACAAAACAGTTGCGGAACTAAAATTCTACCAAAAGTATAAAATTCCTCCTGCAAGTATTACCTCAAACATCCCGTTATCCTTTAAAGCTGCGAACCCGCGCTACTCGAATCTTTGCAACTTTAATCGCCGGATGGTTCGGACGTTTAATAAACGAGACGTTGCGAGGGGTCAGCCGGTTATACAACCGAAAAGCTGTTCAACAGCTCGTCCGTTTCCCTCAGCCAAAGTGCCATCGGCATCTCCAGCTCCGGCCGGGTCCAGCTTTAGCTCCAGTCCAGAAAGAACGGAGCATTCGTCAGGCGGTCAAAGGCAGGCAGCTTAACGACGTCAACAAAGCCGGAAGAGTAGTTATTTTCTCGTAAAAGTGGTAAACAGAAGTAAATGTGAAAATACAACACGTTTCTAACCCCGGTCCCGGGTTATTGTGAGAATCCGGACAAACGAGCGCAGGGGCTCTTCGGTAGTGTTGCCGTGTTTCGAGTTGTGTTTCAACATTGATTCTCTCTACTCGTGTATTTGGACAGCGGTTGAAGCCCCTTCGAGTCCCTTTCTCACGCCTACGAAATCTTCCGCCACCGTGGCTTCCGTGCGTCCGTGCTCGCGACGTCCTTAATACCTTGTTACGTATAACGAGCTATTATTCCTCCTCGTGCACGTACGCCGCCTTCGCTCGCTGCACTCGCGACCGAAATCTCAACCTCGCGAGGGGGGAGGAATATCCGAGGAAAAAAACAGAAAAACAGAAAAAAAAACAAAAAAACCACCCATCCGGTATCACAGTTTCTCAAACAACGCTGATTCTCTTCGAAATTCCTCGCATCGATTATAGAACAGCTGAGAACGGAAGAACACTGAGAATCGAGTTTTTCAACGCTCTTTGATTTTTTTTTTTTTAGTTTGTCTCGCAATAAGGAACATGTTTTTTTATCTTTCGGTGCTGGAATTCGGGGCAAAAATGAGCACGACGAAAATAGGCTTGCTTGCGGTAGGTCTCTCATTCCTTTCGACCGGGTCGGATGATGACCGTAGAAAGATGTTCCGTTATCTGGATGATATCGGTCGTGCGGTGTATCGTTCGATACAGATCTTTTTTTGAAAAGACCTACCGGCGTGAATTTTCTGAATATGGTTAGTGCGTCGTCACTTCACGTGAAACGCGAACGCGTGTCGCTGCCGCACCGTATACCGCGAGACGGGGTGAAGCTTCGTATCCGTCCAAGTGGTTGGAATGGAAAGCGATGGGAAGGGAACGGAAGGGGGGGGAACGTAAAACACGAGACTGAACTCGTCAATCTGGTCTTTCGAGAGAGAAATATATGGAAGTGTGACGAACATGACAACCGTGTCCCGCGATATTAATGGTCAACCGCATTGACGATAATGTCGTAATGTTCTGCGGTCGTAACCTCGTCGCCCCGTTGCAGTAACGTCGTAAGCTCGACGCCCGACTCACTCGCTCTAACTGACCACTGAGAGGGGGCTTTGATTTCCGGTACAGATCCTGACCCTCGCAGGATACCAATTAAAATTGATAAATTATTATCGAACGATTCGCTGTCCGGCGCCCGCCCGGTTGCTTCCGTTGAAATTTTTCATATCCCTCGGATCGGCGCTCCGTATGATATTTCCAATTGGGGCGAAAATCCCGTCGAAGCTCGCGATCATTGAATCATCGAAAACACTGCTCGGGTAGAAAATGATTCGCACGGTGGAAAGACGCGGATCGAAGAATTTTCCGCAGCACACGTGCGGAATTTGACGAAACTTTTCCGGCAGAGTTTAATATTAGATTTAGTTTCGTTGACTGAAAAAATTCAACGAATTCCTCCAATTATTTCCCGCTTGTTCCAAAGGCAACGAGAATATTACGACACCGTCGTAGCACGAGCCGTAGGGTATTTCGGTGAATTACCGCTACTATATGTATACGATATACACAGGGACAAGTTTTTGTAAAATATCACTTCCGTTTTCATTTAGAAAATTCGAATCCCAGAAATAATCAAGTCCATTTCTCACACGGCTATTTGTCACGGGCTAGAGGAATCTAAATTTATTCCTCTTATTCCTCTTTTCTCTCTCAGCTGCTTTTCCAACCGTTCAATTCATTCCACGTTCGCTCTTCCTTCTTCTTTCCAACGAACGACGGTACTCCAGGTCCAATTTGGTGGAACGGAAGACCGGTAACGGGACGTCAACCCCGATACCATCTTCTAATGTATTCAACTGCTCTCGGTAAAATTCTTCCACTTCACCAACCGCGTCCTTACCTCCCCCTGATTACACGGACGTAGAGTCGGTCGCTGGATGTCGAACGCTGTCGATCGCGAGGACGCGATCATCGCCTCCCCCTCCGACCTGAGTGTCAAATTTTTAAAGGCGGTAGCATGAAAATCCAGGCCAACTACCCGAGGGATAAATATTCCCGATAACATCGCAACCGACGGCAGCTTTGTCCGAGTAATTTTTCACCACAGCGATACGTCGCGTCGACATCGCCTCGCGATCGCATTCTACGTACGTACATATATGGTATACCCTGCAACGTATTATCGCACCGAGAAAAGTCCGATTGACGATAATTTAATTTCTACTTTTTCGTTTTTTACGGGACTCTTGATTTTGACGAAAGACTTACGAGTCGCCAGTCGTTTTCTTTCGTCGTACGAGACGGCATCGTACGTCGCACCGCGTACATGGGGCATGTAGAGACGTTGGTAATACAATATGTATATTATATGCATACGAAATGACGACCCTAGAGGAAATCGACCGTTTCAAAACTCAGACATCCTCGTGGCTTGATCGATGGCCAACCCAACCTGTCCTTCCACTTTACCTCATCGTTGTCAGCACTTCGCGCTGAGTGGCAACTGTTCGATCTCCATTCTACACCGCTCCACCCTCGTTTGCCTCCCAGCGTCCCTTCGGGTTTTCCTTTTCCCCCCTCTTCCCCCTTTCCCCCCCCCCGCCCCCCGTTCCTTCTCTTTCTTTCGCTTCTCTCGTATCTCCTCTAAAAAGCATAGCTTCATCTTTGTACCGAAATGGGGAAAATAGGGAGATATTATCCGGCCTTGTTGTACCGAGACGTATATTAGGGCCACCTACCTACCTACCAAATCGATATAATCGTTCTTCGAAGCAGACCCGAGTGCCGCTAACCGCCGATTTAAATTTTCCATGGCTTCCAGAGACGCTTTTAATAATTCCAAGTAAGTGAATATAAGTGGGTCGTGTCGGCTATCGGATATTCAGCCGTGTGCTTTCGTAATTTCAAGTATCTGGTATGTAGGTGAACTTAAACCACCTCGTTTCAATTACTCATCCGTTGAAACCGTAGAAATTTTTTACTCTGGCACCTCGGTATCGCGGATAGAACTCGCCACGCCCGCTGCACCCTGTACTCGGTCGAAAACAACAATCGAACACGCCTGATGTGTTGAGGTACATAATAGCGATATGGGTGAATGATCATGAAACGCGTCTAGCCGTGGATGGAGGTAACAAACCGCTTGTGTGAATTGTAGTCCTTCCCACACACCGTTGAACGCACATGCCATCCGTACCGCACAATGACGACTGGAATCGGAGAGAGAAATAGTACCTGGAAATAGTACAATTACCAAACTAATTGCAACAACAACTGCCGATGCTACCGCTGTTTCAAATTTGGTTCGCCGACATTCCGGAATGGTCAGGTGACCCGTGTAATGTGTGCGAAAATGAAGTGGGCACGTCGAATGAATTTAGCCGTACGTGAAGATGGTGCGGAAAATTCAAGTGCGTTGTGAGAAAACTAAAATCGTCGGACGATCGGATTCGGATCGTTCGATGAAACAGATTCGTCCGATTGCGAGATGTCGGTGTGTGTACGCGATAATCAAGGGGGAGGGGGGTGTCGGTCGACTCGGAGCGTATTTTCAATTTGCGTGAAATTGCTCAGACTTCTTATCAGCTTTTATCGATCGTTCGTATATATCGTCAGCTGCCGCGGGCAGCGTTTTGCGACTTTCTATCGGTTCATTGTTCGGCCGTGCATCGAGGAGAGCAAACTCGCTGCTGGTAATCATTTCAGCGCACACCTCGATACACATTGTGTAACTTTTATTCAACGTAATCGTATATCCGTCACCTTTATGCAGAGCTCCGTGTCGTGCCGCTAGACAAACGAGCTCAGCGCGCCTCCAACGCTTAAAACAAATCGAACGATGTCGCTTACGGTATTTCCATTAATTATCGATCTCGTGATTGTAGGGTCTCTTTGAAGATCCGTCCGGAGCAAGGTACGGTAACATATCGTTGGGGAATGTCACCCCGAAAATGAAACGGTGAAGAACCACGCCAGCAAACAAAAGTTACGCAAATTTCGTTTACCCGGCAAAGAGATTCTTCGCCACATCGCGCATCGCGCGGTCGCGATAGAAGGGGGTAATTTTACCTTTAAACGAATACGAGTGTACGAAAACGTACGTGCGTGTTTATAAGTTTATGATTAATGTAAACTTCTATGTATATATATATACACGGTTAATCTGTAGGTATAATAACGGTCGTAAAATCCAAATATTGAAACAGGTAGAAACGCTAATTAGGTTTGCGACCTCTTAGTTTTCCCTTCAACCGTGGAATCCTTGACTCGTCGCGAGCCACTCGTATACGAAAATTAATTAGGGTAAGCCACAATTTAGAATAACATTGGTGCAGAGCGAACGGCGCGTTGGCTTTCCTATAGTCGGTAGGTCGAAGTTGAGTATTTTAGCTAAGCTTATGTTATATCCCTTATTAGAGGCGGACGCTACGAATAGCAGCGGTACCAGCGGCAGCAACAACGCTACTGGAAGCAAAGGTTTACTTGGCAAGTCAAACATCCTGCAACTTGCAATATCCGCTCGTACTCCCTTAGCCCGCCAGCGAAGTAAGCGAGTACAAGCACAGATACATCGGGTACAAGGCGATGAGAAGATTTTGCACAAGCGTAAAGGAACCGCCGCCACTTGGACCCCTTGAGACCGTACCAATCTTGGAATATTACAAGGCTGGCGAGGAGGTGCCGGAAAGCCGGCTACCGGAACGGCGAAGACGCGAAATGGAAGGGGTAAGCTCCGTTGACCACATCAAATGCAGGAAACCAAGTGCATACTGCAAGCTACATGATCCAGACTATGCAAAGTATCTCGTCTGACCTGCGGTGTATCCGGGCATCGTATGTACCCAAAAAAGATGCATCATCGAAGGGGTGCAGGCGTGGCTGATTTCCCAACCGGAAGTTCAACTTGGAGAACCGCGCATTTTGCGATAGAGTTATTCGAAAACTTCGAGAGCCTCTCGTCGAACTTTATTATTAGCTGCTTACGACACGGAATATTTTCGTAGCGTGTTGCACGTGGAATTTTAATTTAAGACCCCGCGAGCGTCCGATCAACCGGTCATTTCTCAACTGACAGAGGTGGAAATTACTTTGCGCGTATGAATTGGGGCGGCTGTGAAAAACATTTTATTATTTTCTCCATTTTTGTTCTACCGTCTTCTTATTTTTCTACGTTTTGTCGCGCTACCTTTACGCACCGAAGATTAGAAGCGCACCGGCTCGACAGACAGCAGCCGGAGAAACCGACTACGACCTATGCCTACAAATGAGCTGCATCTGTCGAGAGCCGCCTCGCTTCTGTCTACTCGCACCCTCTTTTCCTACCGGCGCGATCTCTTCCTCTTCTTCTCATCTCCGTCTGCCCCCGAACTCCCCTACGTTTTCTCATTCCAATTTTTGCCCCCCCCAACCGGCTGCCCGTATTTCTCCTACCGACGAACACACCGTCGCGACTCCTCGCCAAAAAGCGCAGCATTCTTTCATTCCGAAAGTAAAACGGAAAATTCCTTCGCTCTTGCCAACCACGTTCGATTGTTTTCGGTTTCCGCGCAATTTGACAAATGCTCTTGTGTGCCTCCAGCGCTTCCTTTCCTCACCGGCTCCCATTCGCCGTACACGTGAATTTCCTACCCTCCCTCGAATCCACCCAAACCCCATCGGACCTTCTCCCCGCGAAACCTTACCTAGATGGCGAAGGAGATTTACAACGTACGCGAAACCAACGAAATCGTTATCGTAGACCTACAACCGACCGACGCGAATCGATCGACGACCTTCCTGTCCTCCCTGTTCTTCCGGTTCCGTTTTCACCTGATCGCAAATTTTCGGGACAACGTACGCCGGATATCTATCGCAGACGTTAAAGATTGCCTTCCGATAGCTACATTTTGTATCATCGTTCAACGAGCGATCCGTTACAAGGTAGATTGCCGGGCGGCAATACTGCAAATCGTTGGGGAGTGGCTCGACGTTTTCTTATTCCTTCCGTTTCGCGTTCGTTCCTTGCCAAGGGGAGGTTTTACTTTCGAATCCACGCAACGACTCCTTCGTCGTCGGTCACCGGGAAGAGTCTGAACGGAAAGTGTATACGTATCTGGTATTCTCGCGGACGATAAATTGCAGGATGCGAAGGTAGGGAAACTACGGGTATGTTAGGTGGAGGGGAAAAATAAATTGTTAGCGGCGAACCCCGAGCCGACCTCAACGATATTGATTCCAGTTCCGAGTCAATTTATTACGGAAAATTCAATAGAATAATTGCACCGCATATTTTATCCACATCGGTTTCAAATAAAACGTCGTATAATCGTGGGGGGGCGAACTAGATGATAGACTCTAATCTCGGCTCGAAGAAGCGCAGGTGGGGCTAGTGTTTGGTTAATTTGATTAATTATTTCAAAGTTCCTAGAGGTTTTAGTAATCTGGGCGTCTCCGCTATTCCCCGATGCGAATGTCTGTCTGTCTGGTAGAGATATAGAGAGCACCGAATACACTTCCGTTTTACTTTCGTATATGAGTTTGAAATCCCTCGGGATGTGTTCCGCGGTACTTCCAAGCTGCAGGATGCCTACGCGCTCTCCAGCTTTACGAATAACACAAAGATCCGACAACTTGAAACATACGTGGGGACGATTTTTTCTAGGCCCTTTGCTTCCTTCTGAAGCGCGAGCGTTCCACGTATGTACGTACGTACGTACGTACGTGCGTCTATATCCTGAAAAGAAATGAAGGAGAAATATATGCGAAAGAGAGAAAATAAAAGACGGGGACGCGCTAGCTGGTAAAACTGTATTTTAAGAATCTCATTAAAAGTGGTTGAAGAATATAAGAAAAAAAAAAAATAAATAAATTGAATAAAATTATATAGTAATAATAAAAACGGGCTCCGTAACTCGGTCTAACTTCATTCACCAAAAAGTAAGAGATGAAATACGAGAAATAGAAGAGCGGAGGAGGAAGAACGGGGAAAGAGGGAAAATTAGAAAGAGAAGGGCGAAAAAAAGTCCCATTATAAAGTCCAAGGAGTATACGTAGAAAGTGTATTATGTATACGGATAACGGTGAAGCAAGGTAGAAACCTACCTCACCACGTCCATCTTATACCTATATTAAGAATATTTAGTAAAATTTGAATAAACACCAGGGACCTCCTTCGCCGGGAAATTAATGCCTTTCTGAAAGTCCGCACTGCAGGAGGTCGCTCAGAAAATCGTGTTTCGGTTTTACCTCCGTATTGTTCGTCTGTACTTTTTTAACGAACGAACCGCAGCGCGACTCGTAATCACCTATTACATCAGATTATATAAGGAGGAGAAAGAAGAAGAAGAAGAAGAAAAAAAAAACACTGAATTCGATTCCGATTCCGAGTTTATACGCTCTCCGGATATCGTTACGCCATCGGAAATTTCACTTGTTCAATATTTTTACTTATCGACGTAACGATCGCGTCCGTTCGGTAATCAAAAAAATTCAAAGGGTGAATTTCGAAGGCAGAAAAAATGCCCATTCAATGGTGGGTTCGAATTTTTTTTCATACGGTAAGCGTATCAACCGTCGGTGACCAACTTTCGCTCCGCCGAACCTTCGTGCGAATTTCGTCTATTTTTCGAGCGCGAATTGCAAGGCAGTTGAAATTTTTTTTTTTTTGCTTTTCGGTCTCTACGGTCACAGGTGATTGCTAGAGTCTGTTGATTAAAGCGAAACGGTTTTAGAGCAATCCCGTTCATTTGCGGATTGTATACGCCGGAATCAGTTTCAGGGTTTCACGTTTAATCCCTTTGCCTACTATAGAATTTCACAAATGAACATGGCACAGATGTATAGGTATACATTTTCGACTAATTTTATTCGCGCTAATAGATCGTCAACTGCTTCAATGCAAAAATTAAAAGTAAAATGCGGCATTGTTTTCGACGTACACGAACACATGTGTATCCGAATTAAATATGTATCTCGACAAGAGTCGAACGAACTGAAATTGAAAATTGAATTTGTCCGGTTGGAATGATCGAATCGAAGTAATCTTGGCGAGACTGAAGAATTTCCGTTGACCTTCGTCTCTTTGCTTGTGAATTTTTTTTCTTTCTCAAATTCCGGTCTTTCATCGATCGATCGGATCCAGCAGCTACGGTTGCGTGTGTCAAAGTCAAAAATGAACTTCGATGTATTTTGTGTCGCGGCGTCGATCCGTGCAAATTTCAGGTCGTAGGCTTGATCTAATTCGGGTCAGATGACATTGTTAACGAAGCTCAAGCAAGATTGTCGCATTGCAGCAACAGCTCTGCGCTGCTCTGCCATGGAACTTGGAAGTCAAAACAAACTGAACAAATGAACGCGTTTATAGAGCTCACCCTCGGGCGCCATTCCGCAACTATAAAGGTTCAGGTAGTAGGGCGAGTTGAGGATAGCGCGCAGTAAACTGCGACAGATAGATAGATAAACGCTGAAACAACTGCAAAATCCCATGTACTATATAATACATATCTATACCCCGACTGCAGCTGCTAATCGCGGATGGAATACAAAATATATACGCGAGAGATTTATCTCGTATAGACGCTCCGTTGAATCGCGGAGCTTGATAAAGAAAAAAAAAAAAAAAAAAAAGATCCAAACAGAAAAAAAAAATTACATTGTACGCACGATACATGGCCTATCTTTTCGGGGACGTCGAGTACGAGCGGAATTGCAATTTCGCGTTTAGCGCTAAAATATAGATATATATCACTGAAAATTTTACGTCTCATCCGATGCCTTACGTTCGTATTCATCGCGGCGCATATCGCGCGTCGGTAGATACGCCCTACCTGCTTCGGAATTTAAAATAAACCGATGTAACGCGTTTCGACCTTTGCGCAAACGCACTTACGATGAATATTCCGAAAATAGGTTTCAATGGGTGAGAAAAACTTTAATTTTGGAATATTGCGTCGCGATGCGTTCGACGTGATGGAAAAAAAAAAGGGGGAAACGTTTAATTAAATGTGACTTGAAAGACGCTAGCAGATGCAATATCGTTTTTCATTCCCGCGTAGCTATACGCCCGCTGCAGAATAGGCCATAAGGAAACCGAGGAAGGCGTAAGCGTTGCACGCTGCCTGAGGTTTTTCCACTTAAACTTAACGGCGCAGTCTTCGGACGCCATAACGCAATACTATTACCCATAGGTTACTCGACCACACCGTCTTTCCGTGGACACATTTTATGAGGGAGACAAGGAAAATAATAGCGCTTAACCAGCGACGTTTCACACCTTTATGGACGCTTTAGGGGTTCGTATACGGTCTGCAGACAATCGAGATGCAGTTAAAATGAATTAATGAAAACTATCGAATTGATCAACTTATAGTCTCGGGATATAAAGTCGTCGATGATCAAATTGTCCGAAGACAAGAAAAAAAAAAAAACTTGGGCGATAGTCATCAGCAATCGCGATATGAAACACATGTACTCGAGTGATGAAGAATTTTTGACTTCCCATTACATTATTTTATCCCCATTTGCCCCTGCGTCATTTCTTGCACATTCCGCCCTTTGAATACCTCGTCAACTCGTGACTGGTGCTAACGAACGAAAGTATAGATCTAACCTACTGACCTGACTTTTGATTGCACAGCAAAATGACGTATGTGAACCGTGTGTATCTAGTTGCAAAGTGTCGCGGGGAATGTAGAATGAAAGAAAAAAGAAAAAGAAAGAGAAAGAGAAAACGTTGCCGCGCCGAGAGGAGCTGCGAGATACGCGACTTCCTATATCTTCCTATTTCTGGAAACCTACCCCTACGTACACACACGTTCCGGTGGTGAACTAAAAATTATTCATGCACCGGTGAACACCTCCGGAGAATTTTCGGTGAATGGAGGAAATCAAACGTACTTCTCGTCCATCGCGCGCTCCTGTCAACTCGGGCGAACTCCTGGAGGTGCAGAGGATGCGAAACGTTCGACGCTCAACCTTTAACCCCCGACCCTCGGACCCCGGGACAACCCTCTTTGCTTTTCCGTACGCGCTGTTCCGCGTTGGGACGTCTTCCAGCATATTTGCTGAGAAAACAGGCCTCCGTGTCACCCCGTCAATCTCACCCCATCCGCTACCACCCAAAATCACGTTCCGTCTCTACATATTTTCAGCCATTTTTGGATATCTGAGCAAATGTTATTTTTCAGCGAATCTTCCGATTCCATTGAATCGTGTTATTCGTTCTCACGGTTTTTCCAACGCACGTTACCTCGCGTTATTATGTTATTTTCGTGCGATGTCACTATTAAAATATTACGAAATACATAATTTTTTACCGCATCCCTCGAATTTCGTGCATTTTTCGGCGGGTCACGCTCTCCTGAGTTTTTCACCCCGAAATAAAATTGGAGGAAAAAATCGAGCCGAAGTAAAAGCGGTTAATTTTGATTGGAAATTTTTTTTCATTTTTTTTTTTCCAACCTTTCACGGGATTTTCGCTCACCTGACCTGGCGATAACCAATTTCAATTGAAGTCAATCAACCGGACTCATCGCCCGCTCTTCGAGGACGTGTACGGGTAGGCGTATACGTATACGCGGGTATTTATTGCGATGGGATATAGATGGGCATCGCGCGATTGTGTTGAATATAATGCTTTCGAGCGCGAGTCGGGCATTGCAATAGGACTAAACTCACCGCGTGTAGAAGTCTGATTTAAATCAGTCGGCTCGGTAGACACCCGTTGTTTTTAATAGCGCTCTTAAATCTTTCCGAGCTAATGACGTTTGCGGGTGGAGAATCGTGGGGGGGATTTCGCGATTGACCGCAAACGATCCCACAAATCGTCGCGAGTGACTCTCGTCGTCCATTAGTATACGGTATACGTGTTTCATAGCTGCATTATGTTATAAAATACACGGGGCGCATCTGGACGGGAAATATGCCGCGAGCGCGCTCGCTCATTACTAATTATTAATCCGAACTCATTAATTTCGAGGGAAGACCGCACCGCCGTTTCTCATTCTTCGTCGGCGTAGCTTTTGACGAGTTATTTCTGTCCATCCTTTTACCATCAACTTCTCTATCCGCCTTCGTATCGATGTCTGGCGAAAATTTTTATTAGCCCGCTCGTGTACGGTCGGTTGATAAATTTCTTTCCCGCGTATATATTTTCTTACCGATTGAAATATTATTTTCGTTATATTTCGTGCGTATATTCGCTTGCTCTAAGGCGGTTCCATCACATGCGAATATAACGGAAAGAAAAACCCCGCGCCGTAGAGGATTTACGGCGTATTAAATCATGTAAAGAATAAAAATACATACACCTCGCGCCCAGTGTCTTTCGGAGGAGAATCGGTACGGCTATATGCAGATTTATATATACGTATACGTAATTCGATCTATACCGCATAACTAAAATCACCGGGGTGAGCAAATGGCTCTTCCGGATTCCCGGAGAATTATACATCCAATACCAGCCGTAATATACATATCCAAATTTCGAATACGAATTTCAATGATAATGAGAAATTCTGGATGATTCCCATTTCCACTATATCTCAACGGCCTTCCAAATTCAACACTGCACTCTACTCTATTAGAGCTTTCATATGCCTCGTACAGCCATCGAAATTCTCGTACACCCGCGATCCCGTTCAGTTTCGTTTTTCCACCGAATTTTTTTCTTCAGCAAAACAAAAATTGTTGCCGCAATCGGTCAATTTCTCCGATCACTCGCATCCGAGTAAAAAGAAAGACCTCTTAGCCCGTCCGATCTGTCGAGAAGTTCCTACATATGGCAGACGTACAACCGCATAGATACCTTTCGGCATAAGGCTGATAAACGACCCCACCGCAATCGAACACGGCGCCACGTGGGTAGCCTGAGCAATTTATTGCAATCAGTGTCCACTCCGGCTATATATATATGTGTACACGTATACGTGAAAAGAGACACGTGCGCGCGGGTGTTCCTCCTCCACTAACCATCGACACGAAATGCGACCTAAGAACAAAATCACGTGATTATTCACCCCAATAAACTCGGAATTCCACTTTAAAGACATCTCGGAATCCCCGAAACGAGTTCGCGGGAGATCTATCGCCGTGGATCCGAAATCGCCTTTCGGAAACAAAAGAAAACGAACAAAAGTGGAAAAGGGACGCGACGCATCCTCCGGTACGATCGGAGGCTTTGAGACGTATTTAATCGAGGCCGAGCGTAGGTGGTTACGCGACATGCCTTGCGTGACCGCGCGACTCGCCAAAGGACCGAGCCGATACCGATTTAAAAATAATTGAAAGCCTTAACGATCGGAAACGAGCTAACTCAACGGACAAGCCTTGATTGCCTGAAATGTTGCGCACGCCCACGCGGAAAAAACGAGCCTCATATTCCGAGCCGAATCAAAGGCGAAGCTTTGATCATTTGTAAATCGTAAAAATTTTTATATTGCACCATTTCGCGGGTGCGACTCCCAATAAAAATCATCTAACGACCCATTTTTTCGTTTGTTCCAGGTAAGTCACGGACATCTCTGCCGGCTCGCCACTGATATACGCGCGAGATAATTATAGCGGCTTTTCTTTTCACCGAACCAATCTACGTGGGATTCGACGCTGAAAATTACCTTCGATAGTTTCGCGTTGTCGATACGGACGTCCCACCTATTGAATTTTCTACCGAAAGGCGATATTCAATTTTCCAACGATTCCCGGCTGCGTGGTATAATTGCAGCTTTTTCTTATCGATGAGTCCCATACTGCCCTCTATATATACCAACTGCGCTCGCAGTCGGATTAATATCTTTGAAACCAATCTTGCATACCGCGCTCGAAACGAGGTCACCGCCTCGTGCAGCAGGAAACCCCTCGGCGACAAGGTTGCGTAGACAATTTCTTCTCGGACCTCAGTAGCGTTTCTCGAGTCACGGTGACCTCGGCGATTAGCGGAAAAACCACCCCTGTACGACCTTGTTCAAGGGAAGCTTTTTTTTCCGAGTCAATCGATCGATAAGCGATACAGGGCAGGGTGGATCGATGCCTCCGATTCGTGCGATTCGATCGCTATCGCATGAGAAAATGGACGTTGGCCTTGCCGCGTTCACGAGTATGATGTCATCGACGGGTCGGACGCCAATGTCGACTAGATGCCGATACCATTGAGGTTCGCACAATATTCCCTCTTTGGGGTAATCGCGTTACATTCCCTGCAGTTGTAAACGTTAACAAAGCGAACGTCTATATATATATATATAAATTACCGGGGGATCGAGCGTAGTGCGCGTTCGGAACACGGATCGGACACTCGCATAATCGTATTACAATCAGATTTTAGATAACAAACGTCATGGAGTATCCGTGCTATTCGTAAGCGTGCTATAACCTACGTGATAAAATAAATGGTAAACGAGAGAAGCTCTCGCAATCGGCGAGCGGTAAATTCGATCAATTATTTCAGGCAGGTGTAATTCCCGTGCCGGGTATTTGGTTTTCTACCGTAGAAAAATGAATGAATGAATGGAGAGCAGAGAGAAAAAAAAACAATAAAAAAAAATACCGATTCGGCCGGTACGGTGGGTTATTGGAGCTTGAACAGATTATTCCGCGTTATTATTCGAGAATAATTATCGGTCATATCTTGTGATTAGTTTAATTTTCAGTGGCGAAATAAACGAATGTCGTATGACGAGTTGAAAATCTAACGCGGATGTGTAACAAAAAAAAATTTCTATTTCATTTTCGTCGTTCGCGGGACTGCCGGCTTTAATAATTCCCACGTTTCTTTACTGAGAACTGCACGGGTATAATATGCGCGTAAAAAAACGAGTAGAATGAATTTTCAATAGGAATCCTCTCGCTGCGTCTGAAAATAAAATGTCGACGAGGATAGAACAATGGGGGATGAGAAAAAAAAAGAAAATAAACTGAAAAACCGAGCGCGTATCCCCGCGTATGTAGGTAAACCTGAGCACAATTGCAATTCGAACTGGGATTTCATTCGAGATATGTATACGAAGTGGTTTCAACGTGCGCTAGCGATGGTCGTAAATGGATACACCGAGCTATGACGAATCGAATGAACGCGATCTCTTTTTCGGATATTTCAACGAATCATCGCTGACCATCTACACCCCCTTTGAAGCTCCGTCAGTCACTGTCAAGTACCGATCGTTTCTCTCGATGAATTTTCACCGAAACTCCCCGTTTTTTCCAAACTAAGTTTAAAATCAAAGTTCGAAAACTAAAAAACTCGGTCGAATCCCAACGACGTTATTCGATAACCGCGCTAACAAATTTCACGAAGGAATCGCGAGCGTTTTTTCAATGTATCGCAAAGGGGATGGGGATCGATCGATCGCTCTTGATAATTACCGTACCGTGACCGGGTCGATTACCGATAAGGTTCAAACAATTATTACTATCATTACATACGATTACTCGGTACGCACGCTTGTGCGCCAGCCACCCCGTATTACATACCCCGTACCCGTGGCGCTATTATTACAATCAGATCGTCGCGTCGCCCGGTGCCCGGTGCCCGTCACAACATCTACCCGCGATACTTATACCCTCTGCGTGGCTCGGGTACACCGCATGTGGGTGACGTTGCGTTCGTGTGCGTTCGTATGGATTCGAAAGTACGTATAAAAAAATGTCCAAGCTCTCACGGACGACGAATATATAACACCGGTGCGGTGGTGCCTCCGTACCGACGATGACAGCCCGTCCTCGTGACGTACGTGTTGTCCTGTCAAACGCACCGCGCCGCCACGGACTCATGCGGCATGCATACCCCCCTAGCCTCCATGTTTGCGCCGGTATTATTATATCTAGATATATCTGTTGCTGCTGTTGTGCCCATGCATGAAATATGGCCGTATATATGTACGTGCACGTATTATGTGTCCATCCGTCTATCCATCTTTCCCGCACGCATCATCTGCGGGACAACCACCGGTGGGGACCGTTCGAGCGTCTGGTCTGTTCGTGTATGACAAGGGACCCGGTTGATTTCGATTCAAAATTATGTTGCGGGGTTTTGCGTTTTTTTATCCGTTTTATTCTTATTGACAAAATAAATCAAAAAAAAAAAAACCGTCGCGCGAGCGACAGAATTCTCATTCTCGCGTGTTGGTTGGAATAACGGAGCACCTCATCTCGTCTCCTGATGCCGTTGAATATTTTCGTCGGGATGTGCGGCGATGGTCGCCGCACCGGGTGACTGTTAAAAATGTCGAGAAGTCGCTGATTACATCGATCGTCGCGATAGTTCGGTAGCGGAATTATCGTTTCTTCGGACATTTGTGATTTATTTGGTTTTTTTTGTATCTCCGGTATCGGGTGGTGAGGAAAGCTCATTAAGGGGTTGTAGCGAGGAGCAACGGAGCGTCGCGTCGCGTCTGGCTAAGGGACATCGTTAAAGTTCAGCATTTGTTTTTACTTCCAGTTTGAGAGGGAAAAGGCGGCTGACTTTACGACCTACTAAACCTGAAATCAGCCACTTTGTTTACTCGCTAACATGAGACGGAAAGGTACGCGACTCAATCTCTGGCCCGTTTCCCATTGTTTTACCTCCTCGTTTCGTTACAGTTCCATTCCATCTTGTCGTCGTCCGTATTGTCTCACCGGTTACGCAATAATAAAGCGAAGCGGTTCCAACGTACGTACTATAATACACGCTTCGCCGCGTTATCATCACTCAATTATTCAGGCATCGATATCGCTCAAGCTTCTCATATTCCTGCAGGACATATTTTGAACGAAGAAAAAAATTGAAAATTCTCGATACCATAGGTGTGAGATTTGGAACGTAGATATATACGTACAGGCGGCAGGATGCCGCTAGTTTATGTGGTGGGCAACATGTACGCGACTTAGGAAGAGAAAAGTGACAGACGGAGTGACAGTTACAGCATAAAGACGTAAGTTGAAATGCAGAATGCAGCGACAGCGTCAGCGTCACCGGGTAGCTGGCACGAGTTTACGCTTCAGGGTCACTCGCTCATCTACTCGTTGACACCGTGTGTCACGAATGTAAATTAATGATCACCCTTTGAGGGTATCCCCGTCAATTATTTACCAGGTTTAATTGAACGCGTGACAGCTTCTGTCAAAATAGACTCCGTTCGAATCGTAGGCGGTTGACAACCATTTGTGGAATGCAGGAAATATAATAAAATCAACGTCATATTCTCCAGTCGGAAATACTTTGATTCCGTTTATTGGTGGTTGCGATTACAGCATTTCATCTCCTCGAATCTAAATCCACGATGCACGTACCTAGAAATGCGTACTACACTCTCATAAAAGGATACTTCCGGTGCGATGGCAAGGGGTATGTTTGCGCGTGTATTCGTTTTGACGTTCGATCATCATAGTGCAGCAATCTCTGCAATGGCACGTGAAGGTAGACGGATGGACTCGGTTCCGACATACCACCTTACGCTATGAATTCGTCCGTGGAAAAGCCTCGGCGGGCTATAGTTTCCGTCGGAGACAGTTGACCCTATTTCTTGAATGATGATTCCACCCTCGACCTCGCATCAGATATTAACCAGATAAGAAAATGGTCGCAGAGACACTTCATACCTACCATATACCCCAGATTATTTTTAATACCCGCATACGTTCACGTAATGTGCAATCGCAAGGATATCATCTACTTGCTTCACTTTTTTTGTAATGATTTTTTTTTTCCAATTCTTACACTTGCTAATGGTTGAAGGTCCGGATTAATGAGCTGCTGAGACAGTAATGTGAAAAAAAAATTAATGAGGCCGAATGGAATAAATTTTTTTTTCTCAAATTTCATACTACATCCGAAAATAGCTGATCTCGTTAGCGTTACATTACTTGACCAGTTTTCATTTGGATGAAACAATTGAGGATAATTCGTGTTCCTTGATTCGTTAAAAATTTACATCGTTGTAATCACTTATGAATTTTTTTCGCAACGGGTGCAATCGGGGTGGGCAATTAGTTAATTGAATTACATATTGAATTAAACTTCGTAAAATTCCGCGTCTCGCAAAATCCAAGCGTCAGATTGACAATCAAAGATAGTTGAATGTGTAAAAATTAAGAATAAAAAAAAAAAATAAATAACTGCGGGAGCTCGTAATTTGATTAAAAAATTATTTACTCGGACTGTAACTTTTGACTTATCATGCAATCGGCAAAAATCAATTTGCCCATATCGTGTAGGTATAGCTTTTTTTCGGGGCGGAATCATTTTTCGCGCGGATATTATATGGACCGATTGTCTGTCACTCGTTGGAATTCCATCAATACGTATATACGTATATGCATACGTACGTATACGTAGCTACAGTAGAACGATCGAACGCAATCCATGGAGATAAAACACCGTACATGTATGACATACGTATGCGGCGTATGTATGTACGTACGTACGTTACACCTCGAATACACGATACCTCCGGGAACCCCATTTCCGGCACGTGATCATTTATCGTGAAATTTACAAGCGACAAGTACGGCGTTATAAAGAGACAAATGCACTTGGATCGTACCACCGCCGAAGGGAGAGAGAGCGAGAGAGAAGCCGGAGAGTGAAACGGATGAAGAGGTGGGGGAAGATGTGTTAATTTATTTATGAAAGGAATTCGATGCCACCTCGATTCCCCGAGCAAGCCACGTTCCCCAGTTTCTGCAGAGTTGTCCTCCTATTCGCGCCCCGCAGCGTAGCTCCCATCGGGATCCCGCGGGATACGAGGAAGATCCTTATACGCGGACGATGGCTGTAATACGGGAAACTCCTGACGTACCTTATTTATTCATTGCGCATTTACTTAAAGTTTAAGGAACCCACGCGAGACACCCTCCGCCGCACCGGCCGCTGCACTTGCGGACGATGATACCCTGACTTCGTTTTACGTAAGGAACCCGCGGCGACGAATTTAAGAGCTACTACTTCGCCGCGCGCTCGAAACCTCAAAAATAAAAATAAATAAATATAAACGTTCCGAGATGTAAACCATGGAAGAAACACATCGCGCTCCTAAACTCCGCGAATAACTGCCGTTTTTATTACCGATAAAATGATACGCGAGCTCCTGAAAAAGAAATCGTCGAGAGATTTTCATCCGAATAAATAGACATCCGCCCGAATCTCGCGGGATTCACCTGCCTTCGCTCGGTGTATAATTCAGCCATTCGTATACTTCTCGGAAGGGTGTCTCTGAAAATATTAATTCCTTTTCATCTTGAAAATACGGAATCACACCGCGCACTGTTCGATTTCGTATTCTACCTATACATATAGGTATTATACAGTCGACGATTAACTGAAAATCTGTTCACTCGATCGTACAATGTTAGGTCTTGATTATGAATGACGTGAATGAATCGATTCGGGTCGAGCTGCCAACTGATAGAATCTATACGCATTTAATATTATTATACCGCACCTCCTGGCCAGGAAAAGACCATTTGGACAGGATCAGAAAACCCTTTGGATCGCTCCCTAGGCTCCGGCGGTGACACGTGCTCCGCACTGGAACGCCCGACCAACACGTGCCCAGAAATGCCTACGAACTATACGTATGTACATATACAATATACATATTATGTATAAGCCGTAAGATAAACATCTAACTCCTACGCGTATGTACGGTATACCATATACTTCGTTACGCACATGCCCCATATATATCTCGTTAACGCGTTTATGCGACTGTAGGAAATGAAGCGACGGTAATTTCTACCGATATACTCGCGTGAAGAAAAAACGAAAAATTCTGCAAGTTTTCGCTGGGACGGAAAAAAAAAAAAATGTGCGAAGGTTGGACTTTTCAGCGTTGTACCACCCCTCCGGACCGTCGCAGTTTTTTATTGTTATTCAAAGGACGGGCGAATGAAAGAGGAGAAGGAAATATAAGATGCGATAAAAAATAGCTTTTTGAGCCGACGAATTTTCTTAACCAGTGAATGTTTGACTTTTGGCCGGAAAATTTGTTTTGCCAGAAAGACAAATCGATCGGTGGAAGTCGGTAGGAGATGCAGAATTTATCGGCAAACTTTTCGTCTCGACTGAAACGAGATGCAAATTTCATACGGTGAATATAAACACGTGGGATATACGCGCGCGGATACGTGGACGTTTCGCTGCTGGAGTTAACTTTCTTTTTTTCGTCTGTATTTTTTTTTTTTTTTCTCTTGCCCTCCTTCTTTTCTCTCGCCGTGGAATCGCCCGGTGATTCTCCGTTTCGTTTTTTTGGCAAGATGCTATTAGACACGGATTTATGGCTATATAGGCGTCCGAATGAAAGTGGATTACCGATCCCTCAGCTTTTCTACCCTTTTCCGCGAGCTTCTGGTCAATGTCACGAGTAGATTTCGAAAGCGAGCTTATGTGGTATTATAGGGTGGGATTTTTTGCTGCCCGCCCAGTTTTACGGGTTACCGTGCAAACGTTGGAAGCAATTCCTACGAAATTGATATATTTTATCCACTTGCATATAATCGAAGGATCGGAATACGCGTGGAATTATTTCACGTGAGATTTTTTCCAGCCGATTTACTTCTCGGCGAGAGCTTTTGAAAAACGTTATACATATACGCGTACTGTATTTTCACTCAATTAAACAGGAAGCGCTCGCAGCTCTCTAATCCTTGGAATAAACCGGGGAATACTTATAAAAGCATTTTATAAGTGCTTTTCCTTTTTAAAAATACGACGAACAATGTGAAATATACAGGGGCAACTTGTTTGCACTGAAAATAATGAAAATCACCGAATAAGAATCCTCCGGTTTACTTTTCGGATAATTGATCCTGTGCCAATACACACCCGTTAAATTTTTCATCACCTTCCCCTCCCCGCGCCACTTTTTTCCCCGTTATTCATTCATTTTATGCAAACGTTCGGTTTTTCTTTTATTTTCACCGAACTCGCTTTGCACGTACCAACGCGGTGCGACGTACGTACGTGTAACATGTGCATGCACGCGGTAACCGATCGGAGAACGAAAATGTTGATGACATTAAATTGGGGGCGAGTACATGAAATACCCGAAGAAGAATACTTTACACCGACTATACAGTAATTGCAAACATCGAGCATATGTCGCCTCCGGGCAAGAAGCATTTTGAGTTCGGATCGCTTTGAGTTAGCGCCCTTCGTCAGTACGGGCTTTGTTCGTTGAAAATTGGATTTGCCTAGTATGCAAATAGGGGACGATGGACGATGACTGTATACCGTATTACACGTGTATACGTATAGGTGAACCTACGTGGTACACATCCCATGGCATGGCCCAGTTCGACGAAAGAGCGGAGTGCGGGGAGGAGGCCGCTGCAGCGGCGTCGGTGACGACGAGGAGGAAGGGAGATAAAAAAAAGAGATCTGCGCAATTTCGCTTCGTTCGTTCAAAAATTATAAACCCTGCGCATACACGGAGGGTGTGCATTACACATGTGTGTACACTATACCGTTCCTACAATGCGCGTGCATCGTCATCCGACCAAGCGCGCCGATGCCTTTGAGCGTCTGTTCTTTTTCTCCTTTTTCTTTTCCTTTTTTTTTTTTTTTTTCTTTTTTCGTTCGTTCGTTCGTTTGTTTTCTCTTCAATTATCCACCCTCCCGCAGCTCTTCCTCTTTCCAAACAAGAAACTGTGCAGGAGATGATCATCACCCCGTGCGCTATTTCACCACCTGCACCAGCTGCTACGCTTAAATCCCACTCGCTGTATGGGTTTCGATGGGGCGGGGCGTGTACGTAACGGGCAAAGTGCACACCATGTCAAATCACCACCGGAGTCGATAATATAATAATTGATTCACCCCGTAAACGGACGCGTCGATCGTAAGCAGCCGTATTGGTTATTGCGTTACCATCTCGTGCGCGGTTATGAGGGAAACTCAATTATACGGGCAGTTCGTGTTATAAATTAAACGGTCAACGAGCTAATTCTCCAAAAATGTGGAACACCCCTGTGCGTGTGTACGGCCGGGCTGATTACGCCGCGCGGCGTTGAGGAGAGGGAGTGTTCGACGTTCGTAAGAAATTTGAAAGAATTGGATGGAATAAAAAGTTATCCGAAATCTCGAACGAAAGAAACGAAGGCGAACAATAAACTCTCGTACCGAAGTTACTGCCAAACTTGTAATCTCATCTTTAACGCCCTCGTAAAATTTTCATAAATACCTCGAGCTACTTCGCGCTCCCGATTATCGTCAACGTTCAATCTCCAGACATCGGTACGGATCATAATCAATTTCTATTCAACCGTTATTTCGATTTCAGTTTTCCAGTGGGCCACTTGTTTTTTTTTCAGTTTTTTCATCTTTGTCCAAGGATATCGCTATCTATTGACCGTTTCATTTGAATCGCCGGTTTATCCAAAGGATTACGGCGCGGCGCACCGAGTCAAAGTTTGGTTCTGCTCGTGGATATTTTATGTATAGGTAGATCGACCGTGCGCGATATCCGCTGCAGGGGTGGATATTGAATTTTTCATTTATGGGGCTGGCGCAGTAGAACCTACATACGTATACGGGATTCGTGCGTGACTTGAGCTCCGAAGAAGAAACCTTGCGTTATTTAATAATTCAGGAATACAAATGGGGAAGGAACTAAAAATAAAAATGAATAATAGATAACTGTATAGTGCACCGCGTTCACTCTGGATTCGTTCGGTATCATTTTCCTTTTTTCTCTACCAAATGAAACGCCGATACTTGGGGAACAAATTGATGGATAATCACGAAATTTTACGTCGCTTAATTACGTGTATCGCATCAAAGGTTTTTCCGATGATAATGGAGGAAACGTGTTTTTCCTTTCCATTCCGGAACTGCGGATCTTCTCGGCACACAAAAACCGAAAACCCCACCGTAAAGTCCCCTAAGGTAGAGCGGCTCTTCTAATTTCTTCCTTCGGCGTTTTGTTTCACCGAATGAAATCGGTAATTGCGTAGAATTCCTATATAAGCTCTAAAGCCAGCTCGTTCCGGGCCCGTTATAACCTCCGGTAGCGAACGATAATGGGAGTTGGATTCTCCCACAATTCCTCTACCGGATACCCCCATCGAGGTAATTTTACTCGCATGATAATTACCCGGTTCAACATGACATTCAAACTTATTTTATTTACTCGTGTACGTGTAACGTACGCCTATAATTACCCCGAATATAAAGTTTACCTTTCAAGATTTTTAATACCGGTTAGTTCTTCATTTTTTCTTCATACTTTTTCCTCCAACTGTATAATGAAAAGTTTCAACTCCTCGTTGATAATAGGGTGATATATAATAATTCCCCTAACCGTGAGGAAGCTGCACGATCGTTGATATGATGAGAAGAACGAAGAGGAAGAACCATCAAATTATTTAACCAAATAACTTGTACGCGCGATCCGACTCGGTCACGCGATTACGTATTATGACGACCAATAGTCTAACTTATTCCCGAGGGAACGGAAGCGGTAGGGAGACAAGGTTTTCAAAAGTCACTTTTTTCATATAGTCATACCTAAATTCCCGTGCTGGCTTCTACACACCTACATTTATGTAAAAGATGTATGTATATTTTACGTGCACGTAAACTCCTCGACGTAGACCGTATCTATTTTGCGCCGAGGACGACGTTTATCAAAAGTATACCTTTGACAAATGTATCGTCTCTCTTCAAACGTCACATACATTTTCGCGTCTACCTTTTCATACGAAGAGCGACACCTCGCCTATCCTTTTCGACAACCGACGCGACGTCGTGGGTTCTTGATGGAGTCGTATTGCGCGAAATAAAGAGAAAGGAAAAAATACAAAGAAATTGTCGGAGGGAGAAAAGCTGGGAAAACTTGCCGAAATCGTTCAACCCCTCACGCGACAACTTCTCCTTCGAGAATCACGGGCGAAGGTATTTCTGAATTTTTTTCATTTTTTTTTTTTCTTCTCATCCTACGCAACGAACGCGAGTAAAAATAGCCAACGATTAATCGAAATCTTGAATTGTTAACCGCGAGTGCCGACATTTTATTACCCTTAGGAGCTGGTTAAAATTGTATTACGAAAAGGAAAGAATAAAAACCGAGAAGGAGAAGGAGGAACGGGAGGTCGGAGAACGTAAGTTGCGGAGAACGTTGTTCGTCGATTTGTCTCGGTCATAGTTTCGCGTGTCTTGGAAAGTATACAAATTCGTTCCTATTAGCAGGGGCTTTACACGTCACAACGTTACATAATGTAGTACGTACACCGTGTATACCAAAACCGAGTCTGACACGTTCGTAGTATATGACACAACGATAACGTTATTGTACAAGTTGACAAAGTGACTTTATGATTTTATAACACGCGCTAGTCTCAGCGAGAGATAATTTGACTACATTTGTAATATAAATATCGTACAATTCCGACTCCCCGTATACGTGTACATTCGCCGCGGTATTCACACGCGCGCGCACACCCGTGTAACGTTATATTACACCCATGTACGTACGCGTACGTAGGACTCTGCGGGGATTCGACCGAAGGAGTGATTTATTCGCTCGACCGTTTGTCGAAACTCTCCGGTTATAGGTACGAGTGCGCGGTAGCCGGGTTCCGGAAGTACGTTTGAAATTTATAGGCGAGCACTGGGCTACCGCGGTTTTCATCGTTTTTCAATAATTCGCGAATATAAAGCGGCGCGCGGGGACGCCACCCTTCGGACTCCCCTAGCCCGACGCACGGGGGAAATCCCACGGTGCGGCGCGCTCGCACAGAAAGGACTCGCGCACGAGTCGCCGATATTCTAATGGACTTCGGATTAACGTTTCTTTGGAGAATTCCCGTGCGTTCAGCTACCGCGGAAACCGTAGGACATTAACCAGGGTCTTCCGCGATCCGAAACATCTACCCCGTAGAAACTTTAACCCGTAAAATAACTTTCCAACTCGTATAACTCAATCCTTAAAGACTGGCCGCGTTTTACTTGCGAACACCGCTTTTGGAAATAATATATCACGAGAATTACACGTATCAACATCACTCGTAGAAACCAGATTACCATTGGTTGGAAACTTATGCGGGAATATCTCACACGATTCTCACCGATCGTATATTTTATTTTATTTTTCCTGAGGAGGATATATGCATGAAATAAACCTTGAACGAGAACGTTGACCTGCGGGAAGCGCCGACATTTTTTCTGACCTTTTTCCTCGACGCGTCCACGGATAAGAGAAATCTTTTGGGGAAGACGATGTTTTTTGACGCAAATCGCACCTCGGTACTTAAGCGTGACGGTTTTCTTTTTTATTTTTTTTTCACCAGAATCGTAAGGAGGATGAAAGGGAAAGGGCGCGCGAAAGAGAGTAGAGAGGGGGATATCGGAGCACACCTATTATAGTCTCGGAGGTGGGAAGCGTGGAATATACACGTATATATATATGGGATAGGTGGATATATAAAATTCAGTACGAAAAAAGGCATCTTTCCATTTCATCTCGCAAGACACGCGCGTTGCTGACATCAAAGTCGTCCTCTTTCACCGAGGGTTGGTATTCGGATCCCCGAGGACCGCCCGCATGAGAGCAAAGAGGAAGGCGCGTTGCGTTACCAGTTTCCCAAAGGATCTTCTTCCGAGATCAGCCAACGGTACAGCCACGCCATACAGATGCAACTCGCGTCCCGACTATTTTCGTCTCCATTTGAACCTGAGGGACAAATTTGTTTACCGTTGGGGCAACCCTGAAACGTAACTCGCACGACACATGTACGCTCCACGTATCCCTGCGAAATAAGGGGGAGGAAATTTTATTTTGATTTCTACCTTAAGTGCTACTTTATACTCGATTGTTTTCCCCTATATCTATACACGACGTTTCAGATCGTCTGTCGCCGTATATTTCAAACGTTGGTAAAACGAAGGGTTTTTGATCTTTCGCGAGAAATAACTCACGTCGCGTACACGTATTTCACTTTTTCTTTTCCCGTTTTACCTTTTCTCCGCCTTTTCTTAGCAACAGACAAAGTGAAAGAACGGGTGCTGCTGAGAAAGGGGGAGTGACAAAGTTGAAAAAAAAAAAGAAAAAAAAAAAGAAAAGATCAAGCTGCAACAGATTCCGAGGCAAAACAGATTGATCGCTCCGTACGATCTCGAATATTTTCTCTTTTCTCGCGATACCCACTTGAAAACGAATAAATTTCTCGCCCGTCGTCGAATCAACGGCGCATGTACATCGATCGTCCTGCCCCCCCACACCACCCTTCTAAAATGACACCAGGACGAAAGAATTCGCCCAATCATTTCCAGCAGGGGGAGATTTTCAACGTGTCAGTTCTTGTTTGTTAGGTTGCAGTTGATCGTTGGGGTGACTCGCACCAGGGGAGGTAATCTAATTAAACTGCCAACGTGCTGTGAGGTCGGGTGTTTGCCATTTCGCACGTATCGCCATATATTATTTGCATACTGCCGCCGTATCGGTAAGGGAAACGGTGAAAAGTGAACCACCGACCCTGCGCCACCCTTCCGCGTGACCGCGGAGGCAGAGACAAAAAATATGTTCGTAGGTATTTCAATCATCCGTGCACCTACTCATTTTTCATCCGATCTCCCGTGCATCCATCGACTTTCATGGTCTGAAACGGGAATCGTTATCCGATTGAAAATTAGATAATTTCGCACGGATGTACGTATGATGAAAAAAAATCGATACCGTTGCCGAACGGACTAGAATAAAAAAAAATAAAATCAAATAAAATGAACGAAAAGTTGAACCAGAATCTGATTGCGAGCCTTTTGCGATTGTCTCTCGGTAATTGCGCTCATAAAATACCGACGAAGGTCGCGTACGTATAAATATTAAAAGAATTGAAACTGCTTGAACGGGGTTGAAACCGAGTACGAGTATGAGTCAACCTATAATTTTCCATCATTCGTAATGATATACGATCATTTTAATGCCTGGATATACTCTTCAAACTTTTGCTTTTCAAGGGTCGCTTCGACCGAGCGAACTCTCAACAGTTATAATGCATGTGTATCGAGTGTACGGTGAGTGAATTAAAATTTGAGATACACACACCCCGTACACAATGCACACAATACCGCGGGACCCCTTCGTTCCGTACACGTTACATGTACGTAGACACGCCGCGGGAAGATAGTTCAGTCGCCGTGCAATTCCACAGCACACCCCCGTCGATAACGCGGGCGTAACGTAAATTGCATCGAACCTTATACTCCGTAGTTATACGCCATGCGTCATACGAAATAACCGTCGCGTACGTACGTACGTATGCGAGCCGGTGAAACGTGCGGAGGACGAGGATAGTTTCGGATCGCGAATTTATACGATCCGTCACATGCGTACGGTGCGGGTATATTCGTGAGCTGGATTACCGCGGGGCAACATGCGGACGTCGGGTAACGTCGCCCGTGGGACCGGCACCGAGCGCTCTCCCGTGGGACCCACCGTGAAGAAATGCGTTGGGTAGGAGGTATCTTACGCTACGAACGAACAACTGGGCCGTACTACAATGTTATCGCAACGAGGTGCCGCACGAAATATTACGAAGCTTTCGACTGCGGGCACCGCATATGTTGAACCAACAAAATCCACCGACGTCGCGCCAGCGAAGATGAAAAGCCCGTACGAAACGTAATCTCTTCTATTTACATTACAAAGGAGATTATTTGATACGTGCATTAAAAGGCAAAGTGGTTCGTTCGGTCATGCGAGAGGAGGAAGAGGGCCGTTTTCAGGTTTTTTCTCTCCTTTTTTTTTTCTCATTTTCAGAGAAAGAGAGCTCTCCGCCAGTGCGCTCGTTATATTGAGATGCAGTCGAGTTGATAAGAGTAAATATAATGATAAATGTTCGTCTCTTCGTCAAATAAATTCCACTTCCGGTCCCTCTAATTTCCCTTTTTCACCTACCACGCGACCGCGATCATTCGCCAGGTGCGAGAAGATGAACTAAACGTTGGGAGGGTTTTTAAAATTTTTTATAAAAAAAAAAAAAAAATAAAATAACGAAATAGAACGTTTCGCGCGACACTTGGCAAGGTTAACGCGGATCGGCGAAACCCCGTTGGAAATGGCTTCACCTCGCACGGGCGGGATATTTGGCGAGGGACTTCGGGGTCGGAGGTCATTGCTTCTGTACGTATACTTCTCCGCACATCGTCTGGTGCACCGAAGCTGCCTGTTCTTCCGGGTCGTCTGTCCGTCGGGCAGCAATTTGTTTCCGGTAGAGCGATTCTCACTTTGCTTCACGACCCATTGCTCGCATCTAAATGAGTTTTTAGTAGGGGCAGGGGGGAGGGGGGGGCGGGCTGGTCCGTCGCTCTCAGGGAGGACCGAATTCGCGTTCGCGGGGACGCGGAGGTTCGAATGCTCGAGCGTTTCGCATATGTATAACATCGAAGGCGACGCTATTCGCTGGTTCGCTGCGAAGCCACCTCATCGGCACGCCGCGCCGGCTTACACCGTAATCCACCCCCCGTGAGTCACGCATAGTAGTGGAATTTATGAGGCCTTCGTTCGAATAATCCGCCGGATTATCTCACCCGAGAACGCCTGGAAATAATGGTAATTGTCGATTATTACCGCCGCCTAGCCGTCGACAAACGGACCGACGAAAAATCTGGGTGCCGTTAATCGATCATACGCGTCTTCGTCGTCCCGGGGTAAAAATAGCAGCGTCGAATGAATAATTCTCATATTCTAAGGGGGAGGCGAATAATTCTGACGAAGTTTCGCTCGATTACGGAATCTGGTCCAAGTCGCGCGAGGAGCTACGGGGCATGTCGGAGTGACTTTAATTTACTTAGCGGCAACTCTCCCGGGATTTCTGCCGGGCGTGTAGCTGCCTGACGCCCTGCCAGCTATCCGAGAAACTCCCGAAGGATAGAATTCGCCGATTTTCTTCTACCGTCGTTCCAGCATCTGCTTTAGGCTACGGTGTGTAGTTTAGATATATACTTGATACACCTGCACCGCATTTACCAAACGTATGGTTAGGCGTACGGTATATCCCACTCGTATACCTACTGCAATTTGCAGGAATTACTTCTTCGTCGTTATACGTATACGTACATATACATATACCACGTGCACGTAGCTGGCTCTCGCCGTACCATTCCGGGTGCCAGAACTGACGTGAAACTGTGAAATTATATCAAACACTGTTTCTAGAAAGCCGTCGTGTAATTTCACCTGCCGTAAACTAGCTTCATAAGCACCGTATCATTGCGCCCCGTATAAACAGTTATAGCGCGCATCGGATAGAAATTTTACAAGCTCAAAACGATAAACTGCAGTCGTAATTAATTATTCTTATCGCAGAGCCGGGACGCGATTTGCATTTCTAGATGAGACTCGAGAAAAACAATTAAAAATAAAAATAATAAATTAACAATGAGTAACGAAGTACACTCGCCGATTATACGAAGGAATTATCGGGTGTACGGAACGAGCTGCTCGAAGACGGTGTTAGAGAATAGAGTGGTTTTAGCGAAAAAGTCAACTACGTAATCAGACACGTACCACTCGATTTGTTCCCGAGTTTTATCGGTCGGACTTGACGCGTATATCCCGAGTTGCGAGTGAAAGTAACAAAATAAGGTAAAGTACAATGGGACTCGCGGAAGAACGTTGCAGGCTTCTTAGCATTTCTGATTGAATTAGTCAAATTCTTATTCAGCTTCGCTATGTAGCGCGTCACTCGGCGCCTCCCCCTCCTCCCCCCCCCCGTTTGCTTTCGAAAATATACATTCGAGCTAAAGCTATTCTATAGAAGTCTCGTAGGTTTCCCGGTGCAGCGGAGGCAGAAGCAGCAGCGATGTAATGCGAAACTAAAACAGAATTATCCACCACTCTCGTATGGCACCGAGCCATCGGTCGTGGAGGGGCGAGAATAGGGAGAGTAAAAAGACGGGGAAACCGGGAAAATTTAGGAGGGACGCGACGCGGCGAACTCCCGCGCGTTACGCTGGGGTGCATTTTAACGTGCAAAGGGGGTTCCCGGGGACTCCCTAAGTAGAGATACAAGGCGCTCTGGGAGCCGAAAAAACCTTGCCGCCTCTGCAGGCTGAATCTACCCTTCGAAAAGGTCCCCGGTATCTGACCCACCACTTCGCCGTACTACGCTATACGTACATACACACGTACACGTTTTACTTTACCAGGAATTTTATCCACCAAATTGCAGGTGGTTGCCGAGTGCCACTTTTCCCGTAGAAGCGGCAATTTACTATCTCTTTTTATTCTTCTTCACCTTCTTCCTCTCTCCTCCATATTTTATTCCCCTGTTATACATAATATGGATATACTTACATACGAACCAACTTCCAGGCAATTTTGCACCTTGCAGCGAGCTCGGAATACCGCAACCATTTTCAATCTCTTATTGCCTTACACTTGTTCTGATAAAAATAGGAAAAAAAAAAACCAGAAGAAGAAAAAAACTATATCCAGAGTCAGCTATTTCTGCAAATGCGTTTCTCGCACATATGTTTCACCGCAGCAGCTTTACTCGTTACAGAAAAAAATTTTCAACCCCAGCAAGAAGTATGGCGGATTATCAATTCGTACGATATACGGAATAACGAAGATATAAATTTTTTTTTTTTTCTCGTAACGATCGTTGGGTCAGCGAAATGCGTTTTGGTGAGGTTTGAGAACATCTCGATAGACGGTAGATCATATCCACCGATTTGAAACGGTGACGTCATCCTTGAAGCGTAATTACCGGGCAATCAACTTTTGTGAACGCGTAGCGAAGTGACTTTTTCCTCCTCCTCTGCTTCGCCTCCCTTGGCGTATCAAACGAATACTCTTTCGTATCGTACGCGCACACCTACACACGCGTCGCGAGCTAACGAATTTATGAACTGATTAAACAAACAATGAATATACGAGCGAAGTCGAGACTCGTCGAGCTGCTCACGTCGTTGGGGAACATGGCTCGAATTAATTTATGTATGTGCATCCAACGGAGTCAAGTGACAATGAAAGTAGCCGTGCGCCATGCGGTATTTCCACGCTACACACCGTACACCCGATGCTGGAGAATTTCTTGAGGATTTTTTATCTCGCGACATACACGCGGCGTATATTTTCGATTTTCAAGATTTGCCGGAAGACGTACACCGCGAACTCAGGTGGCTTGTGAGAATGGAAAAGCGACTCTTCCGATACCTTTGATTTTCGTTATTCCAAATCGCAACCGTATAATGTACGATGATTACGTGGGCGGTAGAAAACGAGGCGGTGTCGCTGCGTGAGGTCAATAATGGATAAGTTCAGTTTCCGACAGATATAACGAGTATCGAGGAGATATAAAGTATACACTGTTACTTGTTTCCCCGTGCAATTTGTAACCTTTGACATTAGGTGTGCGTCGGTTAGCTGGGAGTTGGCCGGCGTTCCACTGGCACGCGTTTGTCTAGATCCTTATCAAAGAAACATTATTTCCTACCCACCATCCGAACTTCGTCTATAACGTATAGGTCTATAACAGCCGACTCTATTGCCAGATGTACACATGTATATTTGTATACGAATAACGACGACGCGTATCACGTACCTACATTACCCATACGATACGTGTACCTCGCGCCCGAGCAACGATACGATCTCAAAGCGGGCTCTAAAATCGCCTTCATTTGAACATAATTAATATTTCGTAAGCTGCGGCGGTCGGGGCTTAGAGCTCGCTTCGGATCCGGGGCGTTATAATACCCCGAGGTTTTGCGCAACGAACTCCGCCGCGACGATCTCGAGCGGCGATGAAATTCGAGTCAAAGTAATGTCGTTCGAAATATCGATACGCGACTCTGGCGTTCAACCCGCCAAAAATATTCACCCCGCGTCGTACGTGGCTTAAATCTATCGCTACTTCTGACCCGCGTCTCCGGGCTGCTACTCCATACCGTCGAACGTAATAACGCGGCGGACGTCTGATCGGATCTGCATTTAATACTTTAGCTTTGGATTTCAATCCGAGGCTGCATCGAGTGACACGTGGCACGTAAGCGTTCGTGGGAGGTGTGCGTGTAAATGCGCATTTATCAACGGGTGCATATAACGAAATGCACACTTATGTTAGCGGGTAGTGTTAGTATTGCGTCTTATTATGCGCACGAAAGTGTCGCGGCGTTATCGATACGTGGCTGAATCACCGAGGGCAACCCTAAAAAGAGTTTTAAGTGCGTCCGATGAACTTCGATCCTCGAGCGAGCCGCTCAATCTGGCGCCCGAAATTCGTTACAGCTGCCTCTGTACGAGAAGATTGAAGCACGTAATGGGCACCTACTTATGGCTAGCTTTGTCGCTCCGACGATTTCAAGTTCGAAAAGAGAATTCTTTATTTCTTGAATAGGATATTCACCAACGCGAAAAACAACAGAAATCGTCGGATCGATTGATTTAGAAGGGAATTCGTTGGTTCAATTTTCTTCAAAGGGTTTGGCAAGAAATGCCTCATACGTCTCCATTTCTAGCTGCTGTCGAGCGACCGCGGTATAATAGGCTCGTATATTTTTTGTATCTCCGATTCTGAGCGGTGGAGGGATTTAGGTATATTAAATAGCCGTCGATAAATCTTCATTTAATGTTAAAATCCTTCGGCACGTCGAGTCGAAGAAAGAAAAATAAAGAAGCGAGAGTGAAGTATTTTTTCTCGGGGTCAATCCCGGCCGATTCCGATTGAATTTTTTGCCCCTCGAGTTACGGCGGAAGGAAAAAATGTGGCGAGATTTCTAAGCTCCGACGGCTACGTACTCCCGTGACCTTTCTCTGTACGAATCGACGCGATCCTCCTCCATCTGCCGCGGCGGTACACGGGGGACATAATCGAATTTGGAATTCCACAGAGCAGATTGAGCCCCTTCGCTCTCTCCTCTCCACGGCTCGCGCGTACGCTTGTCCGGTCAATCAAGGTGGCATTCACCGAAGCTTGTCATACGCGCGCTGCATCGGGCCACCGATATCTCTTCCCCTGCTCAATGACCACCGACGTGTAACCCTATCGCCGTCTCCCGAATCGTCAAAGTTCTTCCTCAATAGGATCGGTTAACTACATTATCGGGGAACGTCGACCGCATCTGTGTATCCGTCCGTGATGGAGGTTTGTCCATCAAACTAATTGCGGCTGTCGCCCGAGATTTCTACATTTTTACTCTTGTCAGCGGTCGCCGTCGAGTAGTCCGAAAAACGATCGAGCGATCTCCATCGATCCGTGTGCGAGTGGTGCGAATTTTTCATTTTCTCCGGATCTCGCGGAATTATCGCAGGGGGGGGGGGGGTTTTGCGTGGTCGGGCGACGTTTTATCGCGTGCGATTAAAACGGTATCTATAGCGACATTTGATACGCTTGTGATTCGGCGAGCCTTCGAAAATCCACCTTCGGTAAAACACGGGTTAGCACCGGGCAACCCGTGATCCGGTGGTCAGCGCGGTTATTCCTGTAAACAATATCGTTGTACCTGCATCACGTTCCGCGTTCACGGACAAAGGGGTAGGAATGAGTTCCAACTTTGTGTACGCTATGAATACGGTAAAATAAATGGAGCGGGTCCTACGTGGCATATATATCCAGTGATACCTGCACCTACACAGAATTCGCTTGTTCGTTAACTCGCAGCCGCGTTTCTGACTGTAACTTGATTACACAGTGAAACGCGGCCGCATTGAAAATCCTACGCTATATTGACAGGGAACGTGATGGAACTCCGGCATCGCAATTGCGCGGCGGCGCGTTTCACATCGCGGGGAAAGATTAAATTTTTCGAAATTTGCAAAAAACAAAACAAGAGAGAGAAAACAAAAAAAAGAGAAACAAATTTTAAGACTTTTTTTTTTATTCGGATATTCTCATAGTTTTTCTCCCGCGTACACACACGCCCCCGCCGTGCACGTGCGCTCCGTATTCCCTTGCGAACCGCGAATGTAATTTCATCAACTTTAGCCCGCGGTTTTTGTTTCGCATCGAAAAACAACCGACTGACAATATTCCCCGGTTCATTGCGCGAACGGCGAGGTACGCCGTACCGAATTCGGTATCATCCCGGTTGTTCGTTTCACGTTTCGTTGGAACACGCGCGTCCACTTCGAAATGGATCGACGTATACCTACATTTTTTCCCCCCACCTCGAGCTCGTACCTCGTTCTCGATGTCGTTACCTTTTTCCGTCGTGCGAATTGATACTAGATCGGGCACGTAACCGGCCGTCCATCAAAATTATCTATCGTATTAAGATGAAACTGGCGCAAACGCAAATTGCCGCTTCGGGGTGAATCGTCAAGCGCGGCTGCAGCGATACCGCAGAGGTTCATGCTATTTATCGCTCAATTTCCTATACGTATTAATTAGCGTATCATTAGTTTGATAGATACGTACACCGTGCATAGTACGGTATATCATTAAATTAGCGTTGATTTATTACACCCAGCGTCAGGTATATATCCTCGAATACCCGCTCACCTGTAATTTAAAACTTACACGATTTTGTCGGTCTTTAGATTCGTAGAATTTTTTGTCTTTCTTTTTCTCTTTTTTTTCTTTTCACCGAACTTCACCTCACCCCGTGCGCGGAAACTTGTACGTAAGGCGAATTCAATTCCTTTGAGAAGCCTGACAAAAGTCACACGATCTGCATATTACAAATAAAGATCGAATTACCCGGTTGTACGGCGGTACGAAAAAAAAAAAAAAAAAAAAAAAAAACATTTCGCAGGAGCATCGAAAGTTTTGTAAATTATTTTCTCAACACGGTTAGAAAGGACGGGATACACCTGCCGATCAATTAATCCGCTCAAATGCCTTGCCCTGTAGGTTTTCCCTCTGAGGAGCCGAAAATCGGTGCCCGTGATATAATTTTTTTTTTTTCAGTCTTCTTCGCGGTTACCGGAAAATTTTAATCAAGGTACGAATTAACCGAGAAATTGTTAATCGATTCGAGGGTGGACGGACGTCGAATAAATTTTCACAGTCGTCTTCGACGGACGTAGGGCGATAGAAAGTTGGAAGAAAAAGTTCACCTATGCACGTGGTAAAATTCGACGTCGATCTATTCGGTGACACGCGTAACGCCGCGGGGGTGAATTTCCACAATTCTTAATAGCCCATTGTGAAGGTACGTAATGTACACATGGAGCCGCGGTAATCCTTTGATTTTTTGCTCGTGGGCAGTCAGTCAATGTCTCTAGGAAATGGTAACGAAGCGAGCAAAGTCGAGTCGAGTGGAGTGGAGGCAAATGTACTTTTCACGTCTTTTGTGTCCAACGGTATTCTCGGCCATTTTGTTGGAGAGGAAATGTAACTACGACATTAGCCGGCGTAATGACGAGTCAACGGAGACCGTTGACTCTCGTTGTTATTCGCCAGCTTGCAGTTTGTAAGAGTCGAGGAGAAAATTGCACCTAGACGAGGAGAAGCTGTTTGCTGGATACCACGAGCATTTAGCTAGCAATATTCCTGCCCACCTAATCTTCCCCCGGATCTCGAGGCTCGGAGTGGAACAGTTGGCATACGTGGGGGTTCGCCTGGGCCCCGGCCTCGCGAACTAGAGAAGCCCCGCATCTCGCCGCGTATATCCGTGTAAGACTAGCGCGCCTCGGTGCTCGTGTGAGACATTTCGCGATAACATCTTTTATGCATAGGGCCCCTTTATGCCTTTACCTTTTGGTAAGAAACTCGCAGCGATTTTATCTGCAACGAAACTCGGCTACCACGGGCCACTTTTGCTCTTCGCAAAGTTAAAAATCGCTGAAAAAAAAAACTGAAACGTCGGAGGATTCGAGAAGAGGCGCCTTTGACGAAGCTTTTAATAGCCCTCGAGTAATTCTAATGATGTATTTTGTTCCATTTCTCAAATGGAGCAAATATAGATCGCCCGATTACATACCTAAACGCAGAGGATCAGAAAGAAAAAAAAGGAACATTTCACTATAATTGACCTTATTGTGAATTAAAATTTGGAAATGAGAAGAAGAGAAAAAAAAATGACAAGAAAACAGAGGGTGATCCCAGAGCGGACATTTCCGCGTGGGTGTTAAATTACAGTCGCTAATGAATTCGCGAAACGTCTGGTTTCGCGTGTTCCGTAACTCGCGCGCTGAGTTTCTACGTTTGGTAACCGCTTTTGAGAACACCACTCACCGACATTTTGCTCAAGGCTTTCGAGCACTTGCGGAAGCCCGAAGGCGAAAATTGTAGGTAAGGATTATCGGGGGAACTTCTATACTCTCGAGGGCAAATCTGGTCCCTTCAAATTCCGGGAGACTTCTAATTCCCAGTTTTGGCTTCCCTCTATCTCCCGCGGTTTCCCTCCCGTAATACAGGGAATGTCACTCCGCGTTATATACGCCGAAATTAGGCGAAGTAAATTTCCTTCTTTTTCTCTCGTACCTCGGGTAATATTCCCCAAAGCATCGCGGGGAGGTATCTCGATACACTTCGACGTGCGCACGTAGTTTTTTATCGCTATACGTTCGGAATTGAGTCGCTCGCGGCAATATCCGGGTCAACGGAACGACGAAAGCGATCCGACTTTTTTTCTTGGAGATACCCCGCCGCACGACGCGGGAGAAAAATTGCGCTTTTAAAACCCCCCGTTAATACGGGTAATAAGAGGAGTAAATTTTGAGAGCAGGTAAGGCCGTTGCGAAAGCCAATAATCTTGCGACGATATAGGTAACGAACGGTGGCCATAAAGCCTTTGGTAAGCATGCAAACGGCGATAATAGAAGCGAACCGCCGCGCCGGGCGGTGTATAAGGGGGTTGGAGTTTACTCGGTTCGCTTTTGGTACCGCGGCACCGATTACCGCGGGGCTTTGCTACGGCGAACCGTAGCGTCGTCGACGCGGAGTAACCGGTACGATTTCTCTCCGCCCGAGTAGGTAAACCGCGCCGATTGATCGTCATTTAGGCGTAAGTAAACTATTATTCGCTGTTTGAGCTACCGCCGCGTTGTTTGCTATTCATTCGTGGTCATCCGACACACGCTCGAGGTGACGAAGAAGGCTCCGGGACGGAGGCGTGGTACGGTGGATTCGTCGTTAGCCCCGATGGGTTTCCGAGTTATCGTAATACCGAAATCGATTCTCCGCATGTACGTACCTATTACACGTGTAGATCCTTCCTTCGCTTCTTACCTCGGTCATCGTTCATTCCGTTCTCGTGCGTACGAGCCGGGGTACGTCCCCATTTATTTTCTTATTTTCTTCTGACAAATAGCGTCATCGCCTAAATTTTCATGGTTCGAGGTACGAGTCGCCGCGGTATTTCATACGGCGAACGACGGGGCGCCTCTGTACGATCGTGGAAAATGACGCAAGGTAGTACGTAGGTATACACGTTCGGCTATTTATCTTGAATCGCGATGACAGCGGGACCTTCTAGCTACTCGCCCAGAGGGCAAGTTCGAGGAATAATACCACCGCGTGTATTTCATACATTGTTTATTACACATTTATTATACGCTCTCAAACACCGAGAGTTCAGCGGCTGTGGTCCGATGCCGCGTAAAACCCATAGCCGCTCTACGTACCGTAGTTGTCTTTCGAGGTTCACGTCTTTCGGGATTCATACATTTATTCATAATATAGCGTTACGGACATGTACGCCATATGTATACACACACCGCATAGCGAACCCGAAGAGTTCGCAACAAAATTTCAAGTTGGCGAGTCATTTTTCCGAACAAGAACAAATACGTACGGCCTACCCGCATCATAAATCCGCCGTTCATTTTTTTCGAACGGAAAAAATACCCGCCGCTGTGACACAGATTTTTCTTCTTTGTTTTTTTTGTTTTTTTTTTTTTATTTTTCCTCTCTCTCCGGTTACCAAAGGTAAAAACTGCGGTGGAGGTAAAATTTATGGGGTTAAAAGCTGTTTTTGATACGCTGGCGTTTTGACGTGTCTTGCATAGTTTATTGACCCCTAAACCATCGGGCGTTATCCCATGGCATGGCGTAGCGGCTCGCGGTAGATTATATAGAGGCGAAATGATATGCGTTCCGCTCGGAAACGAGAGTTTATTATTCAACGCTTGTTCAGCCCCCATTCTTATAGACAAAGTTGTGTATATCTCTTGCTCAACTATATACCCACAAACTTTCAACTCGGTGTCCTGTAACATGTGCTTTACACACTCGCTCTACACGCTTTTCATCTTCCTTGTTTATAATTCCAACACTTGCCGAGAGGACGTCTGATCCAGCGCTATACGGGCTCGATAAAATACCGCGTCGAGCCGCACGTATAGAGATACCCTACGCTTCACTCGATACCCTTGAGACGCGCTTCTCAATCTCCTCGACAATTTTCTAATGAGTCGAAATACCGATCGTTTACATTTTACCAAACTCGTCAACGCGATCGATTGTCGAATCTCAACCATTTCACAACGGTCGTACATTCCGTCCGTAACAAACGAATCGAACGACGCAGTCGAACGAAAAATTGTCACACACAGAGATACGCGGAGCTCGGCCGATTCTCCCTCCGTTCCCTTTTGTTTGTCTAACTCGGTTAAGTCCCCGTACGTAACGCGAGTGACCAATCCGTCGCGAGATGATGAGAAATGTACGACGTTACGGCTCTTCGTAAGGAGTGAATCACTCACGAGTTATCCCGGTCAATTATTGTGGAAAAATTGTGCCCGCTGTCGAGTCGGTGGAACGCTATTGTAGTGTGATTACGATGCTGCATTATGTATCAGGTAGCCGGGCCGCGCGAGGGGCGTATATTCATGTATTCATCGAATAATTACTGTGGGACGCGTACATTATCTACGTGCGTAACGTTGCTAACGTAAACGTCCTTTGCAAGTGCGCGTGTGACCCGCCTAAACAATTTATCGGACATACAGCCGCGTCCGAAGGACCACACAACGACGAGATATCGTTTCCATTCCGTTCGTCCGACCGGGACCGCACTATATTTTCCATCGGGAAAATGTGAAACGACCGTTTTTTTTCCCTCCTCGTTTCTTCCATTTTTCGAAACTGAACGGACGGTCGTTTGTCCTACGCCTTGGTAAAGACACATCTCGACGAGGTGGTCTCCGCGGCAACGTTTTTATGTTTACGTTGGTTACTTCAAATACGTTCGAGCATATATGAATATATGTGTCTTAAAGTTGCGTAACGCAAGTAACGTGGCGTTGAGGAATCTTTTTGGGAAATTCGTAGAAGAAGACCCCGTAGAACGAGGATATCCGTGTGTGTGGGTATATGTCGGTGGGCCAAACGCATCCTTCACCTTCACCCACCCACGGGAAGCCCGGGGGACACGCGTCGATATTGGCCAAACACACTCCTCGTTATTTACTCGCTACTCGCTACTCGTGCGCTGCTCTTCCGTCTTGTACCGGGGACACCAGATATTGTATTCGCCGTTTAAACAAATCGTTATTCTCTCGTCAAAAGCCACATCGCTTCGACGCCGGTGTATCCCATATCACACCTAGCGCACCGAGTCGAGTCCCTCCGGATATCTCCGCTTTGTACAGGACGCGGACCGTACGTATATAATATTGTACGCGCGTCCGTTCTTCTACGCGTGTTAGCAGCGATACGCAGGTTCCGAAATCGTTCACGTGTTCCCACCGTTCCCTCGCTCTGTGGACACATGCGTAGAGTCAGATAATATTCCACGGCAAACACTCGTCTATATGGTAATCGAGAGGTTCTCCAAAATTAATTGGCCGTTTGTCCCGAAATTGTCAAAGTTTGAAATTAATCACGCGCGAAATAATTAATCGCGTCAAACTGAAAGGGGACTATCATTGTCGGTTGATTCAAATTATTATTTGGGTAGTAAAGTCTCGCATCTCATATCTCGCCGAATCTCCGTTCGACTCAGCTTCATATTTTTCTTTAATCAACTGCATCTTGTTTTCCTTGTTTTCTTTTTTTTTTTTTTCCAATCCCGATCAATTTACCTGTCGACGTATAATTTTTCATGAATAAAAATAGAAAACGCCGTGTATCGATAATCGATATAAAAATATACCTGTGAGAAAAAAAAAGTTCCGAGAATCGGGTGGGTGAAGGAATCGATCAAAGAATATGTGCCCCTATGACGCATTGGTCGTGAACCCGCGCACATGACACTCGTGTGAGAAATATTGAGGAATACACTTAATCTTGACGACGCCCCGCTCGAACGAACATTACAATTTACCCTCCCCGAATATTTTTGCCATTTACACCCCCTCATTTTTGTACCCTAGACCCTGGATCCCCCGCCTAGTTTTCGCGCCTGACGAGGATCTGTTTTGTAACTATTTTCCGGTCGGTGTTGTCCGACCCCCTTTATTTGGTCCATGACTATGTGTGTATCCTTGGCAGACGCAGGGGGGGGCACCCACGCGGAGTCTGCGAAAACGCGCGGGGGTCCCGATGATCCCGGCATACGTCCTGGGATTTCGGAGGTAGAGGGATGAGGGCACGCTAATACCAGGGGTAGACCCCTACGAATTTTATTTCCTTCTTCTCCCAACGAACCAATCTATTTTATTAAAAGGAATCGATACGCGCGACTACTTCTTTGAGAATATTAATGGAATTTCTAATGTCTCCGGATCGGATTCTACGAATAAATTGCGAGGGAATTTCTTCACCGCGCTACCGGCGACACTGTTAATAGGGAAAAACAAAAATCGAATAAATAAATGAACGGATGAAAAAATTACGACGAATTGAAAGAGCTTTTGTAATAGACGAGGAATTCTCACAGCACTTTGTGCAAATAAAACTTTGAGTGCGTCAGTCGTTTTAGAAAACAGGAAAGGGATGAAAAAAAAAAAAAAAAAAAAACACCAAGCGAAAGCGAAGAAAATAAAAGAGGGATGGTTGAGGCGGTGAAAAAGAATCAGCACAGACAGTATTTTATAGGGAAAAAGAATCTCTGAAATAAGAAGAACGCTGCAAGAAACGGGCGCGCGAGCAGCTATGCAGGTTCTTTGATGTGAAAGCTGATTGTGAGAAATAGAGAGAGAGAGAGAGAGAGAGAGAGAGAGAGAGGGGGGTGCGGAGGAGTCCGGAGTATGAGAAGTACAAGGCTTGCAGATAACGTGACACCCAGGATCTATTAAACCACGTGACTTCCTGACCCACTGCGAAGAAATTACATCTCGACTCGATTTCTCCCCCCCGTTATAGCGGCGTAAGCCGCTCTCCTTTTTGTCGCGAGGATTTCGAATGGTTCTCGGGGCCAACGATTTTCCTCCCGTCTTCGTACCCATGACACAGTGAGTGGCCGCGCTTATGTCACCCAGCGCGGAGTAGGGCTGCCTCAGCATCCCCAAGGAGATGCCGCGCCTACATCCTGGGGGACACATTCGCAGACGTGCGCGGGGATTTAGATTAAAAACATTAAATTCACCCCGTAATACCTAACTCCGTGGTATCCGCGCGGAGGCGCGGTCATTTCTTGATTGCATTTCGGCAAAGTGCACCCTGACAGATTGTCCGTATCATGGATTCGGAGGGCAGTACGACGCCCCGTGTAAAGAGAAAAAATATGAAATTTACAATTAGATTAACGTTTCGCTCCGGTCCCGGTATAAAGTCGGATGACCCACTCGACTATATCGCTGCGCCGCTGCAGAATTGCAACCGCGTTCTTCTCCTCTTTTAGCGCAGCAGATCTCATCAGGAGTTACCGAAACGGTCTAAACGTAGCGGTTTTTACGACGTAGATTGAAAATCCAAAATTAGGAGCCGCTTTAATACAAATCAGAATTTTTCGCGGTGGTTGAACCCGCCGGTTACACCCTACGACCCTCGTACACCTTACGTAGTAGGTACGTCCCTGCGGGATTAATCAGTTTAAGTGTTTTAGAAAACCAGACAACCGGGGGATGGTCCTTTCGCGTGAATACCTAATTCCTCGTAATACCTACGGAGCTAATTTGCGTAACGTATGTTAAACGTAATAAAACACAAGCGCTGCTTTCGCACACGAATCTCACCGCGAACGTTCTACAATTTCAACAACAACGTGGGGCTTCGTATCCTACGATAATTATCATAATCAACATGTTAAGGTACCGGATCGCAAAGTCCAATCAATCAAATCCAACGGCCAGACATTCCAGCCGGCCCTTTGACCTTTCGCCGGAATTTCGACGTCGAACGAAACCGCCGGTCGTTGCTACATTTATCGCCCGGTATAACCAAAAGAGATTCTCGCGTGCGGCCAAAGCACCGCTGTAACCGAACGAAAGTCGAGACGCACGTATTTTCGGCGATGAAAAAAAAAATTAGGTCGTAAAAGATTCTCATCGTGGGTCGCACGTACGCAGGTAGCCGAATCTCGCGCACGATTTCACAGCGGTGAGAAAAATTCAGTGACATAATCATCGGTAGCACATGGCGTAACGTCGGAACAACGTGCGAAGGAATGAAAGAACGAGGACCCCGCGCGGAGAGACACGTCTCACCGACAGTCCGGGGTGATTCACCCGGCGGCGTACCCTCGTCGTCCACGAGTTGATCGGGGGTTGGAACCCCGCGTTGGAATATCGTGCCCCCTGGACCGAGACTCAGCCCTCGCCGAATCCATTCTGATTATCATGCCAATATTGTCCGGGACGTGATTGATGTCTTACATGCTAAATACACCGCTGGGCGGCTAGGTCGCGCTCTGCATGCATATATGCATCCGTATTGCGGTGAAACTTGCGCATCGATAGCGGGGAAACGCGTATTACGTATCATTGTCGGAGCGGGCAACCTGAGTTTCGACAAACGTATCGACCGAACCCCTCGAATCGTATCAACACCGGGGACGGAGATGGCGATTCACGAGTGCGCTGCTCAAAATTCAGAGTCGAGGGGGACGTAGTCGGACAATCGGAAGCGTCGACAGAATTTTACCTCATCATCCTCCTTTCCTCGGTCATTCGCGAGAAAGCTCGCCGATTATCCGCGAGGTAACGTTGGAATGAATATTGTGTTTTTCTTTTTTTTTTTTTCTCGTTTTACGAGGTTTGAAAAAATTTGAATTCCGCGGATCTTCCCCCTCCGTCTGGCCGAATATCGCCGGAGCACCCTACCGTGCGGAGTCACGGGTTCGAACAACAGACTGCCATTTCACGGACGAGTCGTCACCACCATAGCTCAACAATTATGTGCCCCTTTCCTCCGCCGCAGACCACGCGAACACTTGTTTTATTACCGGAGAGGGGTTTCGGGGGGGGGCGGGGGTGGCTCGTACGGGGGCCCCACGATCCACCGCGCGATGTTTATGGTCCACGACGGTACGGCGGTGTTAGCGGTATGGTTTTCTTCATGACTTATGGGTTTAGTCGGACTCTCCGGGTGTGTATGTATATGAGGTTTCGTATGCGGGTTTCGCCGTACCACCGTTGTTAATAATTCGTTATGCTCGTGCTATTTAGAAATATTATTGTAATAATATCGCATGGCTCACCGTACGACCGCGTGATAGGGTTTTGTCACGGTGCACCACGTGCTCGAGATGTCACGCTAGTCGCAGAGTTTGGGATTAACCAGACCACGCTTTACGATGAATCGAGTGTAACCGGCTTCGGGAATCAGTTTGTCGAGCAAAACCGATATTCGGAGATGGGGGCGAGGGGGGGAAACGAAGACTAATTTGAAACGGCTTTAATTACTTAATTCATCCGATTGGCTGCCCACGCGCGCTACCCCGGGCTACCTAGTTATTGAAAAACTCGATGATTTACGAGAGACTAATTAATAACTCCTTAATGAATAACTCGAAAATTGCTACTTGTGTAAACATGGCGTAAAATTTATGCATAATATGTATATATATTTTTTTTTTTTTTTACTTCGCTCTCACCCCCTCATTCTCCTCATCATCAGCTCGGTTTTCTCTCTCCCTCTCTCGGTATCGTCGAGGACGGTGTTGAAAGTCCATAAGCAATCGAGCGATTCTGCCTTACGTCGGCAGCTGCAGGGGAAGGCTTTGAGAGTGCGGGTTACGATATCCGAAAGTTCATCTGTATTCTCGTCCGGTGTATTGAATAGCCGGAGCCTTTCAGGTAATTAATAGCCAATCAACGATCGCGCCTTGTGAATATTAATCGGAAGTTCTACCGGCGTGTTCCTCGCTGCGCCGGTATACAGGACGTCGGGTTTCGTTGCTGCGTCTCATGAATAACAAACTCGGTTTCCACCGTGCACCAGAACTGATTCATGACCAGCCGCGCAATAGATACTTCAATTTAATGACAAACGAGACCTACCCGCTACCCAATGGGGTCAGGAGTACCTGCACTTCGGTTAATAAGCACCGCTGCGGATGCAACTTATGCCCTACCGATTTCCCGGAGATCCTCGATGCCCGAAGGATCTCCGTGAGGCCAATCAGCGGGATTTCTACTTCTCGAGGTTGGCAAATTCGAACTTTCCGCGAAACGGAGAGCCCGTCGGATCTCATCGGAGATACGATTCCTCGTTTGCTTTGAAACGCGAATTATTGAACAGTGATTATCGTCGATCGGTACACCGTATCGGATTTTGCTGACAGATACAGTCACGAATCACCGGCGCAAACTACCAGTCGCCACTAACCGAATTGTCAATTACACGTATCCGCATTGATTTTAACCGGTAGTTTCAATTATCCGGTCGAACATGACGATACCTCGCTATTATTTACGATCCCCACCCGTGGTACAAATCTATCGGCAAATAGGCCAAAACCGGGGAAAATATGAGCGGGATTAAAGCCCCCGATTCCATTAATCTCATCACAAGCTCAGCTCGAAATTAAATGTATTACACCCTCTCATTCCATATGCGGAGCGGAGCCTCCGTAACCAGCTGAAATACAGGTGGTGTATATTGAGTTACTACACATAACGTATTAACGCGTGCCTTCCGCGTACCGTCGCCAGAGATGAATACCCACGTCGCCTCGTTGCCCTTCGAAAATGCAGCGGGATTCTAACGCGTTTGCTTAAGTGAGCACAGCGCGTGCATGAATTACACATATACATATATATTTGTACATGTGCATGGAAATCGGACATGAACGGGCGTGTACGACGTACACGTACGCCGCGCACTTGTAACCGCAAAGTACAACTATACTTGAGACCGCAGAGCAGTTACGGTGAAACAAGAATGAAGCGAAGAAGAAGAAAAAAAAAAAAGGGAAACCAGATGCACCGACGACGGAGAGTTTAAAAATCGGAATGCGCGAGGATAAGTTGCGGTCAGCCTCGTCTGCCACGTGGATAATCGTGCCAAACGTACATCGGGTAGTACGTCGGTAGACCACAGTTTATATACTCGAACGCGTCAAAAGTGGCAAACCCTGAATAAAACTTGAACTACGTAGGTGCGGGGGATATTGTTTAACATTTTTTTTTTTTTTTTCTTCCGCTCGGACATACACCGGTAGTGGAACGCTTGCGCTGTAGAACAGAGATCGAATCGAACGTGTCATATAAGTTTTTATACGACACTCCCGTATGGTTCCGAAAAAGAGTTGAGTCAACGTTGCTCGAAAATTGGGCATTCAGCAAAATCTTCGAGCGGAAACGAGCTTTTCCGGAACGCAGTTAAGCTCGGAGAGCGAATCGCGTGCTTGGGAGCAAGGTGGAAGGAACGACGAAGCTGGCGGGCAGCTGCAGCGAGACGTGAGTTGGTTTCGATCTTACTTCCCTGGACACGTCCCCCGTGCCTCCGGTTTTCCTCGGTGTATTAGTTTCACCTCTACAGCTTTCCGATGACCGGACTCTTCTCGCAAACGCCGCCCGAGCTCACGAAATATCGAGACGTTGAACGGAGTGTATCGCGAAATGGTTGGACGCGAAGCGAATCGACCTCTTCGAAGCAGGAGACGAGGGAAAACCAGCGAGGGAAGACAGTCACGTCGAAGCTATGCGAGCGAATTTTAATTTTCCAAAGTTCCCGTCACATCTCGTTCACTTTTGAAAAAAAAAAAAAAGAAAAAGAAAGAAAGATGGACGTAGGATGTCCCGAGTGACTTCCGGAGGACAACTTTTGATCGAAGTACCGGGTGTGTTGCGCGGTATGATTTACGGCGGTACGAGAGTCGGATGACGGGAGTTCGCGGTGAAGTTTCGAGAGTAAAACAAAAAGGACGAAGCAAAAAGACGAGACAGCTATATTATGCCCGGTCTATTCGAGCGACAAATAAGTCTGGCGTCCCCATCACGGTTGTAGGATAACTAACCGCTGATTGTTCTCGACGCAATTATAACTTTCGAGAGCTTAACTTGGGTATAATAATTAATTAACGATAAAAACATCATTTCTAAGGTAAAAGTATACGCTTTTTTCCCGTCCTTAATTTCTCCACCTTGCGGAGTTGAGAAATTTTTTTCATACCCGTGTCGGTTACCCCGTGTACGTGTACACGTGTACAACGGGGAAATAACCGACACAATTAGGGGCGCGGTTCGCTCCGCGGCTGCCGCCACGGTCTCGTTTAATTATACAAACGTCCGTTAACATTGTTTCACCTTGACGGTGGATTTGACGGACCTGAAAGACAGCGTTGAACGGCAGCGGCGAAACTTGAATTGCGAAATACCAAACGCTTACGGGGAAATGAAATAGACGCCGCGCGGTGCAACGGCAACGGCAGCAGCACGGCACAGCCCCAGCGGAGGCATCTATCCGCGCGCCCCCGGAGTTGTGCAGTTTGTGCCGCTGGAAACGACAAGCTGAATCCTCGCTTCTGCGAGTCCCTCATCATCACATGCCAAAGTGTATCTACCGCACCCATCCTGAAAAGCCCTTTCTCCGAACGTTGCTGGAATATAACCGCGAATACCGAAGCTCGTTGTTTCGAAAACGGCATTCCCGTACAGTGTACACAGAGCGGTGCGTAACCGAGCGGCAGACGCTGAAACCCTTTTCAAACGTTGTTACGCTGCAAAAGCTACCGCAGCAGCCGTATCCGAAGGGGATTCTTGATTTAATAACTACGCTCGGATCGCCGCGTATACGTGTGTCTGTACTCTTCAACCTTATCCAGCCACGAGCTTATAACACCGCGGAATCTCCGCATTCGAATCGCTATGAAATGAATTAACACGCCGGGCACGTCTTGCAAGCAATTTGCTGCACTTATGCGCACTCTCCCGTAGCTGCGGTACAGTCAACCTCTTGCCCGGTAGTCGCTCGTCGACCTCGTACGAACGTCTTACCTACGTACGTACGAGTACATGCTCTCGTTCGCCGACCGGCCGACCGAGATGCGCCGAACCGCGTAAGGTCTCCGGGTCAAAAGGTTGAAACGCGATTGTCCGCTTCCGTCGCGAAAAAAAATATCAAAAAAAAAACAAAAAAAAAAAACTCCAACCAAAAGTCTGACCTCGAAGCTATTCTCGCCAACGGTTCGGTCCACACTCTCTCGAAGAGCGCGGCGCGTGACAAGGACGAATTCTTTCGGAGGTGATGAAATTTCAATACGCGAAGACGACGCGAAGACGCGAATTCGTTGCGAGACTAAAAATTACGTGGAAAACGTTGATAGATTTCAACCTTCGGAGAACTTGACGCGGCGACTGTACCTCGTGAAAGATGAACGCCGAAAGTACATCGCGTGTCCCGCGAAATGATTCCGACGCTTCGTACGATATTCTATTTTATTATATCACATTAGAAGGCATATCATATTACCTCCGGCTATTCATCATCATCATCTCTTACTCTATACGTCCCTCGTACTCGTATCACCTTATAGCTCCACGTTTACGACGGTTGTTGGTCTTCGCTCCCGTTGTAAAATTGCGAGGAGAAAAAAATGCCTGAAATTTTGACGGTCGACTTTCGAGGAGATTTTCTCAACGACGAACCATATCCTCTCTCTTTCGTATCAGCGGCTGACGGCTACCTCCTACAGCTGACCGGCTGTACGAGGCTTACGTTCAACCACCAACGCGTAAGAGCTCCTCGTAAAACATCGCTCGTAATTTCTCAAGACGGTGTTTCCTGCCGCGACTTTCATGCGTCGAACACGCGATTCGTGCACGGAGACATTTTCGCGGCTCGTGGATTCACTTTCGACACGAAACACCGGCGACTCGCAATTAGTCGGATTCTTTTAAGCGAGAAAATCGGTAGGAAGTAGCTTTCTTCTTTCTCACATTTTTGCCACTTTTTTTCCCTCCTTATTTTCCTTCCGATCCACAACCGCGGGATCGCCTCCTTTAAAGCGGACGAATCGGAATACTCGTTACCCCAGGAAAATGTTCAGCCAACTTTAAACTGAAAAAACACGAGATATCTTCAACGATCTTGACCCGTGCTCATCGAAAGTATTACCAGCAGCGAATTTCGGATCACGTAATATCCATGGCCAATGGTCATTCGCGTTACGTAGGCACACACATCGTTTGCACGGGATCCATACGTGACCATATGGGCGTTGCATTGTTGGACAAAGATACATGTTTACTCGCATTAATCGCCGTAAGCTCCGCGTTGTATAATTCCGCGCCTGGGCCGTCGATTTTGGCGCATTGTGTCAGACGTATTACCGCTAACGTATCAGTTACGTATCCAGCGTAACGTACGGTAGATAGATACCCAACGAACGATACACTTTCGTCTTGTGTACCGAATATACGGTGCTCCGGTTCGGAGGTTTCTCGAGTAATCTATCTATAGATCATTGATTCTCGCCTCGGTTATTCCGCGCTGTGGCATATGTATGGTAGAACTTCGTTAAAGCGATGCTTGAGAGAGACAGACGGGATGCCTTCATCGATACGGGATATGCAATCCTTGACACCGCTTTTGTTTGGCTCCAGGGGACTGTACCCCGCATACTCGGAGTCGAGTTCTCAAATCATCCGCTAACGATACCTCGAGAACTCAACGCCACTTTCCAACGTGCGAAATTAATGCACCGTGTGCCAAATTTAACGATACCGCACGGTGATCTTGTCCCGCGAATAATCGTCGCCACGATCGAATCGGCACAAAATACGGAAGCTCTCGGTGTCCCCGTGTATAATATCGGTTACGCGATCTCCCATGGATCTGAAGATTCGTGTCGAATTCGATCGAAATTGGGGTAATCGTGCGAAGAGAACCGATAGAGAAAAAAAAACTTTGAGGGGCGACAAGTGTGGCGTAGGAACGACGAGAAGCGGATACCATTACACGTGTAGGTAGGTAGGTAGGTAGGTGGGTAGGTGGGGTACGCGGAGCATCGGGGGGACCCGCGGTCCGAGTATCGCGGTAAGCGTGGAAGACGCGCGGTTAATAAAGCAGGAGCAGTTGAACGTCCCCGCGGGCTGTCTGCACTTACGCGCGGCAAAGGCCCCTATCTGCTCTTTCGTACGGCCTTACCGCAGCCCAACGGACTCTGCGGGGCTGGACCGTGGCTACCAGTGATACGCGGCGGCGGCGGCGGCGGCGGCATCCCGGTACTCGTTCTCCCGATGCGCCCCGACTCGGGAAGCTGAAAGCTGAAGCTCTTGATAGAAGTACTCTGAGATTGCATCGCCGCGCACAGCAACCAACGTCGCGCTACTGCATTCCGCTCTTACAGCGGTCAGGTGTATATCTACATCTGCACTACTCTGTATGAGTGCTATGCACACCGACACCCGAACGTATCCCCACGTAAACGCGTACATATTTCTCTCGGCTTACTCTCTCCCTCTCTCCCTCTTTCTCTCTCTCTCTCTCCATGTCTTTTTCTCTCAGCGCGCGGTACGAGCAGATGAATCCACTCGAGTTCGTCCTACGTGCAGCTTCGTTACTCCGGACTATCGACCATCGAATGCAACCTTCATGAGAAACGGCAATTAACTAGTTTATGATAATGTGGCGCGAGGGGGGAGGGAGGGAAAAACGTTCGTCTCAATTTCGTGAAAGTAACGTCATCGAAAATTAATGACCCTGGGAAATCATCCGTTGGCTCCACCGCTATTATTTTTCGAAGGGACTCGCTTTGTCCGTGTTCGAAAATTAGCGGAGGTAATCAAGTTTCGACTAATTGTAAGCTGCGGACTGGTTTCCCTTTTCAACCAAAAATCCGCTTGGTTTTCCGCACCTCGTACAGTACAGACATACATTCACGTGTTTTACATATATTCCCAGTCGCACGTCGAATAATTTCGGATTCCATATACCACGGGGCTAGCCGTTACGAGTTCCTCTCAAGTGCCGAGGAGGAACGCGCCTGCACCGGCGTCGTACCACGTCGAGATCCAGATGGCATATATTCATTCGTGCGGAGCTCTGGATCAGGAATCGTGTTAAGCAATGCAAATGCATCAGATCCGCATACACGCTGTGCAGACTCTCATGTCGTTACGTCAAGTGAACGTTCTATATAAACATGAATATGATATTCCGCTCGGAGGTACGCGAAATACTCCCCGTGCAGCGTACACATAAATACGTTTACCTATACGTATAGGATACCTACTGACTGCAGGGCATGGAGAAGCTAGAACGTAAAGCGATATAAACGTACGTCTTGTTTAGAATATATCAAATTTGCTCGCGAGTTCCTATAGCCTTCCCTCATATTTGTATGCAAACGTGGATTCCGTATTACTACACCGCCATCTTCGTGTCCTCGTAACAAATCTGATAAACTTATCAGAATAAAATAGGTAAGAGCGTCGTTTGTTAACGAAGAAAAATTCTTTTTTGTTCCAGGTAAGTTTCCGAAGTCTTCTCCCGTGCTGAGCGTTGCCCAATCGGTCATCGCTTTTGACGGACGCGTAGCTACATCGTATGTATGAGCTGTGCACGTGAGTTTTATCCGGAGATTGAAAGGTTTTCAACCGTCTAACGGCAAATACGATACGTACACGAAAAATCTTATCCAGATGGTAGGGTACGTACGTACCCATATATTTCCATCCGACAATTTCTCACAACGCATCAAGTCCATTGACGAGGTAATTACAAGCTCGATGGCTAATTCGTTAAATTTGAAGTGAATCGAAAAAATGTTATCGCATCAAATGTAATCGTGTAACGTTGAGCAGCCTGATGCGTAATTGACTTTTCAGAGACTGCCCACAGTCTCCGAAACCAAGTCATTCAATCCCTTTCCCACAAATCAGATACCTCGGGGAATTTTAAGCTGTGGGACTTTGTTTGTTTGTTTTTTTTTTTTTTTTTTCGATAAATTGGACGAAACTTTAATTGGGAATAATTAAAAAGTATGACGTAACAAGATTTATGTACACCGTGTAATTACACACATACCGCGAACTGGTATCAGCCGGTATACATAAAAGACGCTGAAATATTTGCTGTTCGAATATTTTCTATGCCAAGATACCGGTTTGACCGGGTAACTAGATCTACCGGCAGGTGTATCCTTATGGTATTCGCGCAACCCGTGCCAGCTGCGCGATCGTATTGAATATCAACTTCCGGGAATTTTCGTTTCATCGTATAATTTAAAGGAGACGAGGCTCCGTTTTACCGATTCGATTTCGGCAATCCCCTCACGTATTTCGTTTGTTTCGCCCATCTTCTTCTTCTTCCTCTTCTTTCTGCCAGATGTCGGAATAGGTGGCGGATATTCGCACCTTACGGCGGTTGGGTGTACGGTTGGTATTTTTCCCGGGGAAAAACTCCGTTAGAAAATTCGAAGCGGTGGAAAGGTCTCGCGGCAAAGGTGATACGGTCCGATCCAAGATCCAATTCCGCGAACCGGTGTGTTCCTTTGCTCGAAAGTTCACTTTAATCGTGATTTGACTAACTTCCATGTCCCCGGGAGTTTCTCGGCTTTGATTTCGCTTCACGCCTTTGACGACGTCTCGACATCCCGCGCTCTCCGCGCCGCACCTATACCGTGTTCTCTGATCCTGACTCCCCTCAACGACTCGCTAGCTATACCTTTTGCCTTCACTCGTTAGGAAGTTGTCAAGGCTTTATACATGGGCCACCGAGTCACCTTATATACCATCCATCCGTTGCCCGGCGAGTTTTCGCTACGTCTAAAGTTACCGAGAAATGAGAAAACCTCCTACTCCCTCCTCCTCCTCCTCCTCCTTCGCACCTGCCTTCCGCGCGCCGACACCACTTCTTACGGTCAAAGGTTACCCGACTTACCCCTTTTCAGGAACGACTCCTTCCTCCTCCTTATTTCTCATTAACGATCATCCTCGCCACGGTATTCTCTACAGGTGAATACCAACTTCCTCCTGGGAATCTTGCGTGCACTCGACGTTACGTGGACGTCGATAATTGACGAAGAATTTATTCGCATTCCGTTCCTACTTAACGCAAGAGCGATTCTCGTATCAATCGCGAGTTTTCGCATCGTTTCGTGAGAAATATTACCAACCGACCGGGGCGACCCCGTTGTCTCGGAGTAATTTTTCTCCTTCGGTAAAAATACCAGCGAAATAACGTGAGCGCAGAACGGAGAAAAATCCACTACCAGATAATCATATCGCTCGTACGCGGGCTTATCACTGGATCCCATCCATTGGATTTTATATTTGATTGTAGTTCGTGCCATTCATGCGCCACCCAGACTGCACGATAGAACGAAATGCTGATTTCTACGAAATCGAATGTAAATCAAGTTCCCCGAGTTAACCGTTCGATTTTCCGCATATATACCTACCGCGTATGATTAGGGTCACTCGACCGCTGAAACTTTTATACGATCGACGATAAGTAAATGGGTTAATAGAGTTCGCTGGGAGAATTTGAAGAAAACAAACGCAGAGTCCGTTGGCAATTTTCAACGAATTCTTGCCCCTGATTTAGACCAGCGACTATTACCCGAGTCTCGTTTTAGCGTGCGGTTGATGCGCAAATATTCAGTCTAAGGAATATCAGATAAGGTAACGTCGCTGCGGTTGTGCCTACGGTATCTGGACATATATACGCGACCTTTATGCAAATTCATTTGCTCCCGCATAGGTCTGGTAATTAGTGTACAACAATATGCCTTTGTACCAACTGCAGCGGAGAGTAAACGTACACGTTGCGAGCTATGAGTTGTGAGCTGCTAGAAGCCCCGCGGGCTGTTTCGATGTATCGATAGTTATCGCGACTGTGATCGATAGCCCGCTGAGCGATATATCGTTCCGATTGCAAATTGTAGGTGTTGCCCATTCGTGTACAGGTAGCCGTACACCCCGCGACAAAAGCTCTACTGGATTTCTCTGGCTGGCTATTCGTAAGCCATTTTGGGCAATTTATCAATCGTCGCAAAGCCTCGAAACCCGGAGATCCGAATCTCCCTCCGGCTAATCGGCCGATACCTGAATAGCCGAACGCGATTCCGACCAGCTAATTGACTGACCACCCGTCACCTCGACCTCCCCGAACCCCCACCCCCATCCCCCGCCCCCGCCCCCCGTAACTTTTTTCGAAGCTTGTACTTCGCCCTGCGGGTACAAACTCACCATCACCCGCATGGAGCACATACAGACTTATACCGTATCGTGCACCAATTACCATTGCCCACGAGGTAGACACCGTACGTACACATACCCCTCTGTACGTACGTTTCTCTAAGTATACACTGCCCACGTGCAGTTGCAGTACTTAGCCTGATTACCCGGAATAATAGTCGTGCCTATGGCCCGGACGTGTCCCGACGATTCGAATAAATAAGCTCGATCATTTAGTAACGGTTTTTGCGGATGGAACGACCGTATCTGCAGAAATGGATCCCATTTTATAGAATATATGCGGTAAAAAGCTCGCGGGGTTTACACGCGATCCGCTCCGGATAAGAACTCTGGGATATTTTTACGAAGAGTACCTATGTACGCGAGTACGTGTTTATTCATATTTTATTATTACCGGGAACGCGGAAAATGATCCTGCAGGATCTGGTTCACGATATGGGGAATATGTTTTGCGAAATGTTCTCTGAACTTGACGAAACTTTCTCGTCGTCTTGAGGGGTCTCAGAAACCATACTCGAACCAGTTATGAACGCCAGGAGTCAAAATTTACAAAAGCGACAATTTAGGGTGAAAATTGCGAATTTCTACGATTCCATGTTTTTCTATATTCCTGACCCGGGGCACTCAGAGAAAAAAAATGCTAAAAGAACTTATTTTATGGGATTGTTCCTGAGCTCAAAATACATAAGAATGGCATGAAAAACCTGATTTTGAAAAATGAAGTATTCTCAAAATCACGCTCACGTATGACGCTTTTCTTACGTATTCTGATCTCAGGAATCCGATTCTGGAAGAAAAATTGACCTATCTCCAAAATTGACCGAGTTATCGTCAATTTTCAGCTTTTTGGGGTCAAAAATAGAAAATTTATTTTTTAGTCTATCTTGATGTAATTTGAGCTCAGGAATCCGAATCCGGAAGAAAAATTGATCTATCTATAAAATTGATCGAGTTATCGTCATTTTTTCGCTTTTTTCAGCATAAATTCGAGGATATCTCGAAGGGAAAAAATCGTAGCTCAATTTGGACAACGGATTCGTGTTCCTGAGGTCAAAATACATAAGAAAAGTGCCATACGATCGATTTTAAAAAATAAAAATTTTTGGCCAAAATTTGAAAAAATCGTAAGGGGTACCCCTTGGAAAAATCTCAAATTTTGGCAAAAAATTTTTATTTTTTAAAATTGATCGCATGGCACTTTTCTTATGTATTTTGACCTCAGGAACACGAATCCGTTGTCCAAATTGAGCTACGATTTTTTCCCTTCGAGATATCCTCGAATTTATGCTGAAAAAAGCGAAAAAATGACGATAACTCGATCAATTTTATAGATAGATCAATTTTTCTTCCGGATTCGGATTCCTGAGCTCAAATTACATCAAGATAGACTAAAAAATAAATTTTTTATTTTTGACCCCAAAAAGCTGAAAATTGGCGATAACTCGCTGGTAAAATTAAAAGAAATTTCAATATCACTTTCCATTTTCAAATTACTGAGAAATATTATTCAGTCTCGTGATATCCTGACAATGAAGAAATGGGGTGTGCGTATATAGATGTATATACATACATATAGACGGATAATTAAAGGTAATTCTCTCGCTTGACAAATGCTTTTTAATTGGAAGTAGGTATTCGAGCGCCCCTCGGGCGCCTTGAGACGTCAAAAATCATAAAGATTTTGTAATTTTCACGTCTCAGTGCCACGATCAGTACTCTGCCGCCTGCAAGTTGGGGAATCGTTGAGATACTTCTGGTGAAGAAGAAAATTCTTGTGCAAGAATTTACAAAATTCACTTTCATTTATTCTCATTTGTTTTTTTTTTCATCATTCAATTCGCATTGAAATTGGCAGTTCTCTCGGAACGAATTGGGTTTTAAAATTATCTCGGAGACAAGATCGCGGGATTACTCCTCTATATGCGGGTATAACAATCTTGCACGTTATATGGAACGAAGCACGTTTCAAACTCAAGATCGGATCTTTGCAGATCCGATAGAAACGATAAAACTATTCCAAACCTTATACCGCACGTTGTAGATTGAAAAATGATCGTTGTAATAAACCTCAGCTTTATATCTAATTCCAAACGCTGTGCATGTAAGAGCTCCGCCGGTTAATCGCTTCTATCCAAATTAATTCATTAGGCAGTGACTCTTATATGAGAGCAAAAACTTTCATGCATATTATTTTTTTAATTTCAATTTTTTTTATATTTTCCACTAGTATTGTTTTTTTTTTTTGTTGAATTTTCGCATATATGCGCTCTTCATGCAACTCACATGAATTTTTAGCAACCAGACCTCTCTCGGTTATGATGAAATGAATTAATTCATATCCTGCTCTACATGTTAACCTCGTTTTTATCGTTATGTATGTAAAGTACATAGTATATTTTAATCTTGTGTAGATTACCTACCTAGGCATAAATAATTTCAAGCTTTTAGTGCCTTGTGAATTTATACGTGTAGTTTAGCGTTATTTCGTTTTTTTTTTTTTCTCCTAATTTTGCACTTTTTAACGAACATCAGAGTAAAAATGAAATGGCTTGTGGAAATATTTGCTTCAACGTTACGTCCAGTGTAATTCACCTCGGTAAAAAAAAAAAAGTCGTGTAATTTTCCTCAGCGAGAGTCGCGTATTGTATTTCGTAAAATTTTCGAATTTCCTGTACCGCGTTCGGCGAATGTTGACGCGAAATTCACCGCTTCGAGTGGCAAATCGAGGAAAAAGGAGGTAACAAGTGTTTGGGGTCGAAGCAACCCTTGAGCTTACTCGATCTACCCTTAGCTTTACACCTCCCCTCGATATCCTCACCCCACCGTCGCGTAGACCGAAACTCATTTATTCATTGAAGTCTACGGGCGAATGAGCAATTCCAACCGTTTTCATCTCCAAGAGATTTTCCAGACTTTAATTAATAATCTATATTTAAACCGTTCCTACGATTCTACTCCGCTAGGTATGCGCTTATGTATGACATCTGACCGTACCCGATGTTCGCCCATTTACCTCACCCTCTAACGATCCGACAATCGATCGAAAAAAACTGATTTCCAAATAATCGAACGAACTGCTGCTGCCGGTGTTACCCGCGCTGCTACAACGCGACCGTGTGTATACGTATAATGCACGCTTATTACGAGATTCGAATTCCGAAGGATTACCAAAGATTTTCTAAATGCATTCGCGTGTTTCATCTCACTTATTATTTTATCAGAGTCTGTAAGCTCGACTTGTTTCTTACGATCAAATGGAATCGCGTGTTCGACTTAACTTTTATGTCTGTATGTATTTAAATAATATGGATGTGCCTATACTATGTACAGACAGACGTATATTATATCCAGACGATGAAAACTAATCGAGAACGGAACGAAAACGAATTGAACTTCGCAAATCCAGACGTAAGAACTCGGAGAAACTTTTTCAATAATCTTTCGTTGCGCATATAATCGGATCTTAAATATGTTCTGAACCTTCAGGAGCTGAAGAATTTGTTGTTTTTCTCTTTTTCAATCGTTATTCCACCAAAGGCGAAAGACTCGCTCGTAAAAAGAAAGCTAATATCAAAACGGGTCACTTTAAACACCGAGTTCATTTCCACGCGAATCAGAATGGCCGAAAATTGAAAGCTCTCGTCTCGGAGGTGCTCGCGGGATCGTAACGTAATAACAAGGTGCGTTGCTGCAGACGACGTTGGTACCTACGTCGGCGGAAGTACATCAAACGGGTGAACTTGCACTTTACAGATTGTTCGAGGTTATCGAAATACGTACGTCTGACGAAGACTTTTGAACCGCTGCGTTATATCGGGAAGGAGTGCGACGCGAGCGTTGTACAGCTATTTATATTGAGTGTACGTCGTACGTACGTAGATACACACACCTAAGTAAGTCTCGAGTAATAAAAAGATAGCAGAGCAGGTGCATCGGGATCCATAAAGAATATTAGCCGCGTCATTATCGGAGCATCGTGCTCGGCTACTCGTTCGGAAGTCGAAAGTTCGGTATTTCGTACCGTATTAACGGTGCGATATGAAATCTTGCTCTCGAGACGCTCTGGGGGGATCAGCGACGTGTGATCGTTTCTCGAAGGGGGGGGTTGAGAAGTAGAAAGAAGAAGTGGCTGTACTTTTTAAAGTTTCTTTTATTTTTCAGCCGAGAGATAGCCGAGAGTACCACTTTCGTGCAATCTATGATCTAATTTTGACGAAGCCATTTAACTCAGATTTGACCGCGAATCAAGAGATTACCGAGGGGGAGAGCTAAAAGAATTAACTTTGGGGAATTCTTTGAAACTCGACTTATAACTCCGACGAGATGCAGTGTAGCCGTCTGCGGTAAATTAGATCAAAAATAGACCGCAAGACGAATGGTTGAGCTAAAAACAAACCGCCTACGAGAAAATTATTCGATAGCGGCGTTCCAATTAACAATTGAATTATTCAGAAACTGGAGGCACCCGCTACGCGTTTATAATTGTTAGCGCATCTCGCGGCTGCGGCAACCGAATGCCAAGCGTCTGCTGCATTTCTATATATATATATATATGTATATTGGCCGGGAGGGAGAGCGACGTGCGCGTAAATTTTAAGTGGAACAAAAATATACCGAGTCGCGTTTGAAAAGAAATTAATAAGATCTTTGACCCCGCCGGTGTTTATCATAGTCATAAAAATATGAACATTGTTTCACACACGTACCAGTGCGTAGAAATTTCTTTTTAGGGGAAGCGAAGATGTGTGTGTGCGTGTGCGCGCGTGTCCGTGTACCCTATGGCACTGCGCGGTGCTTGAGAACTTTGACGCCAAAGTGGTGACCGCACTTAAAAATAATTAATGTCACATGGCGTCGGTGATAGATTGTTTTAAATGGCTAACAAGAGAGACCGTATCCCGCAACGTTTACTACCATCGTAGGTAAGGATAACTATTTTACATCCATAAGGATCTAATTTGACTAATAACTTATAATCTATGATTCTTGTTCGACGAACTCGCGGGACGTTCCAGCCGTAATATCTGAATGAAACCAGAAAGATGAATAAAAAGAGAAAGACGCCTGCTGCTGCATAGGAAAAAACCACATGCTGGGCGCAACAGTTTTATACCATACCTCCGCGTCTTCGATTACTACACGAGTTTTGAAATTTCTTTTTCATTCAAAGATTTACAAGACGTTTATCGAAAACGTGAAAATCCATTTAATCGGCTTCGAAGATTCGATTTTTTTAATTTTTCGACTGTCCTACGCCCTCCTGGCAGACCCCTTTCTTTACCATACGTTTCAATTGAATCTTCCGTTCAGATTTCTATCTAAATTATCCAATTGAAAATTTTTACGAATGTTTCTCCCAAATCGCTCGGTCCTTCCGTCGATGTGCTTCCTGTAATGAAATTGTTTGATCGATGGTCAACTATTAGGATTTCAAGGCTCGCGATCCCATGGGGCAATTATTCGGTGCACAGTCATTAACCATGGAGATTTTCGTATGCGCATGTCACTCGGAAATAAATGGAGAGTACGCCGGGTGAAAAATGCACACGTGTACGTATCCGAGTTGAAAAAAATATAGCTGACGTTTAAGACGGTCTTAACAATAAATAAACGTTATCGGGCATCGAACCGTGCGTTAAACATTAATCGGACTGTCAAGAAGCGTCGATTAAAAGACCATAAAACGAGATAAACCCCAAAGATAACGCGTGAGATAATCGTCTCGTATACCGTGCTCATGAAGGATTTCGTGCATGCAGGCCCTCACCTCTGCTCCGAAAGCGGCCTTACCCAACCAAACCTTTTACCTCACCTCATCTCACCTCATCTCGTCGTGCGAGTGAGTGAATATAACATCATATAACATGGAGGAGGATTTCTCGGTACTCCGGCGATACAACCGAGCAGAATGTACCCGTAGGGAGACCGAGAAGTGTAGGAGAATTCTGAGAGAAGTAACCTTATGCCTTTACCTTTATACGAAATTAAATACTTCATTTTCAACTCTTTGTTTTCCTTTTTAATGTGTTTTTTTCTTTTTTTTTTCTCTTTCTCTCGAGGAGAGGTCTTCTCGATTCACGAGTTGCCTCCTCTCAGTATTTGGCTCAAGTTTCGTTTCTGTGAACCGAGCGGGAATTTGAAACTCAGTTCGCGATTATTACGTGTATGATATACGTGTTGATATACCGAGGTCTACTAATTGAATCAGCTGCATTGAATTCCAACCGTCGAACGACGAAAAAAAACCGGAAGACACGAAACGACGGGTTACTCGACCTGAACTGTGAAACCGCAAAAATAAAATTCATTTTTCCCTGTTAAGCTCAGGGAAGTAGCCGAGCCGAACCGACTCATCGAGCTAAAATCATCCCGGTATTGTCTAACTTGCCGTGATTAATCTGTACACATGTTACATAAATCTGACATTAAAAGCGACCTGCACGCGTCGCTGAACGGGCATACGGCAGGATGGAATTTGAGTGTAAGGACTTAATGCAATGGACAGGCCATCAGGGTACCGTACGTACAGGGTGGAAGCTGGTCTGAGCGATTTAAGCCACCTGGGCATTACAATTCAATTTAACCTCCCACAATCCCCAAAGGCAGCGGTCGGAGCCGGTCCGCAAAACAACGTCATCATATTGCTTCTGCTCGCTCCGTCCGGCGGCGTGTCCACTTCTGCGGGGACGTTTATACACCCGATATTGTCAGACGATCGGAGGCAGGCCTATTGTTTCCTGGGTAACTCGTTGTCGCTCGGCCGACACAATGTCCCGTTATACCTTCCATAATATACATTCGAATCGATGACGTACTCGTGCCGCAGAGTTCAACTCGGCGCAAACGTCGCAAACGACAATTCACACCGTTCCCATCGGATTATCGTTAAGAGTCCGCGACTCCCGGGCGTTCTCGCGTCGCGTTTCGGCAAGGGAACGAGAATCGGTGGGATGAAAAGTTACCACGTATTTCAAACGAATTATAAACACCGACAATTGCAACACCGCGAAATTCGTCTGTACGGTTTCGGTGTGGGCGTAAATCTGTCACTTTGTTATTATAAGCCGGTGGTAGAATCTAATTAAAGGATTTGTCGGTGGTGTGTAACGAGAGTAGGTGATGGTCGATGCGAAGCGGAGAAAGCGGGGTAAAAGTTTCTTCTATTATGGTACACGACAATTGCTTTAGTATAACTTTCCTAGTTACAAATTGTAATAATATTCCGCGGTACGATGCTACCAGCTACTTTGTGCATCTGTTCGTTAGCGCCGAACACGTCGTTTATTAAGCACGAGTTGAACCTCTGAAAACTTAGCAACGACGGTATGCAAACTCTTCCCTCGCATTGTCTTACTCCGGATACACCGCACCTTTATGTACGTATAATTGTAAAACTGTTGCTATTCGGTCGAGTTCGCATATATACTGCCATTTTTATCTCAGCTTTGATTAGCGGAAACCGCGCGCTTCGCCACTTTTCCGTTTCGACATGAATCGCAATTTTAACCGCCGACGATCGACGGGTCAATTAAAGCGCAGCGAGGTAAGCCAGAAATGTCGGTTGAGCACCTTCTGTATCCATGCCTTCTAAACTATGAAAAAAAAGCCTGACTTGTACTCTGACAGCATTAAACATCGCGACAAGTCAGTTTGCGAAGTTGCACCCGTTTGACGTCACGTATTGTAAATTCACCTTGTTATAAGTTAGGATTCTTACCCGATAGTGTTGAAACGTCATTATTGTCAAGACGTTGAACTTTTCCCGACCCCCCCTTCGCGAACCTTTCAATGAGATCGGGTGCAACTGTAGCATGGAAACCTGCAGTGGACCACCGGCTGAAGATTCTCCACGTCAGCGACGATCGTTCCCCGGAAATAGAACGCGGGATGATCTCGTAACAAGTATGATAACGAACGAGGATCCCGTTCGTCTCGTCCGGAACCGATGTCTCATCTATCCTGATTTTTTCCTGTAATTACTGCACAGCTTTTTTACTTCTTGCCGTCTCGATTTCACAGCGTCCGAATATTGGATGATATCCAGCGGAGTAAACCGCGGACGTCGTTCGAATTGTTGCGGGTGATTTTCGGGCGGAAGTTGCGGAAACCAGACGTGACGGCGCCCGGTGTTGTCGCCGGTACCGAGAGAAAGAAAAAAAACCAAATGTGCGCGAAAAAAAGCGAAAAATAAAAAAAACGGTGTCCGAAGTCTCCGGAGAGAAGTCCAGGTCGGACTGGTTGATCAAGTTAACGCGGAAAACCAGCTTGCGGGCTGCAGGGTAAAACGAATGGGCAAAAAGAGGAGAGAGAAAAAAAAAGAAATCGATGAAAAATTCAAGAGTACCAGCGACCAGCCATTTTTATTATTAGCCAACATCCGCGCGGTTTTACGTACCCTCGTTATACCTCGGTAGGGAGAGCGTTGCAATTTGAATAAAAAATTAAATATTTTTTACACCTTGGTCAACGGCGCGATGAATCGAGTGGATACGGCCTGCACACGTGTTTACACATGCTCACGTTATATTCGCTAAATACATACGTGCCCGCGTTTCACGCAAGCGTGCCTGAAATTGTTGAATCACAGCTCTTCTCGCTGATCTCCGTCTACGCATTATGCCCACGTACCAATTATTATTGTTCATGTTTAATCCTAGGAGTACGCAGATATCGCGTATTAAGAGACGTGTGCGCTTCTGCGGCGCGGCATATAAATTGAAACGGAAGCGATAGATATATAGTTCGTAAATGTAGCGTGTAATTTAATTAATGCAAAACCTCGCGAAGAGATCGCTTCGCTCGTTGGCCATCATATACATATATATATATATTCAGTGCGTATATCTGCTGTATACACCTATACCTATATCCATAATCTGGGCGTTGAACGAACACAGCGCGGAATTCCAAGGGTGATATTTATGTTCTCTAGCCCCTATTTAACGGTCTGTTGCAATAGATAATAACTCCCACCCGTAAGACGGTCGAGGAGGGGGGAGGGGGAGTTTGGTATGGTAGGAGAAGAAGCAAATTCGTTACGTTGTAAAACGTCGAGATAAAAGAAGAGGAGAACGAAAATTGCGAGGCCATTCCGCGGATGTCTTTCGTCTCGTTTGGCGAAAAACAGCATCGCCACAAATTCCTTCGAGGTTTCCCATAATTCTCTCGGTCTCGGGGCAGCTTGTCTCTGTCAGTTGTACACGCGCATCCCTCCGGATACCCTCTGCCCCCGTGCGGAGGCTGGGATCTGGATGCCCCACGGCTCTCGACTTATATACCCGCGCTGCCGCTACGAACGAGAAAAAAAAGTTTCGAATCAACGTTTCAGCGAGAGCAAACACGAGCACCGTCCAGGTTTCCCTTACTTGCAAACGAGACGAGTGAATCACGACCGTATCCACCGCGCCGCACCGGGCCGAGAGCCGCTTCAGCCTCCGCTCGGATATCAACCTCCTCTCACTCTACCAATGACACCTGCGAAGATTCGAGTTGCAATATTTTCAAAACACGTCTGAGAAGCACGCTCAGCGTTCTTCCGAGAGAAAAAAAAAAAAACAAATAAAAAAACTAAGAAAACTAAACGACGCACGAGAATTTTTCACGCCAACTGAACGTTGCGGTGAGCGGTAAATGGATGCGGCATTTTTGTCAGGATTGAGATATTTTTTCTTTCAATTCGAGCAATTTATCCGTGGTAAGCAGAATTTCAACTTTTGCGATTCGTATTTTATATCTCGCGGTACTCGCTGCGCGGTAAAAATAAAATAACACGGTTTTTCGGGTCTCAAAATCTCCCGAAAAAATACCCCCGCAGTACGAATGTCTGATTTTCTGATACATCGCTCGAACTGTGAACTTTTTTAATTTCAATGGATTGTTAGCCTGAGCCTGAGTAGATTATACGTGAGCGCAAGATCTCTCGAGTTTGTCGAATCGCGTTCAGCTTAATTTCGTCGGATTAATGAACAATAAATTTTTCGGTTCGGCACCAGGTGAACGTCGGTGAAGCACCGTTATTTTTAAAATGCTGCAGGTCACAATATCGCGAACGGTTAGAAGATATTTATGTTGCTGTCGATATCCGCGAGTTTTGCCGGTAGCTCTAGGCTCAACATCTCCATTAGTCGGTCGAACGAACGACCGTACCCTGTGAGTTATAAATACGCTTGTACGGATCGTCATGTTAAAGGAAGAAAAAGGAGAAAAAAAAAAAGAAAGGCAATCGTTTAGCTGTTATTCACAGAGTTTTCCGTGTGATAAATACGTTAAAGACTTCGGTAAAATTGAAAGAAAATTTCCGTTCGGATGAACCCTTTATCCCGTTGGGTCTCTCGGTCGTTTTCACCCCCTTGTTTTTTTCAATTTAGCGAAAGAAAATGAGCGTTGCGAGATCCGGAGAGCAATCGTTCGGATCCCTTCCCCTTTATTTCTTTTTTTCCTGTCGCTTTATTTCTTCCCCTCGCAATACCGTTCGACGCGAGAAATCTCGTCGGGGAAATATTCTTCTCCGCCGACGACGACGACTCGACTTTGGTCCGGTTCAGCCAAAGCGAAAATATACGAATAAACGGAGGACTCGAAACGGAGGGAAAATCGACGGTCTTCGTGCAGGTTGTTGTCGGTCCGCAAATACTCGGATACGGAGATGCGATGCTCGCTCTTTCCTACGTATGCCTTTGCAAATAAATAGACATATTTTCGCGGTAACTCGAGAATGATACATCTAGAATGTCGCTGGCGGTTATGTCACGTTAATAATAACCAACTGCTGACGTATTTAATTTTAACCGGGTTTTACCCCCTTTCAAGTTTGTTGTGTGCACGCGTATAGGTCCCCATGCGCGATCGCCAGACATTGATAAATGGGGCATTTCAAATTCTACGCTAGCTTCATCTAATCCTCAACCCTGCACCCGTATCCCGCACACCAGAGCTGCACTACGCATGTAAATATATTAGCATTTATAACGAATGCTCAGTCATCCGAAACGGACGTGTACGTACACGTTTCACGATATTTCGAATAATCGAAAACGTTTCGATCGAATTAAATGTCACCCGCGACGTCGCCGATGGCCTACGAATTTTTCGATACCCGCTAACGAGCGCACCGGCGATTACACCCCCACCGCGGAACAAAGTCAGAACCGCTTGTCAACCGATTCACCATTTCATTTTAATAATTTTCTTTTTCCCCCGTCCCTCGCTCGCTCGATCCCCCCGCCGCGAGACAGCTAATCAACTTCCCAAGTCGGTGAATTTCCACCGCGTCGTAAAGCCGAGGTTTTCCGTTCACAGAAAATTGGAATAACGACGGTGCTGTTCATTGGGAAGTTTGCATAGCCCGGACACGGGGTAGTACAGTACTAAAACAGATACGATAAGCAAATATATAATCCCGAAGGACGACAAACATCAAATATTTACATCGAACTTCGATTACCTATACCTACCCATACCCATACCCCAGAGTTATGAGAGCTGCAGGACACGCTCTCGTAAATGGAGCGACCAGATATACCCTGCAGATGTACCTACCTACCTACGTATAAGTATACCTTCTACCTGCACCGCATCGAACTTATACTATCCACACCGTACGTACACGTAATTCACTTTCCCGTTTGCAAATTATTATCGACACTGTACACGCTGATGAAATGGTTGCAACAACGGGCAATACCTACCTATGTATACGGATGGGTGCAATACACTGCGTACGTACGTACGTACCTACGTATTATAAAGCTTTACGTAGTTACCGCGACGACAACCTGCATTCGGCACGGGTGTTAAATTGCTTGCTCGACTGCAGAGATTACGTTATATTTAATAACTTCAGGTATATCGCGGTGTACACCGGCGAACGCCGTTAGATCCAAGTTTTCAAATGGAATTTTTTAGTCAGATGATAAATAGGGGAAAACTGAAGTAAAAAAGCGAATGGAAAAAAAAAAAGAGAAGAAGAATATATCCGAATGAAATGTAGCTTGCAGAATTGCTGCAGTGGGAATGAATATGCGTGGTCTCGTTCAACCGCGCGCGCGGCCCTGAAAACGGCTCATTCGCGTGGAAAGGTCTTTCACATTTTTAGATTCTTTTTTCCTTTCATATTTTTTTTTTTTCTTTTTTTTTTGATTTTTTTTCTTCCATTCCGCTGAATGCTTTCTCGAGAATCCAGACTACGAAAATATGAGTGGCAGCCAACTCCGAGCCGAGTTAACTAGCTTCGGTGTTCTCATGTTTGTTAGTGTTCCAATGAGTTTTCCACCTCCTCAGAGCTATTTATAAATATACTCGCAACTTGAGATATGCTCCTTGTTCTCGGCTATACCTTTTTCCCTTCCTTCCTTCCTTTCTTCCTTTATTCCTTCATTTATTTCCCTTCTCCTCGCCGATACCCGCGGGGTTTCTCGTTCCGGTTTAATTAGGCTTTTAGAAGAATTATCAAACCATCGTCCCGAGCGATGTAAAATCGTTGTGGCGGTTTTACGATGACGAATGAACGGGAAGAAATATCATGTTTACAAGCGTCGTTCGAATTCCTGAGAATTGAAAATCTGTAATGCTCGCGTCGTTCGCTCGGCCATTGAACATCGCTGTCTGTATGAATTTCGGTTGGTAACTACCCGGCCACCTACCTACCCCAATCTTGGTCCTCATCCCCGTCGCCCGCACCGCACCGCAGCGACCGCCGCCGACTCGAAACTTACGTACACCGATCCATTGTCCAAATTGCGAACGCCATTAAATCTTCTTAATCGTGATACACGATGCCCAGTCGTTCCCATTACAAGCGGACGTTGGCGCATCGGATATACGTACATACCTGTATGCGTCGTCTCCAAGGCCTCTTTGGTCCTCGTTCGCGACTCTTCCGTGTGTTCCGATTGGCTCGAACCGCGAGACCGGTACGGAACTACCGACGATCAATTTTCATTCAAACAACTTTCCAACTCCGCAACCTTATCTCCCTCGTTATACGTATAACTCCCTGTACCCGCGGATAATGTGTCGGACTTTCACTCGGTACTCGAACCATTAGGTACTTTATTTCCGCGGAGTCTATAAATCGGTAGGACAAAGGGCTGGAATCGTTGTAGATTCGGTTGCTCGGGATTCTGGCTACTTGTTCTTCGGAATGAAAATTGTTTCGAAAAATATGCCACCGGTCTGATCCGAAGATGTGAAATTTCGGAATATTTCGAGTCCCGATATCGACCAGCCAAAACGTTCGGCGTACAATGGAACAGGTATAAACGTAAACCTTTCGGAGTTGAGAATTCGCGTCGTCCTGGGTCAAATCCCGCTTGACTCCTGCCGCCAGGAGTTGGGGGAGCGCAAGTTCAACCGGTAACCTGCAAAAGGAAGATCGGAGACCTTTAACTTACATATATACATATATGTGAGTATAGTTTAGTAAATACGATAGCTCGCTGTTGCTGCCGGCGACTCATTCCGTCTTATTACTAAGAATTCAAACACGACGGCAGTAAATTACGGAAGGACTTGAACTTGCTATCCCGAAGACGGGAAAGGGATAAAGAGAAGGAAAAAAAAAACAAGAAGAATACCCACTACTCTTCGAATGCCTAACTTAGCAAGACGTAGTACAGACTTGTGCAGATTTATCTCATCCTAAGCGTTATTGACGTACCCGAAAAAGCCTTTCTTCAAAATATAAGGATCTAGGCCCCGGCGTGTTAGGATTTCCGTGGGTACGACAGTGGATCTTATCGGAAACCGAGCATTCTTCAGGATCAGAGTAGGTAAATTACTGAGTTAGGGATTAGCTTTAAATAAGAGTTGACCTTTTGACGGGGGGAGGGAGGAACAAGGGAAGCACGCGGGGCAATGATGCTCAGATTTATTCCCACATCTCTCGCGCTCCCTCCTCTCTCGCCTCGTCCGAAAAAGGGAAGAAAAGGAGAAGGAAAAATCCCGCTTCAAGTCCAAAGTGGACCTTGAGCAAGTGGACCTCGGACAAAGCATTCCTAGACACTACAAACTCCCAGATTAGATAACAAACTGACCTATGGTGCCACACGCGACGTTTTAAGTGAAGTTCTTCGGGGTCGTCGTGAGAGCGAAGTAACGTAACGTAACGTAACGTAACGTAACGTTTCGTTCCGTTTCGTTCCGCGATGCGGTCACCTCGGGGTCGGATCGAGCGACCCCGCACGGGACTGGGGAGTTTGAATTTCGGCTCAATTGAGTTAATGGCACTTCAGGTGTCCAATGTCCCATATCTCCGTAGACGAGTGTCGCAGACGTAGTCTGTAATAGGTCTGTCTTGTCGCTCTGCCAGCTTTCGAAGTTTAGATAGGAGTTGGAAGCAGTGCGGTAGGGAAACTTTATCCTAAACTCGGATTTCTCTTGCTGAAAACTTCCACTCGCTCAGGACCAACGTTCGGCCGGTTATAGTTGAACGGCGAACGCCGCTCTGAGCTTCGTGACGCGTCCGGGTGTTTGTGTGGCTCGTAACGTTATCTTTCGAATAATTTTCAACGAGCGAGTTACGCGTACAGAAAATTATCGGCGCTTCCACGTCCGCTGAATATTATTCGAAATCTTTCCGATATGGAAAGTCGCGCATTGCGACAATGCCGGTGTTCTATCTGCTCTACGGATACAGAGGCCCGTCGAAGGGAAACGGAAATTATTCCGGTAGAATGACTGGCAGGAAATTGAGTCCCCGCACACGCTGTCCTTCGCCCCGTACGGGAGCTTCACGAATCTCTACCAACGTCAGTTCGTTAGCCCTTAAAAAAAATGTGATCGTGCGCGGCCGGAACCTGCTTCCTTATATCATAGATAGATTATTCCGTGAAAGTCGGTTATCCCTGTGGTCCGATTGAGACCTTGTTCTACGTTCGAGTGATCGAGGAAAGCAGATCGCCGATCGACGTATTAATATTGTATTACGTAAACTATGCAGACGGCATCGCCGCGTTGCCGAGACCGTGTAATTATATTATCGTATCCGCTGTCTATCGACGAAGGGTTGAACGGCGAGAAAGGTATAACGGTAGTTTAGCCGAGTGTGCATCAAACTGGCAATAATTACCCAAACCATAAAGCTCAATATCTTTATGGTCGACCCGTTGGCTTATTAATATCAATCTGATATTGCGGCTCACGAGCCCTCGAAAACCTCAGAGAGACCGACCGACCCGCACGTTAATGTAATAATATTAAATTGAGCCAAGACATGCAAGGGAGTCATATTAAGATTATGAATCCATTAGTAGATGGCTAGATCTTCTCGGAGGGCAAAAATAGTTCGTTCTTTGCTGGAGCTCCGTACAACTCGGTAGAAAATTCCTCAACGATACGTGATGCCGTGGGGCTATTTTCGACCATGGATAAATCACGTAGGAAAAATGAATCGGACGATTTCAAAAGTAAAATCTCATGGAAATTTCCACTTCGTCATATTTCCATCCATTATCCACGGTTTTCAGTATTCCACTGTTCAGTAATTCGTTTTACTTTTTTCGGCAAAGAATTCCGCCGCGAAAAAAATTGCACGGTTTTTCGAAACTTTTTCGCGCGTCGTACGCGTAGCTATACGTGTGTATCCTCGTGCGCACAGACACGTACATGGAAATGTTAAATAGAAGTTCACGACGACGAGGATCCCGTATATAACGTGCTTACAAGGCTGCACACGACCGTCTGCCTGCCGTGAGCGAATAAGGGCTGCCTCGCGGCATCGTACGTGGGCGGAAAGCTGGCTACAAGAGATGTACAGTTGCGGTAACAGATCGGCGAACGAAATTGAACCCCTCGAATAATTTAATTCATGTAATCAATTAGCACCGTTGTAGAATCGTGGCAACTAGTATATCCCGTGGCGTATATTCTAATTATCGCCAGCTAATTCCACTCGCTGGATTTAATTGGCAATCGAAAGAAAAAAGATCACCTGATTCCAATTTTTTGCACCTCCAGTCTTTCTCTGTTTCTTTTTTTTTGTTTTTTTTTTTTCTTTTATTCTTCTTGCCCGTGGAAGAGAGGTGTGTGCGAGGTGTATTTTACGACGACGAGATTTTCCTTTCTCTTTTTTCAAGCCGAATAATGCGTAGCAGGTGAAACTCTCCGGTCAATTTCGACCGTTTAATTGCGGCAGTTAATTTGGAAAAGGAATAAAAATCGCGTAATGTATTTATGTGTAATATAATCCGACGGGGAGGCAGAGCGTTTGTACCGAAGGACTTTGAAATGGCGATAAAGCGGGAATCACCGCTGGCGACCAGCTATGCCGGCAATTAAGCCGATCTTACTATATTAAAGATGACCCAACTCCGGACTGAAACCGAGTAAGCTGACCAATCTCGGCACAGCCGCGGTCGCCTCGCCTTCGCAGCCACAGGGCCAGCTCAAATATCGACATTGCAACGATAGCTGATTTCCCCTTCGGAGCGTAGCGCCTTTCATTCGGTTGTAAACCTTTGAACTTCAAAGATTTTTACTAGCAGTCTAAAAGGTTTTTTCTTCCAATCCTTTTTTCTCATTCTTCATTTTTTATTTTATTTTTTTTTTTTCCCCCCCTCTTGCGCCGGAGAGAAACGCACGCTAAATCCCAGTTAATTAATCTCGCAATTAAACTGCCGCGGTCGCTTCGTCTCTGAAGTCGTAGACACGACCCCTGATGCTGGTTACAGGTCGAACGACGTTGCATATAATATCAAACGCTCCACGACGGGAGTCATATTACACGAGTATTTAACGAGCTCTCCTCTTCATTGACATTTTTCTCACATTGAGGATTTAATATTCATTTCGTAAATTGTAATAACTAAATTCGATGCGTATAACGATTGTAGTACGATAGATGTATCACACTTCGTGCTCAACGGTACAGCGGCTACGTATACGCGCATATTATGGAATACCTACGCGTATTCGTGCGTGAATTTTGATTAAATTCTTCATTTCAATTACGAATAAGCTCGTTATATGTCGGCGAATCGGGCGAAATATAACCGTGGCAAACATCGATTACTATTAACGTTCGACGTTCGATTACCCGATGGATTTTCAGCACCTGAATGAATATCTCTCTGGATATCAATTTCTGGAATTCAAATCGACCCGCAGAGAACGCCTCGCAATTAGCTACATTTATATCGATCGAACGAGATCATCCCAAACTTTGTTCCTTGAACTGTAGATACGAGTACACGTATATTGTTAACGCTAGCCCTAAATACCGTATCCCCTTGTGCATGAAATCGCGGTCGTCGATCCGACGATCAGAAACGCCCCAAACAAGCTTTCCTCCGAAATCTAGTTATGGCTAAGGCGTTACAGGGATCGTGTTCTTCACCTGCAGTATCGCGATTACAAGCTCCGTCGACCCTCCCTTAAACCCGAAGTTCCCATCGAGCATTTCTAATCCCTCCGATGGCGCGGAATGAATCATCTTCAAGTTGGACCGTTGAATTTTGATTGGAACCAAAAGCGGACGGTGAAAGCTCCGCCCGATGCCGCGGGACGTCGCGGAGTTTGGGGTGCCAAGAGAAAAGAAAATAAAGAATTTCGACTTTGACGCAATACCGTCGCCACGTTACGTACACTCACCCTATACATTCGTTAACACAACTACTCAACATTCTTTTGCTTTTTTTTCATGATATTTCGAATTCGTTTTCGTACGCTTTCATCATCTCCATCACCCGGTATATATTAGCTACGTTGAAACCTCTTGAACTTCCTGTTCCGAATGTAGGCCACGACTGTGAAGAAAAGAGAGAGCTTTTCCGCTTTTTCCTCAGTTTAATAAACGCTTGAGACATATTGAGGTGAGTTTTGAGTTTTGAATGATGCATGAGCCGGGAAAAGCTTCTGAGGGATGTAGAGGGAAACAGTTTTAAAAATATAATGAAGAACCCCTGAAATCGAGGTGATGACGCTACGCAGCGGGAAACGTGCCGCGGTATTTCTCCCGAAGATATTCTCGCTTCTTCCAACGAGAAGCGAAAAAAAAATATTTCAGGGAAAAGAAGAGGCGATTCGAAGGGACGGGGAAAAAGTGAGAAATAAAATTAGAAAAACATAAATCAACGAGCGTTTACGGTCACAATGAATTATGAACTATGGTGTTAATTAAGCAAATCACGTTAACGCCGGCATACGGTAATTAGTGGTTCGCTATGTGTGCGTATAATACAAGGCGTCGTGACGCCGCATCGTTTAGATTTAGACGCCTGATTTCAGAGCATGAAAGCACCCTCTCGTGCGACTCGTTCTACCAGCAGCTATGTTCTTACGTACGTACAACCAGACTGTAACACCGGCAACGCGACCGATACCTCCTGTGTCGTTTCAGGGTCCCGCGGTTGTACATTACGCCGCGGTTTTTCGAAAAACTGAACATCAAACGAAAACTCTTTTTATAGCGTAAGTTCTACCGAAACGAGGTTTCCAATTTTCATCGCGAAATCGATCGGATTCAGCGACGGTATAGACCTAATAATAAGGAACTCTAATTTCTATCGGATTTCTTCGATGGCAAAGTAACGCGGAATTCCCCGATTTACTATTGAATTGCGAATGGATAAAATAGAAATGTTCGCGGAGTTGGATGAAGAAGGCGACATTTGGAACGCTGTAGTTTTCATCAAAGAATATCATTATAGTCGAGCTACCGGTTGGAAGTCCCATGGTATAAAGAGTGATGAGAATAATACTGCGGAACGATAGAAGAGTCAAAGTCGCGCGGTGCTACCGGGAACCGCATTTTCCAGCAACAAATCCATCGCAGAGGAAGTAGGAAAGACGAGGTAGAATGAAAATGGAGTTTCCATCGCCGGCTTGGCCAACAAGAATCTCGTTAATTGCATTTTATCTCTCCTTTATGCATCCGTGGCAAGAGGTACATATCCTCGGGTAATATACATATACTTAGTTCGACGTCAAGTACGACTCGAGGTGAACCTTCACCCGCGCATACGTATACGCGTATAAAATATACAAACGTATATATACATATGTATAGCTAATAAAAGTCAGAAGAAAGAGAATCGCGGAGCGAGAAGTTATATTATATGTATACGTACGAGTAATGAATTTTTGCAATTCCAACTCTCCTATTTATATTCTGGTGACTGTTTGAATCATCGTTGGATAATTATCCTCCCGCAACGAAAAAGAATTTGCAGAAATGAAAATTTAAACCGGCTAGATTGCTTGCCCTGGTGAAAAGAACTATATACACGTGCGCACCTTATTACACGACATTATACAGTGAAAAAACTCGCAATATTCGCGTCGACTCATCCTGCCGGCCAAACTTTAATTTCACAACAGCAGAAAATATTAGCTTCATCACGGTGAACTTTAATTCATATGAGAATAAACTGAAATGATGTATAGGGGTATATGCTTATTAGGGTGGGTTGGAAATTTTTTTTTTTTTTTATTTCCTTAGCATGGGGGCAGAATTTGTACCTTATAAAAAAAGAAAATTTTTCAAATGTGGAAAATATTTTTACTTGATATTTCGAGGTAGCCCACTCGTTTTTCGAATAAATAATTAATCAAGCGGGGTACTCCCAGCAAAGAAACTTTTTCTTTTTGGTCAAAAATCATAGAAAATATCTAAGAATTGTCGATTGTGATTGTTTTTTACTCGTTCACTGTTCGAAATTTTTTTCCTATTATTTTTGTAATCCAAGCATAGAATCAAAAAATGACATGCTCTTTTTTTGACATAAAATTGAAGTTAAGTCGGGGAGCCCGAGCTTTGCTGGAGTCAGGTAGCCAGCAGCGTAGCGCTTTGTTGTGAAACGTCACCTTCGGGGCTGAGCAGAGGTGACGCCCCACAACAAACCGCGCGCCCGTGGCTACCTGACTCCAGCTAAGCTCGGGCTTCCTCGTAGACCGAGAAATTCGAATATTTCGACCCTATGCATGGATTGCGACGAATCAAAGTGGGTCTACGACTAAACAGAATAGATATGTCTGATAATTTTACTGCTCCCAACAGCGAATAATTGATGATTACTCGATCGATTGCACGAGTAGATGATTTTGGCTTTCAGATTTGGATTCCTGAGCTGATTATACGTGAGATTACTCTTGCAGAAGCCAAAAAAAATTGGATTTTTGAACAAAAAATAAATCATTGTTTTAATTGGGTTTATTATGCTTTTCTTACGCATTTTGATCTCAGGAATCTGAATCTGAATGAAAAATTGATCTATCTCTGAAATATTGTGTATTTGACCTCAGGAACACGAATCCGTTAAGTAAATTCAGCTACGATTTTTTCCCATCGAGATGTCTCAATTTTTCTGCCCCAAAAAGGTGAAAATTGACGATAACTCGACCAATTTTGTAGATAGACCAATTTGACTTGTGAATCCGAATTTCTGAGATCAAAATACATATATGAAAATACCATATGAAAAAATAACTGGGAAAAATATTGATTTTAGGTCAAAAATGAAGTATTTTTAAAATCGATCGTATGACACCTTGTAACGCATTTCGGTCTCAGGAACACGAATCCGTGGATCAAATTCAGCAACGGACCTAATTTATGAATAAAATCCATGGCCACGGAATCACGTATTCACAATTTCAACGCATCATCAAATTCCGATCATTCGTTCCCGAGATATAGTGAAAAACGTGATGGCGGCTTAAGCAGCTGAAGATTTCATATTCCGGCGGGCTGGACTCGAGCGCTCTCTATCTCGTTCATCTTTCTACCGCTCTGCGGCGTACCGCCTCGCGTCTTACGCTCCCACCACGCTGAGCTTTCTCGCACCAAAATCCATATGTAAAAATCATTGGGCAAACGCAGTCCGCGCGGAGTTCGGTGGCAAGCTTCGGCTCACCCAATCAAAAAGAAGTTCACATCAGCCAATGCGAACTTCCTATTTTCACACGTGCTTCAGGCATCTTGACTGACGGCACGTGCCACAATACGTACGTAATTTATGGCTTTTTAATAGGTGATGAGGTGTGAAATAACAGTCCTTGTTTATGTCTTGCTCCCATTGTTAGCAGGTGTCGGACGAGCTGTCAACACCTGATAAAGATCTTGTTCACACCTCGCAAATCACCCCTTCCATCCACCTGATCGGCGGCATCCTTTGGCGGCATTTCTGCGAATTATACATATGTAACCGCAACCGTTTAAGAAAATAAATATGTACAGATTCGGTATTTAAATGGATCAGGGTATACCCAGCGAGTTCATTTCTGTCCATAAGACCATACTGAAGCTTCAGACCTTTATCTCAGAAACAGAGGCACCGAGTGTACATCGAAAAAAAAAATTCAAAATAAATTTTTCTTCCCTTGCATCGCGTTGTAATGCATTATAGAAGGTAGATTAATATTTTTGTGATAAAACGGTCGGTCTTTGTAATTTGACACGCATAATCAGAGTTTTTTTTTGATAATTTACCAATTTCTCCCATCGTGAGATCTCAATTTTTCTACGTCAAAAAGCAAAATATTGGCGATAACTCGATTAATTTTATAGATGGATTACTCCGATCAAAATACATGAAAGTAACATATGAACCCTAGTGAAAAAATGTTGATTTTTTGGCCAAAACTGAAGTATTTCTACAATCGATCGAAATACACTTTTCTTACGTATTTTGATCTCAGGAATCTGAATCTGAAAGAAAAATTGATCTATCTCTCAAATTAGCCAAGTTATCGCTAATTTTCAGCTTTTAGGGGTCAAAAATAAAAAATTGATTTTTTCGTCTATCCTAATATAATTTGAGCTCAGGAATCCGAATCCGGAAAAGAAATTGATCTATCTACAAAAATGACCGAGTTATCCTCATTTTTTCGCATTTTTTGGCATAAATTTGAGGATATCTCGAAAGGAAAAAATCGTAGCTCAATTTGGACAACGGATTCGTGTTCCTGAGGTCAAAATACATAAGAAAAGTGCCATACGATCGATTTTAAAAAATAAAAATTTTTGGCCAAAATTTGAAAAAATCGTAAGGGGTACCCCTTGGAAAAATCTCAGATTTTGACCAAAAATTTTTATTTTTTAAAATTGATCGTATGGCACTTTTCTAATGTATTTTGACCTCAGGAACACGAATCCGTTGTCCAAATTGAGCTACGATTTTTTCCTTTCGAGATATCCTCAAATTTATGCCAAAAATCGCGAAAAAATGGGGATAACTCGGTCATTTTTGCAGATAGATCAATTTTTCTTCCGGATTCGGATTCCTGAGCTCAAATTACATTGAGATAGACTAAAAAATAAATTTTTTATTTTTGACCCCTAAAAGCTGAAAATTAGCGATAACTTGGCTAATTTGAGAGATAGATCAATTTTTCTTTCAGATTCAGATTCCTGAGATCAAAATACGTAAGAAAAGGATATTAAACCCAATTAAAACAATGATTTATTTTCTGCTCAAAACTCAAATTTTTTTTCGCTTCTTCAAGAGTAATCTCACGTATAATCAGCTCAGGAATCCAAATCTGAAAGCCAAAATCATCCACTTATCATTGTTTTTGTTACACGAAAATGTTTTTTTTATGGAAGTACCCCACTTGATCAATTATTTATTCAAAAAACTAGTGAGCTACCTCAAAATATCAAGTAAAAAATTTCTACCACATTTGGAAAATTTTCTTTTTTTATAATGTACAAATTCTGCCCCCATGCTAAAAAAATAAAAAAAAAGATTTGTTTCAACCCACCCTCATGCTTATTATACGGTAGAATTTTTCTTCAAAATAAGAGAAAGGAAATAGTATAGCAGCACGAGTGACTAAAAGTCCTGTGCGATGCTCTGTGCTGGGAGATTTTGGATATGGCTAGAAATTCACCGTTTCAGTCTTTTGTTTTCCATCATAAATTACCAGAAACTCTGGGGACTCTGGTAACTTTGGGGTATACTCGTCCGGCATTAAATATAATTTTATGTACCAGGTATACGTAGTATGTACAAGTTATACGTATGTAAGGTACATATGTATATACAATTTATCGCGCAATACGTCGGGTCACTGCAGGGCGGAGGTGTGACAAAGCAGAGTGGCGTCAGAATCATAAAACTTTTATTCTATTTTTGTTATTAATTTAATTCATTTATTTATTTTGCTTCATTTTCCTTCTATTTTCGTTTCACGATGTTCTCTCTTTCTTTTTACACCCACGATTTTTCTGATTAATTAATGAAAACTCGTCGAGCTAAACAATCCCAACTCATTTCTCCGGGACGATTCTGTTTTAACGCTACCACGCTGGCACAGCGTGAACGTACACTTTTATCTGGCACGCAAGAAAAATATGAATTTTTACCACGAGCCGGTCGTCGAGAAATGCCTTCGTACTAGACAACTTTCAACATTTGCGTTTCTCTTGCGTTTACACAGTTTCATCAATCGCTGAAGTCGCCCACTGGTCACAACCAACGCTAGGCTTGCAACGTGGAGCGCGACAATTCTAAGGTTCGCAAAAATTGAAGCAAGTTGAAAATTTCAAAAATCATCATCTATGGTAAATATTTTACCACAACGCCATCAGATAGTTGCTTCAGGAATCCTTTTCTAGCTGCCTAAATCTGCATTAGAATAAAGAGATTTTACAAAAATTTATACTCGACCGATTTCGAGTATACGCGATGAAGCGGTTCCAGTTGATAGACATGAATGATCGTCGGTAACTTTTTAAGAATATCATCGAAAATAAAAGAAAAGAACGAACTCTTACTTCCATCCCTCAAAACTGTACAGACACGCGCTGGAATTTTGCGTGCATTCTTACAGTCGCATAACCCACTCGCTGCGACCGCCTACGAGCTCGAGGTCTACCTTTTCCAACGAGAATCCCGCAAAACACTGAACATGCATCACTTTTATAGCACCGCCTTCGTATATATGTACATTCATAATATGCGTGGTATATAGGTATACGTACCTGTACGATACGACCGTGCGTTCATCTCTTCGAAGTTTCACGCTGGTGCGAATTCCCCGCGAACAACTGTTGTGTATAGTCAACCGCGTAACAGCGAGGGGGCAATTCGGTTTACGGCTACATCGCGCATCACATTCAGATTTCACATTGCATTGCGGTACGTACGTACTTATTGTACGTACGTACGTACGTTAGTTGCAGCGCTTACGATGTTCCTTCGTGTTCGCCCGTTGACACTCTGCGTGTTATGCCAACCTTCGCGAACTCCGAGGGAACTATTTTAAATTATATTATAATCTCGATTGTAATATTATAGATGTACGTTACAAACGCGATAATCTTACGAGCGCGCTTTACGTCCTGCAATAATCATGAGCCGAGTCATTGTACTAGGCGAAGTGCAACTTACTATCGTACTGCAGATTTCTATCTCACATCCTCCTCGAGGCTACTCGTCTTCGGCCGTACAAACCCATAAAATAGGCGATGGTTTTCGATTTTCGTTGAATTTCCCTGGTCATATTGGATGCGACGTTCGTAGTTTGTTCCTCGGTAAAAACGTTTTGAATAAGTTTTTTTCCACCCCACTGGTACAACTCGTCATGGTAATTATGAATTCCTTTATCGCGGAAACCCTTTCTTGCGAGTACAATGTTTCTTTTCTGGGCAATTGTATAGCGGAAAGATCTTCCAATTAGCGAAAAGAGTAGCCGTAAAGGTAGGGAAAATATCTTTGAGGGAACTGGACGATGTGGAATATAAGCTGTTATACCTTACCTAATCAAAATCGGATCTGCGCCGGGGACAAAGAATCGGAATAAAAGATAAGGGTAATTTGAAAGACCAAACGCTGAAATCTATACGAGATGTATATATATATGTATACGTACGTAGTCGTCGCTAACAAGACGAATTCTTTCATTTCCTTAAGTTTTTTTTTTTTTTTTTTTTCTTCCAAGTCATAGCGTTCCACCCGAGGTTGGACCTGTAAATGTAACAAAAATGGTGTATACATCCGTGGCATGGGTTGGGTAACGGAAGAGGGATCTTAGACCGACGACATACCGATGTCGGAAAAGTAAAAAGTTGCATCTCGCGAGATTTATACGACAGAAACGTCAGCAGATGTAATCAAAGTTTGCAGACAGCTTTCCGTACCACGTCTCACAATCAGTCGGGCGGTTTTCTCCCGCACCACTACCCTGAAGAGATCACGTCAAGACCACATGCATACCCAAGAACGAAAATATTCCCTCGAGAGAATAAACTCCCTCGCTTTCGCTGTGCACGTCAATTTTCCCGAAATCGAAATACCGCCGGCGATATTCTATCGTATATCTGATACCTCGGTCTCCTTATTATTCGCCAATTCAATGAAATACGGAGCTTTTGATCGGGTAAGGTTTCGCGCAGACGAAGGACGATCGGATGATTTCGAGTGACGATCTCGACCGACCGAGCAATGGATAAATATCATTTTTCACTCCACTTCGCGAGTCTCCGTACTCACGTGTATTTTTTGCGTTCCCGCAAACGCCTCCGCACACGACAGTCGTCGGCGGATCGGACAGAGTTGTGTCTGCGCGCTCGCAACGCGGCTATTTATGTCCTCGGAGATTCTCTACACGTATATTTCAGATCACGCTTTTCGTCCTCCCCGAGACAGAAACAAATATTAGGTACGGCACGGTTTGATGAAAGATTTTACTGGACACGACCGTTGCGCGAGGTGTGTGACTTTTCGCCCGACGAAAAAACCGGACTCGCAAAGTTTTAAAAATAACAGAAAAAAATCTAACGCGTTCCGACTCATTACCTCCGTGCAACCGAATGAATTTAACGATAGGAAACAGATTTCGCCATAAATATCTGCACGGCATAAAGGTGCGGAATAAAATTCCGTAGCAGAGACGCGAATCCTACGGAGGTGCGGAAAGCCGAGAAAGCGAATAAGCGAGAGGAGTAAAATTATTGCTTGGCAGGATACCAAACTGGGTAAAAATTGAAAATTCTCATAAATTTCAGCAGGACATTTCGTAGAGGGTTAGTATTCTTGGTCATATTGCATATTTGGGTAGGTGACTATCTCGGTGGATATCAGGCAGCAGGTGGCACCGGTCGAACTCACGTATACGCGACGTCCGCTACGACGTCGTCGCGTCGGGGGCGTCGCGACGCTTTTGTACACCGTGGACGCTACGTAGGCATCTCACTAAACTAGAGACACTGTACGGCAAAGCGAGCGGGACGGATTTGTGCTTCTAAGAAAGCTAACCCGACTAACTTATACGAACATTGCGCCAGTCTGCCAGGGAGTCAATTAAAATAACTTTACCTTCTCAGAAAATGATTACGTTGCTTCCAGGCTACAGTTAGAATGATATTCATTCTTTTTTCCTCTCATCATTTTTAAAACCGATTCTCACTTCCGGTCGTTCGGTAATTGTTTTCTCATCCCAGTAGCGGAAAATTTCAAGATATATAATTAGATCTCGATATAATTATAACGAATACGCCGCAGCTGTTTCGTAAATCACATGAGAATCCGTTTTGACGAATATCCTTTTACCGTAATCTAAATCAGGCCGATAGAATGGGGAAAAAAAGTAGAGGGATTGGATAAGACAATTTGTTGGAAAAACACAGCTTCTGACGTCTCGAAAAATACTCCGTTACAATTACGCCACCCGTCGCTCTTCTTTTCTGTATCGTAAAAATAAGATATCGAAGTTGAGGTAAGAGAGAAAAATTTGCGAAATTATTATTTCTTCAGCACCCCTAACTCTCCCTTCGCCCGCCGAACGAAGGCGATGCATCTGACAGCCCCTCCCTTCGCGTACCCCGCTTTTCTCCACTCTTTACGCCGAAGGAAATTAATATTTTTGCATAAATGAATGAAACTTCCTCTGCAATCCTTTGCCGTGAAGTTTAATTAGTTGGTCGAGAGTTGAGTCTTCAAAGAAATCTTTGACATCGCGTGAAAGAAGGAAAATTATCGACACATATCCGAATCCGAATTCAGTTTTTTCTTTTTTTTTTTATCGCTTACTTTTTCACGAGGAAATACCCGATGAGTTTCGCTCAGACGACGTCCCATAAATTATTGGAGAGCGAACGATCCGTCATCTAAAAATATATATACATGTTCTCAGAATTAATATCCAATTCGCGGTTCTAATTTCCTCTTCTCTCATATGTTTCAGGGATCTCCAAGGCAACAACATCTCCGTCATTTTCAAAACCGATTTCGAAGACATGGCCACGCTGCACGTGCTGTGAGTATTTCATAAATGCGTCAAACATATTCTTTATTTTTTTTTTTTCTTCGTAACTCGGATATTTCGATCCGCTGATCGCGTAACAAACTTCAGGACAAAAATTTGCCCACCAATTAAATGCAACTCATGCATATTTTATTTCAAAATCATCAAAAGCTCTCTTTTCATCCCTTTCGTACATGTATTGTATAATTTTAGACGAACTTGTACGAGGTTGATTATAAGAAGCAAATAAATTGGCGAGCTTGCTTGCATCTGGCAGCACTCAAGATATTTCTGAACAGCTACTGCAGGTCTCTTATCCATCCGGTTTGCTTTGCTCATGCCTTTGCCGAAGATATGTACCGCGTAGTTTCTACCCTGTGAAGCAGCTTTAAGTAATTAATCGACCAAAACTCAAGATCACGAAGATCTTTTCAACTTCGAAGTATATTACCGTATACCGCTCTCGGTCGATCGAATTTCAAAGGAACCCCCGCGGTATATCTCGATCCGAGGAAACCTGGAATTAATTGTACCAAAAATACGCTCCTATAACGAACGAAATTCGAGCGCCGCATGTATTACGCGCGAACGGAAAAGAATCACAAAAAAAAAAAGAAGACCATAAAATAATCTTCAGCAAATCGAGGCACGTAATCAAAATTCTCTCGAAGCCCGTCAAATGGTTTTGTTCGTACTCGCAGGTGTTCATCGGAAATTTTCTCCCTTTCGTTCTCATAATCCTATAGGATCTAGAATTCAGTTAGCTGTTTTAATTGCGACAATGGCGCTGCAATTGCGACTATATGGTACAGAGTATGGAAGGGCTTATACGGAGAATGGTGAACATTTATCGCTCGACGTAATGGTTGGGCCGCCACAGGTGGCCAACTATGTATACGGTTTGCGCACACCACGTCCCCGTATATCACGAGACCCTGAGCTTCGCAGGGTACAGTTCACCGCCATGGACCGCTAACAAATCACACAATGACTTTCGAAGTTCACCTCGCAATGCCCCCGCGATCCCGTAATATTTTCAGTTTTTGTTTTCGAGGATCGCGTTTTGCGGACGATAGGTATATCGATGCTGATCGTGGGACGAACGATCGTTTCATAAAATCCTATTTATTTTCGTTACAGTCAACTGTCCAGCAATCAAATTCACACCATAGAAAGAGGAGCCTTCCAAGATCTGGTGGGTGTTGAAAAACTTCGACTGAACAACAACCAGATAAGATATTTGCCGGATCTCCTCTTCAGCAATATGATGAACCTCAAACGACTGTGAGTATGACGATGGGTTGAAAAATTCATTCAAAATTGCACAAGTTTTTTCAACGGGTAAGGGAATAATTGTCGTGGAGCACCTAGTCCGTCGTTTAAACGCGTGGAGCTTGCAATTTTATCCTCCTCCGAGCGAATAACAGCTGCGTATTAATGCGAGAATAAGTGTTGTCCGTACATACCTGCATATATATATATATATATACATACGTATATGTATGTTTTACACGGAGAAATTGAATATTGCATAGCCCTGCAAACGGTCGATATTTCACATTCATTTTGCATCGACGCCGTTGCCCAGTTGGCTACCTCCTTGCCTGTAGTCTCACTGCGTCTAAGGACACATCCGTACGAGGTATCGGGAAGAAAAAAAAATCGAAATGATGTATACGGATAAGATCCTGCATGCACAGCGCTGCGACAGCGAAGAAGAGAAAATCTTACCTAGTGTGCATGAATAACAAGCGTAAACATACTCACCTTTCCACGAGGCTTTACATACTCCTTCAAAAAAAGTTTATCGGAGGTACGATTCTATTGACTTCATCTGCTCGCGTTCGTGCATCGAGTTCCCATTTATGTCGTCGTCCCCGTACGTCGTTTGTTCGGTGAAAAAGCTGTGCGCGAAATTACCAGGGTGTAAACTTTCCCCTTTATTTGCTTATTTTTTTTTTCCTTATTTTCTGCCAACGCAACGTCGAGCATTCTCTCATTCTTCGTTTGCTCATGGGGATTGCGAACTGTAGGTAGAATCTCGACGAGCACCATAGCGTATGGTAGCTATAGGCCGCGAGTGTATGAAAAGAAACTTTTGCAGAAGGCTTTATTATAAAATCCGACTACGTTCAGTTTCCTGTTGCTGAAGATTGGAAAACATTTTCACTAGTATCTATACATAGTTTATAAAGCCCCTACGGGGGTAAGGCTGCGCAATAAATAACCTTCCTTAACATAAAAGCATACCTTATTAGTTCCTACAAATTACTTACGAATTTGCTCAGGAAGTCTTGTAGACACGCGTAGGGCGAAATACCATAGAAATTTTATTCTGACTCTCTTCAAACTTTCCTCCCTTCATTTGATACTATTAATTCGTTTTTTTATGCTTGTAATATGATTGATAACGCTATTGTAATATTCACACGAGCTGTAAGAATTTTGAATTTTGCAAAAAGTTTCTTCCGAGCCGTCGCTCGTCATTTCTTTTCCCCGCAACTAATGAGAATTTTTTCGCCACCTCGAGAACATCGCCATGACTTCGTCGATGTAGTGAGGACGAGTGTCCGTAGAGATGTGAAAAAAAACAAATGTGACAGAGAATCAGTTTTCCTCGGCCACAGCTAACTCCACCCTTGAAATGATTCAAAAGTACGATAATTTTCTCATGCTGATCGTTGCCGACGTGCAGTATTTGATTTCTGCAACGTAGCTTGTATAACTTGTACATAATTTATACGAGCTAGAACTAATACTTGAATCGTTATCTCCACACCTTCGCCTCTCTTATAGGTATATAAACTTCCCTCGCGAGTTATATTTGATATCCGTTCCACTTACACGACTCGAACCTCAGCTATATAACCTTTTCGTGTATACCTTCGACCTTAAGCCACCCCACTTCGTGAGATGATGGATGAACCGAGCGAGAAACTCCAGCATCATCTCGCCTCAACGATCCCGAGAAACTTCAACTTATACTCGAGCTTCAACTTTAACTCACCCCGTCTAGTCAAGTCGAGTCAAGTTCCTCACTTCACTTACCGTTTCACCGGGAGCACCTGCCCTCGATCGAGACTACGATTAGTAGAGCCTCGCCATTTTCTAATTTTATACAATCCCGACAACCCTCCCCAAAATTTCACCGGCCATCGTCCGAACATATACGGAGACGTGATAAACGGGATTCCGCGCTCACTGAATTCCGTGGACAAATACAGGCGTTGTATAATTTATGGCACCCATTTATGTACGACGAAGTGATATAACTTGGACTCTGTATGGCAGATATACCTGGACAGCGTGTACTCGTACATGTACGTAACGCGAAACGGGGGCAGGTAAGTGGTAAGGTGATAAGGCGGACATTTCTCTGCGCGATTGGTCGTAAGTTTTGCCCTACATACCTACCTACCGGATGAATAATGAAAAAAAAACTACTGAATAATTTATTATTCCAGACTTTCTCGGTACCTCTCCGTTGCAACGCGACAAATCGACGAATAATTCAATACCTACTTAAGCATGTACAGTAGCCATACGATACGCTCGATAGTTCCGACGACTCGATCCTACATCACATCGTTATTAATATAATATAACCACGTCGGCACGTTATTGTTTCGCCTTACTTACGCCGCGATAGGTGATTAATTTTTCCCAACGAAGCTCGCTATGCGATGGCAGTTTTAAGCGTTTATCTCAAACTGCAGATGAAGCTTTGTAATTCCTCGCGTCTCGGTATACGTCGCGACGCGTTCGCAACGGCGACGCCGATGCTTTTTCTTTATGGTACAAATGTAATTTTTGCGCTGTACCCCACCCTTCGATAATGACCGTTCTGCGGAGAAAAATACTCGTGATAAATCCACCGTTAAAAATCGGCATGAAAGGCTCGCGCTAACCAGACATTTGTAATGATAGACCACGCGACTACGTAGAGACTCCTGAACCCGCCCTCTCGTTGACCATTCATTGCCTGAATCTTGCAATCTGTAATTATATACTTGCGGACGAACCTCTAGAACCACCGCAAACGTATCTTCGCCGGCTCAGATAGCGGACAGCCACGCATTACGAATCAACTCAGATATAAGGCTGGCTGATTGGACGGATATCCTTTTTTCTCTTCTCCTTTATTTTGTCTTCGATATTTTTTTATCGTGACCGAGTCCAATTAGCGAGATGCGATAACGATTGCTTCGCATTAACTTGACAGCGGATCTCCTTCGATCTTTGAACTAGCCTCGACCGTTCGAGAAATGAATTGTCTCTACAATTATTATGCTTAATAAACATCCGTAACATTTCAATTTGCGTCATGCTTTTTTTTCCCCTTTGTCTCTTTTTTTTTTTTTTTTATTTTTATTTTGTTCCTGACTTGAGAAGGCGATCGTTGCGCTTCTCAATATCAAAATTAAGTCAGTTTTAATTTCCGAAGAAATGGAAAAGTGCTTATCGATCGATGAGAAAGAGAGCGGAAAAAAGAAAAGTCTTTTGTTACCGAATGATTAATTAATTTCATAAGTAATGAAACTTCGCGGTCGTCTCCTCTTGCCAGCTCGTTACCGCGTTATGTTCCCTCCTCAATTATTATCTGTACCAGCTATAATCATTAACGGCCTTTTTCTTACCGTTTTTTTTTGGTTTTTGTTTTTTTTTTCTTTATTCACTTTGCCCCTCGCGAGACGTAAGGGCGTACACTTGAGGAGAGAAAAAAAAAAGTTGATAGTAACTTGTGACACGTAAAGTCTGAGAGGAACAACCGGAAGATTTTAAAGATCGATATATCTTACTCTTCGGAGACAACAGTATCGTATATTGTAACGTTACAAAGTTTTAACGGTAGTTTTTGACACAGATACAGCGAGTGGAAAAGGTCGGGATGTAGCTTTGCACGGTATAAATTACGCTGGCTGTGAGATCGATCAAGTAAATTACCATACGCTGGATCAACGGATGAGCAAATGTTCTCGGAACGTCAGACGTCGTCCATTACTCAGAAGTATGAGGTGCCGGTGCAACCCGACGACGCAATTTATCGGTTTTACCGTATGCAAAGTTGAATGAAAACTATCGCGCATAGCCGCGTCAATACATGAACGGGCAGGGCAAGTCACGCCTGTACAGGTATGCGGGTATGTCCCGCGGTCTCGTTGCAATTTGTTAAGAAACCAAACTGACTAGCTAGTTCATCCATCACACCTGTCTGTCAACAATGGCTTGTTTTCGTTATCCGTCGAACGGGTTGACAGGGAGGCGATGATTATCTCGTAGGTAAGTAATTATCCGATCGATCGATAGACGTACAATCGGAACTTATGCCGAGCTTCGAGATCTAATTGGTTTGATACGATGACATTTATATTCCGCGGAGTTTAATTTGTTAATATAAAAATAGAATTCTCGTACATTACCGCGTAATTTATCGTACCCCCGATGCAACGTATATATAATATTCGCCGACGACTTTTATCCTCACACTGTATAGCATGGGTTACGACATTTATGATTTACCCTAAAGTCACGCGCGTCGCGCTACTTTATGCCATTATCGTACGGTGCCAGCGACCCCATATTTTTATTTTGACATTCTCACCACTACGAAAACACCGTGAAATATTTGCGGAATATCTTCGTTTTACGATGACAGTGTCGTTGTGGTATAGAGGAGAGTTGATAAGAAAAAGCGAACGAACGCGATATATGCCAAGAGCGCGAACAGGTTAAATTGGGGTGCGGGGTTTTTGGCTTACCGCAGATCCTTCGCGCGTATCAAGGACGCCATAAGGAAACTGAGGGCACGTTTGGGAAACCACAAAATCTTTAGATAGTGGAATTTTATCGTAGTCTATACGAAACGACGATCTCTACGGCGCAATTCCTTTACCCGCGCGGCGAATCGTTAAACTCGTGTTTTACGTTTTTTTCAACCCCTACGTACGGAAACATTCAAATTTTACAGCTGTGTTCTAATTGTACAACTTACATGATATTCGCTCAAATGCGCGTGTTCGATGAATGATTTACTATTTTTCAGAGATCTGAGTCACAACCAGATCGCCATGCTCGGACCAAAGACTTTGAGAGGAGTTTCATCCCTTAAACACTTGTAAGTATGAAAAATTTAAGCAGTATAGTCCGATTGAAGTTATTCGAGCTTCTATCGACAAGAAAACTTCCAGTCGTTAACGCACAAAACCAAAAATTCCCTCCCGTCGATACAATATCTCCGGTACTATACACAGAGCGAAAAGCTCAGCTTCCGAAACTCGATAATACAGGAAGCTTCACTTAAGCTCCCGGCAGAAGTTCGTTGACATTTCCTTCTGGTTTCCATGCGGCAATGGGTATTTCTCGCCATTTACCGTACCGGTACATTATGCCTCGCATTTTCCAGGCTGCTCGATAACAACGTGTTGACCTGTATCGACGAGGCGTCCATCCGGGAATTGAAGGACCTCGAAATACTGTTAGTATAAACCGTGACTGCGATCAGCAATGCATGGACTTTCAGATATGTTTTTTTTTCTAACGAAATATCCCCCACTTTACAGGACGTTGAACAACAATAAACTGACAACTCTCGGCAAAGAAATGCTTTCGGGATTGTCACGACTCCGTACTTTAAGACTGGGTGAAAACTCGTTGTCTTGCGATTGTCACCTCGCCTGGTTGTCCAGACACTTGAGAAACAATCCACGTCTCGGACAACACACGAGGTGTGCGAGTCCCGCAAATTTGAAGGGGCACAGCCTGTCCGATCTGCAGGTATAAATCGTGACAAAGCACGCATCGAGGCATCGCCCGCTGGTTATTCTTCCGTTGAAAACGACTTACCGAGGCCGTATCTTTTTGCAGGAACAAGAGTTCAAATGCTCCGGATTGGTGGAACGTCCGAGTTCGGAATGTAGCGCGGAGCCGCAATGTCCGCATCCTTGTAGATGTGCCGACGGAATCGTCGACTGCCGAGAAAATTCCCTCACGAAAGTCCCCACTCATCTCCCCGAGGACACAACTGAATTGTAAATAATACGATACGTATGATTTGTCGTTGCAATGATCGTCGTTGCATACAAGACCACGCCCGGCTGACCTCAATTCTACTCGGTTTTCGTTTTTTTAACGTTTCAGTAGACGTTATAGCCTGCGCTACTTTATTGTCTATACTTTTTATCGTTAATACTCAGCTCTATAAATGAATCCAGACGGAAGAGGCTGTAAATTATTTAATGGTTTACTTTCACTCCAGACAACGTTCAAGTTTATATATACGTCCGATGTTAATATAGCGTCGAATAGAATATACTATGTATATTCCTGTAGTAGTATCAAGAACTAATCGCCAATAATCGATAAACGACACCCTCAGTTATTGCCTATTGAAAGCTGAATGGAAGCTGGCGTCGATATCTACGGTGGATTTCAATAAATTTGACTAAAAACATTTTAGTATGCTAATTTTCATTGTATTTTCAGACGTTTGGAGCAGAATGACATAACGGAAATACCACCGAAGGCTTTCTCACCGTATAGAAAATTGAGACGGATGTAAGAATTGTTTTTTCAATTCCAAGTTACAATATTTCTTACCGCACGCTATCAATTTGTGTACGTTATTTGATGTTCTTCGTTTTCATTTTAAAGTGACTTGAGCAACAATAAAATCAAGAAAGTCGCCGCAGATGCATTCCATGGATTGAAATCGCTTCAGTCGCTGTACGTTCGCCATCAAATTTCACCCTTTTTGTTCTTCGAAAATTCATTCGCGAAACCATTAAAGAAACCTTATACAATTGACGTTTCAGGGTTCTCTACGGAAACAAAATTGCGGAACTTCCAGCTGGACTTTTCCAAGGACTCACAAACCTGCAACTTTTGTAAGTTCACGCGTTGCGAAATGAATTAGGATGGTTGATCAACGTGGAACTTTTTTTTTCATAATACGTACCCAATAATTCCTTTCAGATTGCTAAACGCCAACGAAATATCTTGCATTCGAACGGACCTTTTCAAGGATTTAACGAGTCTAACTCTCCTCTCGTTGTACGACAACAACATAAAATCATTGGCGAACGGGACATTCGCGAATTTAAGAAGCATCCAGACACTGTCAGTATATTAAAATATCTGTAATATTTTAATTAAAAGCTTACGCGCAAAATGTCAGCGTTAATAAATGACTCTGTAACGGTGACAATGCCGGGGATTTAGTCCCGAGATATTGTTGGTACTAATTAATTAAAGTAAGTAATAATTTCACAGGCATTTGGCGCGAAACCCATTCATCTGCGATTGTAATTTGCGCTGGTTAAACGTCTACCTACAAGCACACCCCATCGAGACTTCGGGAGCGAGGTGCGAGGCACCCAAACGAATACATCGTCGGCGAATTGATGCCTTGCGCGACGACAAGTTCAAATGTAAGGGTAAGCACGAATCAAATTCCAAACTCTCTTCTTACTTCGACAGGGTGGCTCAGGTTGGTACCTTCTTCCCGCTCTGCACCAGCAGCTTATGCATGATTATGTCGTATCATTATTATCTCACACACATACCATCACGGATATTTGATGCCCATTCTGAGATTTCGTGAAAATCCGCGGTAGAAAATTAGCTGACGCAAATTTGAAGCGAAAAGAATTATCATCGTTTAGAATTACCTCGGATTCGATAGAAATAAGTCAACGTCTTCGGCGAAGGATTATTCTTGTTAGAACCGATGCTCTCTCAGAATGCACATCATTTCGCATTTACTCTTGGTAACGCGAGGTACGTCCCGGTTGCGTCCGAAATGCATCGCGAATTAGACTTCGGTACCATTTTGCTCGATGTTTCAATACTTTGGTTTGAATTACATTTTCTATCTTACACCATCGAATGGGAGAAAATATGATAATAAAATGTCGTACCTCACGCTTCGAAGAAATTACCTAATTAATTAGCACAAAATTTAAGAACGAATCGGCGAACAAAGTTCTGAATTCTATAATTTTAGAATTCATAAATTGGCTGAACTTCAAAGGTAAAGTTGCATGTGCTAGAGCATGAAACATTTTTCTATGGAATTCATATACCTACATTCAGTCGTAATCATCTTATTCTTTTTAAACTCTTTTCATCAGAACGTCTCTTCTGTACAGTAAACTAACACAAATGTAGTATCCGATCGATACGCAGCTGACTGGCTGATAAATTGATGGTCTGATGGACTGGTTATATTTACATGAAAAAGATTACAAGAGAACATTAGCGTTTATTGTTTAACGTTTTTGTAACGTTGTCCAATTTACTCAAATTACATACACCATCTTTTATCTATAATCATATAGTCATGTTAGATCAGGGAATTTTTTCCGCTGGTATTGAGCATAATTATAAAATTTTTCAAACCAAGTACGAGGCGGGAACCATGTGGATGAAATTAACAAACGGTGTTGGCTTGCGAATTCGATTGTTACCGCGAACTAGTCGTTGCAATAAACCTACTAACGCTTGTTCTATTTACCGTTGACTGTCCATTTCATAATCATGTCGTCCATGACTTCATTTCCCATAATCCGAGTCATATATCACATACCTGCTTCGTAATAATTTCATCATTAATTCGTGGGAATAAGCGGACCAATATTAGCGCAGGCATTATTGTTTTGGTTTGCCACTATCTATGATAATGTTAACAGGCGATGAAGAACTGCTCACAAAACGAGCTGGAGAATGTGTCTTGCCAGGATCTTGCCCCTCGCCCTGCACGTGCAACGGGGCTACCGTTGATTGCTCGGACAAGAAACTCACGGCTATTCCGAAAGATATACCCATTTACACGTCCACCTTGTGAGTTTATTTTTAAATCACTCGAAATTCAATCGAACCCCGTTCATATTTGAGTATTATATTACCTGTCAGATTACTGGGAAACAATGAATTGGACAAAATCAAAGCCGAAGGGATTTTCGAGAAATTACCGGAACTACAGCACTTGGATTTGCGAAGGAACAAAATTTCTCGCATCGAAGCATCGGCCTTTCAGGGATCCAATAAACTTACTGATTTGTGAGCACATAATTCTATCAAATATTTGGTTTGATCACCGGCGAAGCTTCTTATACTGACGAACTTTTTCTTCCTTTTTTTTTCCAATGCTCTAGAGTACTGGCTGAAAATAAATTGAGGGAAGTTCATAACAAGATGTTTACCGGACTGACCAATCTGAAAACGCTGTGAGTAAAATTGAATATTTTCACCCCGTGGAAGACGTTTGCAAAAATAGGTCATTTTATTCAAATTCATTCATTAATTTTAGAAATCTTCACGGAAATGTCATCACTTGTGTTATGCCAGGATCCTTCGACAGCTTGGCACATATCCATACCATGTAAGTTGCAAAAAAATTAACTGCACAAGTTAACTTGGAATTCTATGAGTGACGAATGCAGAGTTTATTGGAATCTTGAATAATTTTTTCAGTAATCTGCAAGGCAATCCTGTATCGTGCAATTGCCATTTATCGTGGTTTGCCGAATGGCTCAGAAAGCGCGATCTTCAAGGGATAACTGGACGTTGTCATGATCCGCCGAGACTGAAAGATGCCATCATCAAGGATATACCTCAGCACGAGTTCAAGTGCAACAGTTAGTTTCTCGTATTAATTCGCTCGTTTTAAAATTCGACCATTTCTATTATTTATTTTTTTTCACATTTTGATTTTATTTACAGATGACAGCATCGGATGTCTCGGTGACGATTACTGTCCACCCCAATGTCATTGCGCTGGTTCTGTCGTCAGATGTTCCAGATCACGATTAACAGAAATTCCACGAGGAGTTCCTCCCGAAACAACGGAACTTTATCTGGATGTCAATGACATTAAAACGATCCAAGTCGAGAGGCTGAATCATCTCAGAGCGCTTACCAGACTGTGAGTATTCTTTGATAGATAACGGCCTCGGATATATTTACGATAATATTCACAGTCAGTGATAAAAATACTGAATCTTTATTTCCTCTCACAGAGATTTGAGTAACAATCAAATCGGAATGTTATCCAATGACACGTTCAGAAACCTCACAAAACTTTCGACACTGTAAGTACAATTTTGATCTCCGCCAATTACGCAATCTGTAATCTCCCTCACAATTTACAAGAATACCTATCACATCACTGGCCGAATCTAATCAACGATTTCATTCCAGAATTATAAGTTACAACAAACTGCAGTGTGTTCAGCGTAATGCACTTGCAGGGCTAAAATCGCTCCGAATCATGTGAGTTATTTCTAACAACGAAAATAATTTTCCAAAACTCCGGTTACACAAATATACATATATTCGAGATTAAAAATTATTTCGTCTTAATATTCACAGTTCACTCCACGGAAATGACATATCGCTGATACCAGAAGGAGCCTTTGAGGATTTGAAATCCATTACTCATCTGTGAGAATTATTTGATATCCCTTAAAATTTATCGATCTCAAGAAATTTTTTGCATTTTTTTAAACTTGCTGCATTTTATTTT